>NC_140587.1:978189243-978789243 GCF_964204655.1 Triturus cristatus
ATCTATATGTCTCTGTCTTTCGCTGTCTCTGTCTATAAGCCTGTGTCTATTTATCTTCATTTGACAAATGTGCATTCAAAAACCAAAAAGTATCGGAGAGGTTGTGACACTTAACATACCATTAAAGCCTTGATGGATTCAAATATGACATATTTCATAATCTGGTACTTAAAAAGAGGAGGAACAGGGGCTGTTTATGACAGGTCCAGCATACATAGCCCAGATGTACTCGAATAAGTAAGAAAGTATGCTGTTCCTAAAGAGAATTACTGGTGAAAAAAAGAGATAAATGAGTCCCTGAGGTCAGGAGGAAAATCCTCCTTTAGGAAAAAGACCCTCACACACCCAGCAGACTAGCTGTCATATGTCGTCAGCATGTGGCCCAGATGTAAAGTGTCATCATCGGGTCTGCTCCGAATCGGGGCGGCGCTGCAATCCCCGATCGGCGACCCCAATGGCGCCTTTTAATGGAGATCTTTATTCCATAGTTGCCGGTGGGTGAATGCAGGTGAGGGCCTTCAAGTGAGAAGTGTGTGGTGAGGGGAGTGTATTAAAAATAAGTAGTGGGGAACCTGAATGGTGTTTATTAAATGACTGTGGTCCCACTCTTACAATAAAAACATTAGAGTGCGTAATATTACAGTTAGATTGACTGTATTACGCTGTGGTCATAGATGGTCAACATGTTTCTTGCTTAAGTAAAGTAACCGCAATTCTTCAGGACCAGGTGATTCACACACTCATTGGTAGTGGTAGTGGCTTAATTTTGACACTTACCACACATACAGCACCCTAATAAGTGGTGACTAGTGCAGGTTAGGAAAAAATGCCTGAAAGAGAAAAATATATACAGGGACACAAACATATAAATAACAATCACATTGCGACAAGCATTATAGATCTTATCTCTTAACAACTACGATAATCAGGTGTCATGCAAATTCAATACTGCCAAGTGTTCAGCTATAAGGTGGTACTAGTGGTGAACACCCTATAGAAGTGGACTAAAAACGGGAGAATTCTAAAAAAATATGTATTTTTGACCACTTCCCACTGTGACTGGTGCTAGGGCAGAAAATTAAGAACGCCGGATGCGCGAGGTATTTTTTTAGAATTCTCCCGTTTTTAGTCCACTTCTATAGGGTGTTCACCACTAGTACCACCTTATAGCTGAACACTTGGCAGTATTGAATTTGCATGACACCTGATTATCGTAGTTGTTAAGAGATAAGATCTATAATGCTTGTCGCAATGTGATTGTTATTTATATGTTTGTGTCCCTGTATATATTTTTCTCTTTCAGGCATTCTTTCCTAACCTGCACTAGTCACCACTTATTAGGGTGCTGTATGTGTGGTAAGTGTCAAAATTAAGCCACTACCACTACCAATGAGTGTGTGAATCACCTGGTCCTGAAGAATTGCGGTTACTTTACTTAAGCAAGAAACATGTTGACCATCTATGACCACAGCGTAATACAATCTAACTGTAATATTACGCACTCTAATGTTTTTATTGTAAGAGTGGGACCACAGTCATTTAATAAACACCATTCAGGTTCCCCACTACTTATTTTTAATACACTCCCCTCACCACACACTTCTCACTTGAAGGCCCTCACCTGCATTCACCCACCGGCAACTATGGAATAAAGATCTCCATTAAAAGGCGCCATTGGGGTCGCCGATCGGGGATTGCAGCGCCGCCCCGATTCGGAGCAGACCCGATGATGACACTTTACATCTGGGCCACATGCTGACGACATATGACAGCTAGTCTGCCGGGTGTGTGAGGGTCTTTTTCCTAAAGGAGGATTTTCCTCCTGACCTCAGGGACTCATTTATCTCTTTTTTTCACCAGTAATTCTCTTTAGGAACAGCATACTTTCTTACTTATTCGAATATTTCATAATCTGACAGATGCATTACCACTTGGTATTATAGCACCAAAAGATCCAAAAACTACTGCTCAGTTGTATCCCAGATACAAGAAGTCCAAGACTAGTGCCAGATGAAGGATGGCTTTATTGTAAGAATCTATCCTGCCACACAGCCATTCTTCCTGGAGTGAGCAGGAAGCCATTCCTGAGGCATATGCATACCCTTCCTCTAGGAGACTGTAGAGCTCAGAGAAACACGAGGGGATGCATGCGGTGCATAACAAAATAGGTATGACTATGATAGGCAACCGAAATGCCATCACTAGAAGAGCAGATAAAGTCTGCATCCTCTTCATAAGATGAACCACAACTTGTTCTGCAATATTTGAGAACTACACATTTGGTCACATGTTCAATGTAATTTTGAAGAATAGTGTGGGTTTTATTTATAGATTGTATGGTCGAGGCATTTTCACGCTAATAAAATGCTTGCTGCTTAACAATTCATTTGCAAAAAGAGCTAAACCTACATGCCTAAAGAATAATTTAGTATTTGTGTTACTTAAAAAAGGACTTTGGGTCATCCATGACGCTCCACGTAAGGTCTAAAAGCGACTTCCACATTTTACAACAGTTTTAGAGGAGGTCGAACTGTCCCAGTTACCTGATTACTTTGAGCCCAAACAATGACATTCAGGCTGCCAAGGCATTTTCTGCCCTGGTGTGAATTCAAAACTGAATTTTTGGAGGAGACACTATAGATAGGACATCCAATTCCAGCCCTTCTTTACGCAGATGATGCGGTGCTGATGTGCCGCACACAAGTAGGTCTTCAGAGGGTGCTGGACAGTTTCTCCCATTTTATGAAAGATCTTGGATTAAGAGTAAACTCCTCTAAGACCTTTATTATGCGATGTGGCTCTGGTGTCAAGAAATCTAAAGATATGTTTGTGGTAGGACAAGATTGAGGTAACCAAGAGGTTCTCAATTTTGGGAATCCTTTTTGCTCATAATGATACTTGGGCACGAACTGTAGCAACGAAAAAATTGGTACTCCTAAGAACAACATCTGCCCTTACTAACTTTGCCAGGAAACTGGGAAAAAGGCCACCTGAGGAGCTTATTAAAATCTATAAGGCAAAGTGTGTCTCTTCAGCAGTGTATGGCGCAGGGGTCTGGGGGTTAACTGACTTGCTGCCTATTCAACGTAGTGAAAATCATTTTCTCAGGTACATTTTATCTGTTCCAAACAGTACATCATCATGTATATGTCACGTGGAGCTGGGACTTCCCTTCATCTCTGATTTAATAAAGCTTGAGCCTGTGCTTTTATGGCACAGGCTCTGGACTAAAGATGAGGCAAAATTAAACAGAGATATTTTAACTAGATATTTTGAAACTAGAAGGGGTCTTAAAGATCCCATGGATAAGGTACGTCCGCAACTTCTTACAAGATCTTGGCCGTATAGACTTTTTTAATAACCCTACAACTATTGGGACAATAACAAGAAAAGAATAATGAAAGGAGGGCCTCTTGTTGCTGGACTCTATTAGAATGTCCTCCAAGATACTGAAACCAACAGTCCTGCACCACCTGATGATTTTATCCACTTTTAGCATTCAACCTTATTTGACTTTTGTACCTGTAGTATATGATAGGTTTTTATTAACCAGATTTTGGTTGGGGGTATTTCATAGACTAGTCACTTTACCCATAATGAATGACTGGACTCGTAACCTTCGACCTTGCCCCTGTGACAATAACTCCAGCCAATCTACGATACATGTGGTTTTCTTTTGTAGATTCTATACCCATGTAAGGAAAATTTATTTAGTACCAGTTTTAAAATTGTTTGGGCTTCGCCAATGTCGACCTGCTCTTCTTGCACTGCAACACTTAGATAACGAGCATAGTGTTTTTAGAATTGTAATCTTTCTGAAGGAAGTTCTGAGGTTTCAATTTAATACTGTTTCTTAAACTTTGTAACATACTATAGATAATGTGTACATTTGTAGGATACTTTTTAACTCATGTACTGCCTGATATGTTTCTTAATGTTTTTAATTTAATACTGTTTCTTTTAACCTTGTAGCACACCAGAGATTATGTGTACATATGCAGGATATTATTTTACTTATGTACTCGTTGAAATGTTTTTAATGCTTTCTTATGTACTTTTATGATTGTCTGATATAGCAATCGAATAAAGCTTTCTTTGACTTTGACTAGTTGGCAATAGAATTCTATTACATTTGTTACTCTTAGATCTGTCCTTGGCCTTTGACCCCCATGGGCCACTTTGTGCCATTTGATAGGTGATAAACTGTGGAAGGTACCCCGGTTAAGAAGATTCCCAAAAGGTAGCTCAGATACACTAAATGTATTATATTTCAGTCATTCCTGGTTGTTTGTGAGGTAAGGAAGCACATACTTGGCCTTTTTCACCATTGCTTTCAATGTATATCTGACTAAACCTTATCACTTTTATAAACATGTCCTGGGAAAGAATCAGTTACAATCAGGTATGCCCTGAGCAACCACATTCACATTGCATGCAAAGTGTCAAAAACAAAACCTTCCCACAATCCAGTAGGATATAATATGACTCTCAACTTATTTTGTGTGCAGCTCTAAAATACTATTCATTTCCTCTCCAGATGGTCTGACTGGATAAAAATCGGCGTAAAAAGGGTTGTGAGCAGTCTCTAAGATGGCTATATTTTTGTGTAAGAGCAGTCTCTAAAATGGCTATATTTTTGTCTACAAAAAAGGATTTACCGTTCAAAACGTCCACCCTCCATCCCCATAAAACGTAATCTCCATCAACTAAAACGTTGAGATTATTTGAGTTACATCAGACTGAGATGCAAATGTCATATGACAAGCATATTTTTTTGGGGATAATTATTGCCTAAAATTCTTCACTGTTTTGTGCACTAAATGCACCGAAGTACTCAGGTGCCAAAATACCAACCGGATATGGTTAATAGCACAAAATGTTTGACTGATGTGTGAAAAGATGTCACAAAAGGAAAAAACGTTTTTTAACTGCCCGAGGTGTTGGCTGAAATTAAATCTAGAGTACCTGTCTTGCATTTAATTGCCTACGTCTTTGAAATCTTGGCTATCGTCAGAAAAGCAACTTAATATTTTTCACAATGGACACTTCACTGGATATGCAAGTTATTACAAATAGCAAGCTGAGTAATGATCAGACTTTACATTTCTTTGTTTAATGCCCCTAGATCTCCTGTTCTTTTCAAATTTGGGCTAACAGGCAGCAGTGCTTCCAAATACTCCCCGACTCACACAAAACAATTGTAAATCTACATGCAGAGTTTTACACCTATGTTTGGGTACAGATTTATGAATTATAAATTCTTAAATAGTTTCAGGACATGCATCCGTTGCAGTTTTTCAAGAGTACTCACAATGTATACAATCAGACATTGTTAAAAATGCGCATGTACTTTTTCTCTGATAGGAAAATATTCTCCCCATGCTGAAACTCCTTCCCCTACACCCTTATAATTTTTGGTAGCGTACCATCTTACTCCACCTATGACAGTTTTTCATGCATTCTTTCAAAAAGAGTACATTTTTGTAAATGTTTCTGTTTGTCAACACGCTCCACAAGTGTGTGGACGTTAGCCAAATTTCATTGGCATTTCAGTCTTGGAATGCCCTTCACCCTCCATAGAGAGTAGATTTACTACCACACTAGTATAACAGTGTGTGTGAATAAATCAACCTCCCTTTTGTGAATTGCAAAGTAAATTTGAATTATTAAATAAAGTAATTTACTCATATCAATTGAACATACGTGCACAAATGTCTTTGTGAATTGATTGCTTGATGGGAGCAGAGGGATGTCGGAGTTTTCATAGTATATTCTTGTGGGATGGTTATTAACAATGGTACTCAATTTGGGGAACATTTTTCATATAAATTAAGAATGGAATCGTAGCAGGGGGTCTCATACTACCCCGATCAATTCTGTTGCTAACATTTCAAATGAAGATTAAATAAGAAATAAAAAATTACAGGATTCAGAAACACATTATTAAATAAATGACTGTGTCTCAGTAAGTACTGTTGTCGGCTTTAGGACAACTGGATAGGCAACATTTGATTTGTTTGTTGTCTCTACTGCAAAAGGTACCAAAAAAGTTCATGGTTGAAAATGATGTGTTTTTTTTGGTTTTTGGGTGTTTGATATCAATAACATGGTTAGGTGGAGTAGAATATTTTTCTGAACCATGAAAACCACCATGGGTATCACATGTGGCTCAATCACCCCACATTTCTGAGTTTTAAGGGTTGCTCTCCACACCTGGTGAAATCAAAAGCTTTTGCATATACATTTTACCACCTGTTGAAACTAGGAGGTAACTACATGCAGATAAGGTCTCGGAATCATAAAATCGCATTCTGGGATGGGCCCAGTATCTAGGGACCTTCATGTTATTCCCCATTCCTGACTGAAAACTTAAGATACACAGAAAATTGGGTTCTACATACCATCTGGAATCAGCAAGTGAGGGTTTTGTAACTCCACCCGAGGTATTGACCATCTCAGCATGAGTATAATCATTTCTTTCATATCAATTTGTAAACATTATTGGCTATATTATCAAGAACGGCGATAACATTATCGTCACTTTAGCGGCAGTTTCCTGCCGCTAAAGCGGCGATAAGGGGCTTGATATTATGCCCTTGAGAATTCCAAT
This sequence comes from Triturus cristatus, assembly GCF_964204655.1. Lineage (NCBI taxonomy): Eukaryota > Metazoa > Chordata > Amphibia > Caudata > Salamandridae > Triturus > Triturus cristatus. The sequence goes on from NC_140587.1 coordinate 978,195,854, forward strand.
AGAAGCCCAGGTTCTGGTGTGAAGGACATCAAACCTGGGCTTCTATTGGAATTCTCAAGGGCATATTATCAAGCCCCTTATTGCCGCTTTAGCGGCAGTTTCCTGCCGTTAAAGTGGCGATAATGTTATCGCCATTCTTGATAATATGGCCCTTAGTTGGCACAGCATGCAGACAACATTTTGTGTGGAATAGTGCGGGATATTTACCATGCCGATAAATACCACTAGCTCAGGATGAGGTAATTATCCAGTGTACTCAATACCTTCTATTCTGAGTTTTCAACTTGGAAATGAGGCATACTCTGCAGAATTACTATTTAACACACCAAATTCTGCCTTTAATGCCTGTTTGTCGGCCTTGACCATAAACAAATTTCAGCCAACTTACCCAGCCTGAATCTATCAGTGGAAAACTGTAAGGCTGCGATGATTCCAATCCCCGGGAGCCCTTTTGGTGCAACAGGGATCCAAAATTAGCCTTGAACTTGTAATGACGACACCTTAGTACTTTAAATAATACACATTATATCAGGATTTGCACTATTTTATTGCTAAAAATTGGTCGTGTTTCCCAAAAGAACTCGATTACTAGAGTGTTGATGTACAAATTTAGGCCTGGAACTCGGTAAGTAGATTTTAAAATAGCAACGGTTACCTGCTTTGGCCACATTTTGCTGTCTTCGGTTTGCAAATAGAAACCGATCCCGCCAGGAAACTCCATTTTGTTCCCGCAGAGGCCCTTAGGAGAAACACCGGAAAGACTGTTATCAAACTGTCGCCCAGCTCCTGCCACCAGGAGTCCTGCTCCATATGTCTGCTGCTCCCTGAGTTACTAGGACCACATCTGATGCTTTGAGCTCAAGAAAAAGAGATTTCACACAGCTGCTTATGGGTGTTGGTAATAGCAAAGAAAATGCCTAATCCCCCACCCTGAGCGTCGTATGAGCAGGCAATGAAATATGTGTCACGCTATTGCCTTCCAGCAGGTACCTGCCAGCATGCCACATTGGCACCGCCAGCAGTCAACAGCAAATCACTGCTGGAAAGAGTGTACAGGTGGATGACTCATGCACTCATGTGTAGCTATTGCTCCTCACACAATGAAAGCCTGGAATCAAGTGTTAAAAATGTTCAGACATAGAATCATTTTGGCTTGGTGAACCTTTGTACATTATGTGGCGTTCAAGTTAAATGAGCTGGAATCTGGGAAGGCGTGCATTAAGCTACAGACCCTGCATGTAAAAACAGCTAACAGCTTTGATTCGTGAGGAATTTACCACTAAGATTTGGCGCACTTCTACTCCCTCCTTTCACTGGCGCATATGAGGCTGCCAAGTGTCAACGCAGGAATCCTTGTGCCTTGCTGCAAGGGTGCCTGCATTACGAGTAGGATTGTTTTGTGCAGGGAGGGTACTTTCCTGCACCAAAGCAACTCTTAAATGTATTTTTCCTTTTTTTATGTGTGCATCGTGCATAGAAAAAGGAGTAACAAGGAGAAATAAAGATATTTCTTCTCATTACACTTGGAATTGGGAGGTGCACCATTTTAGTGCAATCCCAGGTTTACAGACTTTATTAAATCTGGGATTGTGCCAAAATCCATGGATGGATGGATGGGAACGCCCATGTTCCACCCATGGAACACCTCCCTGATGCAAAGTAACACAAGTGTACTAAACCACGCAAGGCCACACAGAGTGGATTTGTTTGGCTTAGTAAATCCCAGAGACGGACTTGTGTTGCCTTGTGATGATTTGCGCCATGCAAGGGGAATGCAAGTCCTTAGTAAATCTGATAGTTTCTTTAGCCAGCATGATCAGTCTGAGTCCCTAAGCAAGCATTTAAGAAGCTGTTTTCTCTTTTCTTCCTTGTTCTTATTTATAAATTGATAACACTAGTATAGGAAAATGTGTTACAGATTGAAGGAGACAAATCCTTGCCAGGGTGAAGTCACAAGCAAACCCTAAATGAACCTGTTTTCATTCCTTGGGTAGGTTGGCCAGAGCAGTCAGGCTTAATCTAGAGGCAATGTGTAAGGTGTTTGTGCAACACTTCAAACAGCAACACAGTGAAAACAACCCACAATAAGGATACCACTAGATTAGAAAAATAGAGTACTTTTTAATAAATAAAACAAGACCAAAACAACAAAAATTAAATGAGTAAAACTGGAGATGTGCAGGTTTTAATTTTTCAATGAAAATAGTGCCAAAAAGCACAAATCGTCAACTGTGGGTAGCTGGTCGCGCCGGACTGGAGGAAAGTCACAAGTTCAGGCTGACTGCGATGGATCATGGGTGGGCTACAGGGAACCTGTTAGGCCCACTGAACAAAGTACCTTAGGTTCTGGTTGGCAGAGCGTTTTTGAAGTTACACACTGAAAATGCAACACATAGCCGAGGCGAAGAGTCAATTCTGAGGAGCTGGGATGTGAGGTCCTGCGTTGTCATCAAGGATCCCATCAAAGAGGGCTTGCGATGAGAAGTCCGGAGTCGAGGATGCGCCGTGCAGTTGAGGCGATGTATCGCTTCTGAGTATCTGTGAGGCTATAATGTGAGGACCTGAATCGCTGTTGAGGCTGCCGTCAATGAGAGAGGCAAGGGGAAAGATTCACACAGGCAGTGGTTCCGATGTAACTGTGGAGTTCTTTGCATCCAGAGAACCCTCACAACAGACGTGATGCATTGGTTCTGTTGGGTCCACAGATTGATGGAGTACCTTAAGGCCCACTTCCAAGGGCCTAAGACTGGGGTAGCACCACTTGGCAGGATAGGACTCACAGATGTCAGAGTCCAATTGTTGAGTTCAAGGTTGTTGGAGCCTTCTGTCCCTGAGGCTCTAGCTAGGAGACCAGCCAACTAGCACCTCAGGTCACTTTGTGATACTAGGTTCAACAGATCCATTTCCAGTCCTTCTCACCCAGGCAAGAGGGCAGAAGGCTGCAGATCAGCCCAGCAGGGCAGTAGTTCCTTCAGAGCAGCAGTCTAGCACAGTGGCAGTCCTTTCAGCAGAAAAGCAGCCCTTCTCCCTGGCAGAATACACACAGGTACAGACATTTGACAAGTTTGCATCTGAGGTTCAATATTTATACCTAGACCTTTCTTTGAAGTGGGATCAGTATCTAGAAGTTTCCCTTTGAAGTCCACAGGCATCCCGCCTTCCCTGCCCTGGATCCAGACTAACTACAGGGGGTAAACAGCCCTTTGTGTGGAGGCAGAACACAGCCTATTCAAGTGGAAGTAGGGCTGTGCTCAGCTTTGCCCTCCCATCCAGGCATTAATGGCCCTGTCGTGTAGTTCCTATAAAAAATATACAGGATCTGCGTGTTTAGACAACATACAAAACTGGCAACACGCCAACAAAGAGGCCTACCAGTCTACGGTCAAACTCTATAAAGAGGCCATCAAACTAGCCAAAGCCTCATACTATGATACGCGGATACAAGAAGCATCTAACTCAGCCCGAGAATCCTTTTTAATCGTAAAGGAGCTGACCAAGGTCCCCATCACTTCCCCCTCTAACACCCCTAAAGTTGACAGAAGCAATGAGCTAGCGAACTTCTTCAACGATAAAATCACCCGCATCCTGGTCTCCCTCCCACCCCCCGGACCCCCCAGCCACACGGAAAGCCGTATACTCCTCGACCAGGCTGAAAGTAACCTACGCCCCACTCTACCAACATTCCGACCTGTCACCCCCCTAGAGGTTGAGCGAACCCTAACGAAAATGAAAAGTGGGTCTCCCTTGGACCCAGCACCAATCAGGTTCCTCAAGACCGTTGCCTCAGTAATCGTACCTACTGTTACGGATCTCATCAACAGCTCGTTCGCCCACGGAACCGTCCCCGACAGCTGGAAGAGTGCTGTGGTTAAAGCACTCTTAAAAAAACCTCAGCTAGACCCATCGGACCTGTCTAACTACAGACCAATATCTCTACTCCCTGGTATCAGCAAAGTCACTGAGAAACTGGTAAATACCCAATTATCCCAGTTCCTTGAAACCAACAACTTGCTTCGACAATCCCAAACCGGATTTCGCCCGGGCCATGGAACAGACACTGCACTCCTCGCAGTCATCGAGGAGGCAAGGGGCATACTGGATTCAGGAGGATCAGTGGCAGTGATCCTCCTGGATCTGAGCGCAGCCTTCGACACGGTCAACCACCGTATCCTTCTGCATAGACTGGCCGATGCAGGACTTACCGGGACAGCAATCAAATGGATTGAATCCTTCCTTACAGGGCGCACTTTCCAAGTGTGGGACGACAATCATCATTCATCCACCCTCCCACTCACAAGCAGCGTCCCCCAGGGCTCCTCCCTGAGCCCGACGCTTTTTAATGTCTATATGGCCCCACTCGAGGACGTGGTAACACCATTTAACATAAAAATGGTGAGCTACGCTGACGATACCCAACTAGTCGTCTCCTTGTCCCAGCTGATTGACCATCCAGAAAATCTGACTAACTGCCTCATAGGAATTCATAACTGGATGAATAACTCATCACTAAAACTGAATGGGACAAAGACGGAAGTGATGCTACTAGGAAAGCAATGGACGACCATCCCTCCAACACTCTGGCCCGATGTGTTCGGAGAAATCCCCCCCCCCCAAAACGTGAAATCAAGACACTCGGGGTGTGGCTCGAACCACAGCTCACGATGAAAACTCAAGCAACTAAAACCTCGGGCACCTGCTTCGGGCTCATGCGCACGACCCGTAAAATCCTGCCCTTACTGCCACCTACTTCCAGGAAGCTACTCATCCAGGGACTAGTGCTGTCCCGCCTGGACTACAGCAACCTGGTTTATCTGGGAGCCCCCGAGTCCACCATCACGAAACTCCAGCGGACACAGAACGCGGCGGCACGCATGCTTACTAACACCCCTTCCAGAACGTCCGCCAAGCCGGCCCTCAAAGCCCTGCACTGGCTCCCTGTGCGCCAAAGGGTGCAATTCAAAGCGATGTGTACAACACACAAGTTGTTCAACGGATCTGGTCCAGCGATTCTTAGTAAAATTCTTAGTAAAATGATCACTCCCTACACAGCAACCAGATCCCTACGATCGCAGAATGAGAACCTAGCCAGCACCCCTAGATTCAAAAGAACCCGTACAGGAGGTCGACAATTCTCCGTTCAAGTGGCTAAGGGCTGGAACGCACTCCCTCGCTCCCTCAGACTAGAACCCAACTACCCGCAAGAAACTAAAGACTCACCTGTTTCCTAAATAAATTCCTTCTGTTGCTCTCCCCTCCCTCTCTTCCCCCTCAACAGGATTTCAAGTCACATAGCGCGGGGATGCCCTTGGGTCACCAGGCGCTTTAGAAATCGCTAAAATAAATAAAATAAAATACACTGTAGGATTGGTGTCAGACAAACCCTGATCACCTCCACCGGGTATGCTGGCCTTCTTGTACCAACTAGCTCACTGTGCCACTAGAATCTCATTTTACCAAGGAGAGAATAGTTCCTGGCAACCATCGAACATGACAACCCTGATCCCTCAGGACCGGGGAAACAATATACTATTTTTCGCTCAGTCACTCGTGCACACAGGGGCCTCTGGATGACAGAGGGGAAAGCAGACAGAGAGGACGGAGCGCTGAGTACATTAGGAGCAAAAGGAGTACACAACTCTTCGAATTAACCGAGGGGGCAGCAGGAAGCAGGCACTGGTGTTCGAAAACCCCATGTACAATTATCCGCTCTGTGCTCCTCAGTGGGCAATTCTTTATCGATCCCAGTCAGACAGTGCTTTTTCACGTTTTGTGAAACGCTTCACAGTGTGGGCTTCCCTGAATATGGGAGACGGGATTGTGGGCAACCCAGGGAAGTAGAGAGGGCCATCTCCACCCCAACCCCCAACCCTGCCCAGCTCCCTTTCCGAAATGCTTTCATTTTCAAATACCCAAAAATTAGCTCTACAGTTAGTGCCTTTTACGAAAATGAAATCATTACTTACTGAAATTTGGATTAAAAACAGAGGCCTGCTGCTGCGCAACACTCTGCTTACTTGTTCAGTCGACTAAGCGCTGCAGCTGCGCAATACGGTGGGGGAGTGAAATGTGGGGACACAGCTCTGCATTGGTCCGACTCGGGAGGCAACACTTGATTCAACGCCGTCAAGGAGGAACGGGGCGGGCTTAAAATCCATTTTCAAGCAGTCATTGGTAGCGCACTAGCGCTACTTTGAATGCTGTTATGCTGAGTCAGAGACTTTACCACACAGTTTCTGTCAGTGTGTGGGTGCAGTCTGTGTGTCTCTTGCTAAAGCGGGCAGCGTCCAAATGTAATTATCTTACGCACCAATCCCAATCAGGCAGCACTGAACCCAGGCAGGAATGGATGGATTTACATGCGATATCAGCTCTTCACCGGGAGACAGTGTTACCTTAGTGAGCTGATATCACATGTAGACCCGGCCCTGAAAAATAAGAGCCAGTGCTAAGCACCGGCACAAATTAAGCACTGCATGTCGGACAATAACTGGAGCAGCAAACGCGTTGGGTCAGTGACGAGTCGGAATGACATATCTGACAAGTCGGACGAGGTCTCTAGCTATCTTACCTCAATTATACTGTTCTTGATTCATGTAACACCCCCCCAAGTATCAATTCTTATGTTTTCCCTTATTCTGATTGGTTGGGATGAGGAGGTGAGTTCATCATACCACTTAGTTTTTAACATTTTCTCCATGAACCATTGTCTATGTGCCTGCCCCTTATTTTTCTTTTCCCATAGCTTTATTCCCACACGCATTCCACATTATTCAGTAAGTTAACCATTTTATTCAACATTGTTGCTTTCGCTGGGGTTATAATTTGAGTTTTCAATGCTTCTTCATTCGAGGTGTCCTTGGCTGAGTGACACGGGTGCCGACATTGTTTTCGGCCAATGCGCGCAGTAGGGATTCCAGTCGCCCTCCAGGCCCAAATAAGAACTAATAACAAAGTCAGAAAAAGACATGTTAGAACACAGAAACAAATGATTTCACTGTAAAGCACTTATCTCTACTCTATCCCCATTTACTTATTTTAAATCTTTTGCATTAGTGTTTAATACAATTTACAAGTTTTAGTTTATCAGCAGCAGGTGCATTAGCATGTGAGTTCAAAGCGCCCATTTTTAGTACCATTGCGCAGCTGCAAAAGTTTCCCATCAAAAGCGACAGAATCATACTACGTAGATGCAGTAGATGCATGCGCAATAGAATTCCCACGTTTTGTCGGCCATTTTAGGACATTCAAGTTACGATTAGTACTGCACATAAAAAAGCTTCCCCTAGATAAACATGTTTGTGATGTAGTGTGGTTTTAGTATTCACAATACAGATTGATTACATTATTATATGTTATTTGAGAGGATTCAAAGCAAGTTTCTTTTACGAATCCTTGCTCCATCAACTCTAATGTCATACTTCTAAGATGGTTCACAAGGATCAAGTAAGATTTACAAAAGGATGATTCAGGTGTTGTATTTAAGAATTGATTACCATATACATCTGTGCAATGCTAAGCCAACCCAGGGGCCTTGCTTAGTCTTAATGTTCATAAAATCTTTAGTTGAGTAATCATTGAAATCTGTCCATTGGAACTTAAGACAATGAATTTGGGAGAAGTATTCTATGAATTGCTGCTGCTATTTTGTCAATGATCCTTCTCTGTAGTTTGATCTAGGTTTCTTATCAGAAATATTATGCTACATGGGGCGTAGCTGGATGCCACACAAGATGGCAGCAGCTCTGTAAAGCTTGGTGTGGTTTTGGCACTTCCTGAATGAGAGGCGAGGTTCAGGCCTGACTTCTCCAACTCCTCAGATGCTCTGGACGTCGGAACACAATGGCTATCAGAATGTGCACGCATTTTGCGTTTGAAGTGACAATGACTTTGCTATCCTGTGAAGACCTGAATGTAATGAGGCCTCCATTTTACAAGCTAAGCAATGCACCTGAAGTAAATTGTTTCACATCAAGTATTCTGCATGCTTCATTGCTCTCAGGCTTTCAACTTCCTGCTCTATAAGGCACTCACTTTATTTCCACATATGAAGGGTAGCATTAATAGCAAAAATTATACTTTATACGTTCCTTCTATTCTGTTTCTTCATGTGTGATTCCTTGCTTTAGGGTTTTCTCCAGAAAATACCTTTTAAGTGAGACAGCAAATTGTTTTTTAAAATCTGGCATTGCAACCAATTTACTGGCTCCTTCATTCAACCTACATTTACATAGACTTGCCAGTGTTGCTTCCACCTCATCTTTTTCTCCTGCTTTTTTTATAGGGGGAACTCAAGCTTCAGAGCAGCAGCCAGTCATCTTCAGTTGGAAAGTCTACAACTTGCCTTTGTGTTCTGCAAACTAATTCAACAAAACCCTTTCTGACACCAGCTGTCACAGAACAAAGCACCTGGGAATTTTGAAAAGACAGCTCCTCTTCCTCCTATGCAGCCGGCACGTTTGTAAAAAAAAACATCCTATACCACTTCAGTGAACCTGCCAAAAAAAAACTTGACTACCCCTCAAAATCACATACACAATCTGACCCTTGGATGATGTCATGGAGGAACTACAAACCTTGAAACATTTTATGGTGGATACCAATGGTTCATTACAACTCAGTGAGGAGGAAGGTCCTTGCATGATCAACATGTCTCAACTCTGGAACAAAGAGTTAGCAACCTTGAAGACTCTACTCCTGTCATTTCTCAAATCTCCATGGACAAAGCAAAACGTAAAAGATCTGGAAAACAGAAACAGGTAAATTTCCCTTCACATTTTTGTTATTCCAGAGGGCTCAGAAGGCTCTAACATGATTGCCATTCTGCAAATGGCGATACCTTCAATTCTACGTATGTCTTCTGCTTCTCTTCTTTCTATATAGCGCGTGAACCACCGAGGACCATGGACTTCAACTGACTCACATTCTTAGCCCAGAGGAATTATTATTCTTTTTCTTCAATTTACTGATCTGATGCAGACGTTATCTGAGACTAAAAAGGCAGGTCCTCTTCAATGATCTGGTCATAATGTGCTTTTTACTCAAGACTTTTCTCGAGCTACAGCAGCTCGTCAGAAACAATTTCTGGATCTATGGCCACAACTCAAGTCCTTGATTATTAGATACGGACTACTTCATCAATGCCTCTTACATTCAAGGATAAATCCTACTCCTTCGAGGGACCTGCATACCTACAAACTTTCATTAACCAACATAAAACTAAAGTAATGGACCTGGGGTCTTCCTTAACCACTTAAGGACATAGTTTAAGGTGACCCCACTGTTAATTTTTCTCATTCTAAGTTGAAATGTTTATAGATATTCAAGTATCGTAAATTTGCTGTTTTGCTCTCCTTTCTTTTTTTCCCTTAGATAAATCACCTTTTGTGGAATCCTCGTGTACCTCCCTCCGCATCACCCTATTGTCTCCATCCATGTCTACCACTGGTAAATCCTGTGATTTTTTTTCTATTCTTTTAAACCTTAAATCTAATGCCTTTACATTTATGTGATCATTGTTGCCCATACGTCACATGTTTCAACATGATTATTCGCATATTCTGCATGTCGTTTCCCTCATTGGATCTCGCTTACCTATGTTCTAAGATCATAATTTACCTATTTTTGTGCTGAAGTTGCTCTCGCCTGTCTCTCACAGGTGCCCCTCTGTCTCTTCTCCCTTTGGGGTTTTTCTTTTATTTCTTTACCCTCTCAGCAATCGTGGACTCTGGTACTTGCATTGCCATTTTTCCATGTATGCAATTTTCGGAGGTCATTGTCCCCCACTTCTTTTCAGTCTCTATTTTCTTTCTTTCCTTCTTTTTTTTCACTTTCAATATCTTGATATGCCTTATGGTGTCTTTGTTTCAGCAGTTTTAAATTATTTCTTATTATGATGCAACTGACAACAGTTACATGGAATGTCAAGGTGCTTAAAAACACCGCTAAAGGTCAGTGTGTTTTATTTCACCTAGCTTTTGCAATAGAAACATCTTAACATTTGGAGGCTGCTAAGCTCAAGAAACAATGAGTTGGTGACATCTTTTTTCCTCCCTTTACAACAAACAAAAATGGGGTTGTTGTTCTTTGACTAAATCTCACAAACTCACTACACTCTCACAACATCAAGATACAGAGGAGCATTGGGTCTCATCACACTCACAAAAGATAACACTATTCTCACTATCCTAAATCTTTATGGCCAACCCATCCAGATTCAAAAGTCTGAGCATGCCTCAGATAATTTAATACTAGGAGGTGATTGTGATCACATCTTTGACCCTTTTTTGAACAAAGGCTCCACTTCACGATTTGTTCCACATACCTCTCATAAAGCCTTCAAAAACTCATTTCCCAGCACTCTCTTTTAGATTACTGAAGGCTACACAATCCTGACATTTTGGCATGAACCTTTTATTCACGCACTCACCACTCTCAATCTAGAATTGATTACATTTTTCTTAGTAAGGATTTATTTCAACACATGGTTAACTCATAGATTTACTCTATCCTGTTAGCAGACCATGCACAAGTGATCACAGACTTAGACATCCTTGATGATAGACCTAAAACTTTCTCCTGGAGGTTTAATAATTCTTTACTTTCGGATGCTTCTTTCATTACTTCCTATACTGATTTCATTGAGGAATATTTCCAAATTAACAATACTGCCCAAGTACTGTTTCATTCTGTCTGGGATGCCTTTAACCCCTTTGGTGCTCACGACGGCTGGGAGCCATCATGGCACTCAGTAGGCGTGTGCTCATGATGGCTCCCAGCCGTCGTGACACCCACCCACGGGGGAAGCACTGGCGCTCCCCCGTGGGACACCGATTTTGTTGGATGTACCGGGGAGTCAGGGGAAGCCTCCATGTCATCAATGATGCCAGCGCGGGAGGCGCGCTGACGTCATTAGAGGTTTCCCTCAGTTTCCCAACACGCTGGAATCCATTTGCTTCCAGCGCGTTGGGAAACTAAGTGGTGAGTTTTGCCTCATGGAGGGTGGGGGGTGTATTTTCAAAGACATCGGAGGAAAGGAAAGGGTTTTCCTTTCCTCCGATGTCCGATGTCTTTTGAAAAATGCATTCCTGCTGCACGATTGCGCCTGGGGTGCGATCGTGCAACAGGAATGCTTGTTTTATTTTTGCTGATGGCCCAATTTGTGTCAGGGAGCGGCCCCTTGGGCACGGGTCGCTCCCCTTGGGGGTAAAATTGTGAAGTTGTTATTTTTTTTTTTAAATGGTGTGTGTGGCCCCACTGGGCCTGTATGTTTATTTTATTTTTTTAAATGCCCTATCTGTTTTGGGGAGCGGTCCCTTGGGCAAGGGTCGTTCCCCTTGGGGGGAAACATTGTACAGCTGTGTCTGCCCCCCTTTGGGGGGGCAGATCTGCTTTATTTATTTAAAAAAATGGTGTGTGGCCCCACTGGGCTGGTATGATTAATTTTGTATTTTAAAATGCCCTATCTGCTTTGGGGAGCGGCCCCTTGGGCAAGGGTCGATCCCTTTGGGGGGAAAAATTGTACAGCTGGGTCTGCCCCCCCATTGGGGGGAGGGCATATCCGCATTCTTTATTAAAAAAAACAGTGTGTGTGCCCCCACTGGGCCAGTATGATTTTTTTTTTTTAAATGCCCTATCTGTTTTGGGGAGCGGCCCCTTGGGCAAGGGTCGCTCCACTTGGGGGAGAAATGTGTAGTTGGTTCTGCCCCCCTTGTGGGGGGGCAGATTGGATCATGTAAAAAAAAGAATTATGTGACGCTCACTGGGCCACCAGGGATTTTTTTTTTGTAAATGCCCTTTGTGTGTCAGGGAGCGGCCCCTTGGGCAAGGGTCGCTCCTATTGGGGGAGCAATTTCTTTAATTGGGTCTGCCCTGTGCCCACTAGGCGACCAGGGAATTTCTTTTAATTAATTTATATTTTTGGGGAGCGTTCCCTTAGGCAAGGGTCGCTCCCCTTTAGGGATCATTTATTTTGGTTGTTTCTGTCCCCCCTTGGGGGCAGATCACCCTTGTGAGTCTAGGTCCATCTGCCCCCAAGGGGGGCAGAAGCCAGTTAACACCAGAGATTGTTTTAGTGTTGTTGGGGTGCGGCCCCTTGGGCAAGGGGCGCTCCCCTTTGGGGAGCAATATGTTTTTGGGGAGTGGCCCCTTCGGCAAGTTTATTTGGGCCGTTTCTGACCCCTTGGAAGGGCAGATTAAACAATTTATTTTATTGTATGCCCACTAGGCCACCAGGGATTTTGTTGTTGTTGTTGGGAGCGGCCCCTTGGGCAAGGGTCGCTCCTCTTTATGGGGTATTTATTGTGGTAATTTCTGCCCCTTTGGGGGCCAATCGGCCATATGTTTTCAGGCCCATCTGTCCCCTTGGGGGGCAGAAGCCAGTAGACACCAGGGCTTTTTAAATGTTGGTGTTAGGGAGTGACCCCTTGGACAAGGGTCACTCCCCCTTTGAGGGTAAATTTTTGGGCTGTTTCTTCTCCCTGTGGGGGCAGATCGGCCTTATGCTTTTAGGCCCACCTACCCCCTTTGCTTGACTGGTGGTTAGTTTGTGGACTAGTGCATTATTTGCAGATGTGATTGTAATGTTTTATTTCTCCTTTTTATTCTAGTGTAAAGCTTTTGATTCCTGTTTGCGGTTTCGGAAGTGGTTGTTCTGCAGTTTTGCGTAGTTTACTTTTTTTGGTAAGAAAAACATGTTTTGTTGTATTTACTCCAAATGAGTATTATTGTCATGCATGAATGAATTTTTTTGTAAGTGGTTTCGTAATGGCAGCATATTTTGTTAGTGTTTTGAGCATGTAATTCTTTGTGATGTGTTTTGCATTGTCTTATGTGTAATTTTATTTTCTTTTTCTTTTTTAGTGGGATATTGTTGATCCTTACTGTGTCTGTGCAGAGTAGGTGGTGGTGAGTCTAGCTGCTTCTGGCAAGTGAGTGGTATCGTTTTGGAGTATATAGGTCTTTCTGATAAAGAGGCATTTTGTTTATTACTTATTTTTCAAAGTGTTTGTTGTAGACTTGTTTGACAAGCTACCTTTATTAGTAAGGATTATGGCTAGCCATAGAATGACTGCTCAGCAGGTTGTTGGTATGCTGCTTGAATCTTCCTCTGAGCAGGATTATGAGACTGACAGTGCGTCTGAGGGAGAGGAGGGAGGGGAAGATTCAGGCAGTGAGTTTTCTCTCCACATGAAATCATCGGATGATGAAGATACTTTCAGTGCGGATGAAGGTACCCCCAGTGCGGATAAAGTGCCTGTTTTAGAGGGGGACACTGATGTGCCGATGGTGCAGCAAGAGACATCGGTATTGCAGCCTGAGGCTGCAAGGCTTCCTACTGGAAGTGCTGGACTCTGGGTTGATCCAAACATGGTGCAGCCGGTGTTGCCTGCCTTTAGTGTGGATGCAGGGTGTAGAGTGGATTGCAATTTGTTTTTGCCTATACAGTTATTTCAGTTGTTTATGGAAGATGTATTTTTGGCTGAGATTGTTGAGCAGACTAATTTGTATGCTGAACAGTTTTTGAGGGACCACATTGCCACACTTAAGCCTCACTCTAGAGCTACTCGGTGAACTCCCACAAATCTGGATGAGATGAAGAAGTTTTTGGGTTTGATTTTTTTCTGATGGGCTTGATAAGGAAGCCGTCCATGGCTTCATATTGGTCTACCAGTCCCTTGATGGCAACGGCCATATTTCCTGCGATTATGACCCGTGATCGGTATTTACTTTTGCTTCGGATGCTGCATTTTGTTGATAATACTTTGGCATTGCCACAAGATGACTGTGAACGTCTTTTTAAGATTCGGCCTGTTCTTGATCGATTTTCAGAGATCTATAATCCTGGGAAAGATATATCTATTGATGAATCTTTGGTCCTGTTCAAGGGCCGTTTGGTTTTTAGGCAGTACATCCCTAGCAAGAGGGCACTTTATGGAATTAAGCTGTATATGTTGTCTGAGAGTAGGACAGGATATGTTTTTAATTTCCGTGTGTACACTGGTAGGGATTCCACTATTGACCCCCCTGGTTGTCCGTCTACTTTTGGAGTTTCAGAGAAAATTGTGTGGGATCTTGATAGAGGACTGTTTAACAGAGGCCACCATTTGTACCTTGATAACTTCTACACTGCTGTGCAATTGTTTAAGGAATTGTTCAAAGTGGACACTTTTGCTTGTGGCACAATCTGCTCTAACCGTAAAGGTTATCCAAAAGAGCTTGTTTCCAAAAAACTTTTAAGGGGGCAGTGCAGTTCCTTGCGTAGTGATGAACTAGTAGCTGTGAAATTTGTGGACAGGAGGGGTGTGTACATGCTGACTACCATCCATGATGAGAGTACTTCACCTGTGGCTGTTTGGGGTCAATTTGCTGAAGTACGCAAACCGGTGTGCATTTTAGACTACAATAAGCACATGGGTGGTGTTGATAGAGTAGATCAGAGGTTGGAACCTTAAACTGCTATTCGTAAGGTGTACAGTTGGTACAAAAAGTTGGCCATCCATCTCTTCAATTTAGCAACTTTCAATGCTTTTGTTGTGTACAAGGAGTGTTCTCCAGAGTCAAAGTTTACTTTTGTTCAGTTTCAGCAGTCTGTGATAGGAAGCCTTGTTGTTGTGGAACATGCAAGTGTTCCTAGAGTTGGAGTTGTGGAGGATGTGGCTAAATTGAAAGATCGCCATTTTCCTGATTTAATTCCTCCCACGCCCAAAAAAACCAATCCCTGTTAGAGATGTAGAGTCTGCTTGCGAAGAGGTGTGATGAAGAAGAGTTGTATGCACTGTGCCGATTGTCCTTCTAATCCTGGGCTGTGTGTGCTCTCATGTTTCAGATTGTATCACACTAAAAAGATTTTTTAGGAGCAACCGTGAGTCTAATAGTGTACTGCCTGGTCTGTATGGTTTGATATAGTTGTTCAGTTTCACGTTTGACAATAGAATGATGTCTTTAGTTTCTGCTGTTGTTTTTGTAGTTATAGTTTGGTATCTAGTTGCAATTGGTTTGTGTTTTCGTTCTTGTTTAAAAAAATGTATGACGGTGTGCTTGGACTGGCGGTAGGCTGGCGGTGTGCGTGGACTGGCACTTGACTGGCGGTGTGTGTGGACTGGCGCTTGGCTGGCAGTGAGTGGACTGGTGCTTGGTTGGCAGTGTGCATGGACTGGTGCTTGGCTGGCAGTGTGTGTGGACTGGAACTTGGCTTGCAGTGTGCGTGGGTGGGCGCTTGGCTGGTGGTGTACATGGACTGGTGCTTGGCTGGCAGTGTGCGTGGACTGGTGCTTGGCTGGCGGTGAGTGGGCTGGCGCTTGGCCTGCGGTGTGCGTGGATTGGCGCTTGGCTGGTGGTGTGTTTAGACTGGCGCTTGGCTGGCGGTGAGTGGACTGGCACTTGGCTTGCAGTGTGCATGGATGGGCGCTTGGCTGGCAGTGTACATGGACTGGCGCTTGGCTGGCAGTGTGCGTGGACTGGTGCTTGGCTGGCGGTGAGTGGGCTGGCGCTTGGCTGTTGGCATGCGTGGATTGGCGCTTGGCTGGTCGCGTGTTTGGACTGGCGCTTGGCTGGTGGTGTTTGGACTGGCGCTTGGCTGGTGGTGAGTGGACTGGCCCTTGGCTGGCAGTGTGCGTGGCTGGGCGCTTGGTTGGCGGTGTACATGGACTGGCGCTTGGCTGGCAGTGTGTGTGGACTGGTGCTTGGCTGGCGGTGAGTGGGCTGGCGCTTGGCTGGCGGTGTGTGAGTAGTGACTAGCTGCTGGTCACTACACACACTGCTAGCCAAACGCCACTCCACGCGATCCGTGAGCTGGTGTGGTTGCTGTGTCAGGAATGTGAGTGTGTGAAAGTGATGGGCCCTTGAATGGCGCTGTCTGCTGGTGTGAGTGTTGTAATGTGCTGGGCCCGCGGCTGGCGGTGTGAATGGTTTTGTATGTGTCATACGTATGAAAGGTGCATGAATGGCCTGTAAAGAGGTTGGTGCCTTGTCGTGGCTTTGCAGCTCACGAGCTGTGAGTCAATGGTTCAGTTTCTCATACTTTCAATTATTAACAGTGCATTTCTTTTTTGTGAAATCTCTGGTTAATACAACTATATATACTGAACATCGCTCACCCTCATGCCAAATCCAACCAGTATGTATGTGTGCTTGAGGAATAGATGGTTGTGTAGAAACATTTTTCTATTCTGTTTTTGTCAAGCAGGGTGTACCTTGTCCCTTTTTGTGAATGTTGTAATGTGTTGGTTTTCTGCCTGGTGGTGTGAACGGTCTTGTGTGTATCATGTATGAAAGGTGTGTGAATGGCCTGTAAAGCTGTTGGTGCCTTGACATGGATTTACAGCTCATGAGCTGCGAGTCATTGGTTCAGTTTTTTGTCCTTTCAATTATTGACAGTGCATTTCATTTCTGTGAAATCTCTTGTTAATAAAATGTTATATACTGAACCATCACTCGCCCTTGTGCCAAATCCAACCAGTATGTGTGTGTGCTTGAGGTATAGATGGCTGTGCAGTAATCTTTGTCTGTTTTGTCTCTCTGCCAAGCTGTAAATTTAATTTAAGAATAACCTAACAAGTGTAGTTTTTGTCGTAAACTAAACACCCATGAGAGTGCATGGTGATGTCTCTCTTGTGGATCCCAAAAAGTTATCTTACCCACAATGTCCTGCAAACCTCAAATTGTGAATGTGACATTTTCCTTGCTTTATTGTGCCCAAATTTTCACACGGCGGAAAGTAACATCAAATTTCCAACCCCCCTGCATTTCTTCAAGTATCCCAATAGAAATGGTATCTTACTTGTATGGGTGGGCCAAGTAGCCGCGGCAGGAAAGGGCCCAAAACCTATTGATGTGACATCAAAATTACCTATCACAAACCAACCTGGTTTTGCAAGGGGGGTTCCATGAGTTTTTCGTCAGGGGCTCGGCGGCCATCTAGGGAAACCTACCTAACCCACACATTTCTGAAAACTGGACACCCAGGGTCTTCGAGGGAGGTATGGCTTGCGTGGATCCCCCAACGTTTCCTACCCAGAATCCCTTGCAAACCTCAATTTTAGCTGAAAAAATCACTTATTCCACACATTTTTTTGTGGGAAAGTTGGGGCATCACCGGGCTCACACACATTTCCCACCACCCAGCATTCCCCCAGGTCTCCCGATAAAAATGGTGCCTCACTTGTGTGGGAGGCCCAAGTACCCGCGACAGGCAAGGGCCCAAAACGTAGTGAGGCGACAACAAAATTGCCTATCTGAAAACCAACTGGTTTTGCAAGGGGGGTCACCTGGGTTTTTGGCCCCGTGCTCGGCGGCCATCTAGGGAAACCTACCAAACCCACACATTGCTGAAATCTAGACACCCGGGGGCTTCCAGGGAGGTCTGGCTTGCGTGGATCCCCCTACGTTCCCTTACCCAGAATCCCCTGCAAACCTCAATTTTAGCTGAAAAAATCACTTTTTTCACATATTTTTGTGTGGGAAAGATGTGGCATCACCGGGCTCACACAAATTTCCCACCACCCAGTGTTCCCCCAGGTCTCCTGATAAAAATGGGGCCTCACTTGTGTGGGAGGCCCAAGTACCTGCGACAGGGAAGGTCCCAAAACGTAGTGAGGCGACAACAAAATTGCCTATCTCAAAACCACCTAGTTGTCAAAAACGTATAGGTTTGCTATGTTTCCCTAGGTGCCGGCAAAGCTAAGGTTAAAAAACTACAGCTAGGCACTTTGCCAAAAAAGGGTCATTTTTCACTGCGGAATTGAGGTGTGACCACGTTGCATTTTGCACCGTTTCCTGTCGCGGGCACTAGTCCGACCCACACAAGTGATGTACCATTTTTCTCAGAAGACTTTGGGGAACACAGGGTGGGTGGAAAATTGTGGATCCACGCCGATTCCAGAACTATCCACCACAGAAATGTGGGGAAAATGCGTTTTTTTTGGACAATTTTTTAGGTTTGCAAGGGATTCTGGGTAACAGAACCTGGTGGGAGGCAATCAAGTCTCCCCATCCTGGTTTCCCCTGGGTGTCTAGTTTTCAAAAAAGTATAGGTTTGCTAGGTTTCCCTAGTTGCCGGCAGAGCTAAGGTTAAAAAACTACAGCTAGGCACTTTGCCAAAAAAGGGTCATTTTTCCCTGCGAAATTGAGGTGTGGCCAGGTTGCATTTTGCACCGTTTCCTGTCGCGGGCACATGGCCGACCCACACAAGTGAGGTACCATTTTTCTCGTAAGAGTTTGGGGAACGCGGGGTGGGTGAAACTTTGTGGATACACGCAGATTCCAGAACTTTCCACCACAGAAATGTGGGGAAAATGTGATTTTTTTCACAATTGTTTAGGTTGGAAAGGGATTCTGGGTAACAGAACCTGGTGGGAGGCAGCTAAGTCACCCCATCCTGGATTCCCCTGGGTGTCTAGTTTTAAAAAATGTATAGGTTTGCTAGGTTTCCCTTGGTCCCGGCAGACATATGGTTCAAAAACGACAGCTAGGCACTTTGCCAAAAAAGGGTCATTTTTCATTGTGAAAATCTGGTGTGTTCACGTTGGGTTTTGAACCATTTCCTATCGTGGGCACTATGCCTACCCACACAAGTGAGGTACCATTTTTATAGGGAGACTTAGGCTAATTCAGATTTGTAAAGCAATTGTTATTACCTATTGATTTTTGATGCATTTCTGCCTTCCAAAAAAGACATTGTGTAAAAAGGTCATTTTGAAAAATGACAGAAAATTCTCATGCTAGTATGAGTATTCCCAATTTCGAAAATGTGCAAATATGTACTGTTTCTAAACTCTATAATTTGTTCCCATTTCAGAAATACATAGGTATCTTTCATTCCGATTTTTACTTTTATACATTTGCTCACAACAATTGCTATATACCCGGAACATAATAAAAAACCATTGCATATTGCTGCTCAGTTTTTGACTCCGGGTTTGTCGGGTTCTTGGTGAACCTACAAGTCCTATATATCCACACAACCAGGAAGGTCCAGAGGATGTAACGGTATATTGCTTTCCCAGAGCTGTGAAACAGGTGAAAACCTTGACACAAAAGGCTGTTTTTTTCAACTAATTTTCAATTTTTCTTATATTTAACTGTTAGTTTCTCTAAAGAAACCTTGATGGGTCTACACAAATGACCCCTTGCTGAATTCAGAATTTTGTCTACTTTTCTGAAATGTATAGCTTTCCAGGATCCATTATTACTTTCACACCCATTTCTACCATTAACTGGAAGGAGGTTGAAAGCACAAAAGATAGTAAAAATAGGCCATGTTCCAGAAAAATGCCAAAACTGTGTGAACAATGTTGGTTTTCTGACAAAATTCTGTCATTCCCTAAAAGCTGGGGAAATGGTGATTTCAGCCCACAAACCTTTTTTGATAATATTTGCAGGGAAAGCCCAGACGCTTTCATTTGCAGCCTGTCTTTCCCATTTTTCAAAAATAAAAAAAAGCTTTTGCTTTATTTTGGCTAATTTCTGGGAGCCCTCCAGGGGAATCCACAAACCCTGGGTATCTTTAGAATCCCCATGATGTTGGAAGAAAAGGATGCAAATGTTGCGTGGATACCTTATGTGGTCAAAAAGTTACAGGGGCCTAAGCGCGCACTACCCCAAATAGTCAAAAAAAGGCTTAGCACAGGGGGGAAGGCCTAGCAGCGAAGGGGTTAAAGCAGCCACAAGGAATCCATTATAGGTTATGAGAGTTATAAAAAAATTTTTTGCCTATACAGTTATTTCAGTTGTTTATGGAAGATGTATTTTTGGCTGAGATTGTTGAGCAGACTAATCTCTATGCTGAACAGTTTTTGAGGGACCACATTGCCACACTTAAGCCTCACTCTAGAGCTACCCGGTGAACTCCCACAAATCTGGATGAGATGAAGAAGTTTTTGGGTTTGATTTTTTTCTGATGGGCTTGATAAGGAAGCCGTCCATGGCTTCATATTGGTCTACCAGTCCCTTGATGGCAACGGCCATATTTCCTGCGATTATGACCCGTGATCGGTATTTACTTTTGCTTCAGATGCTGCATTTTGTTGATAATACTTTGGCGTTGCCACAAGATGACTGTGAATGTCTTTTTAAGATTCGGCCTGTTCTTGATCGATTTTCAGAGATCTATAATCCTGGGAAAGATATATCTATTGATGAATCTTTGGTCCTGTTCAATGCCGTTTGGTTTTTAGGCAGTACATCCCTAGCAAGAGGGCACGTTATGGAATTAAGCTGTATATGTTGTCTGAGAGTAGGACAGGATATGTTTTTAATTTCCGTGTGTACACTGGTAGGGATTCCACTATTGACCCCCCTGGTTGTCCGTCTACTTTTGGAGTTTCAGAGAAAATTGTGTGGGATCTTGCTAGAGGACTGTTTAACAGAGGCCACCATTTGTACCTTGATAACTTCTACACTGCTGTGCAATTGTTTAAGGAATTGTTCAAAGTGGACACTTTTGCTTGTGGCACAATCTGCTCCAACCGTAAAGGTTATCCAAAAGAGCTTGTTTCCAAAAAACTTTTAAGGGGGCAGTGCAGTTCCTTGCGTAGTGATGAACTAGTAGCTGTGAAATTTGTGGACAGGAGGGGTGTGTACATGCTGACTACCATCCATGATGAGAGTACTTCACCTGTGGCTGTTTGGGGTCAATTTGCTGAAGTACGCAAACCGGTGTGCATTTTAGACTACAATAAGCACATGGGTGGTGTTGATAGAGTAGATCAGAGGTTGGAACCTTAAACTGCTATTCGTAAGGTGTACAGTTGGTACAAAAAGTTGGCCATCCATCTCTTCAATTTAGCAACTTTCAATGCTTTTGTTGCGTACAAGGAGTGTTCTCCAGAGTCAAAGTTTACTTTTGTTCAGTTTCAGCAGTCTGTGATAGGAAGCCTTGTTGTTGTGGAACATGCAAGTGTTCCTAGAGTTGGAGTGGTGGAGGATGTGGCTAAGTTGAAAGATCGCCATTTTCCTGATTTAATTCCTCCCACGCCCAAAAAAAACAATCCCTGTAAGAGATGTAGAGTCTGCTTGCAAAGAGGTGTGCTGAAGAAGAGTTGTATGCACTGTGCCGATTGTCCTTCTAATCCTGGGCTGTGTGTGCCCTCATGTTTCAGATTGTATCACACTAAAAAGAGTTTTTAGGAGCAACCGTGAGTCTAATAGTGTACTGCCTGGTCTGTATGGTTTGATATAGTTGTTCAGTTTCACGTTTGACAATAGAATGATGTCTTTAGTTTCTGCTGTTGTTTTTGTAGTTATAGTTTGGTATCTAGCTGCAATTGGTTTGTGTTTTCGTTCTTGTTTAAAAAAATGTATGACGGTGTGCTTGGACTGGCGGTAGGCTGGCGGTGTGCGTGGACTGGCACTTGACTGGCGGTGTGTGTGGACTGGCGCTTGGCTGGCAGTGAGTGGACTGGCGCTTGGTTGGCAGTGTGCATGGACTGGTGCTTGGCTGGCACTGTGTGTGGACTGGAACTTGGCTTGCAGTGTGCGTGGGTGGGCGCTTGGCTGGTGGTGTACATGGACTGGTGCTTGGCTGGCAGTGTGCGTGGACTGGTGCTTGGCTGGCGGTGAGTGGGCTGGCGCTTGGCCTGCAGTGTGCGTGGATTGGCGCTTGGCTGGTGGTGTGTTTAGACTGGCGCTTGGCTGGCGGTGAGTGGACTGGCGCTTGGCTTGCAGTGTGTGTGGATGGGCGCTTGGCTGGCAGTGTACATGGACTGGCGCTTGGCTGGCAGTGTACATGGACTGGCGCTTGGCTGGCAGTGTGCATGGACTGGTGCTTGGCTGGCGGTGAGTGGGCTGGCGCTTGGCTGTCGGCATGCGTGGATTGGCGCTTGGCTGGTAGCGTGTTTGGACTGGCGCTTGGCTGGTGGTGTTTGGACTGGCGCTTGGCTGGTGGTGAGTGGACTGGCCCTTGGCTGGCAGTGTGCGTGGCTGGGCGCTTGGTTGACAGTGTACATGGACTGGCGCTTGGCTGGCAGTGTGCGTGGACTGGTGCTTGGCTGGCGGTGAGTGGGCTGGCGCTTGGCTGGCGGTGTGTGAGTAGTGACTAGCTGCTGGTCACTACACACACTGCTAGCCAAACGCCACTCCACGCGATCCGTGAGCTGGTGTGGTTGCTGTGTCAGGAATGTGAGTGTGTGAAAGTGATGGGCCCTTGAATGGCGCTGTCTGCTGGTGTGAGTGTTGTAATGTGCTGGGCCCGCGGCTGGCGGTGTGAATGGTTTTGTATGTGTCATACGTATGAAAGGTGCATGAATGGCCTGTAAAGAGGTTGGTGCCTTGTCGTGGCTTTGCAGCTCACGAGCTGTGAGTCAATGGTTCAGTTTCTCGTACTTTCAATTATTAACAGTGCATTTCTTTTTTGTGAAATCTCTGGTTAATACAACTATATATACTGAACATCGCTCACCCTCATGCCAAA
This sequence comes from Triturus cristatus, assembly GCF_964204655.1. Lineage (NCBI taxonomy): Eukaryota > Metazoa > Chordata > Amphibia > Caudata > Salamandridae > Triturus > Triturus cristatus. The sequence continues at coordinate 978,218,259 of NC_140587.1, forward strand.
TCCAACCAGTATGTATGTGTGCTTGAGGAATAGATGGTTGTGTAGAAACATTTTTCTATTCTGTTTTTGTCAAGCAGGGTGTACCTTGTCCCTTTTTGTGAATGTTGTAATGTGTTGGTTTTGTGCCTGGAGGTGTGAACGGTCTTGTGTGTATCATGTATGAAAGGTGTGTGAATGGCCTGTAAAGCTGTTGGTGCCTTGACATGGATTTACAGCTCATGAGCTGCGAGTCATTGGTTCAGTTTTTTGTCCTTTCAATTATTGACAGTGCATTTCATTTCTGTGAAATCTCTTGTTAATAAAATGTTATATACTGAACCATCACTCGCCCTTGTGCCAAATCCAACCAGTATGTGTGTGTGCTTGAGGTATAGATGGCTGTGCAGTAATCTTTGTCTGTTTTGTCTCTCTGCCAAGCTGTAAATTTAATTTAAGAATAACCTAACAAGTGTAGTTTTTGTCGTAAACTAAACACCCATGAGAGTGCATGGTGATGTCTCTCTTGTGGATCCCAACAAGTTATCTTACCCACAATGTCCTGCAAACCTCAAAATGTGACTGTGACATTTTCCTTGCTTTATTGTGCCCAAATTTTCACACGGCGGAAAGTAACATCAAAATTCCAACCCCCCTGCATTTCTCCAAGTATCCCAATAGAAATGGTATCTTACTTGTATGGGTGGGCCAAGTACCCACGGCAGGAAAGGGCCCAAAACCTATTGATGTGACATCAAAATTACCTATCGCAAACCAACCTGGTTTTGCAAGGGGGGTTCCATGAGTTGTTCGTCAGTGGCTCGGCGGCCATCTAGGGAAACCTACCTAACCCACACATTTCTGAAAACTGGACACCCAGGGGCTTCAAGGGAAGTATGGCTTGCGTGGATCCCCCAACGTTTCCTTACCCAGAATCCCTTGCAAACCTCAATTTTAGCTGAAAAAATCACTTATTCCACACATTTTTGTGTGGGAAAGTTGTGGCATCACCGGGCTCACACACATTTTCCACCACCCAGCATTTCCCCAGGTCTCCCGATAAAAATGGTGCCTCACTTGTGTGGGAGGCCCAAGTACCCGCGACAGGCAAGGGCCCAAAACGTAGTGAGGGCCTATCTGAAAACCAACTGGTTTTGCAAGGGGGGTCACCTGGGATTTTGGCCCCGTGCTCGGCGGCCATCTAGGGAAACCTACCAAACCCACACATTGCTGAAATCTAGACACCCGGGGGCTTCCAGGGAGGTCTGGCTTGCGTGGATCCCCCTACGTTCCCTTACCCAGAATCCCCTGCAAACCTCAATTTTAGCTGAAAAAATCACTTTTTTCACACATTTTTGTGTGGGAAAGTTGTGGCATCACCGGGCTCACACAAATTTCCCACCACCCAGTGTTCCCCCAGGTCTCCTGATAAAAATGGGGCCTCACTTGTGTGGGAGGCCCAAGTACCCGCGACAGGGAAGGTCCCAAAACGTAGTGAGGCGACAACAAAATTGCCTATCTCAAAACCACCTAGTTGTCATAAACGTATAGGTTTGCTATGTTTCCCTAGGTGCCGGTAAAGCTAAGGTTAAAATACTACAGCTAGGCACTTTGCCAAAAAAGGGTCATTTTTCACTGCGGAATTGAGGTGTGACCACGTTGCATTTTGCACCGTTTCCTGTCGCGGGCACTAGTCCGACCCACACAAGTGATGTACCATTTTTCTCAGAACACTTTGGGGAACACAGGGTGGGTGGAAAATCGTGGATCCACGCCGATTCCAGAACTATCCACCACAGAAATGTGGGGAAAATGCGTTTTTTTGGGACAATTTTTTAGGTTTGCAAGGGATTCTGGGTAACAGAACCTGGTGGGAGGCAATCAAGTCTCCCCATCCTGGATTCCCCTGGGTGTCTAGTTTTCAAAAATGTATAGGTTTGCTAGGTTTCCCTAGGTGCCGGCAGAGCTAAGGTTAAAAAACTACAGCTAGGCACTTTGCCAAAAAAGGGTCATTTTTCCCTGCGAAATTGAGGTGTGGCCAGGTTGCATTTTGCACCGTTTCCTGTCGCGGGCACATGGCCGACCCACACAAGTGAGGTACCATTTTTCTCGTAAGGGTTTGGGGAACGCGGGGTGGGTGAAACTTTGTGGATACACACAGATTCCAGAACTTTCCACCACAGAAATGTGGGGAAAATGTGATTTTTTTCACAATTGTTTAGGTTGGAAAGGGATTCTGGGTAACAGAACCTGGTGGGAGGCAGCTAAGTCACCCCATCCTGGATTCCCCTGGGTGTCTAGTTTTAAAAAATGTATAGGTTTGCTAGGTTTCCCTTGGTCCCGGCAGACATATGGTTCAAAAACGACAGCTAGGCACTTTGCCAAAAAAGGGTCATTTTTCATTGTGAAAATCTGGTGTGTTCATGTTGGGTTTTGAACCATTTCCTATCGTGGGCACTATGCCTACCCACACAAGTGAGGTACCATTTTTATAGGGAGACTTAGGCTAATTCAGATTTGTAAAGCAATTGTTATTATCTTTTGATTTTTGATGCATTTCTGCCTTCCAAATGAAAGACATGGTGTAAAAAGGTCATTTTGAAAAATGACAGATAATTCTCATGCTAGTATGAGTATTCCCAATTTCGAAAATGTGCAAATATGTACTGTTTCTAAACTCTATAATTTGTTCCCATTTCAGAAATACATAGGTATCTTTAATTCCGATTTTTACTTTTATACATTTGCTCACAACAATTGCTATATACCGGAACATAATAAAAAACCATTGCATATTGCTGCTCAGTTTTTGACTCCGGGTTTGTCGGGTTCTTGGTGAACCTACAAGTCCTATATATCCACACAACCAGGAAGGTCCAGCGGATTTAACGGTATATTGCTTTCCCAGAGCTGTGAAACAGGTGAAAACGTTGACACAAAAGGCTGTTTTTTTCAACTAATTTTCAATTTTTCTTATATTTAACTGTTAGTTTCTCTAAAGAAACCTTGATGGGTCTACACAAATGACCCCTTGCTGAATTCAGAATTTTGTCTACTTTTCTGAAATGTATAGCTTTCCAGGATCCATTATTACTTTCACACCCATTTCTACCATTAACTGGAAGGAGGTTGAAAGCACAAAAGATAGTAAAAATAGGCCATGTTCCAGAAAAATGCCAAAACTGTGTGAACAATGTTGGTTTTCTGACAAAATTCTGTCATTCCCTAAAAGCTGGGGAAATGGTGATTTCAGCCCACAAACCTTTTTTGATAACATTTGCAGGGAAAGCCCAGACGCTTTCATTTGCAGCCTGTTTTTCCCATTTTTAAAAAAAAAAAAAAAGCTTTTGCTTTATTTTGGCTAATTTCTGGGAGCCCTCCAGGGGAATCCACAAACCCTGGGTATCTTTAGAATCCCCATGATGTTGGAAAAAAAGGATGCAAATGTTGCGTGGATACCTTATGTGGTCAAAAAGTTACAGGGGCCTAAGCGCGCACTACCCCAATAGTCAAAAAAAGGCTTAGCACAGGGGGGAAGGCCTAGCAGCGAAGGGGTTAAAGCAGCTACAAGGAATCCATTATAGGTTATGAGAGTTATAAAAAGAAGTCTGGTCAGCAAAGATTTTCTTTTATTCCCGCATGTATAAGATCCCTCGAAAATGATTATTATACTTATAAAGCTAGCAAATCGCACCATGAGGCCTTTGGTTACAGCCACATTCCAATATAGCCAATATATAACTGAGCAAGCCTGTGGCATGCTTCTCAAAGTCAATGCTTGATACTATGGAGGTAACACCAGAGTGGGATCTCTTTTAGCTCAATATTTAAAACACAGAAGAAAAACACAACTATAAAATCCGTTACGCTCAACAATTGTGGAAAGCCTTCCAGAAATGCGGATATTGCAACATGTTTTGCTCCTTATTATAAGAATCTATACACTCCAGAACACATACCATCAGAAGACTCCCTCAATAGTTGATTTTTTAACCTTAATCCAAGAGAACTACAAATCTCATCATTAGACCAACTGCTTCAGCTCACAGAACCTTTCTGGCCATATAGTCACTCCTCAAGGGCAAAGCACCAGGTCCAGATGACTTTACTGTCTAATATTATCTTAATGTTGCTAAGCTCCTCTTTCCCACACTTTCTAAACTACCTAATAATTTCACAGCTTCAAACTCTGCTTCTGGCTCCTTTGCAGAAGCCATTATATGCCTATTTCTTAAAAAGGATAGGGCCCTAACCCAATGCAAAAACTACAGACCTATTTCCTTAATCAACACAGGCTGAAAAATATCTTCTGAAGTCTTAGCTTTACATCTGCTTCCTTATATGTCCTATATTATAAGCATACATCAATCTGGATTTATTCCCAACAGAAATGTTGCAGATAACTCTCGTACCTTTCTTAATAACATTAACAAACCAAGCTTATAAGATTAAGGTTCCCTTGGCAGACTTATCATCGGATGTGGAAAAGCCCTTTGATAGCGTTAATTGGTGTTTCTTATCAAAGGCATTGGAATGGTAAGGTATTGGCTCTAATTTTCCTCATCTTATATCCATACTTTACTTCTCACCACATTCCTCAGTAATAACAAATGGTAAATGCTCTCCTTTCTTTTTTCTTAAAAGGGGTACTCGCCAGGGTTGCCCATTATCTCCTCTTCTATTCGTCTTCGCTCTTGAACCTTTCCATCATTAACTAAAGACTTCAGAGGAATTTACAGGTTTTAAAATAAACAGCACACATTAAATTCAAAGCTTATGTTGATGATATTCTTTTAATTATATTGAATCCAGACCTCTCTTTTACCGCCTTTTCATGAACTTCATTTATATTCAACTGTATCAGGCAATAAGGTCACTGTAGATAAAACTGGAGTTCTACAACTTAATGCACACTGCACTTGGTCGGTCTTCACAGACACAGGATTATCCTGGAATTCTTCCAAAATTAAATGCCTGGGTATATGGTACTGCAATACTCTCAAAGATACAGTTAAGACTAATTCAGTTGTTCTATCAGAAAAGCTTTTAAATCTCTCTCAGAAATGGTCTCTGGTATATCTCTCCTGGTGGGGTCACCTAGACACTATCAAGATGATGATTCTTCATATCATTAACTTCTTTCTCATGATGCTTCCCATTAGGATATACAAGTCGTTCTTTGGTTCAAATGAGAAGATCTTTTCCAGATTTCTATGGCAGGGTAAACCATTTTTAATCTCATTCTCAAAATTAAAACTTCCCAAATCATTGGGTGGAGTTCATTTTCCTGACTGTTTAAACTACCACAGGGTCTTTGGCACTAAGCAATTACAACCTTACATGTTTACAATGGCCAATACTCCAAACAAGTAGAGGTTATCTCTTGACAAAACATTTACTTTGCCCTTTTCTCATACATAATTTTTATATGCAATTTTCCTGACATTTTGGTTACATACTACAGTTTGTCATGCTTATACTATACATAAACCATATGTTACCTCGCATCTCATCCCCATTAACCACTTCTTCAACAGTCCCATCTTGCATAACAATTTACTTAGGAAACATGGTAGGACTTTATGTTGGATGGCTTGAATGACCAAAGGTATACTTATGATTTTACAATTATATCAGACTCCCTTATCCCTTTCTCTGTTTTTTCATCAACACGCACTCTCCACTGTCCCTTGCTACTCCAGTATCGCATACTTTCCACTTTGGTTATAGATGCTCTTAAACAGTTTGCAACACATGTTACCCCACATTCTATCTCCTCTTCCTACACGATTGCAACTTCAATCCATCCTAAAGCAGCATTCAGCTATAAACTTCTAAAAACGTCTTGTCCAAGTGGGGTCAAAACATTTACTGAGACATTGGGAATCAGATCTCAGTGTTGTATGGCGAACCTCTTTATGGGACAGACTTTGGAAAAAGATACCTTCCACAGCATGTACAGCCTGTCTCACTCAGGCCTAGTTTTTCTTTATGATAAACTTTTTTACACTCCTGTTCATCTTTTTGTACTTTAACTCATACCAAATAACATTTGCTGGCAATGCAATACCCAACAGGACACTGTTTTTCACATGTTTTCCTGCCCAACTCTGTCCACTTTCTATAGTCTTGCATTGGAACTATCACCCAGATTTCCCTACCTCTTTCATATGATTTACTGTTTTTGTGTGGCTTGAATGAAATTTGGAGTTCACACATACTGCTTGGGAAAACTGGTAATTCTCTTGCTTTCTATAGTAATGTCTCTTATAACATCTCATTTGAAATCTTCACATGATATTACTATTTTAAAGTGGTGGAATTTAGTCTGTCACTATCATAGACTTGATTCGATGAAGGTCTCCTTCAAGCGTCATCAGCTATGGATGCCACTCAGTAATTATCTGTCACGCACTGCAAAGGTAATTGAATTTTCCCCTCCCTCTTAACTATATATTGCATTACCTGCTTAATTCATTATGGAATATGTTTATCTGTATCTCTTTTATGCTGTAACACTTGATTTTCTCACTTTTTATCTCTAAGGCTATCACTCTATTTATTTTTTGAAGCTTCTCCTTCCTTCTTCTCCTAGTCTCCTTCTGTTTTTTCCTTCTTCTCTTTCTTTTCTCTATTCAAAACTCAGGAATTCACCTTGCATTGCCATATCTGTTCAGCTAATCTTTTTTCATCTTTTTTCAAATGTGAATACAAATACTTTATTACTTAATTGTTTGAGGTTACAATTTCACATCTTCGCAGATGCAATATATTATAGTGAATTTTGTTCTTTGCTCAATAACATGTATTTAAAAAAAAGATCATGCGACAAAATACGGGGACATTGACTTACTTATTGTCTTTTTTCTCAGGTGCTTTACAAATCCTTTAGTCCTGATGATGACGCATTTATCCTTGAAGGTCAAAGCTCTGTTAATACTGCTCCATGAACCAAAATGTAAAATGTTGATTCTTGCCGTATAATCTGAAAATGTCAGATTCAGGCCAAAATGACCATCTCCATTTGGTAATTTTCGCACTTCTTAAAATTAGTTTTAATGGTTGTGTGTGAATCTATTCAACTATTCAAATAATCTTTATTTAGATCATCAAAGATATAAACACTTTACAATTATTTGAGTATAAAAATTCCCAGTGTTTTAGACATTTGCATAAAAAACAATTACTTTTCAAAAAAGTTTCATAATTAAAACGAATAGAAACATGGAAAAGATACTCTAAAATCAATTAATATTATACAGTCCCCCCCTTTTTTAAAAAGCTGATTCGGGCATGCCACATGGCCATTAAAAACATTGCCACTGCAAAAACAATCGGAGGTGACATATCAGTTTTTAGTATTCTAAACGCAGGCAAGAATTTCCTAAAACCAATATTTTTGAGAACGGGAAGAAGCCAGTACTTCCTCGCTCTCCGATAGGCTTTGCAAAAGAGGACCACGTGTAGATCGCTCTCCTGTGGGTATGCACATGCTGGGCATTGCTCACTTGTTGGAGGCTGGGACCAAGAGCTGGTAAAGGCCCTCAAGGGTAAGCAACCATACCTCCACTGTAAGTAGAGCTTTCTTGCCATCACGGGGGCCATACCATCAAGAACACTTTCCATTGAGTAAAAATCTTTCACTTGTGTAAATGAATTGGTCAGTGAGCCCTCCCGTGTACTATCTAGAGCGGTGGTCAGCTTTGATTGATAGTAAAGTTTTGAAAGTGCCTTTCGAGGAATCCTCGTGCTTGAGTTTGCAGGATCGGTCCATAATTCCCCTAGGCCTAAGCTTTCGCATGATCTTTTTATGTATGTTAGCCAAGGGATGTTATTGATATTTGACAGGGCCAGAAATTCCTGCAGCTCATTTCTATAATCACTAAGATCCTGGCTGCTCCAAAGTCGTTGCCAAAAAGTTAATGGTTTTAAGCCCAGTTCCTCGGCGATTGGCCTGAGACCAAGGTCCAATCTCAGAGGAAACAATGGCGTACTAGGAGGAAGAGCCACAAAGCTGCCTCAAAAATTTATTCTCTGTACTTGCAAGATTTTTAGCAGGAGTATGGCCCCATAATTCACCCCCATATAAAACTGAGCCCCGAGCTTGGGATTTATAAATCTGTATCATAGGACCCAGTGGGCGGTATATGGATTTACCCACCATTCTTGTAAGAGCACCCACCTTCTGTGATAGCTTCATATTTGCCTTAATAGTGTGTGTCCCCCATGTCATTTTTTCATTCAGGGTGATCCCCAGATATTCGAATGTGGAAACCCTCTCCAGACATACTATACCCAACATAGGGTTGGGACGTGATGAGGGGGTAGGGTTCAAGATCATATATTTTGTCTTGGAGGCGTTGATTTCAAGACCCCTCTCAGTACAAAATTGGAGGAACCCATCCACTATCCGTTGGATTCCCATAGGGGATTTGGACAGCAGCAGGGTGTCGTCCGCAAACATTATGGCGGGCACTCTGCTGCCATTCAGTTTGGGGGCATCAATGTCCGCTATCCTGGACAGGTGGTCGATTACCCCGTTGACGAAGAGGCAAAACAGGGTGGGTGCGAGCACGCATCCCTGCCTCACCCCCCTGTCAACGGTGAATCTTTCTGTTAAGCCCCCCATCCTGCCACACCTGACCCGCGCGTAGTTATCCTGGTGTAATTTGATTAGGATGGCCAGGATATCTGGCGGGACTCCCAGATCGTCAAGGACACTCCAAAGTTTGGATCTCGGCACTAGGTAGAAGGCGGCACGCAGGTCCACGAAAACCGTGAACAAGCTGCCCCCCCCGACCAGCGCCGTCTTCCAATAAATAAGATTTAGGCGAAAAATTTGGTCCATAGTAGATACCCTCTTTCTAAACCCAGCCTGATATGGGCTCATAGTGGCGGTTTCTTCTATCCAGCTCTGTAGGCGATCTAAAATAAGCCTTCCAAAAAGTTTTTGTGACACATCTATCAGGCTGATGGGCCTGTAGTTGGATGGGAGCAGAGGCGAGCCTTTCTTGAAAATCGGAACCACCTCCGCGCCCAGCCAAGTACAGGGCACCTCCATGCCCTTTAGGACCGCATTAAACAATACCAGGAGGTATGGGGCGCATATGTCTGGTTCCTGTTTGAAAAGGTCACCGGAGAGACCATCCAGGCCAGGTGCCTTACCAGTTGATAGGCCCGATATAGCGACCCGGACCTCCTTTTCGGTAAATGGGTCGCCTTCCGGATAGTTATGTACAAGTGGGGTTTTACAGACTCCATACCCTGCTTCCACTGCATAAAGAGAGTGGAAGTGCTCCTGCCATAGCCTGGGAGAAATGTTCGGTTCTATTGCCGGGACAAGTTCTTGAGAACCCGTATTGGCAATTCGCCAAAACTTCCGTGAGTCCATTGAGGCTAGGGAACTGGTGAGTTCTTCCCATTTACTTTGGTCCCACTCACTCTTAGCGTTTGAGACCAACTGCTTATATTCGCGTCTCCTGGCTTGAATCACAGGCCTACTTTTGCGATGCTTAATACTCAACAAAAGATCCTTCTTTGCCCTACGGCACGCTGCATTAAACCATGTGCGCTGGACCTTTCCACCTCCCCTCATTGGTCCACTATTGAATAGATCTGCAGTCAGGGTCTTAACGACTTCTTCATGCATTAACCAAATTTGTTTATTTTTCTCGTCTGGGCATGGTGCGTCCATTAGAATGCCCATTTTTCCAAGATGGGGATAAAGTTATTGTAGAACCGAGGGAGCTTATCTGTACTTGCAGCTAGTTTCTCCCACTTAATTCTCCTCCTATTACTTTCTAGGGCTAAATCCGAGTTTATCTTTGATGTTTCTAGTTCCCCATAATCCCGTCCTGGAAGGAAAAAGTCCAATTCCAGAGCGTTATGGTCGCTGTCTGCTCTGTCTGTTACCCTGAAGTCCATAACATGCGACCACAGGGGTAGTTGTACTAGAATGTAATCTAATCTTGACTCTCTGCCCTTCCGGTTAAACGTAGGTTTGCTCGGGATGTCAGATTTAGCACGCCCATTGCAGGCCCTCACACCATGTTTCAGAGTAAGGGCGGTAATCTGGAGTGCTAATGGAGTCCAAGCTTTAGGTGATGTAGATACTATCAAAGGTACACGCCATCTTGCATCTTCCTCTAATGAAGCCCCATCCAAAAGACCAGCTAATGGCTCGAAGTGTGAATTCAGATCCCCGCCCACTATGAAAGGGGTCCCCTTGGGGAGTTCATCCAAAGCACTTGACAATTCTTCAATGGTGGAGGACTCCTGCGTGATGGTAACCGGCCTTGAATATACATTTACCGCTACTAATCTGCGGCAATTGGACCATTCCAATAGAACCACGAGTATTTCCTCTGATGCCACTGGGACACGCGTGGCCTGACATCCCAAGTGTACTGCAACCCAGGTTTGAAGGCCTCCCGAAGGATGCCGCCTACCCCCCCATTTTGCGGGAATGGAAAATTCTGCGAAATCCTGCCTTAGATGTTCCTCCCTCTCCCAAGTTTCTTGGAACATACATAGATCTTTAGAGTTAATATATTCTAACCATTCCTGGCATTCGAGCTTGTTTCCCAAACCTGCCACATTCCATGAGAGTATTTTTAGAGGCTGGGGCCCATTGTTCGGGACAGTAGTGAGGGTGGAGACAATCCCTTTAGGACTGGCCGTGGTCTCTGAGTGTGCTGGGATGTAAATTGTTTCTCCCCCCACAATACTTCGTGTCTCGCCAATGGGAGTGCCCAAGTCACTACGATGTACTGGGGCATCGGCCGACATTATCTCTAAACTATTTCCATCCCCACCCTCCAAGGATATAGACTTACACTGCTTACTTATGCATGCAGATAGTCAGTCTACCATGTCAAGTTGGCTATACCTGTTCTGTGTTGGAAGATAAGCTGGCTGGGAGATCCTCCAGGGGTGATAATCTTGCTCTCTAGAGCCCCAGTTACCACCCCTCTTATGGCAAATTTCCCGTCCCTCATCATCCCAATTTGTGGTGTAGTGAGTTTGTTGATGATTTCTAGAGTTGGGGAATTCTCTCCATCCCCTTGCCGATCCCCCACCCAGTCTCCCTAGGTTAGTGCTCTGGGCATTAGTTTCAAAGCAGCCTTGGTATTGGCTTCTGGGATTGTAAAGGTCTCCCCTTCTTTTACTATCTTCCCAACCGGCCGATGTTTGTGGCCAAGCCCCCCAAAACTGATCCTCTCTATCATATGCAAAAGGGGGGTAAAAAAAGGAAAGGGGTAGGGATTTAATAGTAGTCCCTTTATCCTCCACTGTCCATCCACAAATATGCTGTACTGTCCTTTGGTCTCTAAAGCTAACTATAATGCAGTCTCCATTAATGGATTTAGTTGAGCTATCCAGCCAAGGCGCCCTTCGTACCATAAGGACTGGGCTCAATATGCCTTCCGGAAGCAGTCTGTGTATCGATAGCCAATTAATCACCTTGTTCTTAAGTGAGGCGGTGGATTCTTTTGAGGCAGCGTTCAGTTCTGGAATCCCTACTAGAACTACAGTATAGGGGGCTGCCTCTGGAGGAAGATGTACTGATCTAAACTTTTCCCTCTTATTGGCATCCTCGGTCGTTAGTTCTCCAGCGTTCGATGGTTTGGTGTGGACAGGATTTTTCTCCCTGGCATGTTTCGCACTAGTTGAAGAAGGGGAAAGGTAGTTGTACTGGTTTGCAGAGTTTTTAGAGATGGTTGGCTCCGTGTGTGTGTTAATACTTGTGGGGGGGGTAAGTTTTGGGATCTGGATTGTGTGGGATGCACTTTTGTCCTGTTTAGTAGCCTGGGGAGATCCCTTTTTTGACTCTCTATCAGGAGCCTTAATCCCACCACTACTAGTTGCTTTGAGACTATCAGCTAGTTGCACTGTCGACTTTTCTATAACCACCAGCCTAGCTTCGATTTTAATTAGCCTTTCTTCCAAGGGGCTTAAGAGGTTTCCAATGAGTACACCTATATCAGCAAGGGTGGCATCCTCCTCAATGGGCTCAAATGAACTCAAGTTGTTTTGGGTGCCACCCTCCCCTATTAAATTTGAAAGAAAAGCCTTAGTTCTAGAAGTTTGCAAATTTCCCCTCGTATTTAAGCAGGGACTATTTGATGACGGGTGCAAAGGGGATTTTAGAGTGTACAGCTTCAGCCCAACCTGATTCCTCACTCCTCCTCTCTTTTTCGGAACTGCTCCTTCTCTAGTCCCCTTCCGCTTATTCAATTTAGAGCCTGCGGACTTAATCGTTTCAAAATCATGATTAGGGGTAGTGATAATTGTAGGGTGGGGTTGAGCAGGCGGGAGAGTTAGCATACTGAGATCTACAGGATCACTAAGGTCCTTCATACTTGAATGGGAGGTGCAATTCGAAATGTTCAAAGGCCCAGAGAGGTCAATTTTTCCGGCTGCCCCCGTGTCCAACACAATGGCTTCTGGGCGTGCCTCAGGGGACTTTGCCTGAGCCAAAGGACCCATAGACGATCTCCTCACCCTATCTAATTCCTGAGATATTCGCCTCTCAAGTAGCGTGATGTCCTCTATTAATAGGGAACCAGCTTTAACAAAATAATTGTCCAATGTTCCCTTTGTTGCAGCAGCAGCCAGCGATGTACTTTTGCTCCTTGTTTCCCTGGTCGTCATCACTCGTGGCGATCACGTCGGGCTTGAAACACGAATGCAATCCCGGGATTGGGCCAAGAGTACTAGCCCAGACCCAGCCTCTCCCGTCCTCTAACGGCCTCAGACGGCCCGCCCTTTGCCCGGGCTGCGCCCCGCATGCGTCCCGCTTACGCGTGGGAGGTAGCAGGGTTATGTAATAAGAGGAGGTGGGGGGAGGGGCCGGGAAGAGTGACCAGGTGCGCCGGATTAAACTAGCAGCTACGCACCCTGGTCCTCGCAGTCCCAGCGAAACAACAACAGGCTCTTGATACGATGTCCCTCGGCGCAATGTCCCGGTAGCTCCGCGATTCAAGGGGAGCTGGAAAAGGTGAGTGGTTCAACAGAGTCTGCAAATTCTGCACCTGCAAGCGGCGCCCGCGAAGCGGGGGCCGCGAGGCGTTTAGTAGGCAGGTGAGCTGGGGGAAGGGCCGGGAAGAGTGACCAGGTGCGCCGGATTAAACTAGCAGCTACGCACCCTGGTCCTCACAGTCCCAGCGAAACAACAACAGGCTCTTGATACGATGTCCCTCGGCGCGATGTCCCGGTAGCTCCGCGATTCAAGGGGAGCTGGAAAAGGTGAGTGGTTCAACAGAGTCTGCATAGTCTGCGCCTGCGAGCGGCCCCCGCGAAGCGGGGGCCGCGAGGCGTTTAGTAGGCAGGTGAGCTGGGGGAAGGGCCGGGAAGAGTGACTAGGTGCGCCGGATTAAACTAGCTGCTACGCACCCTGGTCCTCGCAGTCCCAGCGAAACAACAACAGGCTCTTGATACGATGTCCCTCGGCGCGATGTCCCGGTTGCTCCGCGATTCAAGGGGAGCTGGAAAAGGTGAGTGGTTCAACAGAGTCTGCAAAGTCTGCGCCTGCGAGCGGCACCCTAACTAACTTTCTCCAGAAATATAATCAATCTGGCAACACTGAATCACGCACTGCACTGTGTGTGAATCAATTTTTGAGTACCGACCACATTTGTTTTTAATTTAATAAATTGACGCTGAATTATTAGATTTGTGCATAATACATTTATATTGTTTTAGTACCTTGCATTGTTTCCGTTGAATACTGATTGTCTGTTTATATGTTTTAATAAGCATATAGTCACAATTAGAGCATTATGACATTAATTGTCCTCTCAAGTATTGAATTTTAAACTATCTGCATGGACCACTGTTTTTTCTATTCTCATTACCTGAGTTTCTTGGTGAACTTTTTAAACATTTTATACAAAAATATCATAGCCAGAACATTGACAACATGAAGATTGTGAAATTAAGCAAATAAGGTAAATATAGATTGACCATATGTATTTCTACATATATGTACCGATGATCAAGTTACAATATTTTCGAGCATGACATTGGGACAAGCAACCATTTGCACAAGTAGTACACCAACAGCATTTAGATTGCTTTCCATAATCATTACTCTTGGTTCATGTATGGAACCATTGTTCCTTGATAGTTGTCATTACATGAACACCAATGTTATAAAAAATAGCGTTAGCCACTTTAAAGTTTCATTATTTTTTAAATAACGTGTACCCCTACCAGCCAGATTTGAGTGTGTTTCTCCCTTTACATTTTACACCATGCAAAGAACAGCATGCTTGCTCTTTTGGATACAGCCTGGGCCCATGCAAATGAGGGAATACCTTTGACAATGTACCGGTTCTATATTACGAATATAGGCATAAGGTTAAGGAATTTCTCTTGGAGACATACAAACTCTGTGCCACCTAAAAGTGGACAAAGGTTCTGTGTGAAATGTATCAACACATCTCATCAACTGGAAATTACTTTTGGCTGCAGTCCAGCAATATATTTGCCCACCATGATACTTTAGACTTAGGCCAAACATATGCAAATCAGTCTTGGTGCTGCTCAAATGTAGACAGCTCAACTGGCCCTAACATATGTCCACCTGGAGGTCACGTTGTCTCGTAGTTTTGGTTGGACTATTCCTATTAGAACAGGACCAAGTCCGTTCTGTAAATGACTGGTCTGTGTCTAGAGCTGCATGGAAGGCTAGAGTAATTAACAATTCAAGTATTCCGTTCATCACTTTTTGTTTTCCTCAAATTGGCACCCTAGGTGCAACCAGTATTCCCAGATGTTGGTCATGTGCTATAGAAATCAAGCTGCATCTCCCTGATGAACTATGCTGAAACTGGTGTGGGGTTACTTGCGTTCCCATGTGGATGGGATCTGGTTTGTTAGTTTGTGATGGACTGTTTCTACTGGAGCAGAATCAAGGCTGATGTGCATAGTGCTGGTCTCTGTCTTGAGTGGCAGAGTAAGATAAAAAAAAACAATGTAGCGGATTGCATCGCTGAATAACTACCAGTAGCTGATATGAGCATAAGCATTGACCCATCAATGTATGTTTTCCCTTAATTTTCAATGGTCCCTGGTTTTTAAAAAATATATTGGTTGTATATAATCCAATTTTCTGATGGTAAGAATGAAGTGGAAGTGACACAGTCTAAAGAACGTTAAGACATTAATCTAGACACACAGTATGACCTCTCTCTAATTGCCATTATGTGAAGATACAATTTCTTAATAGGGAAACATATACAGATATATATAAATATAAAAACATGTCACATATTTTTTATTTAGTTTTGAAATTGTTTAATACTCATTTTGCATTTAAAAAGTAATGTAACAAAAAATGTAATTAAATATAATTTAAGTATTTCTAATTAAATGTAAGCGTTACTTTTAATAATTATTAATGCATAATGAGAACCTTTCGTTCTTCAATTACGTGGTGACTTAAAATTGAGAACAATAATTTAATTTAATTTAATGTATTTACATTAATTAATTATTTCAAAATGTTGTTAATACTGCTGTACCATTTATTTGATGTAAACCCAAAGCACCCAGATACCCTGAGGGGTGACAGTGCCACGCTATACAAATGCTGATTGATTGATTGATTGATTTTTTCTTCTGTTCTACATTGAAAATAAATATATGGAATACATTTACATTAAAATTTAAAATAAAACCATTTTTTCAAAAGTTTCCAAGTTTAATAAACTATTTTACTTTCTCCTATACTATTCCATCGGGAGATCTCCGAGTCGAGGTGCGTTGCACCGTATAATAAAGTAGAGGGAACTTGGCCATATTTTTAAAGACTTGTAACTGAAAATTGTGATTTGTAAAATTGTTTTGGTTTACCAAATCATATACCAGAACGTCCATCCCCATGAACACAGCTATTTCAACAACCCTATTAAAATCTACAACTTTACATTTGTATTCCAAAACATTTTAGTTTATTCATTCAAATAAGGCCATCTTGTTATTTTTCTGCACTTTTAAAATGCAAACTGCGAGTACACATTTTTGGAAGTGACAGGAATATTTTATGATGGTAAAGTTGTTAGCCTTTGGCGAACATTGCTTTCTGATTGATGCTAATTACGTGAGACCGCATGCTGATTTCATTTATGTTTTTCGAATTTTACATCGCAGCTTTTTAAATCCCTTTTTGCCAAACTAGAGCCAAGTTTCTGCCAGTCTTCCTCAGATAAGGCTTGAGGTTTCTCATTCATTAAACGTTCAGCGGATGAATACATTAGATCAAGTCAGAGCAGCTTACAATATGGCGAGTGCTTTTACAGGATAACATGTAAATCCATGAATAAAGAAAGATGATCAGTTTACCACAGAAGGTTTGTGGCATTTAATTATACCTGTGGCGCCTGTCTGCTTTCTTAGATCATGTGAAAGCTTTCTGAACCACTCATTGAAGTTGTCGTGGTCACATATAATTACTCTGGACTATCACTATCCATAATTATAGTCTTCAGTTCTTGTTTACAAATGTTTATTTTTCCTGACAAGCCTCTCCTGACAGACCCTGAAAGTATTTTTGCTCAACCTGACAAGCAAAGCTGTGCTCTGCTAATGAGAAAGCAGTGGACACGAGTTACACCATGAAAAAGCAGAAAAACATGCTCCTGTTCGGTTATTCCTGTTTAGAACTTTTTAGCATTTACAGACGATCACAAGAATACTCCCTGAATTCTATAATAGTCATGGATTTCCTTTAATACTCTACCGCACAATGTTTATCAATGGAGCATTCCACCAAAGTGAGAAATTGAATATGAGTAGGTGAAACGTAGTTGTAAAAAAGCACAACCTGACGTGTTATCAATATGCATCTAAATCTTGCAGGGACATTCTATAAACATATGGGATTTCTGCATTAATAAGTGCCATTTTGTGGATGTGATATTCCACCAATAATAGTTCAGTGAACCTGAGGCCTAAAATTGCAAATGAATTTGCATAGCTGACAGAGGGCCTGATTATGAATTGGGCGAACGAGGGGCTACACTGGAAAGACATGGCGGCTGGCTAGAGGCAGGTGACCCGAGAGGCGTGCAGCGGAGTTTGGATGGTGGAGAGCGGGAGGTGCAGTTGAAAGTGGCGAGAAATCAACAGTAAGGGAGAACGGATTGTGAAAAGCAAAATAAGTACCGAGAGGGTGGAAAGGGGCAGCAGTATCGAAGTGAATGTTGGTGCTAGTCTAAAAGGAATTTCAAGATACGCGTTGAGGAGTGTGGAAAGAGGAAGTAGGGCGGAATTTCCTGAGCTGCTGGATTGTCCTCTAAAAGTGAAAAAGACCGTGGGGTGAGAAGAAAGGAGATAAAGGAGGTAAAGTCTAGGGGAGGACTGTTGAGTAAGGAGAGCACAGTACGGAAAAAAAGTGTAACAGGGGGTATTGCTGAACATAAGATTAAAGTGACCCCCTCTCTCAGGACTTACTTTAAAGTAACACCAAAAACCCTGGTGTTAAGGGGTAACCCTGTGATGGCGGCAAGTGAGCCCCAACATAATCAACATAACCAACAAAACCATTTAGTTGAAAGAAAGCATTTCCAGAGGTGCTCCAAATTTGGGGGAATGGACTGCGCATCTGAGCCCAAATCGATTTCAAGTGTTAGCCTCGGAGATGGGGAATGTATCGGAGTCTCCGGAGAGGAAAGTCTCTCCAAATGCCAGTACAGGACCTTTGGACAAGTCTCCTCCTGATTCACAAGGGAGATCCCTAAACATCAATGGGGGCCAAAATGAGCTAGTGTCTGGGAATTACACCAGTGGTGCGCAGAAAGAGATGGGTAATGCTGTCATAGACCCCGAAAGTGGGGACCCCTCTATTAGTATTTTGCTTACTACTCTCAGTCTAGAGATACGAAATAGACTTGAAACCTCAGAGCTAAACCACAGAGAAATCAGGTCTCCGTGTGAGGTTTTAGAGAAAAAGATGGATGATCTAAGCGGCAGGACACTGGCATTAGAAGCCGAAGTTAGAGACGTTAAAGAAGTAGCGCAGGTTAACAGGAAAGAGATATAGGGTCTCAGAGTAAGGGATAGAGATCAAGATGGAACAGTGGAACGGCTGGAGAATTTTCAGAGGAGAAATACCTTGAAAATTCAAAAACTTCACGAGGTTAAGGAAGGTAGTGATATTAAAAGCTTGGTGGTTCAGATGTTTAAAAAAGAGCTTCAGTTGGAGGAAACGGAAGATGAAATTGCCAGAGACATTCAAAGGATCCATAGAGACCCGTTCAGGTTAAACACTAATAGATCTAAACCTAGGAGAATCTTAGTTAATTTCCTATCTTATACTTTAATAGAAAAGATTTTAGCTAAGGCGCTGAAGAATAAAAAATTAGAACTGGACGGAGCAAGAATTGAAATAAGATCTGATCTATCAGTAGTAACATCTAACATGCAATGGGAGCTTTGGAAAAGAATTGAGCCTCTAAGAAAGTCAGGTGCTTCGGTTCAGTTAAAATTTCCAGCCCTACTTAAAGTGATGTTAAACAATAAAATGCACTCTTTCCGTTTTGCTGAGGAAGTTGATACATTTATTGAGGAGCTCCAATTGGGGGCTCACTAATAAGGTCCCACTTAGATGCTTTATTATGCACTTGTTATGTTTTGCTACCTCCGTTGCATGCCTTGAGGTTCTCCCATAGGGCTTTGCCATGGGAAGTTGGTAAGGGTTTTCCAAGGGTGGGGGGGGGCTGGGGTGTAGGCAGCACAGGATGGGGAGCTTAAGGGAGAAAAATATAAATAAAATACCTCAAATGTCTTGTTATTTGCCAATTTAGTGGGCAATGCTAGCTTTTTAGGGGATGAATATGAATAGAGTAAATGAGATAAAAGTTTTAGCGTGGAACATGAATGGACTCCGGGTAAAGGGAGATAAGATAATGCAGTATTTGAAAGATTGCCCTGCACAAATTATTATTTTGCAAGAGACACATCTTATGGAAAGGGAAAGTAGGATGTTTTTCAAAACACAGAGGTGGGTTTTGCATGTAATCTATACGAAGCAGACAATAGTCACAAAGGGGGTAGCACTACTGGTTAAACAAGGCACAAATATTTCAACGGAAGGTAGTGTTTCAAATATTGCAGGAAGGTGGCTTTTAGCAAAGTTAACAAATGTTGGTCAGAACTTTACTTTGGTGGGTTATTACAGTCCAAACCAGGATGATACAGGTCCTCTGGATGAACTAGTTAATGAGCTTTTGGGCTTCCCGGATCAGATTATGATGGCAGGAGATTTTAACACAGTTTTGGACCATAAATTGGATAGATCCTTGAACAGCAGAGCAGCAGTTAATCCTAAAATGTGGGATAGGGTGCCACTGTTGATGACCCAGTGGGGTCTCTGTGATATATGGAGCTGGACCGCAATCAGGTTTTACTTACCATAACAAAAATATAAACATAAATCTCGGTTTGACTGCTTTTTGATTGACAGAGTTTTAAAGGATTTTGTGGTGGAAGTTAAACATATAGGTGTACACCTGTCAGATAATTCAGCTATCCTCCTTCATATGAGATTAGGAGAAGGAAATATAAGTTCAAGGTGGATGCTAGATCGCACAATTTTATTGGAATCTGAGACTGTTGAGATTCTAAGAGAAGAAACCAAGGAATTCTTTGAGAGAAATCAAGGCTGAGCTATGAATGGGACCGTCTGGGATGCATATAAGGCTTATTTAAGGGGTAGACTAGGAGCTCTAGCGGCAGGGAAAAGGCAAGCATATTATTAAAACAAATAGAAGAGCAGATTCTAAATTTGGAAGGGGTTTTGAGCAATTTAGGAAGTTCGGATGGAGGCGAAGAGGAGCTGGCCGAAATTACTAAATTGAAAGCAAGTCTATCGGGAGTTATAAGCGACAGAGTTAGGAAGAAGTGGGAGTCCAGCCAGTTGGCACATTTTGAGTACGGTGAAGGCTGTAGTAAATTACTAGCGTGAAAGGCTAAAAGTGATCAAGTCAGAAATCTGATTAAAGAGATTAGGGGGGTCATTAGGATGGGACCGCCCGCCATCAGTGCAGGGGTCCCGTTGGTGGTATTAGGATGCGCCCGCCACACTGGCGGGCGTATCCTGCATACTTGACATTGCGGCAGGCGGTGCTCTCAGCACCGCCCGCCACAATGCCAAGAAGGTATGTCGTGCACTTCCATGCACAACATGGCAGGCACCGCGCGGTGCCTGCCATGTTGTGCATGGAACTGCAGGGGGGTACCATAGATGCCCCCCATGTGCACCCCCCACGCCCCAGAATCCCTGGGGGCCCACTACGGGCCCCCAATGGCAAAAACTGCCTGCCTTTCTGTAGCGGCGTTGCCGCCACGGAAAGGCACGCCCCCGCCTGCATAGTAATATGGATGGCGGTGTCTACCAGACACCGCCACCATATAAACTGCTTTTCCGGCAGGTAGGCAATTGGGCGGATTGGCTACCGGCCCGCCGGAGTCCCCCCCCCGCCATGGTAATGTGGCAGGGGGGAAATTTGCAGCGGGCGGAAGTTTTTGGCGGGCGGATCGCCACCGCCATATGTGCGGTGGCGATCCGCCCGTTATCCTAATGAGCCCCAAGGTGTGCAGACTCAGGAGTGGTTCTGAGTGACAGTCGGGGGATCCGTCTAGCGTTCTACAGACATTTTGGCAAAGTTTATAAAGAAGGTCTGGTTATAACTGAGGATGACGTGTTGACTTGGCTGTATCACATAGAACCCTTATCTGACAAGGCAATGGAGGAATTGAACGAGGAAATCATGCTGGTGGAGCTTGAAGAGGTCATTGGGGGCGGTAAGAGGGATAAGGCTCCGGGGCCAGATGGCCTTCCACTTGAGGTATACAAAGCTCTGGCTAGCACTATAATTCCTATTTTGAGGCAGCTCTTTAATGTAATATTTTTGTCAGATTTTTCTCTGCCTGAATCTTGGAAGGAGGCAATTATAACTCTAGTTCCTAAGCCTGGGGAGTCTTCAAAAAGAGTCGATTCTTATAGGCCTATTTCCCTTTTAACCTGCGACTATGAGTTTTTTGCAAAGGTTATGGCGGGGAGGCTAAATGGTTAATGCCGCACTTGGTAAACAAAGATCAAAAGGGGTTTATAAGAGGGAGAGCCTTGAAACAGTTGGCGTATTCATTGATTGGCTCTATAGTTATGGCCACTGCTTATGGTCTTCCCTTGGCAGTCATTGCGTTAGACGCAGCCAAAGTTTTTGATCGCGTTAACTGGGCTTATTTGCAGATTGTGGCCAAACATTTTAATTTAGATTACTAATTTCTGTAGATTATTGAGAGGTATATATTCTGCCCCGGAAGCTAGAGTGTTAGTCAATGGGGCAATGACTCAGCCAGTGAAGATTATGCGGGGCACTGGACAGGGTTGCCCCCTGTCCCCTCTTTTGCTTGACCTTTATATCAAGCCGTTAGCCAAGGATAAAACGGAAGTTATGAGTTGGAATATGGGTGCAGAAGGGTTCGACTGTAAGAGAGAAATGAGATATCTAGGAGTAAGGATTACTCAGAATATTGCAGACCTCACTAAGGCAAATTTTGATAGGGTCAAAAAGGAGATCTGTGCTAGTATGCAGGGTTGGATGCATCTCCCACAAACATTAAAGATGGTTGTTCTTCCGAAATTAACTTTTCTGTTTGAAACAATCCCCTTAACTTTTAGAAAAGAGTGGTTTATGAAATTACAGCGCAATATAAGTTCTTTTATCTGGGCATCTAAAGGGCTGCGAATTGCATGGCGAAAACTTAGGAGGAGGTTGGCGAAGGGGCGTTTAGCACTGCCCGATCTAGTGTTTTATTCCTGGGCGTTTATACTAAAAAATGGTAGAATGTTATTGGACATCCCCACAAATTCAGAGATAGGGAGGATGTTTAGAGCAATGCTGACAAAGGAAAAGGGAGCAGACGTGCGGTCTATGTATAAATATGCTGATCCAAAATACTTTAAGAAGGTCAGGTTAAAGTTTTTAAAGGACATGGCTGAACTATGGTACAAAGTTAGAAAGGCCTTAAAAATACCTTATTTCAGTCAGTTGGCCCCGATCTGGAACGCACCAGGTTCTCCGGAATGGACAAAGGACATTCTGGCTCTACCCTTGAAAGTTGTGGGTATTTTAAGGTGGAAGCAGTTATTGTCAGATGGTCAGTTGATTTTGTGGGGCTGGTGCGAGCAGGTGGTAAGTCCAATGCTTTCAAGGTTTAAATTCCTCCAAATCCAAAGTTGGTTCTTGGCGTTGGGTGGAAAATTAGGAGTTCGTAATGAACTTGAGGAAAAACTCCTGTCCGCTGTTGTATTCAAAAAGGAAATATCATTATGGTACTGGATGATCCTTGAGATGGAAGATGGCGTGTTTACTCTGCCAGTGGATCTGTGGGGAGGATGCTTGCCAGGGACCACGCTGGAAGACCAATGGCAAGTATCAATGGCTATGCTTTACAAAATAGTTAAACCTGCGTATCTGAGGAAGAACCATCTTTTTTCTATGCATAGGGCGTACTGGACTCCACGAAGGCTTTCCAAATTTGGGTCAGAAGGAATGGTGGCGTCTCCTAAATGCAGCAGTCAGAAAGCAGATGATTTACACATGTTCCTATGCTGTCCGAAGATTCAGCTCTTTTGGGAGGCTGTGAGTAAATGCCTGTCCAGTGTTTTAAACCTGCAGATTAAGGTAAGCGCTGCATTGATATTTTTCAAGGATTGGAACTGCACTTTACTGTTACTAAAGACAGCGCAAAATTGGTATTTTATGCTATGCTCCTAGCGCGTAGGGAGATATGTAAATTATGGGTATCTCCAGCGACCCCAACGATGGATGGTTGGTTGAAATCTATGAGTTACATTGCTAATTTGGATATTTTGGATCAGGGGATAAAGAAATATGAATTCTGGACTCCCTTTGTGTCTAGGTGTGGTTTATGAGTGGGGGAACTTTAAAATCCTGCCAATGATTAAGCCTTCTCCTGCCTCAGCTGGTTGTAGTCTTTTCTGCGTGAGTAGAAGTACATGGGGAAGGGTCTGCGGTCGAATGAAGGAGGAGGTCTCTTGGTAAAATGGCAGGGACGCTGTTTTGGAAGCCTTCACCTTATTACCCCTCTTTTCCAACGTATGAGGTTTATAAAAAAGAAAGAAGAAAAAAAAAATAGTGTGAACGGATTACTCGTCACAAAAATAATGGATAACCCGTTCACCTTACTACAAGTGTTTTATATTCTATTACACTTGTAAATAGGGGGAAGAGATATCCGTCACATTAGTGAAAAAGCACTGGTCTGCCAAACTCTAAATCAGGCCCTTATGGTTAGATGCAGAAACTAACAAACTTGCTAACATACATCCAGATTCTCAGAAATGTTACATTTTACAGATGTTTTACATTTCTTTAGTGTACTAAAAATAAGGAAATTCTGCCATTCTGTAATAGTTTTTTTGTTTACATTTAAGGTTTTGGGCATTAAAAGTGGGTATTGCAAAAGTAGGAGAACAGTTACTCCGTGGGTATTTTCTTTTGCATTCTTATAAAAAAGACCTAAAACAAAATAAATCAGTGTTCTGTGCGGAGAACAACAGTCAGATAAATCAATGCCTTACAAACAACCGTAACATAATGAAGTTATAAAAACGATAGTGAACAATTCAGAAAGAAGGATTAACTTTGTACAAATGTTTTGAAGTATAAACCAGGGGGAAAAGTATGTAAGTTGGAGGCAGTCATGAAAGGAGTACCAAAGATAGCTGAAGGGAGATGAGAAGATATTGTGGCAAGTGAGTGGAGGAGCTAGATCGGTCTAGATAGCGGATTATGTAACAGATGAGGGATGTGAGACAATGGTAAATACATTATGAAGTAGAGGGACAGATGAGTGGGCAACAAGAATGGGGGTTAAATGGAAGTACATGGGGCAGCAGTACGACCGGGTGGTAGAGTGGAAATTGGTTCTATCTCATGTAAAATGTAAACAGGTGAGCTTTTATTTAGTTTCAGAAGTTTTGAATGTCCACTGAACTACTTAGTTCAATTGGAAATGAGTTCAAAATGGAAGGTATTGTTCTGGCTAATAATTGTGAACCAATCTTATGAGATCAGGATTTGTTGGCTTCCAGTCCTAGATCATCAAGGCTTCCCACGATTTTGTGGACACAAAGAGATTTGTAGTTATGAGCAGAGAAATTCCAGTACTGGAGGTGCAAGCAATTGAAGCTGTTGCATGCCACCTTGCATTATCCCTGTATTTCATTTGACTGGGTGGTAGGTCAGAATCTTTTATGGCTGACTAAAATACTGTGTTCTGAATATCATTTACAAAAATACCATCCCATTGTGCGTCGATTTTCTATGTTTAACTCTTAATAAGCAATATCAATATAGATGATAGTTAGTCAATATTCTGACAATGATACTCTGAAATCACAACCCTGAATGGAACATATGCAATCTTCAAATTCCTATAATGCATAAACAGGCATCCAAATATGTCTTTAGTATCTGAGCTTAGACAAAACTGCTTATGTTCTGGAACAAATGCAAACATTTCTGCCACCTTTAAATAATTATGAGTTTGCATTTTAGTTACTCTTTCATAAATAGGTGGAAACTGTTACTGAGTTGGATACCTAGACTCCAAAGAACTAGTACACAGATTGTCTGTGCTTCCTGAACACTAAACAATCACATTTCACCACCAATCTCTAACTGTGCACAACTAACTGTACAGGGCAATGCATGGCAGTATGGATTTTTCACAGTTGCCTTACAATATGATGCATACTATTTCACAACACTCACGTTCAGCATATTGTCCTGAAATCATGTGAGAACAGGCCTGCAACAGGACTAGAACTGAAGGGAAGTGACGTTTAATAATGACTGTACAGTTACTGAGAGTGGTTGAGCAGATCACATGCTATAGAAGGGATGAAAACCTATTGAGAGCAATGAGTGAAACTGAGGATTATATAGATAGGGTTTTCAACAAATCCTCTCCCACCCTCTCTCTCTCTTGTTTGTTAATGGTATGAAAATTAATTGGGGAGTGTTGAATGGCAAAGACTCTGACAGGGTCAGTCAGATTTAAATTATTACCTGCAGAAGCCATTCTGAGCATTTCTCAATGCACCCACAAATCATGTTTTGCAACACTCTGCTTTGGCATTTTACAGTTGTACAAAAATATAAAAAGTAAAACCTTTCCATATTCCCTTCTCAGAGGCAGGATGAAAACATAACAATTGCTGAAGGGCATCCCTCAACTCACCATTATCAATCAATCAGGGGTTTATAAAGCATGCTACTCACCCGTGAGGTTCTCAAGTCGCTGGGGGGGGGGAGGGGGAGGGTGCAGCTTTAGCTCAGCCGAAAAGCCAGGTTTTGAGGCTCTTCTTGAAGGTGCGCAGGGTGGAGGAGCATCTGATGTTGACTGGGAGTTTATTTCAGGCTTTGGCTGTGACGTAAGAGAAGGCTCTTGCCCCAGCTCTGGTTCTGCGGATGCGTAGGGTCATTGCTAGGGTGAGGCAGGCAGAGCGAAGATTTCTTTTGGGTGCATTGAAAGAGATTCTTTCTTTGAGGTATTTGGGTCCAATGTCGTGGAGGGATTTGTAGGCATGGGTGAGTAGCTTGAAGGTTACGCTCTTCTCGAAGGGGAGGCAGTGGAGGTCTTGCAGGTATTGGATCATGTGCTCATGCCATGAGGTGCCGAGGACGAGTCTGGCTGCAATGTTTTGGATGGTCTGTAGTTTCTGTAGCAGGGATTTGTTGATTCCTGCATAGAGGGCGTTTATGTAGTCCAATCTGCTGGTAATGAGCCAATGGGTGACGATTCTTCTGACTTCGGGTGGGATCCACTTGAAGGTCTTGCGTAGGATGCAGAGGGAGTTGAAACAGGTGGAGGCGACAGCATTCACTCGGTGAGTCATGGTGAGAGAGGAGTCTAGAATGATGCCGAGGTTCTGGGCATGGCCCGTCGGGGTGGCTGGGTTTCCAAGGGCGGTGGGCCATCAGAGACTGTTCCATGCGGTGGGGGAGGGTCCAATGACGAGGACCTCTGTCTTTTCCGAGTTCAGTTTTAGGCAGCTGTTGCCCATCCAGTCTGTCATGTCTTTCATTCCTTCTTGGAAGCTGAGTCTGGTGTCTTTGGGGTTCTTCGTGAGGGAGAGGATGAGCTGGGTGTTGTCAGCGTTGGATACTATGCTGAGCCCATGCTGCCTGATGCTGGCGGCGTGGGGGTAATGTAGATGTTGAAGAGCATAGAGCTGAGCAATGATCCTTGGGGTACTCCGCAGCTGATCTCTGTGGGTTCAGAGAGGAAAGGTGGGAGTCTGATCCACTAGGTTCTGCCAGCGAGAAAGGAGCACATCCAGTCGAGGGCGAGTCCTTGTATGCCAGCGTCATGGAGTCTGGTTGCAAGAGTGCGGTGTGAGATGGTGTCGAAGGCAGCGAAGAAATCTAGCAGGATAAGGGCCACAGTGTGTCCCTGGTTGGGTAACATACTGATGTTGTTGGTGGCGGCGAGGAGGGCGGTATCGGTGCTGTGGTTGCTTCTGAATCCAGAGTGGGAGGAGTCAAGTATGGTGTTCTCTTCGATGAAGGTGGTCAGTTGTTCGTTGTCAAATTTCTCAGTGATCTTGGCTGCGAAGGGAAGGAGAGAGATGGGCCGGTAGTTTTTCTGGGTCTGTCAGCCAAGGGTTTCATAAGGAGGGGCTTGACCTCAGCCCGCTTCCAGTCATCGGGGAAGATGCCGGTTTTGAAGGAGGCATTGATGGTGTGGCGTAGTTCGGGCGCAATGGCGGTGGCAGCTCTGTGGAAGATGTAAGGTGGGTAGGGTTGTGTGGTTGCTTTTCATGGTTGCGGTGGTTTCTTCATTGATGACCGGTGTGCTCTGTGGAAGATGTAAGGTGGGTAGGGGTGCGTGGTTGCTTTTTATGGTTGCGGTGGTTTTTTCATTGATGACCGGTGTCCTGGTGGTGATGGTGAGCTGGCTGTCATTGCTGGGGGGGAGGGTGGTTTCTGGAGTCTGTTCAATGAAGTTGTCGTAGAGGGCTTTAATCTTTAGGTGAAAGTTATAGCTGGGTTTGTTGCAGAGGCCCTGGGATGGTGTTACGTCTGTGGCTCAGCTGGGGGGTTTGGTGAACTGCTGGATGATGTTGAAGAGTTCCTTTGATTTACTAATGTTGATGAGGATTTTGATCCTGATGAAGGTCCTCTTGGTGGCTCTTATGAGTTGGTGATATTCTGTCATGGCGTGCTTGTAGGTGGACTGGTCTTCGGTTGTTTTTTGTTTTTTTCCATTGTTTCTCGAGCTGTCTGCATGAGCGCCAGGCTTCTTGGAGGTCGGTGGTGAACCAGGTGGCCTTCCCAGGGCATTGTCTGTTGGGGCAGCGGAGGGGAGCTAGCTTGTCTCTGCAGCTGGAGATCGAGTGGTGTAGTTCCATGGCTGCCGAGTTGGCTTCGGTCGTGGTGGAAGGGGGGTCATGGTCAAGGGTAGAGTTTAGGTCCTCCTCTGTGACCTTGCTCCAGTTCCTTTGTGGTGGGTGCAGGGCGGGCTTGTGTGCGGTGGTGGTGCTGAAAGAAAAGTGTACACAGTGGTCGTCTGTCCAGAGGGGCTGCGAGGTGTGGCTGAAGTGGATGTTAGTCTCTTCTGTGAAGATGGGTCGAGGATGTGCCCTTCCTTGTTGGTGGGGGTGTTGAAGAGCTGCTTCAGTCCGAGGTTGGCAAGGTTGTTCAAGAGGGCGGTCGAGTCTGGGTCGCTGCGTTTGTCGAGGTAAAAGTTCAGGTCTTCGATGAGTATGTAGTCCGCGGAGGCGATGGCCTGAGGTGCGATGAGGTTGGCAATGGCGGTGGTGAAAGGAGCGCAGGGCCAGGGGGGTCTGTAGGCAAGGGTGCCGCCTAGCATGGTTCTGCGGCTGGTCTGGATCTGGAAGTGGAGGTGTTCAGTGTTGGAGAGGGGTCCCTCGTGCTGGAGGTGGAGAGTCGGAGGGAGCTCTTGTGTGTGATAGTGAGGCCTCCGCCTGGGCGGTGGTGTGTTCTTTCCTCTGGCTCTTGCAGCCTTTGGGGAAGGCGGTGGCAATGTCAGGGGCAGAGGCAGTGTTAGTCCAGGTTTCCGTGAAGATGGCGACGTCTGGCGAGAGGTTGTCGAGGAGGTCCCAGATCTCTATAGCATGTCTGTGCAGGGAGCGTATGTTGAGGAGGATGCATTTCAGAGCTTAGTTGGTGCAGGCATCTGGCATGGGTGCGAAGGTCGAAGGGGTGCTGTGGATGGTGAATGAATGTTGGCAGTGTCTGCAGGAGAATTGGCTGTGGGTGGTGTTCGGCGACAATAGCTGGCAGTTGCTTTTTCTACTTGGGTTGACCCCACTTATGGGTGCAGAATGTTGGTGGAATCTATAAGGAAACAGTGGTCCCTTTCAACAATTTATACATGGAGCAAATCAGCACAGAAATATAATAATGACTGTGTCATGTACTTTTGTAAGAAAACATACTATTTAATTTAACATCATAAAAAACACAAGGAAAGTGGGACAGTGTCTACAATATTAGGATAAGGAAAAAACTCAGGCATAAACAAAACAAAATAGAGTGGCCAAAACATATCAAATAGTTAGGCCAAACAGCATATTAGAAGCACCATTACACCAATATGGAATCATTATTATACAACAATTGAGTGTCAGGGTGCTAAAGTCAACGGCGTTTCAATCCCACAGAAAATAATGGGATCATCATCAGGACTAAAGGGATGTGTATCCTGAGAAAATCACAATTTTGGTAGATTTTGCGTGCTGTTTAGAGAAGATAAGGGGAGAGGGATAGGGGATAAAGGAAAAGGGAAAACAAAAACAAAAACATTAGGTCATATGCACGAACGTTGCAAATGAGCCAAGGGGTGTGAATACACAGGAAGGTGTCTAAAGTGAAGGTATTCAACTGGGAATAATTTCCTCAGGTGCTGTGATCTGTTTATTGATTAGGCGTAAATGAGCGTGCCATGGTGAATAGGAGCTATGGCGAGAAACTGGCCTTGTAAGGGAAAATGGCAACATGTAGGGACCCGAGGGGGTCAGGTGTCATCCTTAAAGGTTCAAATGATTTCATCGAATAGAGCGTTAATCTGTCTCCAAACCGATACTCCGGATTAGGAGAACCCAAACATTTCCAGCGGAATACCAGGAACTGGCATATCAGAGCTGCCTACAAGGGGAGGAAGAATAATAATTAATGTTCAAGGAATTGAACTGAGGAATGGGTGTTATGGGGAATAAGAAGTGCATGCAGATATTTACAAATACAGATAAACAGCGGCTGGTGTGGGTCCTCTAATAAGGTGTCCTCAGGCAGACGCTGAGAGAGAGGCACAGCAAATTGGAGGACGGGGACCACGGTACATCAGAAGGGACAATACCAGAACGGGTTCGTAGCAGTGAATGCGTATTCACTGGCACCTGTGGGAGCTGAGCAAAATCAGTTAAAAGGTTGATGGAAACTCCGGAGCTCAGAGTGGACCAGGTGGAATGCTGTGCACTTACCAGAAATATGGTGTACTGCCAACTCCATGAGAGCCAAGCTAATCCAGGAAAAATAATAAGAATGACGGCTGGTGGCGCCTTCCGTTATGAGTCAATTGACGGAGATGATGTCAGAGAACAAGGCTTGTGGGGGCCGTAAGGAAGTGGGGAAAACGTGGCGGCCATGTTGAGTGTGAATTGGGGTAAGAAGTGTAGTGGCGGCCATATTAGAGCGGGAAAGGAAGATAGAAAATAGAGTGAATTAAGAGGGGAGATCAAGTAGTGACAGTCCAAGTAGGGGATTCCTGGTAAAGATTGAAGAGGATAAAAGGTTATAAGGTTGGAGTGTAATTAAAATTCAATAATACATGTTTGTGCACAAAATGTACAAACCAGCAAAAAACATAGCATGTGTAGGACTGTAGCACATATGATTTACATGCAGAGGTGTTAGAAATTAGTCAAAATTATTCAGAGAGAGACATTAAATTAATGAGGTCCAGTCCTCTAATCGATTCAACGAAGTATCAGTTTGAGTTCCTCCTTGTTCTAAATAGAGCTTATGTCAGCTCCTCGCAGTTGTGGTTTAACCACGGTGATGACCTGCCAACAAATTTCGTCCTCTGTATGTCCCTTCTCTGACAAATGCACGACCAGTGGTGCATTGATTATCTTGCAACTAATGCGGCTGCGATGTTGACAGATACAAATGCGTATTTTCTGTGATGTTTGGCCAATGTATTCCCACAACAGCATAAGATTGCCTAAATAACATTTGCTGTGTTACAATTAGAAAATGTATTGAGAGTTATAAGGATGTTGTCAAACGTAAATTCTGTACTCTCTATGGTAAATTGACATACAGTGCCATTCCCGCATTTTGAGTGTCCCACTAATGGAGGTAAGCCCCATAGGTCGGTAAAAGTCTGTGTAGTCTTTTTAGGGGGAATGCAGGTCCTGACTAGATAGTCTCTGATGTTCCAGCTCTTGCAAAATGCGAACAAGGGGCATTCCATCTTACAATCACCTGCATTCAGTATGGACCAATGTTTTAAAATAAATGTTCTGACTTGGTTGGAGATAGGGGAGAAAGTGGTTACACAAACCATACGGTAATGGACGTTTTGGTGTGAGTAGTATTTCACGTGGGCAGTACCAGGCTATCTTAATGGATTTGTGAACAAGTTTGCATGGGTATCCCTTAGTATAGTCTTGTGGCCAGAGGATTTGCCTCATGGAAATAATCTTGTTTGAATGAGCAATTCCTCAGAATGTGGAGAAATTGTGAAAAAGGGAGGGAAGGCTCGGGTGATGACTATTGTAAGAGAGAAGAGTTTTCTTCTCTGTAGGTTTACGATATAGGGTAGTAAAGAGTCTGCCGTCAATTAATTTCATCCACAAGTCTAGAAATGCAATCTCATTCTTACTGTCTGTCAGTGTGAATTTGAGACCATTGCTGTTAATGTTCAACCAATCAAGGAAGAGCAATAAAGTTGATTCAGAGTCGTGCCAGATCATAAAGACGTAATCTCTAAATCTTCTCCAGATGGTGACATTAGTGAGAAATGGGTTGAGGGGAGCCAAGATCTTAGAGATTCGGAGGTCATCCATATGTAGAATGGCAAAGTTGGGAGCAAAAACTGCTCCCTTGGAAGTGCCTTTGACCTGTTGGTAGAAAGTCACATCAAAGGAAAAGAAGTTGCTTTTTAAACGAATAGCGAGAAGGTAAGGATAAACAATGTCGTACAGGGTGAGGTCTAGTCCTGGAGTCAAGGTTTTTTTCAATAACACTTAACCCCTCAGTCTGTGGGATATTTGTGTAGAGAGATTCTATGCCTAGGGTAAACAGAATGTCAGTATTGGGGTCAAAAGGGAGAAGTTCCGCTTGAGTAATCATATCCATGCATCTTTGATGTAGCAACGTGTTGTGGGAATTAACTCCTTAGTGAAAAAGTCTACATATTGACCAAAAGGTTCAAGTATAGAGCCACATCGAAAATAATGGGGTAGCCTGCTGGAGTGTCAAGGTTTTTGTGTATTTTGGGAAGCGTGTAGATAACCGGAGTTCTGGTAGATTTATTGTCTAAGAATTGGAATTCATTGTGTGACAGATAACCATCCGATACGCCTTTTTCTGTGATGGCTCGAACCTCATTCTGAATATCAGCGGTGAGGTCTGTCCTAGCCTCAAATAATGAATGGTATTGTTCAGTTGTTTAAGAATCTCTGTTTTGTAAGAGTTTATGTCTTGGATCATGATCCCGCCTTCTTTATCAGCTGGTTTCACAATCAGATCTTAGCTATGTTTAAGATTAGTAAGTGTTTGTTTTTCGTTGAGTAAAAGATTGTAAGGGGTAAAGCTTGGTCTAGATTCTAGATTGGACATTTCTTTTAGAATGACTTTTTTCAAAAGTAAACACATCTGTAGGCAAGGAGCCGTGAGGGGGTGAAAAAGGTAGTAGGTCGTCGGAAGTTAGCGTTGTTAGTACTTGGAGCCATGGGACTTTCTTGAAAAATTCGTATTTTAGTTCATTTTGGAGTTCCGAAAACTTTGGTCAAAGGGTCGGTACAAAGGAATTGATGTGCTTTTAAAATCTGTATTGCTGAAATAAATGATTTTGACTTACTGACAGAAACCATTTTTCTTAAATTTATGTAAATTAAACCTAAAGTGGTTCATATGTATTTTGTCTCTTAAATCACAATAAGCAAACTTTTGTGAATGGTATGAAAATTAATTGGGGAGTGTTGATGGCAAAGACTCTGACTGGATAATTCAGATTTAAATTATTACCTGCAGAAGCCACTTTGAGCACTTCTTTTTTTTTTTTATTCAAATTTTATTCGTGCATTTCAGATACAGAACAAATTAATGCAAACTGGCAGATTCAAGACTTCAGTACAATGAATGACACAAGTAACAGTGGTACAGCGAACTCACATTGCCGCAATAACATAGTCCCAAGCAGTCCCGGAATGACAGGGCCCAAAAGACAGGCAACAACCCACAGATTTAACAATGAGCAGGGCAGCACACCAACCCCAATCCATTCATCAGCTACTAATAAGCGACAGCAGGTACGACGTGAGCGGCCCCCAGATGTCTCTTGGCCTTGAGGCCGTCGGCAGCTCCTCCGCATAGCAGGTAAGCTGATCTCGGCAATACGTTAAGTCACGCAGCCACACGCTTGCTGTAGGAGCCAAGCGGCTCTCCCAACAGAGAGAAATTCTTCATTTCGCCATGAGCAGTGCAATGGAAACAAGCTTTTTATTAGAAGGGCGCACCTTAGTCCCCACTCCCAGTAGGCACAGCCGTGGACGGCAGTCCAGCGGCTCCTCAATCATCAGACCAAGCACTCTCACCACTTCGCCCCAATAAGCAATTATCTTCGGACATTCCCACGCCAGATGATAAAATCCTGCCACAGACGCACCACATCGCTTACAGGCATCAGACTGACAGAGCCAAAATTTACACAATTGCGCCGGTGTATAGTACATCTTATGCAGATACTTGAAGTGCACCAATCGCAGGTTGCCATTCGGCGACAAGCGGCCCGTCAAGTTGCAGCTATCCAGCCACTCATTCTACGTGAGGGGCTCCGGGAGTACCATATTCCAATTGTCCAGGGCCGTTTGTTCCCACTAAGATCCCATCACTCTGGGACGCCTTATAGAGCCTGGTTACCAGTCGAGCTCTAGAGGTGGTCGTGTAAAGAAGCTGAAGTGGCCCAAGAGTCGGCGGCTCAGAGGGAAAGTGCGGATTAAATGCACGCATGGCAGACCGCAGTCTAGCATATACAAAGCGCTGCATGGCCGATACCTCGCCGCAGGCCGCCAGGACCGCTGGGGCTATAAACTGACCTCCAGGGAACACGTCCGCCATAGTGCTGAGTCCCATCTCCGCCAGCGTTCGCAGCGTACCCGTCTCCTGAGTCACCGAGAGATCCGAGTGATGGAGCAACGGCATGTTTGGAGCATAGAGCAGTAATCTACCCGCACGCTGCCCCAGAGTCCGCCAGGCGCCCGCGGTAGTCTGCACCGTGTCAAATTCCCCCTTCTCATATACCCTATACGTGTTTACAATCATCGCTTTGAGGGGCCGAGGATGGACCGCACCCGCCTCCACGGCCACATGTGGGATGAATGCAGGGTCATGCTGCCAGTAATAGGCGTACTGCGCCTGAGCACAGAGGTAATAGAGATAGAAATCCGGCGCCGCAAATCCACCCTGGGCATATGGTAATGTAAGCGTTTCCCAGCGAAGGCAGGACTTCTTCCCTCCCCACGCCAGTGTGATCAGGAGGGAGCGCAGAGTGCCAAAAAAAGACTTGCTAAGACGTACCGGAACATTGCAAAAATAATATAGAAAGCGCGGAAGCACTGTCATTTTCATCAGGGCGATTCGATCCGCGAAGGAGAACGGCAGCTTGATCCAGCGGGCCACCTGTTCCTCCAGTCTGGCCACCGCCGTGCCAAAATTTGCCTGAATGACCGTCTGCGTATCCCTATGCAGCCAGATTCCTAAATATTTAACTGCCTCCAACCCCCACACCAACGGGTATTCCTTATCAAAAGGCCGGGTCCCATCAGTGAGAGATAGGATAGTGGACTTGGACCAATTGATTCCCAGCCCTGAGAAGCGCTCAAATCGAATATATTCACGGATAATCTGCGCTAGATACTGCTCCGGCTCGGGCACACACAGTTCCATGTCATCTGCATACATGGAAACAGCAAGCGGTCGCTGTAAAAACCGCAACGCTGACGCAGCGTGCCTCTGCCGTATTATACAAGCCAGGGGCTCCAGTATCAGCGCAAACAGAAGGGGCGACAGCGGACAGCCCTGCCGGGTACCCCGGTCAATCGCAAATTTGTCAGAGAGGTGACCATTAATTCGAGCCCTGGCCTCCGGCTTAGTATACAGCAACCGAATCCAATTTGTGAACACAAATGGGACACCCATACGATGAAGGACTGTAAGCATATAGGACCATGCTATAGAATCGCACGCTTTTGTAGCGTCAAGTAGCACTGCCACTGCCAGAAGCGTGGGCTTCAATACATGCATAACCGCGAATATGGTGCGTAGGTTATGGGACGTGGAGCGAGCAGGAATAAATCCCGACTGGTCCGGGAGCACCATATCCGGAAGCAAGAGTTGGAGCCTCGTGGCTAATACCTTTGCCAAAATTTTTACATCAGTATTTATTAGGGACAATGGGCGGTACGAATCACATTGCTCAGGCGGCTTGTCAGGTTTCAAAAGGGCGACCACCAGCGCCTCCTGAAGGGTCGGCGGCAAACATTGGGTCTCGTACGCCTCCTCATAAAGCTGCAACAGGTATGGTGCCAACTGGTCAGCGTATTCTTTATAAAATTTAGCTGGCAACCCATCAGTTCCTGCCGCCTTACCACCCGGTAGCGCTTTTATAGCATCTTGTATTTCACCTAGCGTTAGGCGGTGCATCAAAAACTCCTGCTGTCTGCGCGACAGCCACACCACCGCGATGTCATCTAGATATTGCTCGAGTTCCTCTGGGCCAGCCGTAGACCGGCGATCATACATTGCAGTGTAATACTCAGTGAACGCCCGCAGAATACCGTCAGCATCATGCCGGACCTCCCCGTCTGCCCTAATCCCCTGCACTACAAGTGCCCTGCTATGCGGATCAAGGATGCGGGAAGCCAGTGCCCTCCCCGGTCCACCGCCTTCTCCATAATAACGCGCCCTACTTCGCCGGGAGAGATGCCTAACCTCTTGATCTGCAGTGTCGTTATATGCTAAAAAAAAATATTTTATTTGCGCCAGGACGGCCGGGCTAGGCCTGTCACTATAGGAATGTTCCAGATCACCCAGTTCCCTCTCCAGCATCCCCATGGTGCGACGGAGAGACTTCAAGACTCCAGCCTTCAGACCTATACATTTCCCACGAACGGTCACCTTAAAGGCCTCCCACAGTGTCCCCATCGTCGTAACTGACCCTGCATTCACTGCGAAGTAGTCTGTTATAGCCTTTCGAACCCCCTCCATGAACACCGGGTCCAGCAGAGAGGAGGACTGCAAGCGCCACTGGAAGGGAGGCAGGATCCGAGAGGGCATTTCCATATCCAGCGCCACTGGGGAATGATCAGACAGTGTTCTAGGTAAATGCCTGATCTGTGCTACCCAACTACAAACATCCGGTGTCCCCAGCCGGTAATCAATATGGGACCAAGCCTGTTGTGCATACGAGTGACATGTTGTCACAAGCCACCGTGGCCGCCGTAGAACACTGACGACTTGCGCAGCCCCAGCGCATCGGCAACCATAAACTACATTTCCCATAATTCCCGCCAACAGGACGCCAGCCCTGACGTCAGGACGCTCGCCGGGGACTCCAGAAATACTTCCGGGTTCCCGAGGAGCGGCGCTGCTAATTCCTAGTCGGAAGGACGAATCGCCGAGAACTGGTAGGGGTGCGGTTGCACCAGTATAACTCTTGGGAAACGTCCTGTGTGGTATTTTGTGTACGGTGGTAGCGCCTGTATATCGTATGATGATAGTAGCCCCGCTACCTGACCGTTAAGTTACGCTGCTGTTACGAGGGAGCTTACCCCCCTCCCTTCTACGTCTTGACTCTGCCCTTGGTATAACAGGGGACTAAAGGTACTTTGTTGTGGTTTGGAGGAGGCCACTCGCAGGCCTGTTGGACGAGTCGTATGCGACTCTTGCAGGCTTGCCATACGCTACCCCATTCTTCGGACCAGGAAGGTCCCCTCCGCTGTAGCGGAAACAATTCCTTGGTTTACCTAAAAGGTGTGTTTGCTGGAGTTCAGGGCTGTATGAATACAATGCCGCCTGACCCCAGACGACACGTACAGTGAATCGTTTTGTGCCATATACCTTGCATTTGGATACAAGCACCGGGTGGTGCCCATGCTTGCCGTGAGAGTGAGAAACCAAGAAACACCATTGACGGCGTGGTGTCAGTGGAATGGTTCTGTGATGGGCTGACACGCCAGTGGGCGTTCTCGAAATCCACAGAGGGTAAAGCTAATGTCATGTTTACTTCTCATCTTGTATATCAGGGTCTGATTGAGCTCCGTGGAAGTTAGCTCCTTACCCCAGTAACCGGTGGCTGTGGAGGCGAGGTACGCCCTGGTAGTGAAGAAACTGTTTACATGCTTCTGCCTGGCTCTCACAAGTGTCGATATGGCTGTATAGAACAAGACTTAATTGTGCTCTTCCAATTATAGAACAAGATCAAGCCCGTGGCTTCTCAGAGGCTATTCACAATCTCAAAGACAACGTTCTTTTTACTTTACAGGTATAAAGGGGCACAAGTATATGTTATTGTGAGGGACAGTCACTGTATGGAGTACATAAGAGATTGGTTATAGGTATTGATCCGTATGTGTTTTGTCTTCACAGATCTCCCTCCCTGCTGTCCCCTTCCTTTCCTTCCCTCACCTGATCACTCAATAGAGTCTGTGTTTATCAATCAGGCCTTTTGAGCTATCAGGAGGTGGACCCCATATAGCATCGTACGTCTCCGAGGATCTGAGGACCTGACGCATGTTCCTTCCATGGCTTGTGGGTGCCGCTGCCGCCAGACATCAACCAACCCCAATGACCTCATCCCCTCCCGTATTGCACCCGGGGCCCTCCGAGAGGGGTAGACCGCCGCTGCTTTTCTATCCAGCGCAGGGTCAAGCACCGCATTAAAGTCCCCACCACATATAACGGTCCCACAGGAGATGTTGGAAAGTTTACCCCAAATGGTGTCAAAGAAACCAGGTTCATCCGTATTTGGACCGTATACATTAACAATAGTTAATGGGGTATTATAGAGTGTGCCCTGAGCTATAATGTACCGGCCCTCCGCATCCGCATCCACCTGAATAGGCGTATAGGGAAAATTTTTCTTGATCAGTATCCACTTTGAGCATTTCTCATTGCAAAAATAATGTTTTGCGAGACTCCGCTCTGGCATTTTACAAGTTTTACAAAAATATAAAACATAAACCCTTTCCCTATTCCCTTCCAATCTCAGAGGCAGGTTGACAACATAACAATTGCTGAAGGCCATCCCTCAACTCACCATTATGACCCCACTTATGAGTGCAGAATGTTGGTGGAATGCAAACTCCACACTTATAATTATTGGTATTGCGTGACAACACCTCACCACTATTGAGCAGTTATGAGTGAAATCCCAGGGAATGGGGAATCAATCAATCAAATTAGTCAAAGATTTGTAAAACGCTGCAAATTTCTGTGGGGGTCTAAAGGTGCAGGGGTTGCTGCTAGCTTTGTGGTGCTCATTCGAACAGCCAGGGATTAACTCTGCAGACCAGGATATACCAGGCAGCATTGTACATGGTATTCTCTTTTCCTTGGGGTTTAATGCTCACATTTACATCTTGCTGTGATCAAGTGGCACATTTGGGAAAATGTGCTGGTTAAAGGGTATACAGTGGAGATAGAGGAGGGAGGAGAGAGGTAAAGGCAAGGAGAAAATGTTGGCATTCAAGGGAAAGGAAAACAAAAAAGTGATGAGTCGTATGTTTGAATGTATCCCTGCTAGATATTGGTCTTAGCTCTATTTCAGACAGCTATCAGCCATATGCAAATTAGTCTTGGTCCTGATGAAACAGGGGCCCTCCAGCTTCATCTTCCTTGATTGGTCCTGTCTTAACTAGAGAACAAGCAACCCTAGGCTGGTTTTGATCTATTTGGATCTTTTCCGCATGGTGAAACTTGAGTTGAGAGATACAGTGAGCACAGGATTCACATGTGGGTGCGCCTGTTGCACTTTGGGCATCACATCATGGAAAAAAAATTGATAAGTGAAATGTCTAAATTAATCTCAGCCAATGGTAATTACACCAAATCACATTCCAGGCCATTGTTCTTTAGCCCTCCATGCCACTTCAAAGAGAGAATAGTCATATGCAAATCAGCCAAAGACCTGTTCCATGAGGAGCTCTCCATCCAAAACTGCTACACTAGACCTTCTCCGAACAGAAACACTAGACTAGTGTTGAGCTACTTAGGACTCATTAGTAGGGCTCAGCTCGAGTCCTGCGATTCAGTGAGCAAGGGACACTTATTTGGGCATACCTGTTGCACTGTGCAATG
The DNA here is from genome assembly GCF_964204655.1 of Triturus cristatus. NCBI lineage: Eukaryota > Metazoa > Chordata > Amphibia > Caudata > Salamandridae > Triturus > Triturus cristatus. The sequence goes on from NC_140587.1 coordinate 978,256,883, forward strand.
CATGTGTGCAAGATGTACAATGTACATTTAATGTAGTAACACTACCAGGATAGAGTGAACTCTGTCCAAACACCTATACATTGCTTATTATCCTCGGAATTCCATGGCTTCACTTTCTCATTACAGACAGCAACAAACAACACCATGAGAGAGAGGTTGTAACCTTTATTCTCCTTACTTGACTTTATTTGTCGCCAATGTATAATGTACGCCAATCCTTGTTCTCTTAATTCTATTTGCTGTCAATGTAAAATGGATGCCATGGAGAAAAATAGAATTATACTCTTTTATTTGGAACTAGATGGTGACATTACCCTTGAGCACTACTACGTATGCTGAATTATCAATATTGCATTACACAGCAATGTCAACTTTAAAACGCAATAAAATGATTAACTAAAAAAACAAAAGGATCTCTGTGACAAAGGCAGTAATCCACTGAGCTATGCACATAAGACACTGTTCTGTTATCTGTATAGTACAAAGTCTTTGCAGCAGGCATATAAACCCTCTGTGATTAATTAGATGAGTCAAAATTTCTCTAGACAAAACTCCAATCTCTCTCCAGAAGGTACATTAATTAACAGAGTTATCGTGGAACTGTTGGATGTTCAAGGAACTCTGCAGTGCTTTTAAAACTGCTACACTTCTACAAAACCGGCCCCCAGTAACAAAAGCGGCCACCCACCCTTCCAGACTCATGGGAAACGCCTCATGTCTGGTATGGCCAGTCCGGCCTTGCACCTCAGACAAACACCTACCATATGCAAATTAATCTCTCGACCTGCTCCAGTAGGAATAATCTTGCCCAAACATCCAGACCAGGCCCCATCTGAATGGGAATGCAAGCAAATCCAGAGCAATTTCAGACTCTTCAGTTGACTGCAGCTTGAGTCCTGCATCACAGCAAATAAGGGACCACTTTTAGGTATACCCGAAGGGTACCTAAGGGCTTCACACTAAGGAAAATAAAAAAGTGATCGGTGGAACGAAAGGCAAAAGAGTGACCTTTGATGGGAGAGAGAGTGCTCTGACGTGCAGCACTAATAAACTTCAAACGGCCCAGAATGCAAATAAAAATACTGTTGGGTATTCCTTAATTTAATTTAGTCTCCACAGCCCTGGTCCGACTCCACTGGCTACCTGTGGCCAAGAGGATTCAATTTAAATCATTATGTATTGTGTTCAAATCTCTTAACAATATGAGGCCCACACAACTGAAGAAATTTCTAAAGCATACATTTCAACCAGAGCCATTAGATTTGCCGAACTGGGAAATGTAATTGTTCCTAGAGTTAACAAGTGTAGATGGGGAGAAAGGAATTTCTTAGCTACAACTGCCAACCTATGGAACTCTTTGCCCACCTTGGTGAAGAAAGAATCCAATTTCCTTAAATTTAGTAAGGGCCTAAAAACGTGGCTGTTTACAGCATAATTCTACCCCCTTGTTCTACTCTGACCAGTATTTATCAAATGCAGCGCCTAGACACCCCAGGGTATTTGTTGCGCTTTACAAATCTCTCATCATCATCATCAGAGAGAGAGAGAGACAGAGATACCCATCCGGGGGCTGAATTTTAGAAATGTGAAACCTTAATCAGTATTGACTTTTCTGCTTGTTCAAATTGTGTACTCATATGATCATAGGCAAATATTGTATTTCACAGAGCCTCCTTTTTCTTTATTATCACATATGAGCACACTTTTTAATAACTGAGTTCAGATGTGCCCTGTACAAGCACCTCTTATGTTTAGTTTAATAAACTATAAATTTGCTCTCTCTGTAGTAACAATCAAGGCCACATTTAATCTTTACATGACTACTGACTTGCGTCTTTGTTCTCTAATGGTATTGCCATTTGGGGGGTCACAGCATAAATGTTTTGAAAACTATAATTTTAATAAATATCTGCCTCTACAATGATATAATCTCATGGACTAAGTGTAGCATCCTCCCAGCCTGGGTAACTGCCAATGACCACGCCACACACGGAGCTTAGTATTCATGTTTGTGTGACTGAGAACTCAACATTCTAAACCAGCTTTCCTTGCATTCCAAAATAACACTTATGTCACAGCTCTACAGAGTCACCATCAATGTCCAGGATCTACATCAATGGAGATAGGAGGCGTGGCCAAGATGGCGGAGAGGACGTAGTATGTCTTGGCTTGGCTGCCACCGGTAGAGATATCAGCGAGATTTGGCTGTAAGAGGCCAAAATTGATTATGCCAAGAGTAGTGCCAGCACCCAGAGATCAGTAGCTACTCCTAAAGCCAATTTGGTATTCGTAGAACTCCAGGAAGCCAGGATACAACCAAACACAGTCGTGACCAGCAAGGGGAGGGATGGCGGGACGCTGGGGGAAGGGCCAACGACAGCGAGCCATATGGAGCGGCAGCAAGGAGTGAAGCAAAGCCCATGCGCACAGAAGTGACCCGGTGTGGCTGCAGGGCAGTGACTGCCTGCAAACGGCATACTGAGCGCCACAGAGGTGGTACCCTGGGGACCGGGACGACGCGGCGGTGAGAAGAATCCTTGGTCACCAGTGTTTTCCGGTGAGTCAGGGAACAAATGCAAGCACCCGCACCGGGAGGGAATGGTGTTGTGGGATGGGGCCTCCCGCAGTGCCCCGACATGCAACAAGGCTCCAACGCGGCCCGCTTGACCTTAAAATGGCAGCCAGCGAGACAGTAAGAGGACGCCCATAGAATAACGAGCTTCAGAGGCTGTGACGAGGGGAGGATTGTACACCGGAGAGAAGGCACACTCAAGGTTTTACAGGAAAACTGGGAGAGAAAAGGCAGCATGACCTCCCCATACAAAGCAGGCTCCCGAAGCCTGGCATCCTCCCCTGGTTTCCTCTGGGGACTGCTTGTTCTGCGGGCCTCCATCCAATGATGGAGTTCTGCCTGTCCGGAACGGGAGTCCTCCTTCTAGGCGGTGGCGTTCGTATTATGTCCTTCGCCACATACGACCTGTGTTCCATGACAATTTGCCCAGCACCCACTACTGCTTCTGGGGCAAGGGGATGATCTACAGGCATCTGAACTGTCTCTTCCACCTCTCCTCTCATGGGGCGAGCTGGAGGATGAGGAGGATGGCATTTCCTAGTAACACCTGGATGGTTGCCTTCTATGGAACTATGATGATGCCGCATGGGCCGAAACAGAAACTATCAGTACTTACCGCAGAACCTGACAACCCTTGATCATTGCCCGGTGGAGCTGTCCAATGCAGCTATAGAGGAGTCTGGCTATGGTTCACCCCTCAGCCTTCACCTACCCAGTCAGACATCGGACATTGTTTTTCACGGTTCTTCTCGGTTTTTATCTGTCTTCCTCTTGGACTGCTTCCAATGCTTTATTTCCCCTGAAGTACTTTCCCCACTCTGGTCTTCCTGACACTATGTTTATTCTTCTCCCATGTCTTTCCTTCCCACCCTACCTTCCTTCCCCATATAACATGAGTCTTGGTTGAGGCTACTCGCTAATAACTTATTTTATTGTGTAGTCTCATGTTTTTCTCCTCTGCCTCTACTTGTAACTGTAACTGATGTAACTTTCGTTACCTGTAATTCCACGGATCCTTATGTAAAGCGCTCTGATACCTCCGGGTCTAGCCAGCGTTATATAAAACTTTTCAAAATAAATAAATGGTGTAGTGGAAACAGTGGTCACTGATGCTTCAGACCAAGTCTCTCTTTCAACATGTAGATCTAAAGAATGATGAGTTAAATGTAAAAAATGAGAAGAGTCTCAGGTAATATATTTCCCAGGGCACTGGGCTGTCACCATGTTTCCTCTAGTAGACACCACATGAAAAGGTTCTGCATCAAATGGAGCATCAGATTTTCTTTTTCACATTTGCCTTGTGAGCGCTCGATTTCCTTTCTTAAAAACGATGTTCTTTGCATGTTGTCTTTCACAGCATACACTTTCATCTGGAATAAGTCCCTCTCACATGTTGCGTTCCCGTTTTTCTCTCTACTATTGGTCCATTGAGGTAACTGTGTTGTCTTTGCTCACCCAAACATCAATGTTGCAGGACTTTCACCTGAGGTCAAGTGAGGTGTTGAACGATAAGCTCTTAGGTTTGAGCTAAGCACAATTTTAAATCAAGCTCCTCAAGAGTAGGTAATTGCACCACTTTTTAGTGTGCTTGTAAAGCTCTCAACAAGTCTGTTGGTCTGCAGCCACAGAGGTGTGCTCTTCTGATTGTTCATATTCAGATGTGCTAAGAAATCTTTGAACTCTCAACTGGTAAAAGACAGGCAATTGTCAGATTTCAATATGGCAGGAATACTCCATGTTGCAAAGATGCCATCAAGTTTTTCAATGACTCTGTATTGAGTGGCAGATAAGAGATCTTCAATTAGTGGAAATTGTGTCTATTCGTCCACAATTACCATCAGGTGATTTCCATTGTCAAGTGGATCTAAGAAGTCAATGGCTTCTCACTCTCAACCATACTTCTGGAGTTCTGACATGGTTAAGGTGCATAGTGTAACTTTTGTAGAAATGTTGTTGCAAAGATGTCAGGCCTTTAATTCTTTTTCAAACCTCTCATTGTGATAAGAAAACCAGACTTAGTCTATGGCAACAATTCCACGATGTCCTTTGAGGGCCACTTCAATTATTTTCTGTTGCAGACTCGCAAGAATCAGTATTTTCGACCCTTGCAGTATAACTACTTGGTGAAATATGGACACTTCATGTTTAACATTTTTGTATTTTTAATGTTCACCATCACTGGTGAGAGGTCAAGGGTGTTGGTTTCATGACTGAGGTGTAATGTTATCTTTCAACATTAGTATGTTACTATCATGGCTATTGGCAGTGATAATCTGGGCTAACCAAATGGCAGCTGGTGTATTCGATTTTACAATTATATTGATATAGGCTTCAGCCGTCTTGGATGGATTACCATGACCTTGTATAGGCACTATGGAAAAGTAGTCAGCAGGGTTTTGATCCTTCACGGGATGATGCACAATGTTATAATTCTTCTCTTGTAATTGTAGTCCCCATCGTTCAATGCAAGGAGGCATATTGGCCATTGGATTGCCAAATATAGTCAGTAAATCTTGATGATCAGTCACCAGCAAAAAGGCTTTCCGTACAAGAATGAATGGAAATGTTCACAAGCTCATACCACTGCTAAACCTTCTTTTTCAGGTTGTGAATAAGCACGTTCTGTTTGGGATAAACTCCTACTTGCATATGCCATAATATGCCTTTTAGCATTTGGATGTCTGCTGTGGTGTGTAACTGGGTTAGCGTCAACAAATCAAGGGCATTGAATTCAACCCTGCTACGGACATCCTGGTCTCAATGGACATTGAGGTGTTATATTCTAACATACCCTTGACTGGGGCTTTGGAAGCCGTCAGAAGTGTTTTAACTGAAAGTATGAACAATTTGGACAATCTTTTCATTCTTGAGTGCCTGGCTATTGTTCTAAATGAAAATTATGTTGAATTCGATAGAGTTGTATACAAACAGACACTGGGCATCAGTATGGGAGCCGCTTGTGCTCCAAATGTGGCTAACCTGTATATGGGGGTTTTTGAGAAGAGGTTTATCTACAATGAGGTAGCACCTTTTTCTGAGAACATTACCCACTATTACAGGTTTATTGATGACATCTTTTTTATTTGGAGAGGGATGGAGGAACAACTCTCTGAATGTATTCTTTGGGTCAATCTTTGTGATCCGGATTGGAAATTCACCTCTAAAACGAGCAAAGAAAAAATTGAGTTCCTGGATATTTCGATAGAGGCCATTGAAGAGCATATTGAAGTATCACTATACACTAAACCCACGGCCCGAAATACCCTTCTTCAATACCATAGCTTCCACCCCCTCAGTCAAAAAGACAGCATCCCTTTTAGTCAGTTCCTGAATCTCCGCAGGAACTGTACTTGTATACAATCCTTTGAAGATCATGCAGAGACCCTTAAAATGAAGTTGCGGAATAGAGGGTACCCTTACAGATTAATTAAGGAGCCGTACAAAAGGGCTAAATATTACAATCGAGAGGCCCTGTTGACACCTAAGAGCAGAAACACCCAGGAGAAATTGGTCTGTGTAACCAAGCACTCCAATTTCAATAACAAACTTCACCAAGCGATCAATTCTTCATGGCATATCTTGAATTCAGGTAACCAACAGAACGACCTGCCTAAACCTATTTTTGCCTTCCGAAGAAATAGAAACCTTAGAAATGTATTGGTTAAATCCATAATGCCAAGTGAAAATCTTTTGGTCCAGCGTTCCATCACTGGTGCCCTACCTATCTTTGGCACACATAAATGTGGCGGATGCCATGCGTGTGCCTTTGGTAAAATTACCCCCACCTTAAAATGGGGGAAAAAGACTTTTTCTTTTACAGAAATGTCAAACTGCAGGACTTCAAACGTGATCTAGCTTATCTTGTGCCCTTATGGCAAAGGCTATGTGGGGGAGACTAGCAGAGAGATGCGTGTTCGTTTTGGCGAACATAAATCTTCCATCAATAACAAACGTGCAGGAGCTCCTCTAGTCAAACATTGGCTTGAGAAACAGCATTCTATTAAAGATCTTGAGTGGCTGATTTTGGAACGTGTACATATACCCAAAGATCGCAATACTGATGCTTTTAGAAAGAAAAGAGAAGTGTTCTGGATATTCACTCTTCAGACTTTCGATAACGGACTCAACGAATCCCTTCCCTGGGAAAATGCGATTCTCTGATATCCAGGCTGAGTATTTACTAGTATATGACCGCCTCGATTTCCCATCCAAAAACTCCATTACAGTAATTTTTGATCATTCTTTGATATTTTCCCTAGACATGCTCTTCCAATTTTGGTTGTCACCCTTTATTTTGGGGTGCGCCAGGTCCCTGATTATTTGTAATGTACCGATGTTTGTCCTTTGGTTCTCAATATAATACTATATTCTAATACTAGTTTGGTTTCTTTATATATTGTTTTTGTGTGGATTTATTGCCGCTTTTTCATTATTATTGTTTGTTTGAATTTGCTTCCGCCCAGGCTATTAACTGCCTTGAGACCGGGACTACTATCTATGTTCATTCTCCTTTTGTCGGTATTGAGGATTGATATTTTACCCTCTATAATATGGCGGGCTTGCTCTATTTCCGACTATCACGATTTTCTCCACCTCCAAGAGGAGTCTGGCTGATTCTCATTTGTCCTTTTTTAGTTTCGCGAAAATTATTACATCTCCCGTTCTAAGATGGCGGCTGCCTTTTAACGTCTTACGAGGTATGAAATCAAATTTTCTCTGAGCTTTGTAATTGTTTTCAGGTGAGGCTTGTGGTTTTTTTCCTCCCCTACAACTTCACGCACTGGTATTTAAGCGGTGTCTAACCCAGTGACTCGATAAATACAGCGGTGGTGAGTCCGTGAGGCTATTCCTGGAGAACCTAATATATGCAAGTTGACTTCTTCCGATGAAGTAAGTGTTTTAGAGCCTTTTTGCTGTTTCCATTCTTTTGAATCCTCTGCCCTGAAAGTTAGTTAGGGTATTTTCTGGACTACCTCTAACTTTAAATTCCCTTGCATATAAGTGTTTGTAGGTATAAAGTAAGTGAAGTACTCCGTGGGTTATTTATATCATATTTTTCGAGTGCTGAACTGTGTTTCAGATTCAATATAGCGCTTAAAGGGCTACTGACCACGAGCCCTGATTAGAAATACTCGGTGGGCTATAGTTGTTATTTCTATCTTTGCACTTTGTCATAGCTTCATACATCTCGCAGAAACCAAATTCACAGTTCGTTTTCTTATAGTATGTGTCTCCCACTTTTTTCTGATATGCTTCGTATTATTTGTGAGTTGCCCAGTTCTATTATTTGTGTGTCCGTTGATGCCACTAAGTCTAATGTAAGCCTTACTCTTGTCAGCTATTTCCCTTTTTTGAGTCTAGGTTATACCCCTTTTTTCGTCACTATAAGGAGTCCTTTTTCGTTTTTTCTACAGATTCTGTTGAATAAAGACTGACTTCTGGCCATAATAGCAAGACTGTGATTGCTTGCTCCGTAATGATTCTGATACTGGGAGCATGAGCCCTTACCCTCACTATGATATTACTATTGTACTAAGTAAGTTCTATGTACATGTTTAACTCTGACTAGACGTTTTTTATTAATGGACTAGCTTCATCGGGCCATACCTCTAGCTCTAATTATGGACGTTGCTGTTTCACTACCTTATATAAAAAAAATAAAATTTTTTAGCATGACAGCCTTTTTCTCTAATTTTTGGAGGCTGTAGTATAGGTGACTACTATTGTTCTCCTTTATTCTTAGTATATATTTTTTATTTGTATTTTTATATTTATATTTTTTTCTTGTTTTTAATGTGGATTTAGCTAACATTGCATATATTATTGACACCACCAGGCAGACCTCACATCTAGCAAGGGCACGGCTTATTTATATCCAGACTACTGATGTTTCTTCTTCTTTACAGTCTCTTGAGATGTATTGTTGAACAGGAATTAGATTTGGGACATCAAGCTTCTTTATTCTGTACCAGAGTGTACACAATTTTTGGAAATCCTTCTTCTTCTCCCCATCCCCCGCTCAACTCGATCTCGAGACTTGTTTTGACAAATCAGGACTACATCTGACCTGAAGTTTTTGAGGCCTAACAAGTGTGTATTATGTAAATATACTTTACACATATCTACATTTATCTGTGGGTGCACTTGGAGGTGTTTGAACTTTTCTCCTTTCTGTTGACTAATGGTTTATGATGTTTTCATTTTTCCATTTTTTTACTTCAACTTTCTACCCTTATTTTTCTGTGGTTGGTTGTTCGGTAGCTCTCCTCTTATCCAAGCACCTTTGAAGTTTTTCTAATGTCTTTATTGTTTATTAGCCTTGATGCATTCAATAAAAAGATAACCAAGTTATCTCTTTTCCCACAGATAAGACTGACGAGGCATAAAAGTAAACTTATGCTATTTATCTTTGGTTTACCTTATCAAATTGTATTGAGTTTTCACCGTTTGTGAAATGCCATCAACGCCCTGAGGAAGGAAAACTCCGAAATGCGCGTCGGCGCATTTGTGTGTTTTTTATGTCTTTGTACTGTATTGTTTACTTTTATGTATTTGATTATTGTGTATGTTCCTATTGAATTGTTCACTTTTGTATACACTGCACTAATTGGTATTGACTAAATGTGATTTTGTCATTGTTCATGTAATATTTAATATTTGTTCCGCTTCGTCGATCCTAGCCTGATGAATAGCTGGCTTTTTGTAATGTTTCTGAACAAAAAATGAAATGACTAAAAAAGATAAACTGATTTACAACTTTATATTTTTATAATAAAAAACAAAAGAATGTTATAGCAGACTGTTTCTCTTCTGTGGGTCAGATAGGTTATCCTCCTAATAGGGGTTCTTCTCTTGTTTTTTTTAATTTTGTTCTCCCTGCTACTTTACCCCGTTATTTTTGAGTACAGGGACCCTCTGATGTTTTCATTGTTGTTTTTATTGTTAGCGTCAACAACAACCTCTGTATGCAGCTTTAGATGGAAGTATGACATTTCAGTAACATCCTCAATGGCTTGTTTGATTTTCTTAAGACTTTTTTCATACTCATGTGACCAATGAAATGTAACATTCTTTTTCATCAAGTCTCTCGATGGAGCATTAACAATGGCAACGTCTAGTATATATCTGGAACAGTTATTAACCATGCCAAGAAATCAACGCACCATAGAAACATCATGTGGGAAATCAGCATTTGATAGCACTTGTACTTTAGCAGGATTACATGTCAAAACCCCATCAGAAAAGAATGGCCAAAGAATTTCAGCTTTGTCTTATGTAATTCACACTTATCTGCATTCAAAGTCAAATCTGCATCAGCATATAAACAATATACTTGTGTGAGAGATTTATTGTGCTCTTTTTGTGTAGCTCTGAAAAACAATATGTCGTCACTATAATTGAGAGCATTCATGGCAGGTTGTAGGATACATCGAATAATGTTTTGAAAAAGTTCTATAGCCGATGACATAAAATGTAGTCTTATGTAACGAAACAGACCAACATGTTTAGAAAAGGTTGTAATGTTCTTGCAATATTCTTCGAGAGTCAACTGTTGATAAAGCCTTTATTCAATTGTGGGGGGAGCATGCCTGACTCCAAGATGGCCGCATAGTAACGAGGCTCCGCACAACCTGGCTAACAATTCAGCAAAATCCTGCATAAACCGCAATGTTCTACCAACGTAACCATTGCAGACCTTCGGAGGTTACTACTGACCTTCTGATTACTGAGAAAGCGAAGTCCAGTGGCAGAAGTAAAGGTGAGTTCTCACTATACGTGTGCGGGCCCGGGTGAAGGAAGTGGCCCGGCGAGGCGTGGATCGGCTAGGCACCTGGGGCCAAGATCTCTGCATCGGCACGAGAGCTGCTGCTTCGATCGATTGCTCCGAGACCCCCGAGGCTGGTGGTGGGTTGGACTCAGACCTAGGCCCTGACTCTCACTGATTACCCTCGGACCCAAGCCGCTGGCTAGGGGCTGCTTGGCCTACTCCATCCTTTTGGAAGTGCGGCCTGCAGCATCTGACCGCTCCTTGCCTGCCTGCAGTGACTGCATGGAGAGGAGGGCTGGCCGAGAGGCTGAGATGCATGGGGAGTCAACTGGCCCCCCTGCTTGCACTGTGGAATAATGCCAACAGCCTGATGGTGAGCACAATTCTACTGATAATGGAGAGTCCCCACAGGCTGGTCCCCTGAATGAAGCTGCAGCACTAAATATAATTGAGAAGGACAACTGAGAGTGTGTCCATAGTGAGCTGTGCTGTGTTCCCCGTGTGGATGCCACATACTGACACTGTGAGGTTGGGCAGATATTCGTAGTTGGGGCCTACTCCCTAACATTGGGCATGTTATTGCCACTAACATTGAAGAGATCAACAGGAGTGCTGCCCACAAAGCGATAGAACTGTGCCTGGAGAGATGCCTGATCACTGCAAGTCTCAACTGCACTGTGGCTCTGGGATAGAGGAGACCCCTAAGAAAGTACCCATCAGCGTCATTTATGATACCTGGTCTGGGTCCCTACACAGGAGTACCCTTTATGGATCACTGGCGAGGAACTCAATTGGATAAGACCAGCAGGGAAGCTTGGAACTGAGCTGACAAGGGGGGGTGCACCAGGGACCTTGGCTCCCTTTGATCATTTTACTGCACGGCGAGCAGTGTGGCTCTTAGATATTAAACAAGGTGAATGCATCAATTCTCAAAAGACCAACCAGTAAAGTCAACAATCATGGGCAAAACGGACAAAGTACAAACCAAATTGCAATTTAATGCTCGCAAGACCCCTGGGCAAAGGGATCCGGAGGCACAGTTGGCAGAATCGGAACTGCCTTCAGCAAACTAGAAACCCAGGACGCCTGTGGCCTGGAAGAATTTTATCAAATGCGGTAGACAGGGCACAATGGTAGTTGTTTAAAAACAACATTAATATCCACATCATGGGTCACCGCTCCCCATGACACAGCCTTGTAGATTTGTTTCTAGTGAGATGTTATTCCACGCACCATAGGTCTTATTTTCTGTTGCAGCCAAGTGCATTCTTATGTCAGTCATAGCAAACTGAAACTTTATCATATACTGATCTGTCAATTAAGGGGAAGAGGGTTTTCACTAACCAAGAGTGGAGAGTTAGTAAAAAGCAGATTTAGTGTGTGACCTTCTCTATCCGTGGGGCCAGCAATAGATTGGTGATCGTTCTGTGTTTCTAAGTCTTCAAAAAGACCAGCCATCTCTGGTCTTAAAACATCCTCTCTGTGGAAGTTAAAATCTCCCAGCAGGAGAACGTTATTAGAAAGTACCTAGATAGCAATACCCTCAGTCAGGAGATAGCTAAAATCTTTCCTGTATCCTGGGGATTGATAAGTTAGTGTTCCCTTTAAATGAAGACCAGTTGCTAGCTCAAGCTTGAAAATACACATTTCAACCCACTCCTCAAAAAGAGATTCAATAATTTGAACCTTAACAGAATTATGAAATGCAATAGCGATTCCACTGCCAGGTCGGAATTCTCTGTCCAGTCTGACCAGTTGGTAGTTGTCCAACAAGGCAAGAAGAATGCAGGGAAGAACAGCAGCATTTAGCCAGCTTTCCATAAGAAAACAGGAGAAATAGTAAGGAGGGAAAATAGAATTCAAAAGATCCCAGACTTCATTTCCATGCTTTGATAGCGACCTAATAGTACAATAAATACCAGAGAATGAACCCTGGGACGCTGTTGTTGAGGACCCTGCTAGCGCCACTGAAGGAAAGAATGACAAAGAGTTAGTTGGAGAGCTAAATTGAACACACTCAATGAAGATAAAGAAGATGAGGAACTAACGGGGGCCTTAAATGCTAAAGTCTGGCAGGATCTTAGAAATTATTACTAGTGTCACAAAAGATGCAGTAGAGTAATAAAGCCTATCCTTTATTATAGTTTTAGGTATCAGGGAGGCAGGGATCCTGGCTCCTGGGGGTTGATCACTTCAACCCCCAAAGCTAGAAGGTTAGGGGGACAGGGATTAGAGGGAGATCCTGATTTAAGGCTGACAATGGCTGACATGGTGTCATCCAACATATTGGGGTCGAAGGATAGTAATGAGTCTGCAACTACTTTGGTTGGTTTGATATAGATAGTACGGCTTGAGTGATGCAGCGGTGTCATGTCCGGGCTAGCTTGAATATCATGAATTTTGTTAACGAAGTAAGAGGCCAATTGCTTGCACCTTTCAGCAAAAGACTTCGAACCTTCAACACAAGCCTTTGGTGAGATAACATTTTTCACTACTTCAAAAGCTTCCCTGGGTTTATTATCACCTATAGCTATCATACCTTCATTGTTTTGCTATTTTAACCGAGGCCTGTTATTTCTTTAGGGTGGCCCTATAAATGGCTTTCTCCTACTCTTTATAATCTTTGCGCCATCTTCTCTCAACGTTCTTAAGGTTTTTTCTCCAGTTTCATGCTTTCCGTAAATTAAGGTCCTGAGGGTCTATTACTGCAATGTTTATGGACTGAAACAGGGGCCAGTATTTCAACTGTATTTCAGAACCAGCTTTTGACTTTAATGGCATCTGCCTCCTCAGATCTGGAGAGTATAGGTGCAGATTCTTTCAGGGATCTTAAAAGCTCATTGTTATTGACATTATTGTAGGGTCTAAATGCATGAATTGCTTGTCTGGGCTGTTTGCCAGCCCATAAAGTGGTGGACCATCTACACTTTATTAGGAAGTGGTCTATCCAAGATAAAGGGTGGGGATCCAACATTTGCAGCTTTTCATTACAGAACAGAAGGTCAATCATATGGACTGCCTGCTGGGTACGCTTGGAGATAAATTGAGCAAGGTCCAAGGACAACATTGTATCTAGGAAAGTGCAAGCCTCTTTTTTGGACTGGCAGAACAATTAATATAAAAATTTCCTAAAGCCAGAAAATGGCAAAACCTCAAGACCAGATGAGACAGAGCATCGCCCAAAGAGTTCAGAATGGAGCCTGCTGGTCGCGATAGTCTGCAGATAATTACCTCACCTACACACTGTTGAGTGTTGAGTGAGAGGCAAAATCTAAATATCTCAGCCCCTACCAGGTCCCAGGCAGGGAATACTGAGCAGCTCTATTCCTGTTTGTACACTATGGTGATACCCCCACCCCTACGTTTTGGGGGATCGTGATTATAGATGTTATTTCCCATAGGAATGGACATTTTAATTACCGGGCTGGTCGTACACGAGAGCCAGGTTTTAGTAATAAACAGTGTGTCTGGTAACTCGTCACCAAGGAGATCACCAGACATTTAGCAACCATCTTTATTAATGAATATCCTGCTTTGATTTTGTTTTGACTAACTTGACTTGAATTTGTAAGTTTTTACAGCTTTGACATGGACTCTCTCATTTATCTGGTTCATTGTACATACGTTATACGACAAATGAGCAATTATTAGAAATATATAGCCAGTTATTGATTTAAAGAATCTGCTTCGTTTGGCTTTTGCCAATATTTTGTTTTTATGCTCTAGTCTGAAATGAACACTCAATCATTCAATCAGGGGTTTATAAAGTGTGACTACTCACCTGTGATGGTCTCAAGGCACTGGAGGGAGGGGGCTGCTGGTCACTTTTGGTGTGGAGAATCATTCGAGGAGCCAGGTCTTGAGGTCCTTCTTGAATTGGTTCAGAAACGTGGATGGCCTGAGGCGGAGGGGCAGGGAGTTCCAGGTCTTGGCGGGGCAGTGAGGGAGTGAACTTCCTCCAGTTAGTGGTCTTGTGGATCGTAGGGACGGAGGATAGGGCGCGTTGGGCTGAACGGAGTTGTCTAGAGGGTACAATTCGAAAAACAATCCTTAGAACACGTACATATTTATACAGAATAAAGATGTAACGTGTTTTCACAGTGCAATTCAATTCAGTATACAAAAGAAAAAAATGTAGTCTTTTGCTTCTTGATGGTTCTTTTATTGATTGCCAGTCTTCTTAGTGGTTCGTAACATCCAGCCAACACGTGTTTTGTCGCTACAAGGGAATGTAGTCCCGCGACTTTTTCAAGGCTGTGTTTGCAAAAAGATTAAAAGAACTAAAGTGTCTATCTTACAGAAAAACATGTTGTACTTAATGCCAATATCACAGCAATACGGTAGTGGAACTCAAAAACCCAACGGACTGTGGGTGAAAATAAGATCCAATTGGAAAGACAACTTGTACGTTCAAAGTCAATGTCACCATAAATTGTGAATTCACAACATGAGTAGAAATCTATGACTCTAATCACGATGGAGAGAGCTATTTAAGTGCATTTAGTGAAGACGTTCTTTAAAACCTATGCTAGTCCTAATTGTGAACAATACACCCGCGTAGTGAGTCTCCAAAAAAATGAGGTGGGTGTGGTTTAGTGTATACAATTTCTAGGGAGTGTTAATTAGCGCATATTCATGCGTGTAAAAATTCGTGCTGTGTCTTGGTGCCAGTATTGTGAACAGGTATATATAATACAGTGCATTTGACCATAGCTACCTATTCTTGGCTTGGTATTTACATCTGGAAGGTAAAGTAATATCTATATCACACGGATGTCAAAGCGAAAGTAATCAAATGAATAGAGAAATATATGAAAAAATATATATCAAAAGTGAAAGACCTACTTATTAGGTGGTGATAATTCCAAACCACCTATGGTTTCTGGGGTAAAGGCGTCACTTGTATTTGTGGAATACTGCAATCCTTGGCGAAATCCTGTTTCCCTTCAGTACTGTGAAAACAAGTTGAGTCCTAATTAACCTATAGTCATGGTCTCCAACCAGTTATGCTATGATGTTTAATAAGTAATATGATATGTGGTTATAATCTAGTGGAGCATGATATCTATGCAATGATATTATGACATAGTCCCATTATAACAAACTGGGTGGTCGCGTAACAGTATATTACGGGACTAAGCTCGTGACGATATAGAGGCGCCAATGAACATATCGCGTGCGTGAAGTCAGAATCCAAATATCCCCGATTTTAGAGCAGTCTGGTCCTGATCTCAGTATGCAATCCCCAAAATACGTGGATCTTAATGTCATAAACGCTAGAGTGACTATGTCTCTACTATGGATATTAGATCCATTCAGAATCACAGGCTACTAAAATATAAAATAATACGGAACTATCGACAAGTAAACTAATTTCCAGGACCTCCCCTATGTTCTGTGCCATTCTGCAAGTCTCCAACTCTATCTGACTAATGGCATAGTCTTGAAATAATCATCATAATTAGTGCTGTATAATGGGAAACTGTCAATATGTAGTACTGAGTTTTGTTAGAAAAAACGGGGACGTGGTTCTCACTCTGTAAAAAATGTAGCCGGCGAAGTAACCTATTACTATCTCTCGTTTGTGCATTCTATACTGTGAACGGCACCGCGTTCGGTAAGGCTTACCTTATTCAACTGAAAAGAGAATCTGACGTGACGCCCGTCCCTGGTATCCCGGTCTCGAGTGCGTACATGCAAGAGGTTTCCCTTCCCTATATTCAAATTTTAGAAAGCCGGGAAGTGTATTCACGTGTGTGGCTCGGTCTCATCCAAAATCCCGTAACGTGAAAAAAAGAAGGACTAAAGATGTCAGGCTAATATGGCGGCCATTTTAAAACATGTTTGTTTGTGCGTAATTATATGGGTCCCAACATATAGGGTGGAAATGGAAATAGTGCACCTATCTCGTGCTTGGTGTATATCATCGAATCTTTAAGAGTCTATTGTTCTCTCCATCTATTAGACTCAGTACATATCTTTTCAACGGTGTAACGTGAAATTCAAAAACCAATATTTCTTTGGTGAAGAATAAAAGAAAAACAGAACAAATGTCACACATGTACAAATTACAAAACCACGTATTAAACAACTGAGAATTGAGACGAAGGTTGCTCATTGGAAAGACGGTCATATCTAATGAATTCATTGGCGTAAAGCCTATTCGAATCTATCATTGGTATTTACCACAATTAAATTCTTTTAATAAGAATTTACATGAAGTAATGTTATGCTCGGTATGTATAATTCATTTTAGCCCTCTGTCAGAATGGAAATGGACAATAAAGAACTTGCATATTAATCAATCTGATAAAGTCCCACAAAACTGACAGTGGGGGTCTTAATTGCCCAGAAAGTAGTGTAATTCGTGATCAATATTAAGACCCTGTTCCACACTGTGCATTCTTAAAATCCAGTGTGCCTCTTTTTGTCTTAGTGTGAGTTCCCTGTTACCCCCCCTTGGATTTCTTGGGACATGTTCAATTCCGTAGAATTTAAACGTGCGAGATCATAACAGGCAACCCAATCTGGACACTGACTAAATATATTAACGTCCAACTCAAACGATGGCAGGAACAGGGACTACTTGATGAAAATGAGGTCACCTATCTGAAGGTAGATCGACCGAGATATCCCTGCATTTACACCGTACCAAAGGTACATAAAAACTTTACCTTTCCGCCTGGTAGGCCTATCATATCCGGGATAGGTGGTCCCACAGAAAGGATATCAGAATATGTGGATATCTTTTTGAAGCCACTAGTAACCAACCTAGCTTCATATATAAGGGACACGAAACACATTCTGAGTACTGTAGCTGATTTAAACTGGGATGACAACATGACTATGGTCACATTGGATGTAACAGCTCTCTATACCAGTATCAAAAGGGACATTGGTATAAGAGCAGTGAAGCAGATGCTAAACAGAAGGGCTGCCAGCTCCTGGAACCACACAGAGATGTTAATTGAGATGGTAGAACTAATACTTGACAATAATGTGTTCCTTTTCAAGGAACAGTGGTATAGACAAACACAGGGAGTAGCAATGGGCTCCAGATTTTCTCCCTCGTATGCCAACCTGTTTATGGGTTGGTTCGAGGAGATGAGAATCTGGGGCTCACTTGGCGCCAAATGGAACGACTCAATACTGTTTTGGGGTCGATACATAGATGATTGCATCATGATTTGGACAGGCACCCATTCGAAACTTTTAAGCTTTTTCGAATTTCTCAATGATAACGAATGCAACATCAGATTTACCATGGAACACAGCAAAACTAACATCTCATTTCTAGACGTAGAACTCTACATACACAACAACAAAATAGAAAGTAGACTGTACCGCAAGGCAACAGCATGCAATTCTCTGTTGCATGCAAGTAGTGCACATCCCTTTCACCAAATACGCTCAATTCCATTTGGAGAGCTAATTAGAACTAGACGCAACTGCAGCAGGGATGATGAATTTCGGACTCACAAAAAAGGAGTATTGACCAGATTTAAAAAGAGAGGTTACAGCAAGTCTTTATTGACCAGAGCTGAAGAGAGAATAGACAAAGTTACCCAGAGTGAAACCCTAAGGGACAAACCCAAGCATAAAGAACAAGACCAAAACATCAGACTTATCACTGGCTATAACAACTGGGCAGTAATCCTGAGAAAGAGCCTTAACAGGCACTGGCATCTACTCAAGGCAGATAATACTCTCAGTGAGTTTATTACAGACAAACCTAACATCACATTCAGGAGGGGGGTCTCACTGAGGAACCTACTCAGTCCAAGCTACCCAAAACCATTAACCATAACAAATTGGCTAAGCCAACACTCACAGGGCTTTTACATATGTGGTCACTGCAGTTCTTGCAAATGGGCTGATGACCGCAAGACAGACTTCGCAGGACCAGGAGACAGAAGATACAAAATATACTCTAACATCAACTGCCTAACAAAATTTGTGGTGTACATAATTGAGTGCAAATGTAAAAAACAATACATTGGTAGCACAATTAGACCATTGCGTGAACGCATAGGAGAACACACCAGGGCAGTTAAACAGGGGGACATGAGATACCCGTTGGCAGCACATATGTCAATCTGCCCTGCCCAGTCACCCAATCGCACGTTTAAATTTTACGGAATTGAACATGTCCCAAGAAATCCAAGGGGGGGTAACAGGGAACTCACACTAAGACAAAAAGAGGCACACTGGATTTTAAGAATGCACAGTGTGGAACAGGGTCTTAATATTGATCACGAATTACACTACTTTCTGGGCAATTAAGACCCCCACTGTCAGTTTTGTGGGACTTTATCAGATTGATTAATATGCAAGTTCTTTATTGTCCATTTCCATTCTGACAGAGGGCTAAAATGAATTATACATACCGAGCATAACATTACTTCATGTAAATTCTTATTAAAATAATTTAATTGTGGTAAATACCAATGATAGATTCGAATAGGCTTTACGCCAATGAATTCATTAGATATGACCGTCTTTCCAATGAGCAACCTTCGTCTCAATTCTCAGTTGTTTAATACGTGGTTTTGTAATTTGTACATGTGTGACATTTGTTCTGTTTTTCTTTTATTCTTCACCAAAGAAATATTGGTTTTTGAATTTCACGTTACACCGTTGAAAAGATATGTACTGAGTCTAATAGATGGAGAGAACAATAGACTCTTAAAGATTCGATGATATACACCAAGCACGAGATAGGTGCACTATTTACATTTCCACCCTATATGTTGGGACCCATATAATTACGCACAAACAAACATGTTTTAAAATGGCCGCCGTATTAGCCTGACATCTTTAGTCCTTTTTTTTTTCACGTTACGGGATTTTGGATGAGACCGAGCCACACACGTGAATATACTTCCCGGCTTTCTAAACTTTGAATATAGGGAAGGGAAACCTCTTGCATGTACGCACTCGAGACCGGGATACCAGGGACGGGCGCCACGTCAGATTCTCTTTTCAGTTGAATAAGGTAAGCCTTACCGAACGCGGTGCCCTTCACAGTATAGAATGCACAAACGAGAGATAGTAATAGGTTACTTCTCCGGCTACATTTTTTACAGAGTGAGAACCACGTCCCCGTTTTTTCTAACAAAACTCAGTACTACATATTGACAGTTTCCCATTATACAGCACTAATTATGATGATTATTTCAAGACTATGCCATTAGTCAGATAGAGTTGGAGACTTGCAGAATGGCACAGAACATAGGGGAGGTCCTGGAAATTAGTTTACTTGTCAATAGTTCCGTATTATTTTATATTTTAGTAGCCTGTGATTCTGAATGGATCTAATATCCATAGTAGAGACTTACAGGCACATGCATCAAGCAAAATACCGGTCGCAAACGGGCAGATTCTCAGAATCTGACCCTTTGCTCCCGGTATTTTTGCATTTGGGATGCATCATCCCAAATGCAGAAATCGCTATTTAAGGAATCTCTAAATTGGGATTCCTTAAATAGCGATTGCATTTAAGGAATCCCTAATTGAGATTCCTTAAATGCAATGCATTACACTTTAAAAAATAGCGATTTCGCTAATAGCGTGAGCAAATTACCATGAGGCTGGCCCTCATGGTAATTTGCGAAAACTTAGAAAAATGCACTTCTTTGCATTTTTCTAAGTTACATGTTGCCCACACACATGCCCTTAGAGCATGTGTGTATGCAACATTTGTGCAGAGTGAACATACATGGGTGCAATAGGGTGTCATTTTGACACCCTTGCACCATCGAAATTGCGGGAGCAATTTGCGAGTACCTACTGGTACTCGCAAATTGCTCCCGCAATCTCTAATTCATTCCTATGGGCCTGGAGGCCCATAGGAATGAATGGGAAGACATTCCTTAATTGCGAATCGCAATTTGCTAATCGCAATTAAGGAATTTGTGGGAATCGCTAATTCTTTAGCGATTCCTACATGCATAGGGTTTTGCTATTCCTTAATTGCGATTCCTTAATAATCGCTATTAAGGAATCGCAAAACCCTATGATGATGCATGTGCCTATTAGTCACTCTAGCGTTTATGACATTAAGATCCACGTATTTTGGGGATTGCATATTGAGATCAGGACCAGACTGCTCTAAAATCGGGGATATTTGGATTCTGACTTCACGCACGCGATATGTTCATTGGCGCCTCTATATCGTCACGAGCTTAGTCCCGTAATATACTGTTACGCGACCACCCAGTTTGTTATAATGGGACTATGTCATAATATCATTGCATAGATATCATGCTCCACTAGATTATAACCACATATCATATTACTTATTAAACATCATAGCATAACTGGTTGGAGACCATGACTATAGGTTAATTAGGACTCAACTTGTTTTCACAGTACTGAAGGGAAACAGGATTTCGCCAAGGATTGCAGTATTCCACAAATACAAGTGACGCCTTTACCCCAGAAACCATAGGTGGTTTGGAATTATCACCACCTAATAAGTAGGTCTTTCACTTTTGGTATATATTTTTTCATATATTTCTCTATTCATTTGATTACTTTCGCTTTGACATCCGTGTGATATAGATATTACTTTACCTTCCAGATGTAAATACCAAGCCAAGAATAGGTAGGCTGATAGTTCGGGATGTACTCGTCTTAGGTAAGGGGGAGCCTTCACTGATCTGTTCATTATTTTGGATAGATACAATTCAAGAACGAAGTTCACAATAGAATGGTTTATTATATTTATATGCTCCTCACAGATTCGAAGCGCTTTAATTGGCAACACTTGGACGGCCTTTTACTTTTCTGAGGACGCAGACGGTCCACATATTTTGTTAAGACCCACCGGGTCGGAATTATCACCAGTTTTGAGGTAAGCCTTATTGTGGTTTTATCTTCAGGTGATATAGATATGCGTCTCACACTCAACATTTTGGGGACATTTAAGGTTATAAGTTCCCTCATGGTAATTGATTTTCTTCCTGACTAATAGGTCTGATACACCCGCAACACTTATAGAAGGTAGGGGTTTAATAAACCGTTCGCATGTTTTCTCTTATATGTGGGGCATTATAAGTACCCCCAAATCTCGTGACTTCAATAGACACAGCTGATGCACATTGTTATGGGGTGTTGTCGTTTTACTTTTAAACACACAATTGACTCACAATGGATTTACGTACATATCGTGATATTTGTTTGCTGATTGTCACACCGTCACTTAATAGTATTTTGAAACTTTGCAACTTTATGCATGTCAATTTCTATACACTCTCTCGGTCTTTTGTCAAGCTTTTCAGACGCTAACCTTAATACTGTTGCTCACAGATCGGGTTTCTTGATATCCTTTATAAGTGAATCGAATCTTATCCTAAGACACTTTGTGCCTATTCACTGGGTTTTACTTCAACCCACTACTTTTGATTCCCTAACAGGATGCAATCACTTTTTGACAGGTGCCTTTTCCTATCATCCATAAATGGATATTTAAGAGTGGGCATGTCTGAAATGTTATATAAAGAATTTGTGTTGTGATACGTACTTTATGTATGTTTTTTCACCAGCCCTGAAGAAGTCTGGGGTTTTGTGGCCCCTTGACGAAACACGTGTTGGCTGGTTGGATCTCCTAACTCTACATAAACAGAGAGACTGAATACAATCCTGTTTCCTGTGTGTAGGAGAGTAGGGTCTGCTATCCTATGGTCACCCCAAATTTTTGCTTTTTGCTTCACTGGTTTTTGACATATTGAGGCTGTGGGCCTGCCAATCAGACCCCCAGCCTGCTGTTCTCTCTATTAAATTCACACTATGCACCCTAGGTGCATAACCAAGTGGAAGTGGATCACCCTGTGAGCCCCTGTACCAGTGTACACTAGGTACCCAGGGCATTGGTGTATCTAAGGCCTACCAGGGGCTGAAGCATGTATTATGCCACCCCTGGACTGGCCTAACAAATGTGACACAACTGGCTGATCGCTCAGCTGGGGTAAGTTGGTGTAACCACCTCTTACTTAGGTGTAGTATACCTATACCTAACCTTAAATGGGACACATGTTAACCTATAAGTCACTCCTATAGCAGGCCTTGACAATCCTGAAGGCAGAGTGCTTGGTTCCATGTGAGATGGTGCTCTGGCATGAGCTGAGCCTGTCTGCAGTGGTCGGAACCCCTTCCTTCTACTGTTTCCAGATATCGTCATACCATATACTCTTAAGTGCATTATGAACCTCGCGGTTAAATGCTATCTTTGGTTTGGCTTTATCAAAACATGTCGAGTAAGGTGTCATACGAATTGGAATACTAACCCCTCGCCAATTCTGGCGACGGGGTTAGCATTCCACCCTTCTAGAGGGACACGACATGTACAGTACCTGAAACCCGGGTAAAATCAGACATAGCCTCAGCTCCACAAAATGGATGCTGCCACCACAGACACAAGTCTGCCCTCCTGCTGCTGGGAGTCCTTCCAGCTTGGGAGGTGTGGACAAAGGGTTTCCTGCCAGGGGAGGTGCGTGCACCACCCCAGACAGGATTTTGTGTATTGGTCAGGTAGGGCTTGAAAGAAACCAGACATGCCTGAGGCTCACAAGGAGCCTCGGTGCATATGCCAGTCCAAACCGGTCCTGGGGCACACCAGTCCCGGGCCTGGGGCGAGCTGGACAAACGATTGGGGGTGTAACCACCCCCCTTCCTGGTCCCACCCTTAGGGAGGGACCTAGCAGGTAGTCCGGCCCCTAGAATCCGCTTAAAGGTAGGAGCTGTGTCCTAAGACTTCAGACATCCTGGAATCAACTTAACTACAAGAAGAAGACGGGAACTTCGACGCTCTGCCGCACAGAGGACTGAAGCCAATCTCCCCTGTGGTCAGGGAGTGACCACCTTGCTAACGCAAGCACCATCCAGCGAATCAACGTCTGCTTTGCCGCCGCCTCCCGCCGGAGCCCGAGCCCAGAGACTGACAAGACCTGGACCTCCAGACCTCTTACCGCCCGATCCACAGTTCCTGAAAAGAAGGAACCCGTGGAGGCACCGAGACACGTGGAGCCAGCCATCTTGAAAAGACCACGACAAGCTGCAAGCGCAACAACCGAGGCTCCCTCCAAGTTGTGCTTTGGGATCTGAGAAGCCCAACATCCGAGCAGCATCTGCACCAAAGGTGAGCCCTCCAGCTTCTCCACGATCTGCGTGGGGCCCTTCTGCATTTTGCCACTCGACGCGCCTAACCGGTTGCTGGCCCGCTGGCTAGTGGCCATCTTGGTGACGAACTTCAAGAACTACACCACTGGTCTGGTTGCTCCAGACTGGCCCTTGCTCCCCTCCAAGGGAGCAATCCCTCTGACCTTGCTGGTCAGAACCATCAGCCTTTTTCGTTTTCCACAACAATTGCTTTTGCCAAGGCTTGTTTGCTTCGATCAAGTCGCCGACACCGCCGACAGCGAGAGCCTGCGTGGGACAGCTCGTGAACTGACTCCTGGACGTCGTCGACCTTCAGGGACTACGTGGCTGCAGAGAAAAGCTACACCTTTCTTCCTGTTTGCACCCGACATCACCTGGTACCCACCTGGTGCCACGCTGGTCACTGGCTAGTGACTGTGAACACTGTCCCCTCTGCTTACAGGTCTTCTACAACACTGATCCCCTCTTGGATCCACCGCATCTCTTCCGGACCGATCGCCTGCAGCATCTTTGTCGTCAGGCTCCATTGAACAGATAGAAGAAACCCGACGCACTTCGAGACCTATGCACCCGCTTCCTGTGGGTGAGGTAAAGCTGGCACTCCGGTGCCTAAGTGTAGAGTATCATCTCTAGTGTCTGTGTTTCCAATCTTGAGTTCCTAGTTCATCCGGAAGATCCTTTTTGCAGTAACTTTGTACTTTTTACGCACCCATTGAAAACCTATGGGAGCACGCGTGTGACTATTTGCTCTGCACACGCAACCTGTGGACCTCCTGGTCACTAACTGAAGTTAGCTCCTTGTAGGCCCAGCGATTCTAGAGGCCCTAGGCCTTTTCCCTTTTCTGTTCGTGGTACTTATACCACTATTTTAGTATATGGTTTGAGCGGCCACCAGGGCCTATCCATATAAAGTGCAACTTCTGTGTATTCTAATGTAATCTTGTTTGACGATTTGTGCTCCTGTGCTCATAAAGAGACTAGGGGTTACTTTGAGAAATAAATACATATATATTTTGAATATGTATCTGTGTGGTGTCCTTTCATTGGTATAAAAGGGGGTTACATTTGGTAAAACAGCCTGCTTAACACGTTTCACGAGTTTAGCCTCAAAGACTGCTTAGCCTACGCTACCACTAGGGCAGCTAGTCCGAAAAGGTTGACTTACAACCACACCATAAGGGTTGCTTGGCATGGTACAAGGTGGTCACTTTAACTAGTGAACATCATATACCAGGCCAACTTCTCACATTGGTGGGCAGCGGTTGGATTTGAGCTTGCTGTGTTTTACCATTGTAATCTCTTGGTTACCAATTGAAAGATCACATAGGTACCTGTAGGTACATATAAAACAATATAGATATACTTAAGTTCTACTGAACTTAGTTGTTGTAGAGCAAAGGGAGTAGCACACCCTGACTACAACTACTAGATAGGTTTAGTAGGTAAACCCAAGTGTAGGTAGATTGCAACACATCCACCCACACTTAAGAGCAATGGCTGGGGCAGAGGGGTCCACTGTACCCATCTCTGTTGAGAGTGACCCCCAGAGGGCACCATCCATCTTTGCTACCCTTAATCAAAATGAGCTCAGGCAGTTGGCAAATATCAGGGGCCTTAAACAGCCCAAGAATCCTACTTCTGCTGAACTCAGAGAGCTTTTACAGGCTGATGAAGATCAGAAAGCTCTCACGAAAGCCTCCCAGTAAGGCCCCTTAGGGACAGGAACAGGAGGCCCCCCTTCTGAAGATGCTACTGAAGTACCCCTTTCCAATGGTCATCCCTTAGATGAGAATCATACTACAGAGGAGGAAAGTGGTGGGGATACAGAACTAGCCTAGTGCCAAGTGTTATACGTGGCCCAGCTAACCTAAGGCTATTGGGGACTGACAATGGGATCATCCCATTGGATCTCCCCAGTGGAATTAACACAGGGCTTGGGAGGCAAAGGAATCACTCAGGTGAATCTAATGCTTCTCATGGCTCTAGAGGCTCTCAAGGTCACTCCAGGAGAAGGATGACCACCCCTCAGAGGAGGGAGGCCAGAATGCAAGAAGCCCAGCTGAGGATCAGGAAGCAGGAGCTAGAAGTAGCTCTGATGGAAGAGAAACTGAGCAAGGCTAGGCAGCATAAAGAGAGTGGGTCTATACCCACTGGTGGCAGCATTGTCCCTAAGGACAAAGATAGGGTCTTTGATAATAGGAACCTGTCTAAGGTTGTGCCCCCCTACAAAAGTGGGGATTACATCCACAAATTGATGACTGCTCTTGAGAGAGCCTGCAAAGTGCAGCAGGTTCCTGAAGACCAGTGGGCAGCAATCCTCTGGCTCTCCTTTGAAGGAAGAGGCAGAGACAGACTCCTCACTACTAGAGAAGAGGATGTCAGAAATTACAGAGTCCTGAAGAGTGTCCTAGTTGATGGGTTAGGCTTAACCACTGAACAGTACAGGATAATGTTCAGAGACACCCAAAAGACACAGACTCAGGACTGGTCTGAATACATTGAATGTGCCACTAAGGCTTTGGAGGGTTGGTTGCTGGGAAGTAAGGTATCTGATTATACAGGATTGTACAATTTGATGATGAGAGAACAGATTTTAAATAACTGTCAAAACCAGCAACTGCATCAACACTTGGTTGACTCTGATCTGACCTCTCCCCAAGAATTGGGAAAGAAGGCAGACAAATGGGTCAGAACCAGGGTTAAGCAAAAGAACCAGAACCAGGGCCAAGGGGGTGATCAGAAGAAAACAGACCAAAAGGGTGGAGATCAGAAATCTAAAGACCAGAAGTCTTCAACAGGGCCCCAAACTAGTACTAAAGAGGGTGGGTCCCAGCCTAAAGGGAAGAAGAAAGAAGGTCAAAAGAAACCCTGGTGCAACTCTTGCAAGAATACAACTCACTGCACTAGTGATTGTAAAAAGGGTGGAGCCCCCAACACTGTTGCCCCTAAGGCACCTGCTCCCAGTACTACTGTTAGCAGTGTTGGTCCCCAGACAAAGGGTGTAGTGGGAATCACTATGGGAACTGAAGGAGATTCTGACTTAGACAGAACCCTGACACAGGCAGTCCTGATCTGTGATGGGGACATAGATTTGTCCCTGACTGTGAGCCCCAGTAACCTGGGCAAGTACAGACAGACTCCTTTAATTAATGAAAAAGTGGCTCAAGCCTACAGGGACACATGTGCCAGTGTCACCATGGTGGTGACACCAGGCTTTGTGGACCCTGGACAGTACATACCAGGTGAGAATTACCTGGTGACCAATGCCAGCAATGCCACTACTTCACATAGTGTGGCAGTTGTTAACTTCTCATGGGGAGGGGTAACTGGCCTCAAAAGGGTTGTGGTTAGTGCAGACCTCCCAGTAGAATGTTTGGTGGGCAATGACCTAGAGAGTTCTCTATGGTCTGAAGTGGAGTACAGGACACATGCAGAGATGTTAGGTATATCACCACATGTCCTTGATGTGACCAGGTCACAGGCCAAAAAGTGCCTTACTTAACCTCAGGTCTTGGATCCTGGAATAATGGACCAAGCACCTACCAAGAAGAAGAACAGGAGGGTCAAGGCTGTGCCTTCCCCCCTGCCTCAGAGTGATGATCAACCTTCCCAGGAAGCTGATCTAGAGAACCCTGAAGGAACTGTCCCTGAAGAGCTTGAACCTGATCAGGTTGAGTTTCTGGGGACAGGGGGACCTTCAAGGGCTGACTTGAGGCAGGCTCAGTTATCCTGTCCCTCTCTTGAACCCCTCAGACAGCTGGCTGCTGCTGGGGCTGCTGGGAATGCTCAAGGTACCCATAAAGTGTATTGGGATGAAGGGCTCCTTTATTCAGAGGCTAGAGACCCCAAGCCTGGTGCCACCAGGAGGTTGGTTATACCTCTGCAATTTAGGGGCTTCCTTCTTACCTTGGCCCATGATATTCCTTTAGCAGGACACTTAGGCCAGAACAAGACTTGGGACAGGCTTGTCCCTCACTTTCACTGGCCTCACATGAATGAAGATACCAAGGGGTTTTGTCGCTCCTGTGTAACCTGCCAAGCCAGTGGCAAATCAGGTGGCACAACAAAGGCCCCCCTAATACCACTACCTGTGGTGGGGGTCCCCTTTGAAAGAGTGGGAATAGATATAGTGGGTCCCATGGATCCTCCCACTGCATCTGGGCACATATTTATACTGGTGGTAGTGGATCATGCCACCAGGTATCCAGAGGCAATTCCCCTTAGGACCACTACAGCACCTGTTGTGGCCAGGGCCCTGCTGGGAGTATTCTCCAGAGTGGGGTTTCCTAAGGAGGTGGTTTCTGACAGAGGTACCAACTTCATGTCAGGATACCTGACAGCTATGTGGAAGGAATGTGGTGTCAACTACAAGTTCACCACCCCTTATCACCCACAATGCAATGGGCTTGTTGAGAGATTCAACAAGACCCTAAAGGGTATGATCAAAGGATTACCTGAAAAGCTCAGGCGAAGATGGGACATTTTTCTACCCTGCCTTCTGTTTGCTTACAGAGAGGTCCCACAAAAGGGGGTTGGCTACAGCCCCTTTGAATTGTTGTTTGGGCACCCTGTGAGAGGCCCACTGTGTTTAGTGAAGGAAGGATGGGAGTTACCTCTCAAAAAGCCTAAACAAGACATAGTGGACTATGTACTTGGTCTCCGCTCCAGGATGGCTGAGTATATGGAGAAGGCATCCAAAAACCTTGAGGCAAGCCAGGCCTTACAGAAAGCTTGGCATGACCAAAAGGCTGTCTTGGTTGAGTTTCAGCCAGGACAGTAGGTATGGGTGTTGGAGCCAGTGGCCCCAGCAGCACTCCAAGACAAATGGTCTGGACCCCATACAATCCTGAAAAAGAAGGGAGAGGTCACCTACTTGGTGGACCTAGGAACTCCCAGGAGTCCCCACAGGGTACTCCATGTTAACAGGTTAAAAGCATATGTTGACAGGACAGACATGGGCTTGCTCATGGCTACAGATGAGGGACAGGAGGAAGAGAGTGACCCTCTCCCAGACCTGTTGTCTCAGAACCCTGAAGATGGCTCAGTTGAAGGAGTGACCCTTGGAGGCAACCTCACTGCCCATCAGCAGACTGAATGTAGACAAGTTCTACAATCATTTCAACATCTGTTTTCCCTACTACCTAGCCAAACTGACTGGTGTACCCATGTGGTGGACACTGGTGACAGTCTGCCTGTAAAGAACAAGCTTTACAGACAACCTGACCACGTCAGGGACTGTATAAAGGCTGAGGTACACAAAATGCTGGAATTAGGTGTCATTGAACCCTCGGAGAGCCCCTGGGCTAGCCCAGTGGTTCTGGTCCTCAAACCTCACACCAAAGATGGCAAGAGAGAGATGAGGTTCTGTGTGGATTACAGAGGACTCAATGCTGTCACCAGGACAGATGCACACCCTATTCCAAGGGCAGATGAGCTCATAGACAAACTAGCTTCTGCTAAGTTTTTGAGCACATTTGACTTGACAGCTGGCTATTGGCAAATCAGATTAGCTGAGGAGTCTAAGGCCAAAACAGCATTCTCAACCCCAGGTGGGCATTATCAATTTGTGGTGATGCCCTTTGGTCTGAAGAATGCACCTGCCACCTTCCAAAGGTTGGTGAATCAAGACCTTACTGGGTTGGATGACTTTTGTGCAGCATATCTTGATGACATTGCTGTCTTTAGCTCCACCTGGGAGGATCACCTGATCCACCTGAAGAAGGCTCTTGAGGCTCTGCAAAGGGCA
Organism: Triturus cristatus; assembly: GCF_964204655.1. Taxonomy (NCBI): domain Eukaryota; kingdom Metazoa; phylum Chordata; class Amphibia; order Caudata; family Salamandridae; genus Triturus; species Triturus cristatus. Next base: position 978,286,127 of record NC_140587.1, read on the forward strand.
GGCCTCACTATCAAGGCTACTAAGTGCCAGATAGGGCAGAGTAAGGTTGTGTATTTGGGCCACCTTGTAGGTGGAGGCCAAGTTCAACCACTGGAGAGTAAGATACAATCCATCAAGGACTGGTCTCCTCCAACCACCCAGACTCAAGTTCGAGCTTTCTTGGGCTTGACTGGGTACTACAGGAAGTTTGTTAAGAACTATGGGTCCATTGTGACTCCTCTTAATGATCTGACATCCAAGAAGATGCCCAAAAAGGTTCAGTGGACAGTAAGCTGTCAAAAGGCATTTGATGACCTGAAGGAGGCCATGTGCTCTGCACCTATCCTGAAAAGTCCTGACTACTCCAAAGAGTTTATTGTCCAAACAGATGCTTCTGAGTTGGGTGTGGGAGCTGTGCTGTCACAACTTAATGTAGATGGTCAAGACCAACCCATTGCTTTTATTAGCAGAAGGTTGACCCCCAGAGAGAAGAAGTGGTCAGCTATTGAAAGGGAGGCCTTTGCTGTGGTGTGGGCCCTGAAGAAGCTGAGGCCATACTTGTTTGGCACTCACTTCAAGATTCAGACCGACCATAAGCCCCTCTTGTGGCTAAATCAGATGAAGGGTGAAAACCCCAAACTGCTTAGGTGGTCCATTTCTCTACAGGGGATGGACTTTACAGTGGAGCACCGGCCAGGTACTGACCATGGGAATGCAGATGGTCTCTCCAGGTACTTCCACTTAGGACATGAAGACGAGACTGGTCAAGGCTAGTTTAATGTCCCTGCGTTTGGGGGGGGGGGTTGTGTAGGAGAGTAGGGTCTGCTATCCTATGGTCACCCCAAATTTTTGCTTTTTGCTTCACTGGTTTTTGACATATTGAGGCTGTGGGCCTGCCAATCAGACCCCCAGCCTGCTGTTCTCTCTATTAAATTCACACTATGCACCCTAGGTGCATAACCAAGTGGAAGTGGATCACCCTGTGAGCCCCTGTACCAGTGTACACTAGGTACCCAGGGCATTGGTGTATCTAAGGCCTACCAGGGGCTGAAGCATGTATTATGCCACCCCTGGACTGGCCTAACAAATGTGACACAACTGGCTGATCGCTCAGCTGGGGTAAGTTGGTGTAACCACCTCTTACTTAGGTGTAGTATACCTATACCTAACCTTAAATGGGACACATGTTAACCTATAAGTCACTCCTATAGCAGGCCTTGACAATCCTGAAGGCAGAGTGCTTGGTTCCATGTGAGATGGTGCTCTGGCATGAGCTGAGCCTGTCTGCAGTGGTCGGAACCCCTTCCTTCTACTGTTTCCAGATATCGTCATACCATATACTCTTAAGTGCATTATGAACCTCGCGGTTAAATGCTATCTTTGGTTTGGCTTTATCAAAACATGTCAAGTAAGGTGTCATACGAATTGGAATACTAACCCCTCGCCAATTCTGGCGACGGGGTTAGCATTCCACCCTTCTAGAGGGACACGACATGTACAGTACCTGAAACCCGGGTAAAATCAGACATAGCCTCAGCTCCACAAAATGGATGCTGCCACCACAGACACAAGTCTGCCCTCCTGCTGCTGGGAGTCCTTCCAGCTTGGGAGGTGTGGACAAAGGGTTTCCTGCCAGGGGAGGTGCGTGCACCACCCCAGACAGGATTTTGTGTATTGGTCAGGTAGGGCTTGAAAGAAACCAGACATGCCTGAGGCTCACAAGGAGCCTCGGTGCATATGCCAGTCCAAACCGGTCCTGGGGCACACCAGTCCCGGGCCTGGGGCGAGCTGGACAAACGATTGGGGGTGTAACCACCCCCCTTCCTGGTCCCACCCTTAGGGAGGGACCTAGCAGGTAGTCCGGCCCCTAGAATCCGCTTAAAGGTAGGAGCTGTGTCCTAAGACTTCAGACATCCTGGAATCAACTTAACTACAAGAAGAAGACGGGAACTTCGACGCTCTGCCGCACAGAGGACTGAAGCCAATCTCCCCTGTGGTCAGGGAGTGACCACCTTGCTAACGCAAGCACCATCCAGCGAATCAACGTCTGCTTTGCCGCCGCCTCCCGCCGGAGCCCGAGCCCAGAGACTGACAAGACCTGGACCTCCAGACCTCACCGCCCGATCCACAGTCCCTGAAAAGAAGGAACCCGTGGAGGCACCGAGACACGTGGAGCCAGCCATCTTGAAAAGACCACGACAAGCTGCAAGCGCAACAACCGAGGCTCCCTCCAAGTTGTGCTTTGGGATCTGAGAAGCCCAACATCCGAGCAGCATCTGCACCAAAGGTGAGCCCTCCAGCATCTCCACGATCTGCGTGGGGCCCTTCTGCATTTTGCCACTCGACGCGCCTAACCGGTTGCTGGCCCGCTGGCTAGTGGCCATCTTGGCGACGAACTTCAAGAACTACACCACTGGTCTGGTTGCTCCAGACTGGCCCTTGCTCCCCTTCAAGGGAGCAATCCCTCTGACCTTGCTGGTCAGAACCATCAGCTTATTTTGTTTTCCACAACAATTGCTTTTGCCAAGGCTTGTTTGCTTCGATCAAGTCGCCGACACCGCCGACAGCGAGAGCCTGCGTGGGACAGCTCGTGAACTGACTCCTGGACGTCGTCGACCTTCAGGGACTACGTGGCTGCAGAGAAAAGCTACACCTTTCTTCCTGTTTGCACCCGACATCACCTGGTACCCACCTGGTGCCACGCTGGTCACTGGCTAGTGACTGTGAACACTGTCCCCTCTGCTTACAGGTCTTCTACAACACTGATCCCCTCTTGGATCCACCGCATCTCTTCCGGACCGATCGCCTGCAGCATCTTTGTCGTCAGGCTCCATTGAACAGATAGAAGAAACCCGACGCACTTCGAGACCTATGCACCCGCTTCCTGTGGGTGAGGTAAAGCTGGCACTCCGGTGCCTAAGTGTAGAGTATCATCTCTAGTGTCTGTGTTTCCAATCTTGAGTTCCTAGTTCATCCGGAAGATCCTTTTTGCAGTAACTTTGTACTTTTTACGCACCCATTGAAAACCTATGGGAGCACGCGTGTGACTATTTGCTCTGCACACGCAACCCGTGGACCTCCTGGTCACTAACTGAAGTTAGCTCCTTGTAGGCCCAGCGACTCTAGAGGCCCTAGGCCTTTTCCCTTTTCTGTTCGTGGTACTTATACCACTATTTTAGTATATGGTTTGAGCGGCCACCAGGCCCTATCCATATAAAGTGCAACTTCTGTGTATTCTAATGTAATCTTGTTTGACGATTTGTGCTCCTGTGCTCATAAAGAGACTAGGGGTTACTTTGAGAAATAAATACATATAAATTTTGAATATATATCTGTGTGGTGTCCTTTCATTGGTATAAAAGGGGGTTACATTTGGTAAAACAGCCTGCTTAACACGTTTCACGAGTTTAGCCTCAAAGACTGCTTAGCCTACGCTACCACTAGGGCAGCTAGTCCGAAAAGGTTGACTTACAACCACACCATAAGGGTTGCTTGGCATGGTACAAGGTGGTCACTTTAACTAGTGAACATCATATACCAGGCCAACTTCTCACACTGTGGTCCATCGCTCTTGCAATTACTCTGTTCATTGAATGTTTGTCGATTTATTATGCTAATACGCATCATACACTCACTAAACGTGTGCACAGCTTGTATTTTGTTTGTACGAGTGGGCTTTTGGTCCTCCATTAGAGGGTTTTAGGGGTAAATTTTCCCTCTTCTGTGGCACCGTTTCAGATTTATTCAGGCTCATACAATAACGTGATCAATAGTGCGCTCAGTAGTAACCTGACAGAAGAATAACACCCCCCTGTTTGTTGTTGCACTATTTCCATTTCCATCCTATATGTTGGGACCCATATAATTACGCACAAACAAACATGTTTTAAAATGGCCGCCGTATTAGCCTGACATCTTTAGTCCTTCTTTTTTTCACGTTACGGGATTTTGGATGAGACCGAGCCACACACGTGAATACACTTCCCAGCTTTCTAAACTTTGAATATAGGGAAGGGAAACCTCTTGCATGTACGCACTCGAGACCGGGATACCAGGGACGGGCGTCACGTCAGATTCTCTTTTCAGTTGAATAAGGTAAGCCTTACCGAAAGCGGTGCCGTTCACAGTATAGAATGCACAAACGAGAGATAGTAATAGGTTACTTCGCCGGCTACATTTTTTACAGAGTGAGAACCACGTCCCCGTTTTTTCTAACAAAACTCAGTACTACATATTGACAGTTTCCCATTATACAGAACTAATTATGATGATTATTTCAAGACTATGCCATTAGTCAGATAGAGTTGGAGACTTGCAGAATGGCACAGAACATAGGGGAGGTCCTGGAAATGAGTTTACTTGTCGATAGTTCCGTATTATTTTATATTTTAGTAGCCTGTGATTCTGAATGGATCTAATATCCATAGTAGAGACATAGTCACTCTAGCGTTTATGACATTAAGATCCACGTATTTTGGGGATTGCATATTGAGATCAGGACCAGACTGCTCTAAAATCGGGGATATTTGGATTCAGACTTCACGCACGCGATATGTTCATTGGCGCCTCTATATCGTCACAAGCTTAGTCCCGTAATATACTGTTACGCGACCACCCAGTTTGTTATAATGGGACTATGTCATAATATCATTGCATAGATATCATGCTCCACTAGATTATAACCACATATCACATTACTTATTAAACATCATAGCATAACTGGTTGGAGACCATGACTATAGGTTAATTAGGACTCAACTTGTTTTCACAGTACTGAAGGGAAACAGGATTTCAGTATTCCACAAATACAAGTGACGCCTTTACCCCAGAAACCATAGGTGGTTTGGAATTATCACCACCTAATAAGTAGGTCTTTCACTTTTGATATATATTTTTTCATATATTTCTCTATTCATTTGATTACTTTCGCTTTGACATCCGTGTGATATAGATATTACTTTACCTTCCAGATGTAAATACCAAGCCAAGAATAGGTAGCTATGATCAAATGCACTGTATTATATATACCTGTTCACAATACTGGCACCAAGACACAGCACAAATTTTTACACGCATGAATATGCGCTAATTAACACTCCCTAGAACTTGTATACACTAAACCACACCCACCTCATTTTTTCGGAGACTCACTACGCGGGTGTATTGTTCACAATTAGGACTAGCATAGGTTTTAAAGAACGTCTTCACTAAATGCACTTAAATAGCTCTCTCCATCGTGATTAGAGTCATAGATTTCTACTCATGTTATGAATTCACAATTTATGGTGACATTGACTTTGAACGTACAAGTTGTCTTTCCAATTGGATCTTATTTTCACCCACAGTCCGTTGGGTTTTTGAGTTCCACTACCGTGCTGCTGTGATATTGGCATTAAGTACAACATGTTTTTCTGTAAGATAGACACTTTAGTTCTTTTAATCTTTTTTGCAAACACAGCCTTGAAAAAGTCGCGGGACTACATTCCCTTGTAGCGACGAAACACGTGTTGGCTGGATGTTACGAACCACTAAGAAGACTGGCAATCAATAAAAGAACCATCAAGAAGCAAAAGACTACATTTTTTTCTTTTGTATACTGAATTGAATTGCACTGTGAAAACACGTTACATCTTTATTCTGTATAAATAAGTACGTGTGCTAAGGATTGTTTTTCGAATTGTACTAGGCAAAGGCTCATAATTCTGGGAAGTCAGGTGGTACTTCTCACCTTGTAGCACCGTTAACTAATAAGTTCAGCACATATAACTATATGCAAATTTTCCCTGTAGCGCCTTTACCTAAAGCCCAAAACCACCGTTTGCAGCATTTCTTGTCTAGAGGGTACGTGGCATGTGAAGAGGTCGTTCAGGGTACTCTGGTCCTAAGTTGCAGAGAGCTTTGTAGGCATGTGTGAGGAGCTTGAATGTGATTCTCTTGTTGACCAGGAGCCAATGGAGTTGTCAGAGGTGTTGCGTGATATGGCTGCAGCGAGTGATGTTGACGACCAGTCTGGAAGCAGTGTTTTGAACATTCTGTAGTTTCTTGAGCTGTTTCTAGGTGACGCTGGCGTAGAGTGCATTGCTGTATATGAGTCTGCTGGTGATGAGAGCATGGGTGACTGTCTTACTTGATTCTGTGGAGAAGCAGGCTGAGGAAACTGCGTTGAGTTGGCGGTTGATTGTGAGCGATGAGTCCAGATGCCAAGGGTGGGCACGCGGTCCATAAGGGTGCAAAGGGGTCCCAGAGCGGCTCACCACAAGGAGTTGTGCCATGTTGAAGGGGTGGGGCCAAGGATGTGTATTTTGGTCTTCGCTGAGTTGAGCTTGAGGCAGCTGTCTTCTCTCCAGGTGGCAACAGCCTTCATTCCGCTGTGGAAGTTAGTTTTGGTGGTTGTGTGTTCGTTGGTGAACACTTGATTGTATGAGGTGGTGTACCATCTTTGGGTTCTTGAAAGGGGAATCTGTTGATTCTGGCTATAGTTAAATCTGCTTCCTTCTCTTCAAGAAATTAGAGTATTGATTCCTTCATTAAATCTGAGGTTTTCCCTCCTTCGTCTATTTTCAAAATCCTTTGACTTTCTTTCTTGACTTGGGTTATTTTGCTCTGCTTGCTGCACGCTTAATGTAGGACTTTCCATTTTTGGCCTATGCTCTCCAAATGCATTTTACCACTTCTTACTTATTCATGGGTCTGTTTCTTGTAGTTAGTTGGTGTGTTGGATTGATTCTAGGATCTGAAACAATTTAAAATAATCTCATGTTGCCTCTGTAAGGCACTTTTATTTCCCTTTTCCCTTGAATTGAATTTCTGGGCTTATCTTGCTATTTTTGGCCTCTAATTGTATACATTCTTCAGTTGCAAAGTCAGAATCTAAATCCATTTAAACTGAACTGATGTCCAACTCTCTTTCAGATTCTACTGGCAACCCATTTCAGTGCTGATTCTTGAAAAGGCAATTTCATCATCAAGGTCTACTTTACTCAAGAGTTTTTAACATGTATCTATGCCTGGTACGGGTCACCCCTTTTTCTGTCAGTCTTCTCTCTTTAATACATTGGCTATACTGTTGTTCTGTCAAGATCAGGAAATTATTGCGTAATCCAAGATGAGCCATTATTTTTAACAAAATCATGGCTAATTTGTCCAGCAAAGCTTTTGATTTTCTTTCATCACATTAGCTATTTGTGCGCGGGGCTGCTTCGTATTTTTGTTATGTCTTCACTACGAAAACTGATTACTGCCCAAGACTCTAATTTGGTTATTGGCGAAACTTACTATAAAGGCCAGCTATTTTCCTATATCTAAGAACATTCTATAATCCCTAAGATTTAGAGGAAGACTGTGTATTAGTAATCGTTTTGCACAAAGCACTGCTGTTTGCCAATAATCACTGTTGCGTGTTTCTCTTTTTACATGGGTTCTGTAGCTCTATAGTCAGTCAATAAATGTTTGATGTGGTGGGCAGAATGAGGGTTAACATGCTTCTGAAGGTTTTGTTGGTGGCGTGGTCAACATAGTTAGCCCAGATAACTCTTTAGACCTTATGTTTCTTGTCTGAATCCTTCAACATTGTAGGCATACCTTGGGGAATCATCAGACAGCTTTATTGTCTACCCATTTCACATTTCCAGGAAACTGAGAAAATGTGTTACTGCGTCCATTTTTTTTTTACTGCCATAAAGCCTCTTTCATAGTTTGATAGACAGTACTCCGTTCATCAAGGTGGTGGAGCAGGAGCGGCTCCTCTGTTATAGTGAAGGAGCTTTGCCCCACTGAAATGCCCAAGAGACAGAAAATAAAATGGTAATGAAATGTATTCATTACAATTTTATTTTTTGTCACCCCGGCCCAAACAGGGTGTAAGGATGGGGCGGGCCTGCTGAATGACAGCAGCAGGGAGAAGGGTGGACTGCCTTTGCACTTATTTAAAGTGTGCATGCCTCTTTGGTCGGCTGTCTTGCGACGGCCAGCCACACATGCACACTTTAAAAGTCTCTAACCCAGCTGGTCTTGAGACAGCTGGGTTAGAAAAAACAAAAGCCTCCAGTGCTCTTGTAAGCACTGATAGAGGCTGCTCCCTCCAATCCTGGTGCTGCTCTTATGCTGGTTAACTTCACGAGAGCAGCCAGGATAGGTTAGGGGAGTTGGCTGGGGCCTTGGACATCACAACGAAAGAAGAGGACCGAAACAAGGAGGATGCAGCAAGCATCGTAAGTAAAGTTTTATTTGCATTATTTAAAAAAAAATATATATTTTATGTAACCACCCATGTACCCTCCCCCTCCACTTGGCAAAGTTGCCATTTGCCACAGTACTGGAGAGTATTATATCCTCATTCTCCATCCTGATGGACTACTGCCCGTCAAATGTAGACGTGACCCAGCGCCACTTCTGTCTATTGCAAGGGACCGCAATTGCAGAGGTTTCTTTCCTTTCAAAGTACACAAAGTTTGGTGGATGACCCCCATCCATTTTTATAGCCATTAACAAACTTTTCGCAGTTTAAAAAAAATTGTACTACAAACTACCAAAGCAGGCATTTGATTCAGAAAAACAAAAACAACAAATGAATCCTACACCCTGGGAGTTTTTTTCCAGGGCGTGGGAGTCATTTTCTTTTCTGTCCCTCACTGCCCATTTTCTTCTGGTGCCCTAAACAGGGCAGACAGTGCAATGCCCTTCCTCCAATGGCTGCTACTCTGCTGGCACATGATAGGAAGATTTCTGATGATGGAGCCAACCAGGGGCTTTGTCAACAGAAAGCTGCAGGTTCATTCGATTCTAAATGAGGCAGGTGGACTCAAGGTTTGGGAGACGGGGTACTCCATCACATTTGCAATGGAGAACCCTGTCCACCAAACTTTAAATCAGGCCCATGGTTGTGCTCCGCCAGGCTTGGTGTCCCCTTCCAGAATTATATTTTTAGAGAAAAAAGGGTACTATTCGTTACTTTCATCAACTAGCTCAGAGTACCTTCTCTGTTGAGTTCTGTTTTTAAAGATAATAGGTGACGTCCTCTCCCGACCTCCTTAATTATATCAATTTAATTGCATTTTGTTGAATTCAAAAGAAACTGCAACTCGAGATAGGTAAGTCCAAAAGTCTTTATTCTGGCCATCTGCTCTCACAACAATGAAAGCATCAGCATCAACATTCTAAGTTAAACTCCCCAGGGTCGTACCATTTGCAGGACAGGGAGGGGGAGGTGGAACATACCAACCCAGGACACTTATAATAAGATTGCAACACATCTCCCCCTGAAGGGAACACAACTAGGAACAATAACTCAAGTAGTGTTCACAACTCTGTCCTTGCTCCATGTTTGTCCATTTTCCAAACGGACTGTGCTTCTACCTGCTTTTTCCACCCTAAGAGGTACCCCATACTTACTCAATCCTGGTTGCACTTTGCCAGGTTTTTTGATCCAAACAGGAGAGTTAGCTTTTACCTCCATATCTTTTGCTCCATGTTTCTCGTCATACCACAACTTGTATTTCTGTTGATGCGCCTCAACTCTCTCTTCACTTTGGCTTAAGTCAGGTGCCACACTCTTACCCCCACCCAACCATCTCGGATTCATTTTGGTGCTGGGTTCCCTTCCTCTGAGAAAAACAAAAGGGGATATCCCCGTGACCCCATTGGGTGTGGTGTGATATGCCCAAATGGACTCTCTCACTGAATCCTCCACATTGAACCCATTGGTGATGGCTAGCTGTATGTATTCCTTGATCATGCGATTCACCCTTTCTACCAACCCGTTAGCCTTTGGACAATAGAGAGCAGTTCTTTCATGCTTTATGTTGTGTTCCTCCAAAAATTCTTTCATCGTCTCCGAAACGAACTGCACTCCATTGTCCGTTACAAGGGTGGCAGGGATGCCTTCATACACAAAGATGTTCTTAAGAAATGATATAAGACTGTTCGTTGTGGTGGACGACGTAAACTTAAAGTTTACCCAATGGGAGGTGTAATCCACCAGAACGAACATGAACCTCTTCTGAGGCCCTAGAACTTCCATAGGGCCCACGATGTCCATGGCCAGTTTAGTCCCTGGAATCACTGGCACACTGACAGGAGCCAAAGGAGCTTTGTGAATAACTTTGCTCTTGTCGCTTCTCGCACAACTGACACACTCTTTTACTTTAAGTTCTACCTTGGAATCCATTTTAGGGAACCAAAAACAGCTCCACACTTTGTTTTTAGTGAGGCTCCTACCCAAATGTCCTTCATGGGCCAAATCTATGATCTTGTCCCTCAACCCTTCGGGTGGAATGATTTTTTCCCCCCGATGCATGCGACCAGACATGAAAGAGAGTTCCAATCTCACCTCCCAGAAGTCTCTAACCTGGTCGGGAACTTCTGAGATCTTCTCTGGCCACCCTTTGACCATGATATCTTTTAACATGTCCATGGCCTTATCTTCCTTCATGCCCTTGTCCCACTCTGCATCCGTTAGAGAGGGGAGATGCACTGCTAAAATGGGTACATCTAGTGCTTCCTCACTTGGTGTATCTTTAAGTGGTAACCTTGATAGGCAATCTGCAATTACATTTTCTGGACCTGGTAAGTACTCAACTTTGAAGCAGCGGTTTTCTAGCCCTAAAACCCACTTGCTTATCCTTGGAGACACGTTTTGTGCATGTCTAGGCGAAAACATAAAAGTTAAGGGTTTGTGGTCCGTATGAATAGTAAACTTTGTTCCCCACAAAAAAAATTTTTTAATGATGTACCGCCCAAAAGCAAGCTAGCGCCTCCCTTTCAATGACTGAGTAGTTACATTCTGACTCACTCAAGGTGCGGGATGCAAAAGCTATGACTCTTTCTTCCTCTTCTCCTTTTTGGGATAACATAGCCCCCAACCCCTTGCTTGATGCATCCGTGGTCAAAATGGTTCTCCTTTTGGGATCAAACGACCCCAGTGCTGGTGAATCCAAAATGCTTTGTTTTATCACTTCAACCATCTTACTGTGTTCTTTCTCCCAAACAAATGCAGTGCTTTTCTTTAGAAGGGCACGTAAACCAACACACAAATCCGCAACATTTTTGACAAATTTAGACATGTACTCCACCAACCCCAGGAACGATTTTAGCTCCTCCTTGTTCGATGGATGCGGGGCATCCCTGACTGCCTGAATTAGGCTGTGCTTGGGTCTAAACCCATCTTTGGAGATGGTGTGCCCCAAATAGTCGACTGACGTGACCTTAATCTTACACTTGTCTAGCTGTACCGTTAACCCTGCATCAGATAGTCTACGACACACTGCATTAAGGGTGACATCATGTTCTTCCTCTGTCTCCCCATACATTAGAATGTCCTCCTGGAAACAGAGAGTGTTCTTGACACCCTTAAGCACCCGCTGCATTATTTTTTGAAAAACTGAGGCCGCTGAGGCGAGCCCAAACGGCATCCTTGCAAAAATAAATGCCCCAAAAGGCGAAGTGAATGCCGTCAATGGTCTCGACTCAGGATGTAGCTCCACCTGATGGTAGGCCCTGGACAGATTGATTACTGAAAAAAAACAAGCCTTGTCCATGGTACTTATCATCTCATTTATATTGGGGAGAGGAAATCTCTCTACCCAAATATTCTCATTTAAGGAACGAAGGTCCACACATAGACGAATACCTTTACCATTACCCTTAGATGCCAAAACCAAAGGCGCAAGCCATTCTGTTGCTTCAATGGGTTGTATGACTCCTATCTCACTCAGTTTTTCTAACTCCATCTTAAGTGTCTCTCTAAGGTGGAAAGGTAATGACCGTGTTTTGTGAACCACAGGTTTGTCACCCTGTCTGATTTTTATTTTATGCTGGAAATCCCGTAACTTGCCCAGATTCTCAGTGAAAAGTTCAGGGAACGTGTCCTGTAGATCTCTCTCGCTACTGGATCTGTCAACCATAATGACCTGGTTCTCTTTATTGGGATCTAAAATAACTCCCAGCTCTCTTTGATGTTGCCATCCAAGAAGATTGGCACCTCTCTCTACGATGTACACATTCCCCACTGTGTTCCTTCCTCTGAAATCAATATGACTACTCAACATGCCAACCAGGGGAATGGGATCTCTCGTGTATCCTTCTGGTGTGATATCGGGCGACTCTAATTCTTCTCTGGACCCGCCCAGTGACTCCTCAAAATCATGCACATTTACTAACGTGAAAGGAGAACACGAATCTGCAAAAACTTCCAGTGGTCTGCTATTGAATTGTACACCACATTTAGGATAGTTTTGTTTCTCATCCGCAGCAGTACTTCTTACTTGGAAAAAATACTTTGCATGAGATTCCTCACAAGAACTCACCACACTAACAGTGTTGCTTACCCCTTCTCTGCACACCCTTGCTAGATGTCCCCTCCTGTTACATTTTTTACACAAGACGCCTCTAGCTGTACAAATCGGGTTATTCGCAAGATGGTTGCTACTGCCACATCTAAAACATTTTAAATTATGCATTTCCTTGTTTGATTTATGGACTTCAACATCTTTATTGCTCCATTTGTCTGATAACTTAAGTACATCCTTACTCTGCTCCTCCACTTGTACTGATGCTACTATTTCATCTCTAACTTTCATTTCTTTTACACATTTCGCGGTATGTTCAATGGATTGAGCAATCGCCTCTGCATCCTTCAAGGTAGGATTTTTTGCCAGAAGTTTTTCTTGTACCCTGCTATTGTTTGTACACCTAACTAATTGGTCTCTTATGAGTGAGTCATTTAGATCCCCAAACTCACACAGCTGAGTAAGACCCCTTAGAGCTGCAGTGTAGTTACTGATCGACTCACACTTCCCTTGCACCCTGCTGAAAAACTTATGACGTTCCAGAACTACGTTGACCTTATCTCCAAAATGTGTTTCAAGCTTCATCAATGTGACATCAAATACATCACACTCATCCTCATCATCCAATTCAGGTTCAGGGAGAGTTTCGTATACTTTGCGCCCATGAACGCCCAAATTATGCAGGAGAATGTGCTGTTTCCACAATGCTGAGAACTTCTCACCACCCATGGCAATTAAATACGATTCAAAAAGCTTAGCCCAATCTTTCCAGTGAATTTCTCGGTCCCCACAGTCATTTAAAAAGGATGGGGGTTGACTCATGCCTGGCGTGCCCATCATAAATAGACTGCGTAAAAGTTTAACAGTAAAAGAAAGCACTATCCCTAAACACACTGCACAGGCGCAGAACTGCAAAACCCTCCTGGAATACCCCAGATAGTTCACTGACACGTCTCCACGTGGAAGTCCACAAAAATTCACTTAAAAAATAAACGCTATCCCACACTTATGCTCAGAATAAGTGGCTCAGGATGTCCCCCAACATTAATTTTACTTAGCTGCGCCAAATCTTGTCATGTCCCCAGCATCGATTTGTGTCCCGACTGTCTCATTCACTGTAACACCAGAATAGTAGCGTGAACTCTCCTCAGTACACACACCACCGCTCTGATGCAGCTGAGATGTCAGGTACTGGCTTTCCACAGGATTCGCGCTGAGTAGACTCACAGTACCGCCACTGCATACGACGTGTTCATTCTTCTTGTGAAGTACGCGTTTGACGGCCCACTCACGGCTGGAGCGCCGGACCCCCAAGATGCACTTGAACTTCCCTGGTAGCAGCACGGCCCTCAGAAGCTGGCGCGCCGGCCCTTCTGAGAGGAAATTGCCTCATCGACTGGAGCGCCAGACCCCCAGGATACAACTTCCCTCGTAGCAGCACGGCCCTCAGAAGCTGGCGCGCCGGCCCTTCTGAGAGGAAATTGCCTCACAGGAAGTCTGCCTTCAACAGGAACACCAGACCACAGCAGAGGATACCAACTGGAACACGGCTGCGCACCCTGCACTCTCCACAGAACGGGAGACCGACACGTCCGCAGAACTGGACCTCCGCCTCTAGCCTCTGACTGGGACGTGGCTGCACTGCACTCAGGGACTCGGCCTCCTCAGAAGCTTCCGTTAATCAGGGAGGGTCCAACTGCGATTTCTCCAGTATCAGCTGACTGGAATGTGGCCAATGTGCATTCCACCTCCACTTTAGCAAGGATGACTCCAATGGCAACAGTCATCCATTGGGATATGCGTAAAGGATCTCCTTACGTCCGCAATTTCCCTTAAAAATTCAAAGAGCCTCAAATTACACCAGGCGCTTGCCTGGACTAGACGATATGGCTCGCAGCACAGCACCCAAGATGCGTGATAACAAGATGTTCACAGAAGAGATTCTCCTGACGTTGAGCCACAATCTGTCTTCTGCTCAGAGAGAATACACAGAGGGGAGATGGCCAACTGCCCCCTTCCCAGCTCGTCGCCAGTGTTGAATTCAAAAGAAACTGCAACTCGAGATACGTAAGTCCAAAAGTCTTTATTCTGGCCATCCGCTCTCACAACAATGAAAGCATCAGCATCAACATTCTAAGTTCAACTCCCCAGGGTCGTACCATTTGCAGGACAGGGAGGGGGAGGTGGAACATACCAACCCAGGACACTTATAATAAGATTGCAACACATTTAGTTTTTGCATTTTGTATTTCCCTTGAGGCCATACTTTCAAGCATCCAATGCTTTTCTGGCTTCCAACTGTATCCCCTTGTTTCCATTAGGAATCAGTATTGAAATGTCTGCTGGCATAAGAATTGCTGGTAGATGTTCTCTGCAACTTTAGGGCATATTTACAAGCCCCTATCACCAAAGGTGTGTCAATTTTTATAATGTTCCTGTGGCAATAGAGGCTTCGCCTTATTTACAAGGCGGCATTAAGCCACTTAACGTGCCTTAACGCCACCTTGTAAATAAGACCCTTTTTCACGCTATACTTAGCGTGAAAGGGGTGGGCAATGGGTGTTATGTTCGGTGTCCCGCCGCAACACCCATTGATTTTGACACTGTCCCCTATTTACAAGGGTGGCGTAAATAGGAGGTAGTGCCAAAATTAAGACCAAGGAAAACCTGGACTTAACATGTCGAAACGATGAGAAATGCTTTATTTTTTTGTTTTTGCTGTTTCTATGTGTGCTGCATTGTGCAGCACCCATAGAAACAATAAATTGCCATGAATGATTGTTTATGTGCAGGAAGGTGACCATTCCTGCACATAAACAATCATTAAAAAAAATTACGATTCACAACTTCTTTGTGTGCTGCAAAATGCAGCACACATAGGAGTTTCAAAGCGCCATTCTGGATTGTTTGTGTGAAGGAAGGGACACCTTCCTGCACATAAACACTCATTCGCTCACCTTCAGACACCCGGATGTCTGCATTGGTGCTAGGCAGCCCAATTTGGGGCATATTTACCAGCCCCTATCGTCACAGGAACATCACTTTTAGTGGCATTCCTATGGCGATATGGGCTTCGCCTTATTTACAAGGCATCTGTAAGCCACTTAACGTGGCTTAACGCTGCCTTGCAAATAGGGCACCCTTTCACGCTATACTTAGTGTGAATGGGGTGGGCATTCGGTATTGCGGTGGGCGTTCCCCCACAACACCCATTGATTTTGATGCTGCCCTATATTTACAAGGGCAGCCTAAATATTGGGCAGCACCAAATTAAGACCAGGGAAAACCTGGTCTTAAACAGGCGCAACGATGAGAAATGTTTCATTTCTCCTACTTTTTGCTGTTTCTAAGTGTACTGCACTGTGTAGCACACATAGAAACAGCAAAAGGCCATTGAATGTTTATGTACAGGAAAGTGACCCTTCCTGCACATAAACAAGCATAAAAAATGACGTTTTGCATTTCTATGTGTGCTGCCTAATGCAAGTTTCAAATTGCCATTTCAGATGGTTTATGTGCAGTAAGGGACACATTCCTGCACATAAACAATCACTCCCCTCAACGCAGGCACTCTTGCAGTATGGTGCAAGGGTGCATGCATTGGCGCTATGCAGCTAAATTTAGTTCCAGCACATGTGGAAACACAGGGCTGCACCATATTCTTGTAAATATGGTGTAGCCCTGTTTTTCTAAAGTGACGGAACATGCCGCTTGCCTTCTTGGGGTAACGACACGCTTCAAAACTTTCCTTGTACATATGCTCCTTAGTGCCAGAGCAGGGAGAATTATTATTGCAACTACGGTGCAGCCCTGCATTCCTAAAGTGGCAGAGCACGGCGTTAGCTATTTTGGAGCTAACCCACGATCTGCTGTTTTATTGCCATTGTATTTTGCAGTCTGGTAATTGTCCATCGGTGCTTGGGTCTTCAGTTAGCCAGTCTTCTGCACTTTTTGTAGCAACTTGCTGCTCCGAGGCAGCTTCCTTCCATCATAATGCGTACAACTGATTTTATATTAATATTTACTGCCTGTCTTCCTCAAGGGTCTCTCATAGTCAGCTCGATATTTGTAGAGCTCTTTACTTCACTTTTCTGTAACCCCTAGTTAATTGTACCAAATGGCGGCAGACAGTTTGCCCTGCACTGAATCTGTACATCCAAGATACAAAGGTTGTATGAATACTACATTGGACACACTGCTTGGTATCTTCAGTAACAACCAAAGTTACAAACTCACTCTGCCTAATCAAAGGCCCCGGGGTATGTGGTTCTGGGTTCTACCAGTCTGGCTTTTTCCAGAGCAACACAGAACCTGACCACACATGCATATGTTTCTGGATAATGGATTTATTAATTAATAATTAAGTGCAAACCTGAAAATGATTTACGTCAAAATGTTGAGTACAAAAATATAGACATGCAAAAAATCATGGCCAAAATATGGAAAACCGAATATCATGAAAGTATATTCTACTAAGTATATATTTACAATTCTTAATCCCACAGAAATGAATACAGCTACTTACATTTTCAAGCTGCATTTAAGTAGAAGTATGTATAGTAAACATTTACTTACCTATATATCCTTCCTTCACAATATTCTGGTCACAATATTTTTGCATGCCTAAAAACTTGGGGGCAGATTTACAAGCCCCTTGCGCCTCATTTACGCCGCTGTTGCGTCACTTTTGTGATGCAGTGGCGGTGCAAATCCTGCGCCATAGTGCGGGGTACTTACAACGTGACGCATCTGGGAGATGTGTCATGTTGTAAAGCCCTGCGCCACATGCTGTGTCAAAACCCTGCACCTGCCTGAAGCAGGCGTAAGGATTGACGCAGCATTAGCAAGATAGGGCCCCCCAGACCATTGCTGGAGCTGCGTCGCGCTTGCGACGCAACTCCAGCAATGCACCACTTTTACGGCACAGATGCGTCATGCATCTGTGCCGTTTTTGCCCCATGGTGCACCGCATTGTAAATGCGGCGCATCCATGGTGGCGGAGCTGTGGCGCACAATAACTGGCGCATCCCTACTGATATGCAGGGATGCGCCAGTTATTGTAAATATGCCCCTTGATGATCTAGTGCCATGCTAATAATAGAGCCTCTCAAATGCATCACAACCTTCAATCTGCATGAGCAAGTGCCACACAGAGCCTCCTTGACATCATCTGTTTCCTACTTCTCCTATCAGTATTTAGATATAGCTAAATTGGATCCAAAGGGCAAAACTAACATCAGGTGCAGCTGGTCTTTCACTTCCACTTAAGAAACATTCAGTGATTCCTGCAACACCAGTTGCTTTCTCCATCACATACAGACCCACCGCCCAGGATACCCATTTGGTGACAACACTATCATGAACTCAACGTAAAGCACACAGATGTGTCCTCCCGTGTTAAGACCCATCACAAAGTCTATTCTACTCTCCTACAGTTTAGTGGATTGTGGTCTATTTCCATGAGGCTAAAGTTTGCCAAAGTATACAGCCTCATAATCCCAACAGTCGCAAGGATGGCAGGGCCCAGGTTCACTTTAGAAGGCAAGCCCACAGGCAGCTAAATGAGAATGTACACAACCACCTTACAAAAAGTTCTGTTGCTAGTCTAAGGAGGTAGACCAATATGTGGCCTCGAGAATGTGGCTCAGCTGCAGCCTACTGAGACATACTGGTGGAAGGCTTATGGAGACAGGCCTCAGGTGAATAAGAGGAGTCCCACTCAAGTACCTGCTACTGCCACACCAGCCCAGGCCCTAATCACTGATATAAACAAGAAAAACAGGAGCAAGCCCGTTAGCCCAGTTGAGACCGGGTATATGTAATAGCAAAAACAATACCTCAACAGGGAAATTATGTACAGGGACCAATAAGTACACGATTTAATCAAACAGCCAAGGAGGGACAAGGGAGACCAAAGGGAATGAAAAGGTAATGATTTATAATTAAATACACAATTGGTATATACAGTTTGAAGTAACCATAACAATCATATCTGCACTGATAGTGAAGTGAACGGCGCAGTGACATAAGTGTTAAAAGGACAACATAGTGCGGCAAAGAACTATTCAAAAATAAATTCAGGGTCAAGACAAAGATATATACAGTAGACAGTTTACAAAATATTTTTAAATCACAAATGGCCCTTTAACAAGCGGCGATTACTGCTGGCAAGTCGACGACGTTTCAACCTCCTTACGTTGAGGTCATCATCAGGACTATGGTTACCAGAGTATTAAAAATACCTGTGTATGAAATTGTTTAATTCACAGCGTCATGGCTGAGTACAAGGGAATATAATTCCAATTAGGAGGTTGAAGGAAAGGTGTATTAAAACATCAATGGAGGTCCGCCAATGAAGGGAGGCACGTATCTGATAATGTCAATAATGAAAATGGGGTCTGGGAATCGAGGGCAGTTGGAGCAAACAGCAGTGAAGGTTAAAGGCACTGTGTTAATCAGCAATTCGAGGTGTCAAGCCTGATTTTCAGAAACGGGATCAGTCCAGAGGGAATCACTTCGTCGTGACGACCCCATTTTCATTACTGATTACCGATTAATACAGTGCCTTAAACCTTCACTGCTGTTTGCTCCAATTGCCCTCGATTCCCAGACCCCATTTTCATTATTGACATTATCAGATACGTGCCTCCCTTCATTGGCGGACCTCCATTGATGTTTTAATACACCTTTCCTTCAACCTCCTAATTGGAATTATATTCCCTTGTACTCAGCCATGACGCTGTGAATTAAACAATTTCATACACAGGTATTTTTAATACTCTGGTAACCATAGTCCTGATGATGACCTCAACGTAAGGAGGTTGAAACGTCGTCGACTTGACAGCAGTAATCGCCGCTTGTTAAAGGGCCATTTGTGATTTAAAAATATTTTGTAAACTGTCTACTGTATATATCTTTGTCTTGACCCTGAATTTATTTTTGAATAGTTCTTTGCCGCACTATGTTGTCCTTTTAACACTTATGTCACTGCGCCGTTCACTTGTTCACTTCACTATCAGTGCACATATGATTGTTATGGTTACTTCAAACTGTATATACCAATTGTGTATTTAATTATAAATCATTACCTTTTCATTCCCTTTGGTCTCCCTTGTACCTCCTTGGCTAATTAATGATAAACACCACCACAAGCTTGCCACACAGACTTCACTTGACTACAAGGTAATAGGTGAGGGAGAAAGGTAAAAGGGGATCCAATTAACAAAGAATGATCAGTTTGTAAATAGATCATGAGTGGTCAACTAAAGTATGGAAAATTAGCTGATATCTAGATGAGAGAATGAAGGGAATGCAGGGCTTCCGGACTAATTACCTAAAAAGGTATGTTCTAACCTTTGGATGACTTGAAGGTAGGGTAAAATTGAGTCTAATGGCATTCTGCCCACAGATTGAGTATGGCCCTTTTGAGATAGGTTGCTTGAAGGTAAGGCTGGGAAATTATTTTAGATATGGAGGCCCATACTTACTAAGATTTTGTGTCGTGGTTGCTTCACTTTTGTGGCTCAGCCCTCATGCAATATCCGTTTTGGCATTTACTAAGCCATATCAATTTGCGTGGTTTTGCATGGCTTAGTAAATACAAAGGAACGTAACACATCCCATAGTGTTATTGTGCATTCTTTTCAGGGCTTAGGTGGCCTTGGAAGGCCCAATAGTAACTACAAATGGGCATCAAAATGGGTCCCTATTGGGCTCCCTATACATGTCCTTAGTTGTAATGCAAAAATGCTGATGGAGTACTGAAAGATTCGTAGAAAAATGGTTAGGTAATGTCGGTCATTTAGTTCCTCTTTATAGTTTACATCTTTTACTTAATCTTGCATTTGCTAAGAGTGTTAGCTATTGTTAGGATGCTGTGTTTCTGTATTTTTTTTCTCGAAGAATATTTCTCTTGTATAGTACATACTTTCAACTTAGTTGCCTCAAGGTGTTTATAACTGATAAGATGATTGAGCGCTCTGGAGAGGAGGCGAAAGGCATTGCGAATTTCTCACTGTGCCTGTCAGAGGGTCAAATTAGTATTTAAAAAAACATGGTTATCCAATCCTTGCTCTCCTTGCAGAGCGCACAGAGCAATGATCACGTATTCCAGCTGCAATTGTGAATCTGTGCAAATGAGTGTGAAGGGGGTACAGACAAAAGTGAAAGAATAGTGATTCAACTGAAGGGTTTTAAGTAACTCAGGAAGTATGGCGTCCTGCTGTGTCAACGCTAAGCGTACTAATGTGGTCTAGTAAATACGGTGCAACCAGGTCCATACCTGGTACAGAATCTCGAGACCGTCGCTGTGAGGGACCTCAGCGCACTCGCTGGAGACCATCTCTCAGAAGACAGGCCATCCTCCGTCCACGGATCATTCATGGCACAGATACAAATCATAGGATCAACTTTACTGTGGTGTTATCGCACATCCACCTACGACTCAAGCATTGAACTAATTGTCATACACACAGGCCAGCCGGGTCGGAATTATCACCGGCGGAGCAAGTTTTATGATGCCTTTTCTTCAAATTCAGCCCTGAGGAAGTCGCAGAACTATTTCCAATTGCGAAGAAACACGTGTTGGCTGGTTTCTCCTTTTCGCTCCAACAAAGAATAAAGACAAAAATTGACTTACCTGTCATTACAGTGACATTTCTTCGGAAAGACTTCAATTGAATTAAACTTTCATACTGTACAATTACTTAACGTGTGCACAGGGCCTTGATGTACAAAAGTGAAAGAAAATGCAGTGCTGGCAGGTATGCATGTGCATTGTATTTGCATGGGGTAATGAAGTGGAGGAGATGGGAGGAAGTACATTCAGGAGGGGATGCAAAGAGGGTGCTGAAGACCTCAGCACACAAAAAGAGGACAAGGCAAAATTCTTTCCTCGGAACCCGACTACCTCACAGAAGCACGGGAGATACATTTCCCATACTATAGATTGTTGAAGCACTACATATGTCAATCTGGTCTTTTCTTGAGATAATACTCTGACCCACTGAATTGAAAGGGTCATATTATATTGACCTATTCAGCAATTTTGATCTGATTGAACGTTTTTTTTTTAAATACGCCATCTCAAGAAATTCTAAACTACAACAAGCCCTGAAGAAGTCCGCATGAGGACGAAACGCGTCTGCGATCATGAATTTTAAGAAATTTGCATTCCAATAAAGAATAAAAGAAATTTGTACCTACAATCAAAATGTACAAGTGCCTTTCTTTGAATGGGAAGATTTGACTGATTGTTTGCTTTTGCTTTGTGAATAAGTTTTATCAAAAACCATTACTTGTATTTTCACTTATTTGAGTGCTGGGCCAACTTCTGTTTAATTTGGTAAAGGGTGCTGAAGAGGAAAGATATGAAGTATTAGATTTGCAGACTGAGGAAATGGGTTTGCCATTTCCCTCACAAAGGATTCTGGGACTTATAGTGCAATGGATGAAATTAGACACATGAGAGTCTGACTCACCATGCATTTTGAACATTCTTGGGACCACATCCATAGTCACAATCATAGTGTATTGCGGACAACATTAACTTAGTATCATTGTTAGTATCATCACATATCACCTGACACCACATGGAGGACATCACTCATAGGCAGCCCATGGAGCATGTGGGGGTGGATGGTGGAGATGACATACCTCTCTAGTGGGGTGAAATGGAGGCGGGGTCAACATAGTACACCAGGGAAAGAGAGCTCTGGCCACTTCTTTCCTGGAGTAGTTCTCCTTTACTCGCCTCTTATTATCCTGCCACTTCTTCTTAATGTCCGCTACAGTGCGGATATCCTCTCCAAATGCTGTGACTGCAGTGGCTGATTGCTGCCATAGGGCTGCCTCCTGTGTGGGTCTGGTGCTGTGGGGGGGGGGGGGGGGGGGGGACCATGGAGACTTTTGTGGTGCCTCACAATGTATTCCAGGATTATGGTGATCTTCTCCTCGGAATAGTTTTTCTTCCTCCTCAATAATAGTATTATTGAGGCAAGGCACAGAGCAGGCAGACAAAAAATCTGTGTGGGCAAACCAGGGCTTTGATTATGTGCTGCTTTTATTTGGTTTGTAGTGCAGGTCTTGCAGATGGTGTCAATTGTCTACAGGTGTATGAAATTACACTCCCTCCACCCCAGTGCAGAGATTCTTCTACGGGTGCAGAAACTCCCCCACTAGGGCAGATATTCCGCCTGAGTGCTGATCTGAAAATACTACTCGTAAATGGCCTTTGAGAATGCCGAAAGTCGTACACTTAGGAGCATATTTAGAAGCCCCTTGCGCTACCGGAGCATCACTTTTTTTTACAATCTGGTGGCGCAGTGTACTGTTCCATATTTGCAATGCCACGCAAAGCCACCCTGAGTGGCTTTTCATTGCCGTGTAAATAAGGCCCCCTTTCACACATTACTCTGCGTGAAAGGGGCGTTCCATGAGTGTTGCTGTGGCTGTTCCCACGCAACACCCATGGATTCTGACGCATTGCAAGATTTATAAGGTTTCGAAAACCTGGGAATGTGTCAGAGGAGAAATGCCTTTATTTCTCCTCGTTTTTGTCCTCTTTTTATGTGTGCTGCAGCACACATAGAAGCAGAAAAAAAACATAAATTATGTTTTTTGTGCAGGAAGGTGTCCCATCCTATACGAAAACAATCATCCCTGCAATGCAGCCACCCTTACACCATGGTGCAAGGGTGCCTGCGTTGGTGTATTCAGCATATAGTGTGCCAGAGCAGAGGAAAGTACAGGGATGCATTGTATTGTTGTAAATAAGACACATCCCTGCACTTTCCTATTGACGCAGCTCGGCGCAGAAATATGGCTTGCAGTGCCATGCTACATCATTATCTTGTAAATATGCATGTTAGACTTTTGGTCTAAGTTTACCTTTGCAAATTGGGCCGTCTATTTAAAGTATAAAAAGCCTTTTGAAAAACAGATCTCTTTTATTTAAACAGCTTTTTTGGATTTGGGATTGCAAAGTCTAATTTTTTCTAAATAATCACAATTATTTTTATCCTTTATATTTAATAACTTTGTATTGATTCAACATAATTTCAAGCTTGTGACAACAATGTTAAAGCCACTGATCTATCGACCCCTTCTGACTTGTTGCGACCCTCAGAAGAGGGAATGCTCATTTGCCCATTACTCGGGGTGGAGTATCAGTGCCCCCTTTTAGCAAACCAGATCGCATGTTACTCTTTTCTTGTGCTCAGGTTTGCAATTAGAGACGTTCAAAGGCTTCAAACGGTACAAGCCTCGTTAAAAAGAGCTGTAAGCATTCAGGGTTGACATCACATCAAACGCAGCAGGTTAAGCTCCATAATATGTCCTTTGAATGTGCAACTAAAGCTCCCCCTTATCCCCTGATCGCTCGAGCTCACCTGTAGGAAATGTTACACCTTTCTAGTAAACCAGTGAATTGTCTTTGCTGCACAAACGGAGACATTCTTGACAGGCTTAAAGCTATTAACACCTCGGAGGAATGCTGCGCAGTGTCTCTGACAAGTTCCCGTGCCACTACACGTTTGGGAACCAACAGACGTCTTCAATCTCAGACATTCCTCAGCCTCGATACTCCTACCGCAGATTTATGGAAATGAGGGGGGAAAGCTTTTGGCAGAGCGCCCCTGTCTCTAGTACAGATGTGCGCCATAAAGCATGCCTGAAATCTTGCAATAAAGAGCCCTTGTCCTAAATTAGGAAACCCGCAGGATTAGTACGACAGGTTAGGAAAACAAATCGTCAGTCAGCCATTGTCATCGTAAATCTCGTCAGCCCGTGCAGGTGTTTGGTCACGAGGCCCGATGGATATCACGGATACCTGCGTGCAGAGGAAGCAGTCATCGATAGTCAGTGAAAGCAGCTCTCTGCCCTGCTTGCTGTTCAACGTACAGACCGTTCCATTTGGCCTCCAGCCGCGGGGAAGTGGTACAGGATTTTAAATACACTCATCTTTCTATCGAAGATGCCATCCCCGTTCGCTCACCCACACGCCAGACATAAAAGCATGCTTTGTTAAAAAGAGCATTGTTTTTACGGGATATGAGTAATCTATGTTTCGTAAGGGAAAACCCAACCACCATTTTATGGGCGGCTGTACTTTTTTTTCTTATTGTTGTCTGAAAATATTTCACTCGTTAGCAATGGGAAATGTTGGCCCAGGTCCATACCCCAAAGAGCCCGATTTGAAATATGGTAATTCAGATCCATGCCTGTTTGAATTCGATTCGTGGTTCTTCACTGAGTCGATTTAAGGATGAAAAGCTACGCTCATACACCTAGCACAAGTTTTCCAAAGCACTTTGCAGAACATGTAGGATTTAGAGTAAAATCTTAAAGTCCACGGAACGTAGGACACCATGCACTAAACAATTTTACTTTCGAAAAACCCAGCAATTCACAAAATTGCAGGGTTTGCAAACGTAAAAGTGTTACGTGCAATGTAGTTAGCCAATTTTGTGATTCAGAAAAGCCTTTGTGACTCACAAAATGGGGTTTGCAATCTGTTCAAATGGAAATAGGAGGTGATATGAAACGTGGCTACCCTCCTAATTGTGAGTCACAAAATGTTTGTGACCACAATTAAAGTCGTAAACCATTAATCAGTTTTTTTACACCTCAAAAGAGGTAGTTACTGATCACAAAGGGGATGGAGCCCACCTTGCAACAGATTACCCTTTCTGAATCATGTTGGTTGATCTCTGGGAGGGTGGAAGCTTATTGGGTGTGAGATGGTAGTGGTTCTAGAAACTACTGCCTGCTTCGCCTAAAGTGCTCGCAAATGGAAATCATTAAAAAAATATATAAAGCAAATTTTCCTTTGAGGAACACTGTGTGCATTAAACATAGTTTCCAGTCTAAGCATAGAACTACACTGATGGAGTGTGCTGTTTATTGCAGCCCCCATCACTGTGCTTGTGGTCAATGACAGTGAATGGCAAATAGCTACCTGTCTAATATTCATAAGGTAGGTTGGTCTACAACCACGGGTATTGCATATTTTGCAATGTGATCTACTAGTTCACAAAACTCACAAAATGCGATGGGAAGAATGCTTGCTTGCTAATCACTGGCAATCGCCCATCACACCACCTCAGTTTGGAGCCAGACATATGGAAATCAACCTTGAACCTGCTCTAATAGGAACTTGCAGGCTCGAACTTGCTGGCAACAATCAGGGCGAAACCAGTCTTGGATTGCTTGTTCTCTGGCTTAGGGAGGACCTGGCCTGGCATTTCAGGCTGGACTGCTCTAATGGAGCTTGGTCCAAACTTATTTGCATATGACTGGGTCCAAACTTAGGTGGCACCATGGGCAAAAAAAAAAAAGGGTGGAATGCTACCCCAAGCAATTTTCACTGGTCAGACAAACGGCAAGCATTTATCTCATCACCTTTGTATGTCTGATGTACCACGGTGGCAAAGGTATACCTAAAAGTACCACTGGAACCAAGCCACACTGATGAGCCCCAATCAGGGCGAAACCAGTCTTGGATTGCTTGTTCTCTGGCTTAGGGAGGACCTGGCCTGGCATTTCAGGCTGGACTGCTCTAATGGAGCTTGGTCCAAACTTATTTGCATATGACTGGGTCCAAACTGAGGTGGCACCGTGGGCAAAAAAAAAAAAAAGGTTGGAATGCTACCCCAAGCAATTTTCACTGGTCAGACAAACTGCAAGCATTTATCTCATCACCTTTGTATGTCTGATGTACCACGGTGGCAAAGGTATACCTAAAAGTACCACTGGAACCAAGCCACACTAGACTGATGAGCCCCAATCAGGGAGAAACTGGTCTGGGTTTGCTTGTCCTTTGGTTTAGGGGCGATCTGGCCTGGCAGTTCAGGCTGGACTGTTCCTTGTGGAGCAGGGCCAATACTGATTTGCATATGGGTGGGTGAAAACTGACATGGCATGGTGGACAAAAGAATAATGGGTTGTAATGCGCCCCCAAGTGATTGCAAGTAGTTAGATAAATTACAAACATTCCTCTTAACACCTTTTATGTGTTTGCTGTACCGCCCTTAGTGGCAAGGATATGTCCAAACATGGGTCCCATGCTCACTGTGTCACTGGAACTAAGCTACAACTGACTGATGAGCTCCAATCAGGGAGAAAACAGTTCTGGGTTGCTTGTGCACTGGTGCAGGGAGAACCTGGCCTGACAGTTTTGGCTAGACTGTTCCTATTTGAGCAATGAGATGGCATGAGGGGCAGAAGAATGGTGGGTTGGAATTCTACCTGAGCGATTGCTAGTGGTTAGACAAATTACAAGCATTTCTTTAATCATCATCTGTTTGTTTAATGTACTGTCTTAAGTGACATGGGTTTGCCCAAAAGTGGGCCCCATGTTCACTGTGCCAAGGGCACTAAGCTACACCCAAGTGATGACCCCCAATCAGGGCATAACCGAACATGGGTCGCTTGTGCTCCAGTTCAGTTAGGACATGGCCTGTGAGTTTATGCTTGGCTGTTCTTGTTGGAGCAGGGTTGTCAGAAATGGGGGTCTCTAGTTGGCAGAGGTTTGCACCTTTGTCCACTTAGGGACCCTTCTTCCTAGTCATGGTAAGGGGGATACACTTCTAAAATAACCCCTGATCACCCCCTTTGTATCTTGGCACGAGCAGACAGGCTTTCTCAGAGGCAGTGTGTAAAGCATTTGTGCATGCATACAGTAACACAGTGAAAACACTACAAATGGATACCACACCAGTTTAGAAAAATAAGCAAACTTTATCTAAACCAACAAGACCAAAAACAACAAAAATCCAACATCCCAATACCCTTGAAAATAGTTACTATGCAAATAACCTTCAAATTGCAGGAAAAATGTGAAAATAGAGTTCCTCCGACTCGGTAGCTTCATCCAGGGCTACAGCAATGCTGAATACGACAGAGTCTAACAATTCCAGCCAACCGCGTTGATACGGGTTAGCTAAAGAGCTGACAGACCCGGAGACAGTACCTTTTGTTGTTTGCAGCCAACACAATGGTGCGAGTCGGTCCGGGGCAACCATTGTGGTTGCAATGTAAGATGGAAGCGTTGCAGCGTGTGGTGTCCTCACGGCTCGGTGCGTGCAGCAGCTCATTGATGGAGTTGGTGAGACCAAGGCTTGCGTTGCAGGGTGAGATGGTGCTCGATGCTGTGCTGGCAGGTCATGATGAGGCGACGGAGCCGGTCGATGTTCGAGTCGGGCAGCGATGAAGTTGATGACATCAGTGGCGCGTGTAGCGAAGCGGTGTGGAGTGCGATGCCCACAGGACGTGGTGCAAGTGGCTCGTTGACGAAGTCATTGAGACCAGGGTTGCGTTGCAAAACAAGGCGGTGCTCTCTACGGTGCCCTCAGGACACGGAGTCCTGTGACGGACTTGGTGACAGAGTCGGTTACCCTTTTCTTATACAGGCAACTGAAACCAGCGGTTCCAGAGACGGTGCCCATACACTTGGTGAGGTATTTGATGTTCCTGAGACCTCGTGAACAGGGGGGCAAGCTCCACTTCACTCCCTTGGAAATCTTCCTCAAGCAGGGGACACAGCACACAGCAAAGTCCTTCTCCTTTCCTTGGTAGAAACAGCTACTGCAGGCCAACCCCAGACAGCACACAGGAAAGGGGCAGTACTCCTCCTCCGGTTTCTCCAGCTCTTCTCCTTGGCAAAGGTTCCTCTTGATTTCCCAGAAGTGATGTAAAAGTCTGGGGTCTGGGCCCCGCTTTTTATACAGCAAAATCATGTGTTCTCTGGTGGCAGAGAAGCCCTGCGCTCAGTCAAAACTAGTTCTGTCCTCTCTGGTGCAGCTTCCTGGCAGGAGATGGAGACAGCATTGTGTCTGGCAGACCAGGCCCATTCAGGTGAAAGGAAATCTCCTCCTCCTATACTAAATGCAGCCCAGGTCTATTCAGCCCAGCCATGACCCGCCAGACTCTCAGGAGCCACTGCACATCCCCAGCCAAAGCCAGACCGACAATACACATCCTAGCAGAGGCACACTGGATGACTAAGCAAGAAAACACCTACTTTCTAAAAGTGGTATTTTCAAGCACAGAATGTAAAAATCACTTTCACTAAAAGATGCATTTTAACATTCTGAGTTCAGGCATACTAAACTTTATTTTCCTACCTTGTTCCCAGGGGTAGTTATGTTTATAAGATGTTATAAGCAAACTCCCCATTTTATCCTATGGGAACAGGTAGCCTTGCAATAGTGAAAAACCAAATTGGCAGTATTTCACTATCAGGACATGCCACACACACCACGGCATGTCCTACCTTTTGCATACACTGCAACCTTGCCATAGGGGTACCTTGGGCCTACTTAGGAGTGTCTAACAAGTAAGAAATGGAAGGTTAGAGCCTGGCAAGTGGGTACACATACCAAGTCACCATGGCAGCCCTAGACTGCCTACAGGCTCTGCAATGGCAGGCCTGAGTTACATGTACAGGCTGCTTATGTGGGTGGCACAATCAGTGCTGCAAGCCCACTAGCAGCATCTGATTTACAGCCCCTGGGCACCCATAGTGCACTCTACTAGAGACTGACTAGTAGATCAAATATGCCAATCAGGGACTCACTAATCCATAACAATACTTTACAAAGGGAGCACTTGCACTTTGGCACTGAACAGCTGTGGTAAAGTGCCCAAAGCATCTAGACCAGCAAACGCGAAGTCCAACACACAGCAAAAACACAGGAGGCAAAGGCAAAAATACAGGGCACACCCAAGCCAATGGTGCTAGGTCTAACACGGGTCAAGACTGATTTGCATATGGCTGGGTCCAAACTGAGATGGCAATGTGGGCTTAGGAAAGATGGATTGGAATGCTACCCTGAGTGATTGCCAGTGGTTAAACATTTAGAAAGCATTCTTCCCATCACCTTTTGCGTGTTTGATGTACTGGCCAAAGTGGTAAGGCTATGTCCAGAAGTAGGTTCTGTGCTCACTGTGCCACTGGAACCAAGCCACACTAGACTGATGAGCCTCAGTCTTGGGGAAACCAGTCTTGAGGTCCTTGTGTTCTAGTTCATGGATGACCTGACCTGGCACCTCACACTGAATTGTTCCTATTGGAGCAATGTCAAGACTGATTTGCATATGGCTTGGTCCAAAATGATGTGGTATAGTCAGCCAAAGAACGATGGGTTGGAGTGCTACCCAAAGCATTAGACAAATTGCAAGCATTCCTCCCATCACCTTTTGTGTGTTTGACGTACTGCCGTAAGTGGCAAGGGTAATTCCAGATGTGGGACCCATGCTCACTGGATCCAAGCTATGCCAGACAGTTGAGCACCAATGAGTGCAAAATCTGTCTTGGGTTGCTTGTTCACCAGTTCAGGGAGGACCTAGCCTGGCAGTTTGGGCTGGACTGTTCCTATTGGAGCAGGTTCATGCCTAATTTGCATATGGCTGGGCCCAAACTGAGGTGGCATGGAGGGCAAAAGAATCATTGGATGGAATGCTACCCCACGTGATTGCTAATGGTTGGAAAAATTGCAACCATTCCCCCATCACCTTTTGTGTGTTTGATATACTACCCTAAGTGGCAGGATATGTCAAAACCTGGGCCCTGTACTCACTTGCCCGCTGGAACCAAGATATTGCTGACTGATGAACCCCAATATG
Organism: Triturus cristatus; assembly: GCF_964204655.1. Classification (NCBI taxonomy): domain Eukaryota; kingdom Metazoa; phylum Chordata; class Amphibia; order Caudata; family Salamandridae; genus Triturus; species Triturus cristatus. The sequence goes on from NC_140587.1 coordinate 978,316,012, forward strand.
GCCGAAACCAGTCTTGGGATGCTTGTGCACTGGTTCTGGGAGGACCTGACCTGACAGTTCTGGCTGGACTGTTCCTGTAGAAGACTAATTTGAATGTGGCTGGGTGCAAACTGAGGTGACATTGAGGGCAAAATAAAGGTACGTTGGAATGCTACTCAGAGCGATTGCCAGGGATTAGACCAATTAAAAGCATTATGGGCCATATGTATGAACACATTTTCCCATAGACACAGAATGAGTAAAACCCTTTGATACATCTGGCCCTATGTCTATTATTAAATAGGTCACATTAAAAAATGAAAGACTGGTGGCAAAAGTCAGTGCTCAATATGCGATCACTTTTTGTGACCAGTTTTTAGTGTCATCCAGCCCATAGTTAAAAATCAAATGGCAAATTTCACCTTTAAAAAGCACGCTCCTTTCAATTTGTGATCATTGTCCAACTGAGCGTGCATTTCGGGCCATTCAGCAAGACTTCAATTGTTGTTGATTCTGAAAAACTTCTCATGTGACTTCCTGTTGTTCACATCAGTATATGTATCTTGCACGTCATTGTGGTTGTCAGCATTCCGAACTCGCTCGACAGAGCTGGTCCAATCGAGATCCAGTTGAGAGCTAAACAAACATCTGGACCAGAGGCACAATTCGTTTTTGTAATTCCAAAGCTTACACTTGGCAGGATTTATCTTTATCAAATCCAGCATTGCACTGCAGAGAAGTGGTATTTCACTACCAAAGTTCTTGCTAGTCGCATAGAGAGCGACAAAGAGGTATCCCCCCCTTAAGACTAGCAAGGTAAGAAGTTTCAAGGGCAGACAATAGCTCATGCTGACAATGTGAATACAGAGATGGACGTCTATCTGCTTTCCTTTTCTCTCCACAATCTGTGCATTTCCAGACCTTCCCAAGAACTCGCAGACAAAATCCAGCTTCATAAATATTTATATAATGTCAGTGTTTGTGAATTGTCACTTTGCACTTTGTCAGATTATTTCCACTGACAGGGCACACAAGTTGGCTGGGTCGTATGCAGATGCAGTGGCATGAGTTTTGTGATGTAACCCCGCCAATAATCTCTTTGGGCCCACAATGCGCACTCATTTTATATTGAAAAAGTAAGATGTTATCTGGGTTGTAGTATCTCATTTTGCTTGATAACCCATACTCATAACATAACATAACATAACATGTACTTTTGTATAGCGCACGTATCACCCGAAAGTCTCAAGGCGCTGAATAACAGATGTATATGTTCCTCTTTGGAACGCTGCCTTAATGATAAACCAGGGATTTCAAAACAAGTCCATGTTCATGTTTGGTGCACCACTATGTAAGGCACACATGGTTGGTCGGATTTATTTTGAGACAGAATTAGCGTAGAAAAATGTGATTATCATTTGTCGAGTTGACTCTTAAAATGGGTGTTTTGTCTTTAAATTACCCCCCAAAGCTAGTTGGTGCTGACCTGTTAGCCTCTGTTAATAGCCTGAGACAGACTGACCGGGGTGAAAATCCAGTTTGGCCTCAGCTGGCTCCTCCACTTTCAATGACTATACAGGAGTGATTTCTGCGAATGGCTTCAGGGGTGTCCAGCAATTAGGCTGTCGATGATAGCCTGTCTCACCGACTGCACGTCACAGGCAGCCGCACAAAGTGGATGGGCCTCGCAGTAAGTGACCTCAGTTAAGGCTGAAAGCTCTTGTCCATCAAAGAAAGACTTAAAACAGTTGTTTTGCCAGAGGGTCGGCCTGTTTGCCACTGAGTGCAGGCAGATTAACACATCTTCGAGACAGTACATGGCGCGGGGCTCGGCGTTCCTGTGATTTCTTCACTAACCTCTTCAGGACATGTTTTCTAAACCCTGTTAACATTCCTATTTTAACAAACTCTTTAACATTTAAAAGAAATAACGACGTGATAACAAACTGTTTATTTGAAATGCACAGATTGCATTTGCATTTTGATTATATATTTACAGCCATATTTACACAGTCGATTCTAGCGAGCACGCTCCAAACATTCTTAATCTAGCAGCCTAACATCACAGTCTTAACCAATGTAGACATTTTCTTTATCATTTTAATATTTTTGTATTTTTATGTACATTTTCTTTCTTGGGTGCACATGAGTCGGTCCGTATTGCTCCTTCCTCGTGTGCCAAAGCTGGGGCGGCTTCCTGAAGAATTTGCCGTGTCCTAAACTTCTTAGCTCACATCCTTGGTGACCAATAACAGACGGCTTCCTTGTGAGGACTTCTTTTCTTGAGTAGGTACCACATGTCTTTCTATCATACCCCAAAACACGGCATGTGTATGTAGATGTGTGCTAGCAGTGTTGTATGACAAAAGAATGTCAATGAAAGAAACATTACGATCCAGATATGTACAGCATACGAGGAAGGGCCATGTAGGTGACAAAAGTGGGCTAATTTCCATGTAATTCAAATCAGAACTTTGCTGGAACCAAGGACATTCTACCAGGTTGAAGAGCTGATGTGTTGCAGGAGGGACTGTCACTTTGCTAAATGCTTTGCTGTGCTGGCATGCTGCCTGCTGAGTGCTGTTTTGTAGGCGGCACTGCCATTTTGCTACTAGATCTGCTGTGTTGGCCTGCTGCTTCTTGACTGGAAGTGAGAAGGACAGGACCTGTTCTCTACATCCTTGAACCCAAGTTTCTCCAAGGGCTTGCTGATTTACTTGTTGTTCATGAAGTCTCAGGGCCATAAAAGACTTCCTTCCACCCTGCTTCAGCTGCTGTACTCTGCCATCTGTGAGTGCTCCCTTGCCTGAGGTTACCCCCTAGTCCTCCATCTCAGAAGTGGATTCTGAAGCTGTTTTGCTCCATAATCGAGGCATCATCACATCTGCGCCAATAGGATCAGTTGTCTGTTTCCTGCATGGCCCATTATAGTTTTTTCTATGTGTTAGACTTGGCTTTTTCAGTGGGTTCACCCCCAGACTTTTTTCTTTTTGGCCTCCTGTTTTTGACCCTGTGTTTGTTGGCTATAGGACTCTGGGCACTTTACACTACTGATCAGTGCTAAAGTGCATGTGCTCTCTGGGTAAATTGTGTTTATGGAATGGTGTTTCCATGATTGGCTATTTGATTTACTGGTAAGTCTCTAGTATAGTGCACTGTGTGTGCCCAGGGCCTGTAAATCAAATTGTACTAGTGGACCTGCAGCACTGATTGTGCTATCCACATGAGTAGCACTGAAAAGGTATCTCAGACCTGCCACTACAGTGCCTGCATGCAGTTTTTAACTGCCATGTTGGCCTGGCAAGTGCACTCACTTGCCAGGCCTTAACCTTCCCTTTTCATACATGACCCTTCCTGCATGACTCAGAGCTGAGTTGAATGGGGCTTGGCTGCATTTAGACTAAGTGGGAGGAGTATCCCTTGAATCTGAATAGGGTCTGTCTCCCCTGCATAATGCTGTCTCCACCACCTGTTGTCATACTGCACCAGTAAGGAAAGTTTCTCCAAAGGGTGGTGTGTGCTTGCCTCCTGTTAAGAAGTCTCAGGGACACAAAAGAATTCCTGCAAATCTGCTGGTGCTGCTGGACTCTGCCTTCTGTGAGTCCTACCCTTGCCTGAGGTGCCTCCTTCCAGTTACAGAGCCTCAGAGGTGGCTTTTGCAGCTAATGTCTGCAAGATTCATCGCTAAGCATCGCAAAACCATGCAAAGTCTCTCGGAACCGATGCCAGATGATGCAAAGCCTCGCCAAGTCCCGCCAAACAGCTGAAAGCCTCTCAAAGCCAATTCAGGACGACGAAAAGCCTCGCCGAGTTTCGCCTAACAACTGCCAGCTTCTCGGAACTGATGCCGGGCAATGCGAAGCCTCGCCGAGTCCACCCGGAAAGCGCAAAGCATTGCCACACAGCCCCCAGCACCGATGCCAGACAGCACAAAGCCTCGCAAAGCGATGCAACACCTCCGGTGTGTCAAGCATCGCACCTGTTCGCCAAGTTTTTCCATGCATCACCTGCAGACCAGAATTGTCTTAGATTTCAACACCTCACTTCCCACTATAGTCTGCATTCGACGCATCGCTTTTCCTGCATGCAGCAGAACTGTTGCCTTGCCTCCCCAAGGACTCAGGAACTGATCCATCGCTGTGTTTTCCAACACTTCCTTTCTCTGCAGCTATTTGGCCTTGTGAACTTTGACGCATCTACAGGTACTTTTGTTTAGAATCATGCATTCATAGTTTTCTATGGAGCAAGTTGCTTGAAACCTTGGAAAAGTCATATTCTTAATACATGTATGTTGGATTTTTGTCCTTTTGGTCTTCTTGGGTTTAGATAAAGATACTTTATTTTTCTAAACTGGTGTGGTGTCCATTTGTGGTGTTATCACTGTATTACTGTGTGTTTTAATTACAAATACTTTACCCATTGCCTTTGAGATAGGTTTGTATGCTCGTGCCAAGGTACCAAGGGGGTGAGCATGGGTTATCTAAAGTGTGTAACCCCATACCCTGACTAGAAGCAAGGGTCCCTATTTGGACAAAGGTGCATACCTCTGCCAACTAGAGACCCCCATTTCAAAATCTATGTTAGCCTAACTGTGCACGTTGTAGGCCATATTTTCCTTTGCACACGTTACTATGTAATCATATGTGCTTTTGTGCCACATTGTACTTTCACATGGAACCTGCATATGTTTTCACGTTCTGTTCTTTTGCTGAGATTTAGTGTGAACACCATAGACAACAATGTCCCTTGTTATTCTTTCTAGCTAGGTACTAGCACCTAGACATAACACAAGAATGCAGCTGTTATTTATGTGCAAACATGTCCTATCAAATAGACAAGCACATGAGCAAAAAACAGACACATGGAGTGAGAGTTCTTAGACAAGAGCGCTGCATCCGCTGAGATGTAGAGTGTCGATCTATGAATGCTAAGGTACAGGGTCTGCCTGTAATCCCAGAGATCTTTGCAATATAATCATTTAGGTTCATTAGCAAGGGAGGAGGGTTTTGGTTAAGCTGTCTTATGAAATGACAGGGCTTTTCATGATATATGGAATATTTATCATGTTAACAGTATTTTTAGCATGGATTTGTTTTCTAATTGTGGCACGTATACTACATTTCAAAGCACGACAGCTTAAATAAATATTCTAAACTGTCTTCGTGTCTCCAGGTTATCTTATTGTGGACAAGAGCGAAAGGTTGTGCCCTGTTACCACGATCCCTGAGAGGGTCAAGTGTGTTGTGTTCTGGGGTGCCAATTCACTTGTTTCTCTGGTAAGATTAGGAGGGTAAGTAAGGCACTATAGCTAGTCAGACTCGGACTCATAGATATTGAGGTGGTATGGTGACCCAGTCCCTACATACTGATGTTCTATGGTTCCAAGCATAGTTCTGTTCTAAGAGGACAATCCCTGCAACAGAGCCGGTGCACTGCCATCCAACGCAGTGCCAGACCAAGGACATCCCTGCACAGCTCGACACCGACACGGGTCCCAACTGCAAGGCTCAATGATGACACAGCTCCGATCTGAAACCCCAACTGTCAGGTTTGATGACGACACAGCACCAAGCTGAAGACGCCGCTGTGAGGCTCAACTTCGACACATCACCCCAACTGTGTGAATCGGAACCTACACATCAAGTCTTTGACGTCGAGACTTGCTCCATCGGAGGTACTTTTTCAGTGGGCCCTGCGTGTGTTCTGCAGCCGGCCCTACCCTCAATCTCAGTCAGCCAGGAACTTTGGATTTACCCTGGTCTAGCGTGGCCACAAGTAACCTTTCGGCGCTATTGACTTTTAAGCACTGTTTTGGGATTTAATCTTTAAAAATTCATATTGTAAGTTCTACTTATTGGATATTTGTTGTTGTGGTCTTGGTTTACTCAGGTAAAAACTGTCTATTTTTCCAAAGTGGTGTGGAGTCTTTTTTGGTGTTTTCACAATGTTACTGTAATTTAAGAGTTGCACAAACCCTTTACACATTGCCTCTTAAGTTAAGCCTGACTGCTCTGTGCCAAGCTACCAGAGGGTGAGCACAGGTTAATTTAGGTTGTGTATCTGATTTACCCTGACTTGGATTGTTGTCCCTACTTGGACTGGGTACAAACCTCTACCAACTAGAGACCCAATTTCTAAAAAAGATACTAGTATTTTGTTTGATAATGTTGCTGAATGCTGCACAATTAGAGCAATGTAGATACTTGCTCATCAGTGGCATTTTTACATCCTAGGGAGAGATGGATTCTGATCATGTAGATTGATTCATGTATGATAATGGTGGTTTTATGTGATGGGAAATATGGTTTCTAAAATTACAATTCTACTTTATCACTAATTTCATCATGGTGCTGTTTTATGTACTGCCACCACAGGGTTTCTGCATTGGTTGCATTTTTTTTACATGATAGGTAATTTAGAAGTTTCCCAGGCAATGTGTGCTTTTCATCCTGAGGCAACATGAATACTAGCATGAATTCTGACAGTACCTGTAGACTAATGAGTAACTTTAATACTTCAGAAACGAGACTGCAGTATATTCATCTGCATCAGTCCTTGCACCCTGAACAGTAACCATATTACTCTGAGCAGATGGAGGTGGAACCTCTCTTCTGCAGTTTTAGTTGTGATAACATTGGGGGCTTGCAAATTGACATTATTGAAAATGTTAAAGCCAATGCTTTTGGTCAGCAGGACAACTCTAGACATGGTCCCCAGTAGTTTGGAGTGTTCATATCAAAAGATGATGTCTATATGTTTTTGCCAAGGCACAAATTCGGTCTTTGCTGGGGCCTAATTTCTTTTAAAATGTATTTATATATTTCATAGCCCATTTAGAAATCTCTAAAAAAAAGTAAATATCATGTCTTACTTTTAACCAACATAAAATACATTTACTAATCTTGCAAAGATGGTAGGCTTGGTTGGTGTTGCTGGGATTCGTGTTAGTGACTGGCATATGACACCAGATGTCAGTGCTGAGCGTTAACTCACTGTGAAATTGTGCTGGCCCATCATCTGCATTTTTGGGTATCTTCTGTATGCTGTTCAGAGATGGATATTGTTAGTGTCTGCCTATAATAGATGTAAATAATGAGTGATAGAATTGCTCCTTAGGATTCTCTACATGTCAGAAGGAAGGCCTGTCATCTATAGAATTCCAAACATATGAATTTAAATCATCCCTTTAAAAAATCCATGACCAATTCAGTTCAGACCTTCCTATTCTTATGAAGGAGTATAGAGATAAGTGTGTAACTATGGCAAACAATGTATTTGGGTGGATGATGTCATTAGTTGTCTAGCTTTTGAAGTAATGAGCTTTTTTTAAATTTAGAATAAGGTTATAGGCTATAGTCTGTGTTCTACTCGGTTGAATGAAATGCCATTCCTTGTGAACATTGCCGTTGGGAGTACCAAGGGTGTGAATGTTTGAGATTTGCCTTGTAGTTTTAGCTGAATTCAAGATGTTGGGATTGGGAAACATATATATACCCATATGTATGCCCTACATAGGCATCATACTTAGTTCCACTTCTCACCGGGACTATCTCAAACCTACTGAGCCATCTCACTTTTCCCTGTAACAAGCTGCTCGGGGCTGCAGCTCAGGTCCTCCATGGTACACCAGCCCCTCCTTCACAGATCGTATTCCAGCCCTGAACCAAGGCTTCCAATCAAACCTTGCCTGGACAAGCTTCAACAGCTGATCAGAGCTCACTTAGAGGGGACTTTGCTTTTCCTTACTTCCTTGTCAATTTTGCTCAACAGGTTGTTCATTTATGCCTACATTACATTTCTGTATATTTGGTAATGTGCCTATGTTGCATTTCTATGGTTTCCCATGTTCAGCACTGTGACCTTTTGGTTGTGATTACGTTGAATTTCTGTACTGTATAATATACCCAAAACCAGTCACTCAGGAAAGAAGAACCCTGTCTGTATTGCACACTCGGTTTTTGTGTCTGCTGTTCTTCCTTACTGGCCAGCAACCATTGGTACCTACAAATACGTTTAATCTGTTCCCTGGCAACTGCTGTCCCTGGTGTCATTCTTTCATTGCTCCCCAGAGTGTTGCAAAAGGTGTTCCCTAACAAATGGTGCCTTGACTGGAATTGCCTTGAGTTTCACACCGGTGTTTGTGGTGAGTAACTTTGTCGCTCTGGCCATCCATCACATAGAATAAAAGAGGGTTTTCCCTTCCTCTCTGGCGAGTAAACAGGGGACTGAGGAGTTAACGACAAGTTACTCCCTGTCAGTAATATTAGGGGATCGTAACATCCATGCAGGAGAACCTGTGCCGAAGGACATTTAGGAATTCCAGCAGGGGCACCCTTCCACAGTAGGGTGAAAGGACCATCTGGTTGGCAGGTTACCCCGGAACACAGGGAAATTATTTTGACATGTGCACAAAAAGTAATGGTTATTGATCAATAACTGTATTTGTATTATATGTGGAGAAGTGTATTACTCCATTGGATAGCAAACTGTTTATGTGTTGTCTCTGAGCTGTCAACAGCTGTTGATTTTCTATCTCTCTCGCTCTCTCTTGGTCCACTGTCTAACAACTTTTCTTGCAGGATACAATTATTGTGTTTATATTTCAGGGTGTAAATTGTGAGTTCAGGGCGCAAAGGGCAACAGAAAATCTGAAGGAAACATGAAGTTGGTTTACCCCCATATGTTGAAAAACACTGAAAGTTTGTTTAAACAGCTGGCAGGAGAGAAAGGTTTAAAACGTACCACCACATAGCCCTGCAGCTCAAGTAGAGGAGGAGACTAATTGACTATTGTAAAATAGTTTTGCGTGCCAGTGTGGACAAGGAGAGGGAAGGCACACACTGAATCTGTCACCCAGCCTAGATGTGTATTGGAGCCAGGCTGCATGCACTCAGAGCTGTAAGAGCAGAGAAATGCCTACGTTCTGGAAGGGGCATTTCTAAAATAGCAATGTTAAGGCAAACTTTACCAGTAAAGAGGAACTCACTATGGTAAAGAGGATGTATCAATACCTCTCCCAAGATATTAAACAAACCAGCTACTCCTCTCAAGTAAGGAATTCCCAGTGTTAACATATGAAAGGAATAGACCTCACAGAAGGGAAAAAAACAGATCTGAGTGTTTGTCACTACTAAGACATGTAAAACTTAAAAGTACATGCCCCACCTTCTACTTACACAGCACGCTGTCCTATTAGCTACCTAGCGCCTACCTTAGGGGTGACTTACATATAGTTAAAAGGGGGGGTTTAAGGCTTGGCATGTAGTTTTAAATGGCAAGTCAAAGTAGCAGAAAACTGCACTCACGGGCCGTGCAGGTCAGAGACAGTTTTGAAAGGCTAAAGTTGCTTGTGCCTCATGCTTGTGCATGCTCACGAGACGTTTCTGACGTTCGGCAACGCAGATTGCGTGTTCGGCGAGAAATAACGCGCAAACTTCACCACGCAGTCGCTAATGGGCGCGGCCATGTTGTTTTTCTACTCTTTGCATGGTTCTGGGTCCTGTTTTTCATCCCTCTCTAATCTTTTCAATCCTTTGTTTCTTACACTGTTTTTCTGATCTTTTTCATTTATCATCTATCCCTCTCTCTCTCTAAGTGTATATTTTGTGTTTTATTTATTCTTTTACTGCGTTTTTGTACTGTTTTTCTCTTAGGTGCTTTCTTTTTTTTACTTTCCTACTTCTTCTCCTGACTTAATTTTTTACTTCTACATTTTCTTTTCGACCCTTTCCCCCCCAGAACCATGGCTAAGGCTAGCAAGTAGGAAAAGGCCAAGGCTATTTGCGGCCAAGAGTCACCTTCCTTGTGGAAGATGGCGCCCTTAGAGGTGGAGGTGGACGCCCTTGTTTTTTTTTGTACAGCGACACCTCCCCTCAACCTTGGCAGCAGGCGGCAGGCCTGGCTCGGGCTGTGCTACCCAGGAGCGTCACCGCCGGTGGGCGAGCGTGCGCCGAGCGGTGTTTCGCTGCTCTGAGGTCCAGCACACCCACAACCAGCTGACTCACCAGTGGTCCAACATCTTGGACCGGGAGTAGGACCTGCTGGACCTGCTAGGTGTTGCGGCTGTGGGGCTTGGTGAGTAGCTAATTATAGTAGTATTGTGTGTTCTGTACTGTGTTATTGCGAATATTTATATTCCCAAATAGCAAAAAGTCTGCTGCTTACATGCAGTTAAGTTTCGTTTAAAAATCTTATATTATGTGATTGTTATTCTTCTTGACACTAGACAGGTGCTCAGCACTACTAATCTTACTTGTTTCATTTTGCGCTTGCTTGGGCTCATTATGTAAGAGAGTTTAGAGAACTTAAGTTGGGGAATGCTAGAGAGACTCCTTTCCTTTGTCCTGTCACTAAGATATTGGTGGTAGGTAGTTTAGTTACTTAGTATTAGTTGGTAATTTTTAGTGGTCCGTGGCGTGACACGTCCTCCGTCACGTGCTGCTGACTCCAGTCCTTAGAAGAACCTTTTTAGTTTGTTAGTGAGTGAGTAATATAGCAACTCATCAGCACTTCAGCAGCAACCAACCAACAATTTGGTGTATGCAATATGCATTCATCCATCTGCATTTTCGAGGACTAAAATACATGGAAATGTAGACTTAGTGAACAATTGGCCTATCAATGGGATTGATTCATTGATGATTTCTAATGAAATTGAAACTTAGAAGAAGCAAATATATTTTTGGGCAATTAATTTCCAATGTCTCTGGAATAGATAGGCAAGGCTAGGTGGTACTTACAGGTTTAAGATTCTGGAATCGGAATGGAACACTGGATTAATAAATAATAACTAAACGGTCCACAATACTACTACTAGCCGATCAGATTAGATAGGTCAATTTGATTGCAATTGTTGTTTCCTGTCCAAAAATGTTTTTAGAGCGTTTTAAAAAATATTTTATTTGTTTCTCACCAATCAATTTCCGTCCCTTTATTATATCTTACATGACCAGCATGCCGGGGCAAGAAGATGACGGGGTCGTCTGAGGTGGGACTCAGAGCTGGAAATGCCTCCCAGGACCAGGATCACTCCTCTACCGAGAGCTATGCTGCTGGCTCCAGTAAGTCCTCCTGTTGTTAATATTAATAATTATATTTCCCCAACTTCTACTGCACCTTAGTTTTTCCGATCTATTATTTCCGTTTCCTAATTCTTTTTTTTGCCAACTCTTCTTCGATCTATCTGTTTCTAAATTCTTGTTATCCCAGTGTTACCTACCTACCTAGTTACATTTTTTTGTAGTGTCTGTGCTATTTTTTTACATCAATCTAACTGCCTCCGACTCTGTTCTACTATTAGTCTGTCTGTAGCTTGCCCAGTTGGCCACTCTTTATTTGTAAAAAGTTTGAAAACTCAGATTCACCAATAGCTCTGGCCACTGAGTCCAGCCCTTTGGGTTGTCCTCTTCCTAATCTTGAGAGGTTTTTTGACAATTGACACCAACAAAATGTCCAACCAGATATTTTACTATTTTTGATAGGATAGGACATATTACTACTGTCTACTCTACTGTAGTACCTAATTTGTACTATTGATGTATGTGGTATGTATCGTATTTTCTTAATCTTGCTAGTGAAAATAAATAAATAGGGGGAGGCGTATATGACATCTAAAAAATGTGCAATGTTTTTTCTAGGCGTACCGACCACCAGTGCGTGGTCCAGCGGTGGGCCAGGCGACGCCAGCCAAGAGGGAGCAGATGCGGCAGCTGCTGCAGGGGTGGGTGAGCCAGCAGCAGTGGCTGGCAGTGGTAAGTTGTACTTATATTACTTACTTATTTAATTTGATGAGATTGAAAATTTATAAAGTTCGCGATTGCACAAGGGCGTTTTGGCGCTGGGTCCGAAGCACAGCGGATTCTTGGACATAATAATGTGTTGGCTTAGCAGGTGAAAAGCCATGTTTTTATGGCTTTTCTAAACAGCAAAAGTCAAGGACCGCTTTTTATCGCAATCGGAAGGAGATTCCAGTTTTTGGCAGTCCGCAGCAGGAAACTTCTCCCTCCCCACCTCACCTGCTTAAACCTAGGGGCTTGTAGAAGTTTTGTGTGTGCTGATCTCAGACTTCTGGTCGGCACATACCATTTCAAGTGAGATCTCAAGAACTGTGGTCCAGACCCATGCAAGGCCTTAAAGGCTAGGCACAGAGATTTAAACATAATCCTTTTATTTATAGGTAACCAGTAAAGGGCCTTCAATCTATGGCAATTTGGCTCATATCTGGGAAGATCCAGAACCAGCCTTGCGCAGCATTCTGCAGACGCTGTAGTTTTGAAAGAAGTTGGGCTTGGAATCCTGCATACAGGGCGTTGCCATAATCCAGTCTGGATAAGGCCAAGGCTGTGACTAGCGTTTTACGTGACTCGAGGGGAATAAAAGGACAGACTCTTCTAATCATCTTTAATATATAACAGATGGTTGAAGAGAGGTTATTTATCTGGGCGTCGAAAATCAATTTGTTGTCAAATTTGACTCCTAGATTTTTTACCTTGCCCACTGGTACTGGGCAGGTGCCCAGCCTGGTTGACCACCAGTTAGGAGACTAAAAAACTGACTTTGATCCCAACAGCATAACCTCGGTTTTGTCACCGTTCAGCTTCAGGCAGTTTAGCTGCATCCACTGATCTGCCTGCGTCATGCAGTCATTAAATCGCTCAGCTGTTTCCTCCAAGTTGCCTGCAACTGACACCACTATTTGGGTGTCGTCCACATATGATACTGAAAGAAACCCATGCTGCCTAATAATCTCTTGTTGGCAATAGTTACACAGTCGCTGCAAGGGTGTACACACTGTACGTTTGAGAGAGACTAAGTTGTTGTGAACAACGGTTGAAGAAGACACCCTTAGCATAAGCAATAGCATTAGCGGCGGGAGTTGAGTAACTAATGACCTCCTCTATCTGACTCCAACTCAGCTGGGAAAGTTTTATGAAGAAGACTAAGAGTCATATGACCTTGATGACTGGTTTGAACGAAAAGGGAAAGAAGGCTGGAAGGAGGAAGGACGACATGTAATATATGACTGGCAGAGAAGGATGCATGGGATGCATAGGTGGCTGATAGGAATCGGATGCATGGGTGGTTGAAGAATGGGTGAAGGTGAAAGAAAGGATGCCTGCCTGGGTGGGTGGATGAAACTGTATGGGTGATAGGAAGAATCCTCCAGAGGTTTCATGGGTCAAACTCAAAGGCAAGCAAGGAAGGAAGCATGGGTGGTGGTTACAAAAAAAAACAAATGTTGGTGAAAGGTTTGTTGAGAGATTATTTAAGAAGAATGATAGCCATGTTTACTTTAAATGGATGGATGCCCGGATGGTACTGTTATCATAGCATAGATGGAGACTGTCACTGTATGTAAACAATGTAAAAGAAAAATAAACCGTGGCATAGTAACAAAGCCAAGGAGAATAGAATAAGAGATTTGAATTTAAAAAATATAATTTTAGAAGAGCAATGCAATGATAAACGGAAAAATCACTGGTAAGGGAAACAAGGACTGTTTTTTTTCAAGGTTTTTGATTCAAGATTGTATTTCAGAATACTCCCTTGACTCACAGTAGTTTGCAAGCACAGCATATATATTGTGTATGTATGTACCCATACCCACCCATAATCAAGCACCTTTCTCCAACTCTGAGGCCCACTCCCTAGTCTCTACCCAAGGAATTTTTGACTGTGGCAACCTGCCAGGGGTGGCCTATCGGCTGCATGGTTACATGTCGTCCCATATATAATCAATGATCATTTGGATCCGATATCATTGTTGTAGTAGTAAGGGTGAAAGTGAAATTGAGCAGTTGCCATTGATGTAACAGAGTATAGCCATGATAGACAAAAAAAATAATTGTGTAGTTGTAGACTACAGCTGCCCCACCTGCAGACAGTAGTAAATAAAAATAACGCGAGTCTGCGACACCAGTATGTCTGTCTGGGGTGCAAGCTGACTGAGCTGGCAGGCCTGCAATGTTAATTTAGCTAAACAAGATAGAGAGAAGAGAAAGACTTCTCTACTCCATACTAGTGCCTAGTAGTAGTAATGCCTGAAACTCCCACAAATGTTAGAGACCGAGGAAGTGGGAGGATAAAACAAATGTTATGTACTGTGCTTGCTAGTGCTACTGTGCCACTATGTGTATAATTAATTTTGTGTTACTGTTTTGCTAACATTATTGGTTACTATTGTCTTTTTTCTTTCATGATATAGCTGCTCCTTCCCCACCATCCAGGACGGAGTTAGCAGCCATGGCCTGGTGCTGGAAGCTGGAGGCCATCTGCACAGAATACCGGTGGCTGGTGGCTCAGGCAGAGTAGGAGGTGGCAGCAGCTGCAGCCTCCTCCAATACCCTGGGCCCCAGCCTGGCCCCCCAGTGGTATGGTGCTGTGGTCTGGCAGCTGCCCGCTGCACTTCATCTTGATTGAACTCTGCTGTCCCCCCCGTGGATGCAATTGTAGAGCATTCAAGCGCTGCATGCTCCTCCGAACGGCATGCAGGTAAAGGAGGTCCTGGAGATTAACCGGCGACTGCAAGCCCACTGCTGGAACTCCATCGCCTTGCCCCATTTTAATTTTTTTTTGGGTGGGTGGTAGTGGGGCATTGGAGAAAAGTTGGGGTTTATATATTTATGGACAATTGACTTTTGGAGTGGACAATCTTTGGACATGGTTGGGGTTAGGGAGAGGGGTGGGTCAGGTGTTGTGGGTATCCATTCGTTTTTTTTTCCTCATTCATAAATAAGTAAGTTGTCTTAAAGCAGTCAATGGCACTTTCCTGGGTCCAAGCAGAGGGGAAACACAACCTTGTGAAACTCTTATCACCTCAAGGACTCTTGGATTAGCAGACCACACGACTCCTGGGGCTAAGGCGAGGAAGAGTGTGATCTCCTTCCCTGAATGCAGCCTCCGTCCCTTTAACTCACCTTTTTCATAATCATTGAACTTTTTGTTTTTTTAGGAAGTCGACGTATCAAATTTGCTAATCCACTTCTCCCAGGCCCCCCAAAATGTAGTTATTTTCCTTGACATACAACCCAGGTCCAGTTTATGGATTCTTTTAACAGATGCAATCCAGTCTAAAAATAGTGGAGGATTGGGGGATACCCATTGTAAACAAATAAAAGTAAAGCTTGGAGTTTCGAGAGCTTACAGCTAATACTCTCCTCAGGCCAGATTCCAAAGATGACCAAAACCAAGCTTACCTTAATTTCTTGGCCAAGTACCTTTGAGATAGTCTTACCCACATGGTGCCAGAAGCCCTGGATCTGGGGACACTGCTGAAACATGTGCACGTCGTCTGCACACCCGAGGTACACTTCAAGCAGACCTTTACTCCAGCGCCTCCTATCTTGGTAAGCTTCTTCGAGGTCCAATAAGTTCTATGAAGTGTAAACAGATGGTTTCTCCTCAATGAGGCAGCTTTAACAACACTCCATAAAGTGCACATCGATACTTGTCAATAAGATGTAACATCGCTGGAAGGCAGGTCTCTTCTCCAGGGCTCCTCCATAGATATTAATGGTGGTTCTCCTTTAACTAAAAGCCAGTACCATTTAGATACTTCTTTACGTTGGAGAGGTGGGGCTAGCAACTTGTTCTCAAGTTCCACGTTCGCATCTCCATCCTTGCCCAAATTAACAGCCCAGCTAGACAATTGATAAAGTTTCAATCTGGACAACCTTTGGTTCATAAAATGAGGAAGTCCCATGAAAGTAATTTTTTTGTCTTGCAGTAATTGACCCCATTTCACAATGCCTTCTTCCAAAAGTGGGGCTGACAACCTATCCTTGTAGCACGCGGGAGTACCCGGAGAGTTCCAAATAGGTGCGCTTGAACAATAGTACAGAATTCTGAGCATCTTCCTTAGCTGATACCATAGTTTACAGGCCAACCTCAAAACCTTTAATTCAACTTTTTAAAAGTATTTGGGATGCTGCAGCCGACAGATGGGACCATGGAGCGTCTGTTCTGCCTTCTAGAACCTTTTCCTGAATAAACAGAGCATTATACGCTTGGACCCGTTACTGGCATTTCCTCGAGGGTCCACCGTCCTTCGCTGAGACACGTCCAGCCGGCCCAGGGCTGTCACTATCCCTCCTTGACACCTTGTCCTGATGAAGCCCCGCCGTGACCACCTATTTGGGCACTTTTAGGGTTGAAATGACGACGCATACTCGAGGTCCAGACCAACCAAGACACCACATTACGCAAGACAGTAGTTATTGGTGTGAAAGCATTATCTGGCCTATCACCCACTTGTATATAGAAGCCATTATCATCCTGTATATACTGCACACTTGTACAGCACTAAGCACTTATGTTACAAAATCACCCCATTTCCATGTAAATATTTCTTGTTGACAGCTTCTGTTTACTGTGATTAACTACTGAATGAATTTAATTCTGATAATTATAAAAGAAACAGTAACAAGCATTTACGTTCCGGTTCAAATTCCTTCAAAGTGAATGTTTTTATCTACATGTGTGTTCCATAGGTTGCTATCTTTGTTATATTTGCACTATGAGAAAAACTAAGTAACGTACTTTCTACCCGACAGAACCACTTGTTGTTTAAACCAAATTTAAAAAGAAGCCCATCTCCACCCTGGGGAATATTTTTGGACTTGGCTAATATAAATGGGGGAAAACAAGAGGAGTCGAACAAATAATGTCTCACATTCTTAAAATGGAAAGCCCAACAGTAAAAATGGAGATCAAGACTAGCTATACCCCCATCCAGCTTTGGGCATCTTAGTTTCCTCCACGCAATCCTAGGAAGCTATTTATGTCACTTTGTATATCCTTTAATGTTTTCAGACTAAATAATAAAGGAATTGCGTCAAAAATAAAGGTACATTTTGGCAAAATTGACATTTTAACCAGGTTGGAACGACCAAAAATTGACAGTGGGAGACTACCCCATGGTCTTAATAAGGTTCCCGTCTCTTTCCTTTTTAACTTGAGGTTAACCTGGGCCAATCTGTTAATGTCCTGTGTGATTTGTATACCTAGGTATCTTATTTGCTGTGTAACTGATGGGGAACTAGATTGCAAGTTCTAAGACATAATTTCAGTTTTTGTGAGTTCATTGTATACCCAGAAATCTTCCTAAAATCCATCAAAAGCTGCTCCAACTTCGGTAGGATGGTTGGACTTTCCCCTGTAAAAATCATCAAATCATCGGCATATAGTGCTAGTTTTTTCACCCAACCCTCATATTCAAACGGTGTGAAGATTTCACTAGCCCTGATGTTACAAGCCAATGGTTCAACGTAAAGATCGAAAAGTAATGGGGAAAGAGGACATCCCTCTCTAGTTCCTCGCTCCAGCCTGACTAAATTAGTTACATTTCGATTCACTACTATCCTTGCTGTGGGGGTTTTATAGGTGTTACTAACGGCCTTTAGAAATGTGGCGTAGGCAGGGCCAGCTCACCCTATCAAAGGCTTTGGCCGCATCAAATACAAAGATGGTAAGAGGAATCTTGTTGACTGAAGCAATGTCAATTGCACCGATCAGCTCATGGGTTAAATCGTGGAGCTGGCAGCCCCTAATAAACAAAAACAACAGGAACTGGGGGTCTTATAACGGACAGCACAAAGGTGATAAGTGAAAGTGGACTGAAGTGCAACAGACCAAATCAAACCTGGCCACGAGCAGAGCATGGATTACCATCAATCTTACTCGAAGTACAGAGCAAATGGTGAGAGAAAGGTGGCTCTCATGATCAGTAATATCATTTGGTGATCCAACTATTTGGCAGAGGTATGTCCCTTGATCGTGGGGACTACCTCGCTAGTTTGAAGCTCTCTTGTTATCTCAGGCTGGTAAGTGTTAGCCAGCAACACATGAAGTGTAAGAAGTTGTGAAGAACAAGGATCGTGATCCTATAGTGTGCAGTGCAAGAAAATAGAAAAAGTGAGAACTAAAAAAGGTTGTGTAGAGAGGACAAATCTTGATGTGCCGAGTACTCCACACACCTTGATTAAAAGGGTGTAACAAGGTTATAGCAGTACTAGCAAGTGACTACTATGTGAAGGCCCCTAATAAACCCCTTCTGATCAGGATGGACCAAATAGCCCATCATGGTATTTAAACTCTCTGCTAAAATTTGCGCAAAGATTTTATAATCGTAATTTAGCAGGGAGATGGGCTTCTAGGACTAACTTTTTTGGGGTCTTTATTAGGCTTCATAATCAAAGTAACAGCTGCCTCATCCCAGGAGTTAGGGATTGGAGTATCGTTGGAGAAAATACTATCAAATAACTTCTCCAGAATAGGAACAAGAGTCTCACTAAGGGCGATATAAAACTCATTAGGTAAGCATCCAGCCCTGCGGCTCTACCTCTTTTTAGGTGTTTTATTATAGTCTTTATTTCTTCTAAAAAGATATTTACGTTCAACTGTTGGGCCTGATCTCCAGAGAGGGTAGAGTTATTCTATCCAAATAATTTTTTATTTGAGATTCAGAAGCCACCCGATCTTCTGTATATAGTGCTTGAAAATAAGACTCAAATGACTTTTCCATTTTCATATTGTCTGACAAAACCTCCCTTGAATTTATGTTAAGAATCTCCTTAATTATATTCCTTGTTTGATTGGTACGAGATTTCCAGGCAAGGAGTTTCCCACACCCTTCTCCATATTCATAATTAGCTAGTTTGCTAGCGTGCCATCTCTTCTAGTAATATTAGTTGAGTAATCCACCAGAGCCTGCCTCTTGCCTATAACCTCAGAATGTTCCTCCCTCTGCTCTACATTATCTTGGTTGGGAGCTTGATGATTCAGTGCTCTGGCAATATCTGCTTCCAGTGACCTTACGTTTCTTTAGTCTCCTTATGTATTTTGGCCAAAATACTTATCACTCTGCCTCTGATGTATGCCTGTAAGGGGGCTGAGAGTTCATTAATTTAAAAAAAAGACAGTGTGTCGCTCTTTAGTTGTTCGATCACTGAAGCATCAGATTGAAGGGCTCTGTCAAAGGTCCATCTTCCTATTGCCGAATGTCCTATTATTTGTAGTTCCATCAACACCGCTGAATGATTTGAGAGGTGTTCTGAGATAAGTGTTACTGACCTAACACTATTTTTCAGCCTGGTGTCTACTAAAAAGAAGTAAATTCTAGCGTGATGGCCATGTTTTTTATTATGAAATGTATAGCTTGAGGGGCCTCTTACACCCCCATTCTTAATTCTCCAAATATCTAAGAGGCCTAGATCATCTATCAACGCTCTAATAAAAGAGCCCATTTTAGTGGATACTAATCCCGCCCCATTAGACCTATCAAGTGAGGGATTGAAGAGGATATTGAAATCACCGACAATGATGACCGGCAGATTAGATTGCATTAAGTGATTATAGATAGTTTTTAAGGCTGAATCATCATCTATGTTTGGTCCATAGTACCCCACTAAAACCACCCAATGATTCTGAATCTTAATATCAGCGATAATCCAATGCCCCTTATTATCTACCTTAAAGTGCCCAAGTGTTACTTTAGCCACTTTAAGAAAAATAAAGGCTACTCCTTTTGTACAACATGTTTGGGTGGTATGAAGAGAAATATCAATCCATTTCTGTTTGGAAACAATCGCCTCCCATTCATCAATAGCGAGATGTGTTTCCTGTAATATAATAATATCGTAATTTGATTTGCTCAGGCATTGGAGGATTCTTCTGTGTCTACCCACCACTCTGAGTCCATTGACATTCCATGTTAAAATTCTAATTGGGGGTCAAAACAGGCATTTAAGTCTATCAAATCCAGTGTCTTCGTCCACCAAAAAAATAACTTGTTCATGGCCTAGGCCCCTCTTGTTTACAACTTCCTTTGAAATGACAGAAATATGAGGACTTTTTTTAGTTTTTCCCTAATATGCTCCCCACCCAGTGAACTACAAACTTAATTTGCTTCTCATGTGACCCCCTCACCCCCACGTGAACCCTCCCTAATTACATTTTGGGTATGATGGAAAATGTACCCTCAAGAGCTCACTTCCCCCTCCGGGATTTGCTGATAGACAAAAAAAAGAGATTAGCAATAAACAATCTGTTATCCCTGAGCTTTAATTTGATCAATGAAAATCCCAACCTCTTTAGGGTCTCTAAAGTTAGACATTTTATTTTTCCACATAACCCTAAGTGAGGCTGGGAATCTCAACTGTACTGTTGCCCCCAAAGATCTTAAAATTGGCATAAATTTCCCCAGTTCCCACTGTCTATCCTGTGTAATTCTCGAAAGGTCTGACCTGATCCGAAAGGCCCACTCCCCTTTTGTGAAACTACCAGCTTTTAGGGCCTCCGATAACACACATTCTTTTAGTGTATAAGTTTTGAAGTTGACCAAGATTCTCTGGGGAGTTTTCCTATTCAGATTTTTTGTAAAGGGATCTCTGTGGATTCTCTGAATGTCAGCCTCTAACTCCTGGGAGTCAATAGTGGGCATGAACTCTTTTAGCAACTTTATAAAGAAGCTTTTGATGTTTTCACCCTCTAAGCCTTCTGGAATGTTTGAGGACTTTAATGTTGTTTCGTCTGGCATTATTTTCTATGGTCTCAATTTTATCTAATATAGCTTTCTCCCCATTTTTTAATGCCTGTATCTCAATGCAATTAGTCTCAACTTATTTGTTCAGGGCTTCAACTGAGGCTTCCATCACACAAATTATCTCAGTGATTGCCGACATTTTAGCCTCTAAAGTTTCACAAGACACTTGCATTTTGGCCTGGTTCATTTACGAAATGGCAAACTTATTCCTGATCTCCAAAGACAATGGGCCCGATTCACAGAACTAACTCAAGACAACATCCTAAACTTACTACCATTTTGGTATTCACAGAAGGCACTTACTCATTTTGGTATTCACAGAAGGCACTTAGTCATTTCGGTATTCACAGAAGTTAGGAGTCCAAACTTTAGGACTCCTAAATGCCTTCTGTGAATATCGAAAGTCTTAAAATTAGGATTTTTCTCAGTTTAGGAGTAGTAAAGTTAGGACCCCTAACTTTACTACTCCTAAATGTTAATGCCTCTAAAACCTTTACCATGTCTTGCGGCCTAGGGATCGGAAAAAAACAATGTTCCATCTTTTTAAAAGGCAGGAAATTGGATAGTATTGACAAGTTTCCATATCTGGGCATTATTTTCGATAAGAGGGGCACCTGGCGGGCTGCTGCCCAAGCTAGGGACATTGCGTTTTCTAAAGCTACAGGTGCGCTGACCAACTTCTCCAAAAAGCTGGGGGGACGTCCGATTAACCCCTTATTACAGATCTATCGGGCCAAGTGTATTTCGACTGGCACTTATGGATCTGGGATCTGGGGAATCGAGCACGCTGATCAAATTCAACGTTCCGAGAACTTATTTTTGCGCTACCTCCTGGCCGTCCCACGTGGTACATCAACCTATGTGGTGCACAATGAACTTGGCCTTACGCATATTGCGGACATCATAAACTCTTCCCCTATCATCTTATGGCACAAAGTCTGGACCAACCAAGAGACACTTTTTAACAGGGAAATTATCACAGATTGTCTTAGACTGAATGAGGTTAATAACATCAAGTGGCTGAATTATGTAAGAAACTTGTCTTCCGACTTAGGGCATCCTGAATTTTTCTCTGAACCCTCAACTCTGAACAAAATATCGAGAGTTACATTAAAACGACTAGTCTTAAGTCATCTGACTAGCCGTCGTTGGTCATCCGAAAAATATAAGAGCACGGTAGTGGATTACCAACATTCCACTACAACCGAAGGGATTCAGCAATACCTATCCTTAATACCATCACCTTTTACCCGTATGCTCGTGACTCGTTTCCGCACTGATACCTTCTTCAGACTATTAACATTTCCCAATCAAAATTGTTGGTCCAGCGACCTGGAGAAATGCCCTTGTGATGGTTTGTCAACACAATCCAATATTCATTGTATTTTATTCTGTAGGTACTATCAACTGCCGAGGGCTACCCTTTTGAAATCTCTGCTCAAATCATGGGGACTACAATCCTGTAGAGCGGCTTTTTATAAATTAAAAACATTGGACACTCCTCTAACTATGGCCGCCGTCTCCTCTTACTTAAAAGTGATTGTGAGAGTGAGGGCATCAATGCAGCCTTAGACGATATATGATTTAATGCTTGTTCTGTACTTTTATTCTAAATGACTCTGTGACAGCTGCTAAACAATTGTGATTACCCCCAGTGTACTCGTTTTAATCTTTGTATGACCCTTTGTGGTATTTTACTACTGAATTTTTATTGATTCTTTTTTAAATTCATTTGTGTGTACTTTTATGATATTGTTTTTACATATCGAATAAAGTTTGCAATTGATTGATTGATACTCCTAAACTGAGAAAACTCCTAACTTTACGACTTTAGGTGTTCACATAAGGCATTTAGGAGCCCTAAAGTTAGGAGTCCTAACTTTACTACTCCTAAACTGAGAAAAATCCTAATTTTAAGAATTTCGGTATTCATAGAACGCATTTAGGAGCCCTAAAGTTAGGAGTCCAAACTGTACTACTACTAAACTCGCAACAGTGTGTGTTGCCTACGCTGTCATTGGAGCCTCGATTCTTCCCCCACGCTACAGGAGTAGCTCAACCAACTGATCCCGTGCTGGAAGCGCATCGCGTGGCGCAAGAGGAGGGTGAGGCGCTGGCCCCGGGACTGCGAGGACCAGCATTCAACAGCTCCAGCTGGTCCTCTTCCCGCGAGAGCCGCGCCCCCTCACAGAACCACGCCCACAGCCAAGTCCTTTAACTACTCGCGGCACCCGCTTCGCGGGTGCCACTCGCAACAGTGTGTGTTGCCTACGCTGTCATTGGAGCCTCGATTCTTCCCCCACGCTACAGGAGTAGCTCAACCAACTGATCCCGTGCTGGAAGCGCATCGCGTGGCGCAAGAGGAGGGTGAGGCGCTGGCCCCGGGACTGCGAGGACCAGCATTCAACAGCTCCAGCTGGCCCTCTTCCCGTGAGAGCCGCGCCCCCTCACAGAACCACGCCCACAGCCAAGTCCTTTAACTACTCGCGGCACCCGCTTCGCGGGTGCCACTCGCAACAGTGTGTGTTGCCTACGCTGTCATTGGAGCCTCGATTCTTCCCCCACGCTACAGGAGTAGCTCAACCAACTGATCCCGTGCTGGAAGCGCATCGCGTGGCGCAAGAGGAGGGTGAGGCGCTGGCCCCGGGACTGCGAGGACCAGCATTCAACAGCTCCAGCTGGCCCTCTTCCCGCGAGAGCCGCGCCCCCTCACAGAACCACGCCCACAGCCAAGTCCTTTAACTACTCGCGGCACCCGCTTCGCGGGTGCCACTCGCAACAGTGTGTGTTGCCTACGCTGTCATTGGAGCCTCGATTCTTCCCCCACGCTACAGGAGTAGCTCAACCAACTGATCCCGTGCTGGAAGCGCATCGCGTGGCGCAAGAGGAGGGTGAGGCGCTGGCCCCGGGACTGCGAGGACCAGCATTCAACAGCTCCAGCTGGTCCTCTTCCCGCGAGAGCCGCGCCCCCTCACAGAACCACGCCCACACAAACCACCATACTGTAAAGGCGCTCACCGGTCCGAGCACCGCGGGACGCGCGCGGGTCGCAGCCCGGGGCGAAGACCGGGCAAAGAGCGGGCCGTTCGAGGCCGTGAGAGTCCGGTCCGGCCCACCCTCCCAAGCCTTACACCAAGGACATCTAAGCACAGGTATTTACCATTACTTTCGACCTGTCCTAACAACTAACAGCTGCCATTCAAAATTCTCCCTGGAATCAATCGTAGGAAAATGAATACGAGATCTAGCAAGCACAAAAAACTCAAAAAAAATGGGATAGGCGAAAAATTGCTAGGCCCAATGGATGACTTTCTCGCAAAAGCTTACACTTTTATTGACCAAAGCCTAAGCCTAATCGAGGGGAGGGTTTCAACTGAACTTGCAATAGCACGCCGATCCTCAATGGGACTATTAGCAACCGCAAGATCTCCAGCCATACAGCCATTGCTACCTCAAAGGGACACAGCTGTAAACAGACCTAGCCTCCCAAACAACGTAGACCTCTCAGCCTCCCAACTCAGCGCAACCTCCACAGAAAGCAACCTAGAAAAAACCCCAATCATTTTTCCCGATACAACCTCTGAAGAATTAAGGCAAAAGAGAGGGAGGCGGGAGGGGGCCATAAAGAAAAGGAATGTTAGGAAAACACGAAACCAAACTGAAAATATCAAATCAACTGAGAACACAGTTTTGGTTGGTGATACAGACCTACTTGTATTGCCCCATCACTCTGTCCCCCCAAAAAACAACGTGATAGAATTACATCAGCCTTCATATGCTCTCCAAGATATCTCTACACCAGATACCTTAAGCCTTCAACAACTAGGCAAAGATAGAGAACTATCACGACTAACTAAAGAAATAGCTTCCCTCCTAAATTCTCATATTCGCCCTCTAGAAATTAGACTTACTAACATCGAGAGACAACTAACAAAAATCTCTGGGTCTATCAAACCTATATCCTCTCAAGCTCTCCCAAAACTAGCCCCAAACCCCACGATTACTCTTCCTACTTCTAACCAACTTGCAACTTTACCGCTTTCACGCACTAAAAAACAATCCTCTTTAAAATCCTTGACAGTACCAAACACTCTCATCGCACAAAACCCAATTCCTAACCCCCAGATTATTCCCTCACAACCTAACCCCCAACTTATACCACTAGTAAATACCCCAATCACTGGCACATCAGCCCCTAAAAACCTAGCTACAATAAACACGCATCCACCAAAAACAAAAGGACCCCTGAAAGGGACCACTGAGCAAAGACCTCCCCTAAACATGCCACCTGAGGCATGCCCATATGTGGCAGTCTTGACGGGGGTCCCGGAACTTACACCTGAGGGGACGGAACCAAACTGGTCACTGAAGAATAAAGTTCGGTATTGGCTGAACACAAACCGCCCGGTTCCGCCACCCTGTATAACCAGAATAGTATCAGTCAGCAGGACCCCGTGGGTGGGCCATAGGGAAAAAACTATTCGGGGAGATTGCGTCGTAATTACTTTTGAGGATCCCACAATCGCTGAGTATATCTGCTCCTGGGAACATAACAACACCACAGGGGGGATCGCTACTAGACCACTGTCATATTTTTACCCAAAAAGATTCAGTAACAATAACACCTTATACGACACTGATAACATTTGGCGGAAACCTATCCCACAGCCGTGGGAGTTAGAGGTTGTTGGTTCAAAACTACCGCTACGACACAGTGACCCCTATAACCCCTGGCGCCCTGTAAATCAGAACTACCAGCAAAGAGAACTTCCATGGCAGATTATGGGTCCACAAAATAGACCTAGAAATTGGGAGCAATGGGAGCGACCATCCTACCAACCATATGAAGTCAATCATAGAGATACCACCAAAGGGCTAAATTGGTCAGGCATACCGACTATGAATCGGTTCAGTGGTCTGGAAATGGTCGATTGACTAATAACTAAATCCCCGGAGCCCCCACAGACAAGCTTGGCTCCATCCATCCTCATTCCAGCCGCTGTACAAACAAAAACCACAGCTTTAGACCACACTTCCTTACATCTTTCCGTGATCTTTTGGAATGTGGCAGGTCTTCGAAACAAAATAGTGGATGGTTCTGTAGCCGACTTTTTGAAGAAGGCTCAAATCATCTGCCTACAAGAAACCTGGTCAACGACGCCCCTACACTTCGAGGGATATAGAACATTTACATCTCCTGCCCTCCCTAGTACTTCAGGTAGACCTAAAGGGGGATTGGCTATCTACCTAGCAAATACAATCTCCGACATGAAGATCATTAAGGTAGACCTCCTGCCCAATTTCCAAATTCTTACGCTCAAATTAGGGAAAAAACTCTTCACCACATTAATTAACATCTATAATAACCTAGCGGATGATACTTTTCTGAACGTTCTTTCCCTAATACAAGAAAAAATAAATGAACACGGGCACCCTAAGCAAAAAATCGAAAACGCCAACATAATTTGGGGTGGAGATTTTAATCTTCATCCCTGCCCCAAAAATGACATCTGTGGAATGGTGGACGAATACGAGAATTCTTTAGTCCACTTTATCCATTCTAGCGTGGGCCCAGCCATGAACAAATTACTTGCCGATTTGGATCTGCAAATCGTAAACCCCATCCAAAAATCTAATAACAAACTAGAATTCACCTACAGAGGAAGGGGCCACAAGACCACCGTTGACTACATAATAATTACAGAAGGCCTTAAAGATAAAATTACCAACTTCAAAATTCTGGAAAACAACTTGAGCGATCATTCTGCTCTACAAATAAACTTCCAAACAAACCACCCAAGAACACACATGGCAACCATAGCAAAAACCTTAGCACAGAACAGGATAGAATTGGGGAAAAACAACGGATACACCATAAAATGGGAAAAACTGGACCCCAACATTCTTACTAAACAGCTAGTAGACTCTACCTATGATAACATCTTGATCTGTCTCGACCCTCATGCAGAGACGAATCAAATCGTGGAAAATTACAAGAAAATAATAGAGCAAGTCAGAAAACTTTTAACTAAAACACCAAAACAAAATAATCTAAGTTCCACAGGTTGGTTTAATCAAGATTGCACTAAGGCACATTCTAATCTGAAAAAAACTCTCGGAAACCCAAAATAGAGATAAAACAAATATCCAATCTCTTCGACGGGAGTATAACACCGCCAGAAACACAAGGAAAAAAGAACTGAAAGAATCTTTGTGGAAGGCCTTGCACAAAAGTGCACTCCAGAAAAACAGCCAGGCATTCTGGAAAATAGTCAAATCACCTCTGCTAACGGACCACACTGGCCCAAAAATAGATGTGGCCATCGATGAGGATTCGTGGGTGAATCACTTTTCAAAAATCTTTAAACTAACATCTACGAGTGAAGAACATCATCTCAATATCAATCCAGTAGCTTACCCAATCTTATTGGAGATCGAGCTGCAGGATTTCAATACGGCGTTATCATTAAGCAAGAGTGGGAAAGCTCCAGGTCCTGACGGGGTCCCAGTCGACCTATTTAAACATCTTCCAGACCTATGGGTACCAATACTCACCAGAGTCTGCCTAGCAACAATGAAACTTGGGCTGTTAGAATCATGGTCATCCTCAATCATGGTCCCAATCTTCAAGAAGGGGGACCGACAAGACACCAAGTGTTAGCGACCAATTTCGCTTCTCGACTCCCTGGGTAAACTAGTTGGTAGAGTCCTCGTCGAAAAGCTACAGCAATGGATAGAAGACAAAAACATCCTATCAGATTTACAGTTCGGATTCAGGGAGGGCTTCGGAACTGTCGAACAGGCCCTAAATCTAAGTCTGTTAATATCAAAATATACCCATGCAAAACCTGGCTCCATTTACATGGTTTATGTAGATCTGTCCTCTGCATTCGACTGCGTTTCGCATGCAAGACTCTGGTCACTGCTGAGTGCAATGGGGGTAGATCCCCCTCTTTTGGACTTTCTGAGGGAGCTATACAGTGAAGCCATGGCGAGAGTGAGGTACGGGACAAAAGGAGAACTGACATCACCATTCAGGGTAGAGCGGGGAGTGAGGCAAGGTTGTGTCCTTGCCCCCTTCCTCTTCTCTTTGTACACCAACGGCCTAGAAAAGACTATGCTGAGAGGAGGGAGAGACCTTCCAAGAGCAAACGGTCGCTTGATCCCCGCTCTCCTCTATGCGGACGATGCAGTCATCTTAGCCCGCACCCCCATTGAACTGCAGAAATCTCTATCTAAATACGCAGACTTCATGGGCGCTCTGGACCTCCACATAAACATCAAAAAAACTTACGTTATGGTAGCCGGCGGATCAAGAAAAACATCTAAGTCCATTTTTCTGAAACAACAAAAAATTGAAAAGACCTCGCAGTATCCCTACCTAGGCATTATGATTGATGATGCCTTGAATTGGAAAGCGGCAGTCGAGGCTAGGAGACAGCTCTTCAAACGAGCTATTATGGCACTGATGAAATTCTCCAATAAACTCGGCAAAAGACCACCAGTAGAACTACTACAGATTTATGCCGCGAAATGCCAAGCCATCGCTTTATATGGTGCAGGGATCTGGGGACACACACCTATCGGCTCCATTCAAAAAGAGGAGAATATCTTCACGAGGTTCCTTTTATCAACCCCAAGAGGCACTTCCATCTACGCCTCACATATAGAACTAGGAATCACATATATTGAAGATTTAATAAAAATCCAACCTCTTTTGCTTTGGAGGCGAGTATGGGTATCAGAAAAAAACACTTTGACTAAAACCATCCTACGCGACACCATGGATCTGGACCATGCCCACAAAATATCTTGGCTCTCTTACGTAAGACATTTCTTCTCTGACCTGGGTCTAGAAAAATATTACCACACGCCAGAAGAATTGAAGGAAATATCTAAAAAGGAACTGAAACTAGTTGCCTTGAGCCACCTGGAATCCCTTAGACTGGCATCACTGAGTGCGAAAAAATCGGTCATCCACGCAATTATGACACAGCAGTCCCTGAATATCCAGCCATATTTGACACTGGAGTTTACAACCTATGAAAAGATGCTCCTAACAAGGTTCAGAATGAACCTCTTTTTTAGACTAGTGTCATTTCCCGAAAAAAATAACTGGAAAACTCAGATGGAACTGTGCCCATGTGATGATCGTTCACAACAGTCCAACATGCACACAGTATTGTTCTGTAAGTTCTTCCATACCCACCGAAAAGTCTGGCTAATCCCTTTATTAAAAAAATGGGGCCACAGACAATGTCGTCCAGCCATGCTGGCACTTCAAACTTTGGACTCCGAATGGACAGTGTATCATGTACTGAATTTTTTAAAGTGTATTATGAGGCACAGAAACAATTTGTAATATAGCGAATTAATTTCTGTATTACCTAAACTACGTACACTTTTTGTTTTTTAACTGTATATTTAATCATATTTTTAAGCAAATTTTATCATGAACATGTGTATGCTATGATATCTTTTATGGTTTTACATTGCTAAAAACCGAATAAAGATTATTATTATTATTATTACTACTAAACTGAGAAAAATTCTAATTTTAAGTCTTTCAGTATTCACAGAAGGCATTTAGGAGTCCTACAGTTAGGAGTAGGTAGGAATATTTAATTGTATCTCCCCTTCAACTGAGGAATTAACATTTTTGGGATTCATTTCAGTCTCTGAAGCCTCACTCGAGGCCCCCTTAACCTCATCTCTGGATGGCTCTGCTACCTCAGGAATTGAAAAACCAGCTTGTTGAGTTTTTGCCTGCACTTTAAAATAAGATCTGAGAGACGGAGTTATCCTTATTTGAGGCGCTTTCTTCAAGTGTCTTTTTGAGGTGACTGGAAGATGTTGAGAGATCAAAGACTGGCTCCATCCTAATTTCTTACTGGGATTCTTTGTAGCTGTTTTGCCAGAGATAAGGACAACAGAAGGGGTAATAGACGAGCCTGCCAGGACCCACGAAGTAATAAATATTTATTTCGGAGAGTATATCTACTAGGGGCTTCTAATCCCTTCTCTCCAACTGAGTCCTCAGGTTGTAACTGTAAGATAGCGGTAGTCTCCGGGGAGGTGGAGGATGCAGATGCTCCCTGCCAACCTACTTGTTCCTGTACAACAGCTGACGTGATAGATTTTGCCTTCCCTCTTCTCCGAGGGGACTGATTTGGGGGAAAAGTGGTGCTTGAGTCCCCTCTGTCTAAGCACTTAACCCATCTAGGGCTCATGGACAGAGTGAAAGCAGGGAAAAAAGTCAAGGAGACGAAAAATGACTAAGAGTGACTGAGATGGAGATGGAAAAAGTGCTCTCGTAATATTGAAAGTTCGCCCAGCCACTCAGCCCTCCTAACTCTGCTAACTGAATAATGAGCCACACGGGACACCCTGCAGGGCTAATCCTACCTGGAGTCCCTCGTAGAGAAATCCTGGATGAGGCACGCCTATCAAGGTGAATGCCGTCGGAGGCTTGAAACAGTTGTCCTCCGACGTGTAGAGCCGATGCACGTCTATCAGCCAGTTCCAAGCCTGAGCGCAATCTGCCAGCAATGAAGGACAGAGCCGCCGCCCTCCTCTGCCGACTAACCGCTGGAGGACGCCACGGGAAAGCCGGCAGTGGAGCCAGAGGCAGACAGCACTATGTCTGCCGGTAAACTGGAAAACCAGACGGCGATAGAAAGGCTGACCCGTCGGGGAAATGGCAGGCAAGCGCGACCGCAACTACGAACCAGCTCAGGGGGATTTAGATCGGCACCCGGGGGAGAGGAGCTCGCGGCGAAACTAGCCCACCGCCATGTTCCCTTTCGGGCTGGTGCACCCCATTAGTTTATTTTGTTTGGGGAATAAATTATTTATACTTACTTTACATATGGTGTAAATGTTTTGTGGGGGGGTTACTTTTTTACCTCACATGGTTTCCTTTGCTGCTGCAGGGCCACAGCCAGTTTTTCATTGAAATAATAATCTGCCGATGGTGTAACACACCAACAGATAGATGCGGTACTCTCCTTGTGACTTGTCCTACTAGTACTGTCAGTCTCTGCTCATTTCCATATTATTAATTATGCCTCCACCAAACTTCTTCTCTCACCTGTGATGGATGTTTATTTATACTTACTTAGGCAAAGCGATGGCTGCATGGTGATGATGGTTTGGTTTCCCAAGATGCCATGGTGGTGGTGGTAGTAGTAGTAGACACTGACAGTAGCATTTGCAAAAAAAGACAATGAGACAGTCAGTCACCTGAGGGAGACTTGGGAACGAGTAGTAGAAGTACAGTACACAAGAAGACTGGCAAACAAGAAACCATGATGATGATAAGCAATGTTAAAGTAAAATAAAACATAATGTTGGTGGGGATAGCCTAGTACAAGTTACAAACTGAAGTTGACTCGACCTATGAAGTGGACAAGAGTAACCTTTAGTGCTGGAAGGATGATGAATCGATGCCAGCAATAATGATGATAGATTATGTTCCTTTGGAAAAATCTTTTACTTGCGAATACTGAGCATGGGTGGGCAAGCAGAAGAAGATCCTCGCCCTGCCTTGAGTTAGTGTTGCTTTCACCACATCTGCCCCAGCAAGTGTGTAATCAATTATTGGTGTAAATTTTATTTAGTCACACCTCAATATAAATCACACAGCCTGGGGAAAGAAGGTTAGGGTTTGATGAATGGTTGGGAAGGGATATTTGAGGGAAAGGTTTGACAAAGACAAACACTACACATGGACAACACACAATCTTGGAAGACAACCATCATAAATCTGTTAAGGGAGAAAAAGGAAATGCATGCATGATGATGACTTGATGATGATGAGTAGTCTAGACTAGTAGTAGTACAGGGCAGCAGTATATATTAGTAATTATTATTATGTGATTGCCTTGCCTGTCTGTCACCAGAGAGACCCAAGTTACATACATTTTATGTTCTGTTGTACCGGGTTTCCTTTTAAAGCTATAAAAGAAAATTAAAAAATATCTGTAGGAGTCAAATATAAGCAAACATAATAACACACACAGTCATAGTGATTGAAGAGAAAAAATTAGTCAAATGAAAAGAATATGTTACTATAACTATGTTATGGTCAAATTGGGAGTTGCATCTCGGCAGTCGGCATGCCTCTTGGTCCTTCCTTCCATGGATGCTCCCTCCGTCAATCTTGGATGCCTGCCTGGCGGATGCAGATGGGTAAGGAAGTCTGAGTTGTTTTTCCCAGTATAGCAGAGGGTAAAAGTCGGCCTGTAAGTGTAGATGGAAAAACAAAAGGGATATTGAAAAATCAAGGAGAAAAGTAAAGTTAACTGCATAAATGAAGAACGAGGGCACCAAGAAAACTTTCAGAGGCGGCATGGCTAAATCATGTCTACTTTGTTTCCAGCATATACAACAACAAAAGGACCAGGCCCGTGGTGCCCACCCAACCTCCACTTAGCTTAGATTTTGAGCCAAACAGCACTGAGTACACAAAAAATACACATCAACATAGCATTTTCCAAATTAAGGGGGTGATTACAATGGTGGTTGTAGGCACCTCCGCGGTGCTGGGGATGGTGGAAAATGTCCATTTAGTTACTCCAGCGGCGATTCCTGTGACCGCCAAATTGCAATGGGCAAAGATAGCCCATTTTCCATCCGTCGCGGTGTTTACGGATCTACCAGATTTTTTGTTCTGCAACGGTGCTGGAGGGAGCCAACAGAGAAAGAACGCCGTGCGGAATGACGTCCCGACCACCAGACTGATCACGATGCGTAAAACAGCCCATCAGAACGCAGCAGAGAAACAAACTATTCGGTGATGGCACAAGCACAACTGCGGGGATATAAACTCGAGTCCGACAAACCTCCACACGTTCCTGGCCGCCATGGATCCTTCTCTACAAGCTCTTCTGCTGCTGTACCTGATCCACTGACAGTAGATAAGACGCCGTCGCGGTCAACACCGCACGTATGTCAAAAACATATCCCTGCTTACAACCTCTGTACGACAACAACACACAACTGTCGCGGTGAAATACGTGCCATGTCTGCAACAAAAAACCTTGGTGGAGACAGGAACATATCCTGTAGTCCAATTACACATGTCTTGCACGTAACAAATTGTCACCTCTGCATTGGGGTTACCCATCTCCATAGAAATGATTGCAAATAGCGCAGTCGTGCTGGTCATGTCACCACAGCGGTGAAGCCGTGGTAAAACCTGCCCACGATGTAGTAGGAGTCCAGGACATTGTCTCAGGCAAGCACGACCAACATCACAACATCCACACCACATGCATCATAAAAGAAGCAATCCTCTGCAGAACATATCTGCAGCAAGAAGTCATGTGCAGGGACACTGTCTATAGTGACAGCTCATTAGGATCATCAGCAATTGTATAGTAACATGAATGTGGGGTGAGGCAAGAGTCCCTTCCAAATGACAATAGTCATCATTGCACCCAAATAAGGGTCAGTCCGCATACAATGTGGAACAGTGGAGGGCAGAGCAAGCAGGGTGTGTATGTGGATTACACAGTCGTCCAACAAGTTATTGGAATGAGTCAGTCAGCCAAGGGAGATGACACATCACATTAGACACCACTGCCACATAATCACAGATCACCACAGCCCCCAAGCAGACATTGATAGGCTCATCGCATACAACGGCAGACCATATCATACAATGACAGCCCATACAGTGCAACACAGTAAGAAATTCCTGACTCAAACAGCAAACTCAAAGTAAGCACCACTGTACATTTGACTCACAAGTGTACTGCTGCAATAAATGACACCATGTGAGTATGTCCAGTACATCAACAACACTGACCACACTGCCAACTCACAGAACACCTACACACCATTACTCCACCTCAACAAAGGTAGCACCAACTACAAAGTAGTGAATGAATGCCAAAGTGTCAGGAAGAGTCCATCTTGAAAGCAGGAAACTCTGACCTGAGACTCATGACAACCCTCCTCCTCCTCACACCTGCCTTCCACTCGTGTGAATTAAAGTGAATAATTGAAGAAATGAAGTTTCACCATGCAGATAAACAACATTGGAACTGTTCACACTGCATGATATGTCCTTCAGACAGCTCACCCACTTTAACTCAGCTTCATACACATACCATAAGTCACCAGCACAGTATCATAATAAGTAAACTATCCTCTAGTGGAGTGCACGGTGCAGGAATAGCATGTAGAAATGACTGGTACCATTTTTACATGACATGCAAGAGGTACCTACACTTAGGCCATCAAATCATATATGGGTGGCACAGAGATTAAAATTGAACGAAAGTGAGATCTGTGCAATATCCCTGTGATACAGCAATGCAAGCAACGCATTGGCCCAGAATGATATGAACTGTCATAAGCCATACAGTGACCAGTCCCTCATCTGTGTCAACTATCTTGACATTTGTATGCTACCAGCACAACAATCATGGCACACAGTGACAGTCCCTGACTGTCAAACCCAAGTATGACCTTCACACATACCCCTCATCTACCCATTTCCCACCTTCACTACACAACACCTGTGAGAAGCACAGAAAAATGTGAAAATAATGTCCTGTGAGTTCCCTGATAACCAGTGCCACACCCTGGTGTGTATCTACAAATGCCTGAATCCCACTCAGGGATGCCTGAACCAATGCTGTTCCCAAACCAATTGCCAAACACATGTATCACAAACCACATCAAAAGAAGTCCAACAAGCTTAGCCATGTGCAGCCAAAGAGTGGATAGGCAATGCGATCCTAGACAACACTGAATAGATAACATTTCTACTCTGGCCAACTGCACAGACACCATCATCCAAACTAATACAAGAAATACATGAACAAATGTCAATCATAAACACAAACTGTGTGCAACCAGACAACTATGCAAACACAGACATAGACACTCCACCAGTTACAAAGTGAGCATGGTGTCAATGTGTAGCACAAGCATTCACATGCACAATCCTGATAAGTGACTGTTCAAATATAGGAGGCCATAGCACAATTATTCACTCAAAACAAGCTAATGAACAAGACTCCACATTGCCGCATGTGACATTCACACAAGAAATGCACAGTACAAATTCAGCACACATCTAAATGCATTCAAATGCACAAACTACTCACACACAATGTCATGCTAAAAAAACATTACATACACTTGGACCTATCAGTAAAAAGAGCCAACACAAGATAAAGACTGCATCCCTCAACCACAATTACATAACATATGCACATACAAAAACATTACATGACAAACTTAGCTGGACATCAGGGGGACTCACACCTGGCAATGGCAATGCAACACCCACTGACAGCAGTGCATCCACAGCAAGCAGTGTGTGAACACCACCAAAACCAGTATCACACATATCTGAGTGCTCCACCATGAACTTCAACATC
The DNA here is from genome assembly GCF_964204655.1 of Triturus cristatus. Classification (NCBI taxonomy): domain Eukaryota; kingdom Metazoa; phylum Chordata; class Amphibia; order Caudata; family Salamandridae; genus Triturus; species Triturus cristatus. The sequence continues at coordinate 978,350,926 of NC_140587.1, forward strand.
ACAAATCATCACAGCACACAGATTACATCACACTCAGAATGTATAGCAGTACCTCATGAAACAGATACACACTTTAGCTATCACCTACTGCTACACAACTCAGGAAAACATAGATGCATGGAACCTGACTAGAGGACTTTGCTGGAAAATCATCTGCACTGTACATGAGCAACCATGACTGTAATCAAGTAGAAGAAAATAGCACATAACAAATTGCGAAACAGTCCTGAGGGGCACATTGGTTCTGGATACAGATTATCCTCCCACAGTAAAGTGCCACACTATGAAGTGGTGGGGAGGGTCAAACACTGGCATGGCATGGGGTGAAAGATATTAGACTGAAGTGGTGTGTACATTAGTATTGGACAGGTGAGGAGTGTACAGAGCAAAAACACATAGAGGAGGACCTCACAATGTGTAGGCATCAAAAGCTCCTCTTGGGCTGGTATGACTCTGAATACCACATAGTGGTCAAAATAAAGTGTAAAATGACATTAATGTATGTGAAAAGTCACTTATAATGTTTGTTTGCCTGAGCCAGTCAGTACAGTGAGCACAAATGTAAGCAAGAGCCATGGCTTATCATAAAACCATAACACAGACATTGCAGTGACACACTCTGCATACTCACAAATGACGTTGACAACAAGTCGGTGTACCCTAGGACTGCAAGGTCATACCGACACACTGCACATTACTAAACAAACAACTCCTACATGTGCCCACAATCTACAGCAGGTGTCTGATCATGTAAACAAGCAGGCACTCATCAACTGGATCATACATGTGTGTAAGTCTCATGATCAAGGCCACATACACATCAACACTTCAGCTAGTGACAGGACAGTTACACTGTATGACTACTCAAGTGCACACATTCTAAAGTACCCATGTGACTATGAAGCCAGGCATACACAAGATGACTACACATCTACACTGCTGTGTACACATCAAGATAGATTCCACAGATATGATGGACTCTATCCACCCCACAAGTTATCACGTGAATAAAATTCTTTGCTGTTGTGGTACAGCATCCAAGTCCGTACATGTGTGCATGAAAACTTGCACAACAAACATGTAACACAGTCCACTGCCATGGGAATCACCACACGGTAGGGGCCACGAATGGGCAGTCCAGGCACTGCTCAGGAAGGAATGGGTGAGATGGGGGACTTGGCTTCAAAATTGGGTGGAAGTTGAACTGGGAGGAGGCTGATTGTCTAGGCTAATCAGGGGACTGGACCTGGGAGGGAGAGAACTGGCTGAGGTAGAGGGATCCGTGGATGTGGGAGCCTGAGGGCAGGTTGGACCGGGTGGAGTTGTGGCACGGGGAGGTGGAGACTTGCTGTGTGGAGGCTCACTCGCTGATGGTGAATGTGTAGTGCTGGGTCTCAATTGTTTTGGGATCCGATATCCCACAAGTGTCTTGCCACAAGAGAGGCCCCAACAGCCTCCCTCTTCCCCGAAAGTGTAGCAGGTGGTGGTGGATTTTTCCATGGAGATTTGCTGGACCTTGTGGTACTCTGGGGGTGGGGTTGCCTTTTCCCCTGCATCCCCTGTTGTGGAGGTACACTCCCCACTTTGCTCTCTTGTTTTTTTGGGGGTGAAACTGCCTTCTGAATGTGTTTGGGCTTAGTTGCGGCAGGCACCATGTTCACTGCATACAGGGCAAGTGTTTGTGTGTCTTTGGCATGAGGTGTGGGGATGGTAGTGCCCTTGGATGGTGATGAATCTGAGGAATGCAATATGTATGCATGTTTCTTGGCCTTATGTCCCTGAGTGTCCTGTGATGGGCTTTTTGTGGTGCAGCCATGTGTGCTCTTTGTGTGCTGTGGTGATGGTGTATAGTGTCTGGTTCGCTTAGAGTGCTGGTGTTGTGTGCTGCATGTGGATGACTGGGTGCCTGAGGGCTCTGGTGTGTGTATACTCTGGTCAGGTGGGGGCACTGGGAGTGTGGTTGCTGAAAGGACAGGAGCTGGACTGGGAGCTTTGGACTGTTGTATAGCTGCTGTCACTGTGGAGGACAAAGACTGGACAGTTCGGTGTAGCCCACCCACGTCTCAATGAATACCCTCCATGAACGCAACAACCTGTGACAACTTGTTGCTATGATCCTGGAGGGCATTCAGGAGAGCAGTCTGACCCACACACAGCTGCCACAAAATGTCTATCGCCTCCACACTGAGGGCAGCAGGAGAGACAGGGGCAGGGGCAGTGGAGCCTGGGGGAAGGAGACACTACCCCTCTTAGGGCTGCGGGCACGGATAGCACTTTGGGGAACATCCGGGAGGGTGGAAACAGGATGAGGTGTGCTGGAAGAAGATGCAGATCTTGAACTTCCTGTGCCTGCCAACATCGCTGGACTGGGAAGATGTGGAGGTTAGTGTTTCCGGGTAGGAATCCTCCAGGGTACTCCTGTCCCCCTCCGAGGCGCTGGTCTCCTCAGTGTCACTGGACTCCTGTGTACCAGTCATGCTAGTAGCTTCCCCAACGGTGTCGGGCCCCTGTCCTTCCCTGCCCTCGGTAGATGCTGCAAGAGACAGAGACATAGGTTCAGTATAGTGCCATACTCACAAACATTATATGCAATACAAACACAAATACTTTGACTGAAACTCCCACGTTTAACTACTCCATGTACTTTCAGCATATGCAAATTTGGGCAATCATCAGCTGATGCATGGAAACATGCTTAGTTGATAGTCATGCTCCATGTTGCGTTGAGACAGCCAAATAGATGTGCATGTACCTACATTTAAACATCACATACAATTGTCTGTAGGCACACCTACATGCCTGTAGGTAAGATAGCTACACATCCAAATATATTCTCTCAGTCACATTTGAAGTATATTTCACTAAACACCTCAGATGCAAAGCGAAATATTCCATTTGCAAGTGATATTACCTCCTTAAATCCACTATGTTTTGCAAGTAAGCACAACTACAGTTGTACATTGGTGTCAGCTGTGTAGATGTACCAATTTCTTTGAAGTGCACAGCACATATCTATAAATGCACACTAACATGATGCTCACTGCCAGTTGATGTCTCTCACACTCACACTGCAGCATGTGTCACATGGACACATCTTTTTTGGTAATGAGGTGCAAATAAGCCCTGTGTAACAATGTAGTCACATAGACAATGCACAATAGCATGAGAATGGCTATGTAATGCAAGGCCTTCATGTGTTGTGACATGTCACATACCAACATCTTTAAAATTGCCTGACAGGCCTTCATTGATCCAAGGCATGATAGTGCCTTCTGTAGATGAAGTTGTGTGTTGCCTCCATTAGGACAGCTAATGTGTGACAATACCTAGGGTCTGGCATATGACATCCCTACGTTGTGTCGACTGATGACATTGATGACACATCAATGTGCCAAAAAATCAATCACTGGTTAAAAGCAGTAGCCACAACTTCACCATGCACTGATGCACATGGACACCCCTCCACAATACACACATACTGTGGACTGACACTCTGGGTAACATTTGCTTCTGTTCATCTATCAAATTACAGTACAACACCTCAGTCACATCACAATTTGGCCTACCCACTGATCACATCCAACCATGTTAAGCCAGTAGCGGCTCCTGAAGGAGTGCTGTGGGCGGTGGGGCGGGGGAGGTGCAGGGTTGGGGAAGTAAACTTTGGCATACGGCCAAATGGAGGTAAGTACATAACTAAATGAATAAAACTAATAACATTGCGCTTGCTGCAACGCCAAATGGCGGTGCAGCGTGCGTAATGTCATTTGTCTTATTTATTTATTTATGTACTTCCCTCCGTTCGGCCCTATGCTGGAGTTTACTACCCCCCACCTTGACTCTCCCCCACCCTGCCCCACGGCCACACAGCACTCCCTCCAGGAGCCGCTACTGTGTTAAGCCCTAGTGCCCAAACAATCTCACAATAGCCTGGTTCTGCAACATTGCATTTCAATTCCAGAGTCTAACCATCCCAGTCATGTTGCCATGTGCACAATTGGCAAATGCAAATCAGCCAATGCATCACTGCAATCATCACCACCTGCCCCATCAGCACCTGTTTGCACTTGCTGTCACTGTGGCAGGAAATCACATCTTGTGATGCCATGTTGCTGATTATTTGCTAAAATGTTTTGCAATGATGCTGTCATCTCAATCATTGTAAAAACACAACCCATGGGACAGGTGTGACCGCTATCAACACACTGCTCCCTGAGTTTTGTGCATTAATGTAGCCACATACACATCATCACATGAGCACACTATTGTGGTAACCACACAGCACACACCAGCCTGACAAGTGTACTGGGCTACACACTTCACACAAATATTTTTCCTGTGTAGGAAGGTATAATTTCAGACAACATTCACAAAATGTGAGATGAAAACATGTCAGGCTGACTTGCTATGACAACGTTTATGGATTTACCACAGCTACAAAATGCTGTACACATGCACAACATCTGCACTCAACAGGATACTTAGGAGCCATTGCATCACACCAGAGACATCACAGAGGTCAGCACTTGCTCTGGGCTGGGATTCAGGCAGTCACTCATGCTCAAAGTCACACTTAGCACAATACTCACCCCCAACTTGCTGCTGGTGGGCCCTTAAACATCCATTCAGCTCTGGCTGTGTTACTGCCAGTATGCGGGCCATTAATGGTGTCATAATCCTGCGCGCCAACCTGCCACTTCGATGGACTAACCCCAGCATAATTTCTGTGACGTTTTTGCTGAGCAGGCAAAAATCATCCCTCCTCTTGTGGCAGTTTGTATGGCGTCGGGGACCGCACCTTGTGGGCAATGGCCCTCCATATGGCCTTATGCCAATGAGCCTTGAGCTGTATGCATGGGAGACAAGAAGAGGAATATTTGTAACACTGTGTTGTGTACCACTGTGTGACAGTACAGGAGCATGGAACACATAACACACAGATACATAAATGGACAGCAGAGCCCATACACCATGTCACATAGTACACTTTGAGCAAGCCATATCATTGCAATGGATACATATATGATGATGGACACACTACATGCCCATCTCATACATATTCAGAGTGCCAGCACAGAAAGCAATTTGAAAATGTGCCTTATCTGTGATGCACTATGTGAGTGAGCATGACATACGATACATTGTAAATGATGGGTAGTGGTCAGACTCACTGTCTTACACTACCCACCCCTTAATGTCCTTGACCATTGCATATCTACACATGTCATGGAGGTCACAATTAGGTAACTGATCTTACATTCACACACTCTTGTCACAAGGTGTAGGCCTGTCTTGTGTACTCCTCAGGCCAATGATATCTCCTTCAAAAATAGGATGTGGACAACACATATGTTTATCAAAGTCATTTTAGTGATGGGGCCTTGAAACATTGTGCATTTACTGGGCAGGCCTGAGGGCTCATCACTGCGGGAAAACGTGGACCATCACAGAAATCACATGCATGTGCAATCATAATGGAATCAAAAGAATGATGACATGTCCATCGTACATTTGGAAGATGTGTCAGAGGTGATTTAGCACTAATCGTGATAGATCCAGGCCTTGTACTCCTGTGCAGGATATCCACATCTCCATAGGGTGAACTTGAAAGCAGTACACACATTATTCACTACCCTCTGGCCTTTTTACATTTGACATGTCACAAATGAGCAAATGAACCATTAATGAACTATGACATTACATGGCACAGAGAATGTGTGTTCAGAGTTCGAGTGTCTCAAATCAGTAGTGTAACTGTATAACTGCTAAACCACAGTATGTAATTTCCATCATTAAATGCAGTCAGGGATCAGTGGAAGTAAGGCTATACACCCCCCTTAATGTGAAGTCATCATGCTAGGCAGTGTCTCAGGGGCCGATTCACAGAACAAACTTAAGACAAAATCCTAAACTTAGTACCATTTTGGTATTCACAGAATGCACTTACTACTTCTGGTATTCACAGAATGAACTTACTACTTTTGCGATTCACAGAATAAACTTACTACTTTTGCTATTCACAGAATGGATTTACGACTACTAAACTTACGTCCGCACTCGGGTCGGAAATTCTGGCCCGGAGGCGGAGCTTCCGGCCCGGAGGCGGAGGTTCCGGCCCAGAGGCGGGGTTTCCGGGCCGGAGGCGGAGCTTCCGGCCCGGAGGCGGAGATATTGGCCATGGCTAAATCTCCGCCACTGGCCGGAATCCCCACCTTCGGGCCGGAAGCTCCACCTCCGGCCCGGAAGCCCCGCCTCCGGGCCGGAAGCTCCGCCTCCGGGCCGGAAGCTCCGCCTCCAGGCCGGAATTTCCGGCCCGAGTGCGGATGTAAGTTTAGTAGTCGTAAATCCATTCTGTGAATAGCAAAAGTAGTAAGTTCATTCTGTGAATCGAAAAAGTAGTAAGTTCATTCTGTGAATAGCAGAAGTAGTAAGTGCATTCTCTGAATACCAAAATGGTACTAAGTTTAGGATTTTGTCTTAAGTTTGTTCTGTGAATCGGGCCCTCACACATTTACATTACCCAGTCTCAGAACAACATGTGTGATGTGTGGCTTCAAATGAGCTGCACCAGTGTCTATGTTGCCTTCTTCCCTTACTCAAGTGCAATAAGTTCTAGGGCATGTATGGACCATGCTGTTGGCAAAATATTAATGAATGAACATTGGCTGGCACTCACAGGCACATACTACTGTATAGGAACATCATGTGAGCATTCTGAGCACTCTCAAACTTTCACTCATACACTTACCAGTACCTCTGGAGCACCATATAGCCACCCATACTGGCCAAGGACCTCGTATACCAGGACCTCCAGCTCCTCTATGGTGAAGGGACGGGCCCTGATGTTCTCTGTACGAGCCATTACTGGGTCCAGAGTAGAGGTACAGCAGCAGTTGGTGTTGATGAATTGCAGGCAGCAGTGTCTGAATGCAATTGACAGTCACAGACATTTATAGGCCCCTAGGGTTGTTTTAGTGGTACTCTGCTGATGCAATTGGTCTGCCTGGTTTGCATCTTTCAATTGTGTCGAATGCCTGTGACCGCAGTGGCGGTGCCCACCTACCGCAAGTTTAAAAAATGTTTTGCACTACCGCAATGGCGGCTCCCATTGGCTGCAATGACATTCGCATAGACGGTGTCACACCGCAGGGGCCAGGTAGTGTCTACCGCAATCCGGCATCTTTCAATTGTGTCCAATGCCTGGGACCGCAGTGGCAGTGCACGCCTACCGCACCTATGGACACATTGTACTATACCATTGTCACTTTGCAAATTGCATCACTGATCACTATACATTTACACTATATTCTTGCACCTGGTTGTAAAGTGAAATGAGAGTGTGACATTTAACTCAATGATGCCCACACATGCCATGTCAGTACACATGATTAAATGCATTCGTATGTACTTACTCACATGTCAAATGTGATCTTTGTGGGCATGTATACAGATTTGAGGTGTAATTGAGTCTCATTTTTGTGAACATGCCAATGTGTGAAATGGCAACTCATCCTACAGTCATGATGGACTGACCACATAATGTGGCGATATCACTGAATACAGTGCTGTATTTATATATTTTGATAGTTGTCCTGCGTACGCTCACTGTGCTCATTTTGTAATGATGTTGTGCATTAGTGAGACTAAAGCAAGAAGGTTGTGCAGTAACAGCAGCTACGTACAACTCAGAATTGTTGCTGTTTGCCACATGTGCTGTGTCAGCTACACCCAGGGCTGGTGACCCAAGATGTAGGAGCGTACCATATACCATTCACATAGTCTGATTCTGATTTGACAGTAGTTAGTATGTACATCCTGCCCACATGAATGACTACATGATATCAAGGTGTCTGTGCATGTGACTTGTGCATTAAGCTGATTTCACGGTTCTGTCAATGTTAGGGCTGTGTTAGTCATTATGTAAGATATGTTTGCCACATCTCATCTCTGACTCATATTAACATGTGTCCTCTTTCAGAATATGTAGAAGACGACCAACTGTGCATCGACCTTTCCCAGTGCTGGGGAACATGGAGGATGAGGACACCATAAGGAAATTCCGTCCGAAACCACCTTACTCTTCAAGAGCTATGTGCTCAGTTGGAGCCCCATTTGAGGTCTCACAGAACATATCCAACAGCTTTGACACCAACAGTAAAGGTGATGGCCGCACTGCATTTCTTTGCCACTGGTTCGTTTCAGTACACGGTGGTCATCGCAGGTGGGATATCTCAACCTATGTTCATCATGGTGCTGCGTGATGTCCTGTACGCATTGTTGACCTAAAGGGACCGCTACATCCACTTTCCAAGGAGACATGAATTGGCAGATGTGAAGGGGGAATTTTATGACCTTGGTCACATACCTAATGTTGTAGAAGCCATTCACTGCACACACATTGGCCTAGTTCCACCACAGGCAGATAAGCACATCTACCATAACAGGAAGCATTACCAATCAATTAATGTGCAAGTGGTATGCCAAGCAGATATGATTATCCCCCGTGTATATGCCAATTATCCGGGTTCTGCACATGACTCCTACATACTGCGTAATAGCATCATCCCATAATTGATGGAAAATCTGCATCCGGAGCATGCGTGGGTTGTTGGTGAGTATGCTGTGTCAAGTAGTGTGCTGTATGTGTGACATGCTGTTCTCCTCAACTCTTTGTATTACAAAATTGGTCTGTGTTTCTCATAACTAGGTGACTTATCATATCCCAACCAGCCTTGGTTGCTGTGCCCACTGAGGAATCCAAGGACCCCAGGGGAATTCCGCAACAATGATGCACATGGGAGGACACATTGTGTAGTGGAGCATGCTTTTGAACTTCTTAAAGCTAGATTTAGGTGTCTGGACAAGAGTGGTGGTACACTACTCTACTCTTCCCAAAAGGTGTGTCAGATCATAGTTGCATGCTACATGCTCCACAAACTGGCCTTGCGCAAAGAGATCCCCCTGATTCTGGATGATGATGAGCAGCAGATTCCCCCCGCTGCAAATCCACACATGCCCAGTGACGATGATAGTGGAGAAGAGGAAGGTGTTGACAACAGCTAATCGACAACTACTTCCGTTGAGTGTAAGTTACCATTGAACAACTATGACATTGTCTGTTGGCTTTGTTGTTAGTGGTGAAGCATAGATGAGGTTTTTGGATGCTGGCTGTTGTTGGCTCACTGCTAATGGCTGATGTGTTTGGCACAGTGTATTGGTTTCCACTTACCTCATGTCTATGGGGATAGTGTAAGTCACTGCTATGTGTGATGAATCTTGTACGGTGTTGATTAGTGGTGTGTGTTGCTGTAATGGCATCACCTGACAACTAAATGTCATCCTCTTGTGTCTTTCTAGGTTCCTTCGCCCCATCAATGTCTCATCACAATCAGAGCTTGTGGTACATTGGAATCAGAGTTGACATTGTAGATACTGTGATAAACATGGCACTGACACAAAGGCATAGGTGTGTAAATAGTGTTTATTTTCTATTAGATTGAGTTAAAATTAAAGTTGATGTAATGTAATTTGTGCATAGTGAGTGTATGAGTTGTCAGTGATGGTAAAGGAGACAGAGTAGTCCCTACATTAATGGAATTACACAGTCCAACAAACTCCTGCCATCAACATGGCAATGTGAGATTGGATAATCAAGTCAATGTTCAGTGCAACACGTGCCATCATGGCTGGCTCAGCGACTTGGCTTTGGTTGTTGCTTTGCCAGGTGATCCTCTCGTGGTGTTTCTCGAATGGTCCCTGTTGCGTTTGGCAGAGGGGGCCTCTGCTGCAGGCGCAGAGGTATCTGAGGAGTAATTGTCTTGCAACTCACCCATCTATGTAGCCGCAGCTGAAGTGGTGTGTGTTTCAGCAGGCTGGCCACTGGAGGGGGGTTGAGCCGTCATTTGAGCAGCATGTACTTCGCTCAGAACACTCACAAGCTGGCCCATGAGATCCACAAGTTGTTCTATTTGTGTGTCCATGGAACTCTGCAGCAGGCGGAGCTCGTGCACTTCTTCTACAACCTGGCCCATCTGTCCCTTGTTCTGTTGATATGCACCAAGGACTCTTGTGGCGGTGGCCAGGGCTTCTGTCTCAGTGTCCTCATGTGATTGTCCCCCAGTTGCCCTCCCACCTGCCCTGCTGACACGGACCTGTGGCATTGGCTGTTGACGCACCCGCACACTATCATCGGCATCCTCGGCTTGTGTGGTGGTGTAGGTAACCACTGGGCCAGGAACAGTGTTGAAGGCATCAGTGGTGCTGGTGGAGGTGGCTGCAGCACAGGTCAATGTAGCAAGGGTCAGCATAGTGGTTGTCGCTGGTGTGTTGATAGTTGTGGTGGTGGTGCAGACAATGAGGCCCTGAGACGCAGTGCGCCCTGACAGTCCTGAGGGGCCAGGTTGTTGCTCATCATCTGAGAAATGTAGAGAATCAGCATCAGAGAGTTCACGTTCTGGGAGAGACTGGCTCTGCTGGTTGGTGGTGCTTTCACCAGCTATTGCTTGTGAATCTCCCGTTGGACAGATTTTGGATTGTCAGGTATGTGCACTACACAAGAAGTGTTCTGTATGTTGACCTGGGATTTTTTTGGTTTTTCAATGCCATGGGGGTGTGTCATTGGGGTGTGTCAAATGTGTTTGAGGGCAGCGGAAAAAACAGGCACACTTGGAGGCCGTGTGGTGTGGTTGCATTCGACCGCCATTCTTCTTTCCGCAAGACCGCAGTTGTCTGAACGCATTGATCATTCTGCCAGCTCTGCCATTCATCTTTTCGCGCGAACGCAGCGGTCAGAAAACAATGATTGTTCCGCCTGCTCCACCATCTTGTCATAATTTCACTTGCGGTCATTCTGCTTGTGGAACTGAGTTTTCTGTATTTTCGCAGTATATCCGTTCACTGCGGTTGGATTTTCTGGTCATCTGGACTTGGCGGATGGATTTTTGTGGAATCTGACCGCCGCAGTCGGATGTTGCAATCATTGCATCGTAATGTGACCGCCGGTTTTGCCGCGGAACATGCAGGTGGTTTCTTTCCGCAAGCATGGCGGTCGGAGGTCTTTTCCGTCCGCCATCTTAATGACCCCCTAAGTAACTAAATCAATGCACCGCTGTCAGTCATACCACTACCCTTGCCTCCACCACAACACAGACATGTAGGTCTGGTGTTGTTGTTGTTGACTTGATTATCTTTTAGACCACTTCATGAAATGCCCCGAGTTATTCCATCAATCATCTCCGATCCTACTGACTGACTGCGAGTATGGTATGGTCATCATGGTGTCCAACTCTGTAGTGTACTGAGTGAGTCCAGAATTGAAAATGCAATTGATCGGCCTGCAGTAGTACAATTTTGTTATTTAACAACAAGAATAGAAACATTGACTTGAGTCACTTTTTTGTGTGTGGATTAATACTAGTAGACATTATGCACAACAACACAAACACCAATCACTCACAGTCAGCGTCCAATACATGCCATTATTTACCTGTTCTTACGGGGCAGTCCCGCTAAGCTCAGAAAGGAGGATAGCTATAGTCAGGTTCTTTGGAGGAACTCTATGAGGCAGGCACACATTTCACATTTCTTGTGCTATTCTCCATTCAATGTCTGGCTTGAGGGAAATGGATTTAGGGTGAGTCAGGACTGGAACAGGACTTGGAGGTGTGGACTTACTTCTTCACTGACTGCACACAGTTGTTACTCTGATCCGGCAATAAAAAGACGGTGGGGATGGATTTGTGAACCAGAAAGACAGTGACACACACAAATAATAAAGTAAATGTTGTTACTTAGCTATATCTTTTTTTGTTTTTTTGGGGGGGGGCCTCAAAGAAAGAAAGAAAGTAACTGGAGATTGAAAGAGCCTAGTTGTCAGGGAAGTAGAGCTCATCCACAAAATCTGATGTTTCACCAAGAAGTAGGTAATCTGACACACTACTTCCATTACCTAAGTCACCGTCATCATCTTCCTGCTGTGCTACTTCATTTTGATCATGGTTAACCTATCCACATTTTGGGGTGAGAGACTGGCCCTTCTCAGTGTCAGAACGGCACCAGCAGCACTGAAAACATGCTCAGAAGAGACACTTGCGACAGGGGAAGCCAGATAGTTTAACGCCAGCCTGCTGAGCACTGGCCATTGGTGCCTTTTCCCATCCCAGTACAGCAATGGGCTTTGATCAATGAAGACCTCTGTTGGGTCATCCAGATAGGCCTGGACCATCTGCTCAAAGCTCATGGGTGCTCTCCTTTGCTCTGCCTCTTTTGACTTTGCCTCAGCACTGGACCTAACAAGCCCTTGTTGTAGAAACCATTCCTGTGCCGATTTTGGTGTGGCTGATGCACCTGTTCTTGTTGTTGTTGATGTTGTTCTTGGTGTTAGTTTTGACTGCTGTGAGCCAATCGCACTGCCCTCAGGCTCTGAAGTTGAACTTGACGCCGGCTGCCCTGCAGTACTTGTTGTGGCCTGAAGTAGCGAGCCTCTAATTCCCAGCCATTCTTTTTCTATGTGACTGGCTTGCCGCAGCTATCCATGTTTTGTACTTGGCAACATCCCCTTCTAAAAAAAGCAATCAATGTGTTCAGTACTGGTGTTTACCATGGATCCAGAATTGTGGCAGAAATGTAATGGTTGGATGACACAATGCCTCTTTGCACCCTTGTTTTTTCAAGTAAGGGAAGGGTTAAGCTCTCCACTAACTCATAAGATTTTTTTTCCCTCCACACCTGCATACATTGCAGACACCCCCTTCAGCAGTTCCTGTAGCATGTGCAAAAATTGGATAGCTTGGCCCATAGTACAGTCCACCTTGCTGACTTCACATGTGAGGAGCTCGAAAGGAAGTAGCATCTCTATCAGGCATTTAACTAGGCCCCATTGGTCCATCTCAATAATTATACCTTTCACAGTAGCATCCCCTCTTTGCATGACATATTCATTAATTGGTCTGTACTGCTCAAACAGACGTTCAAGCATGTAATAAGTTGAGTTCCAACGTGTTGGCACCTCCTGGATGAGTGTTTTAACTGGCACTCTATGCTCACATTGAATGATCCTCAGCTGCTTCCGGGCTTTAAAAGAATGGCTGAAATGTGTGCAGATTTTTCTGCATGTGTTCTTTTTTGGAAAGTTTGAACAATGATGTTAATGCAGTAAGCCAAACACAGGACCCTGAAATAGCCACCATCGGACATGGTCTTAACTATATTACTGCCATTGTCCTTGGCAACAAAACCAATTTTAAGCCCTCTTGGGTGCAGCCATTTAAAGACCTTGCTCTCAAAGTCTTCCAAAATGTTTGCAGCAGTATGAGATTTCTCCATGGCGAAACATGGCTACAGTAGCATGTTTCTGAGTAGCATTAAAAATCTCAGCAGTGTCAACAACACCTGCTGCAGATATCTTTTCTCTAACCCTCACAAAAGAGATCCAGTGTGCAGTGATGCACATGTAATCAGTGGCTTGGCAAATGGTCCATATGTCTGTTGTCAGGTGGATAGTGTTTCCAAGCAATTCCCGCACGTCGTGATGTAGTGTTTGAACAGCAACTCTGGCAAAATAGGACCGGCTGGGAACCTTCCATTTTGGGCAGATGACTGTCACAAATCCAAGTAAACCCACCCCTTCCACAAAAGAAAAAGGGAGGAGGTCCCCCGTTAACATTTCAGGCAGCTTCCCATTGTACAATAGGATGATTGTGTTCGTACTGCCCCTCTGACCTAAACATGCTGAGAATGGTAGGATGGATTTTTTTCTTTTCTGGTGCCACTGATGCAGGTGACTTCTGGGGCCATATGTAGGAAGCCAAATACCGGTCGGTAACGGCCGATTTTCGGTAAATATCCCGTTACGACCGGTATTTAGGCTTTTTCTATGTAGGGGGCATATTTCAGGATTCGGTAATTTACCGAATCGGTAAAATTACCGAATCGGTAATTTTACCCATTCGGTAAATACCGAATCCTGAAATGATATGTAGGGGGAGTGTCTCGTTGGTGTGGGGATTCGTTATTTACCACCAACTAAAAGTTGATGGTAAATGACGAATACCTGTAAAAAAGCATTTTTGAGCAATTTGAAGTGTGCAATGTGGCAGACATACGCGCCACATGTGCACACATGGACGAATCAGGGGTGCAACAGGGTGTCAATGTGACACCCTGCCACCCATGATGATGCCTTCCCCATTACCGATTCGGTATTTACCAAATCGGTAATGGCAACTGGCTTCCCATTCATTCCTATGGGCCTCCAGGCCCATAGGAATGAATGGGAAGCCAGTTGCCATTACCCATTCGGTAAATACCGATTCTAAAATACCGACATTTACCGAATCAGTAATAATTTACCTACATTACATTTACCGATTCATAAATACCGAATCGGTAAAATTCGGTATTTAAGAATCGGTAAATGTAATTTACCTACATATGGCCCCTGATGAGGATGTGGGTGGTACCACTGCACTGCTGGGGACAGGGCTTCTTTGTGTACCAGAGAAAATGTCTCCCTCTTGTTCACCTTCCACCAAGATCGTATCTTCTACTTCTTCATCACCCCAACAGCAATGGGTGCAGTTTTATGGCCTTTAAGGTGCACCTCCCACTGATCAAGTGGTGTTTTTTCAGATGTGTTGTTTGGCCTTCGGTACCATAGTTTGTACTTAGCTTACCCCGACTAATACCTTAGCGACAAATGGAGCATATAGCAATGTTCACCTCTTTCGTGTATACGAAAAGAAGTCCCAAACTGGGGAGGTCAACCTTCTGGCGCTGCTGCTAGTGCTACTTGCAATGCTGAAAAAACTGGTAGGTCGGCATGCAGTTTGACTTGCTGCAGTGCCTACTTCTACTGAGGTGGTGCTTGTGGTGGATGTATGTGGCTGCTGGCGAAATATGGAAGCTGGGGGTGGTGCTGGTGGTATGATCTGTGTTGGTGGTATCCGTGCCACATCCCTCACAGCAATTTGGGATGGGGTAATGTCTGTCTCCACTGGGGCGGGACTAATGTTCATGATGATGACTGTCTCGTCATCATCCTCCTCTTCTACATCTACCTTCATAACTCTAAGGCTTTCTGGAACCTTCCTTTTCCCTAGCATTGTCTCGTAGTGTGTCTCACTCTCAGACTGAGGTGGTGGGATCCACTTGGTGTCTAGCTTATCAGAAGTGGGGCTTACAGAAGAAGGGAATGGACTAGCCCTCCTTTTGCTTGCTTGGGGATCTGGAAGACAATGGATCTTCTGAAAGAGTGGCTTGCTCTTCTTCCTCTGCAGGAAGCTCTATCTCTCGAACTGCCTCTACTTCGGGAGGAACAACTACTATTGGGGGCGGTTGCTGCTGTTGTTGGCCACTTATATGAATTCCCTGCATTGATTGGAGACTACTTTAAGATAAC
The DNA here is from genome assembly GCF_964204655.1 of Triturus cristatus. NCBI lineage: Eukaryota > Metazoa > Chordata > Amphibia > Caudata > Salamandridae > Triturus > Triturus cristatus. Next base: position 978,366,323 of record NC_140587.1, read on the forward strand.
GAAAAGTTAATTTCAACATCACTGCTTGTCTGCGTTGTCATGATTAGACTGGCTGCCTCTGTGACAGACATGGGCTTGGGCCTAGGTTAGTGGTGTGGGTCCACTAATGCGGGGGTGCTGCTCCCAGCTTGCTCCCCGGACACCGCTGCTGCAGGCGCAATGTTTAGTGTCCCAAAATAGATCTTGAGCAACACATCAGTCTTGGTAAGTGGCAGTGCCTTTTTTCACTGGCAACTTTCTTGGTACTGGAGGGCCTGGTACTTTTCTTTGGGACCATCTTCTTCAGATGTCAGCAGCATGCAGTGGCTCAAGTTGAAGAGATGTCTGTGGTCACACGTCATGTGACATTGCGTGCATCAGGACTTCTTTCTGGCAGTATAATGGGTGATGACTCCTCCTCCTCTTTTGTGCACCTAAAAGCAAAGAAGCAAGGAGAACATCAGTGAAATGTGGTATTCATTGTTGTGGTACAATTACTAGTACAAACAAACAAATATAATATATAATTTTGTGTGTGATCACACTTATTAATATTATTATTAAATGTATTACCTCAGTTATATTTTTAAAAACATAACAATACAATGTAGACATTTGTGAGACTAACAAAAACAAGGGCTTTCATGGTTGGTGTATGAGTGTACAGGACACTGAGGAAGGATAGGCGAGAAGAAGAATAACATCAAAAATACAAATGTAACGGACCCTGTTTGGCATTGTGCATCACATGGGATTCAGCATTCAGGGAGCTGCAGTGGATAGAAGCAAAAAGCCAAGAGGAGGAAAGTAAAGAGAAAGACATGCAGGCCTTCCTCAATGTGTTCAGAAGCACACAGGCTGCCTTCAACAAATGGCCGCCATCCACATAGCCAGGCCACAACAACAAGAAAGGGAAGACAGACAATGCAGGCCTATGCCAAAAGCACACTGGCTGACTTCAAGAAAATGGCCACAAGCCACATGGCAAAGCAGGCCACAACAAGAAGCAACAAGCCAAGAAGAACAAAGGAAAGAAGACATGCAGGTCTATGGCAAAGGCGCTACCACCACCACAAAATGGCCACCAGCCACATGGTCACTCACTACAACAACAACAGGCAGGGGGGATGGAAAACAATGGCAGGCCTATTATGGACACATACTTTACAAAATGGCCTCTGGCCACACGGAGATGCTCAGCCAAGGCAAATGCTGGCCCGCTATTACAAACAAACACACTCACAGACTGGCCAGACAAAGGAGGCATGCTAAACAACACAGCTTTAATACAACAATGCCAAAAACAAAAATCCACAGAGATAAAAAAGGTTTGCAAGTTACACAACAACCACACACATCCAACAAAGGCATTTATTTAACACACATGAAAAAGTGAAAAACAAAAAAAAACACATTTTGCATTTCAATCAAATGCCATCCATGCCCTAATTGATGTTTAAATTCAACAGACACCACAGAAACATTTGTTTCATGTACCCATGAGTAGCTCTGGACTAGGCCTATTGGTTGAAAAACCCATTGGCAGACTAAGCCACATAGTGAATCAAATTAATTCAAATCAATGATATTGCAAATTTTTTGAAAAATGTAGTGAACTGCACTACATTTTTTGCTGGATAAAACATAAAAGAAGAAAAAATTGCAAGCAAATTTTCCAAAACAACAACCAGCAAGAAGGCATGGCTACCCCAAAGAAGGCTTGCAGGCCTAATGCAGAAGCACACTGGCTGCCCCTTCACAAAATTGCCGCCAGCTACATGGCCAGGCCACAGCAACAAGAAAGGGAAGACAGGCAATGCAGGCCTATGACAAAATCACACTGGCTGCCTTAACACAATGGCCGCCAGCCACATGGCCAGGCAGGCCACAACAACAAGAAAGTGAAGACAGACAATTCAGTCCTATGGCAAAGGCACACTGGTTGCCTTCACAAAATGGCTGCAAGCCGCATGGCCAGGCAGGCCACAACAAGAAGCAATAAGCCAAGAGGAACAAAGGAAAGAAGACATGCAGATCTTTGGCAAAAGCACTACCACCACCACAAAATGGCCACCAGCCACATGGTCACTCACAACAACAACAACAAGCAGAAGGCCTGGAAAACAATGGCAGGCCAATTATGGACACAGACTTTACAAAATGGCCTCTAGCGACATGGAGAGGCTCAGCCAAGGCAAATGCTAGCCCACTATGACAAACAAACACACTCACACACTGGCCAGACAAAGGAGGCATGCTAAACAACACAGCTTTAATACAACAATGCCAACAATGAAAATCCACAGGGATAAAAAAGGTTTGCAAGTTACACAACAACCACACACATCCAACAAAGGCATTTATTTAACGCACATGAAAAAAAGTGAAAACCCCCAAAAACATATTTTGCATTTCAGTCTAATGCCATCCATGCCCTAAATGATGTTTAAATTCAACAGACACCACAGAAACAGTTGTTTCATGCAGCCATGAGTAGCTCTGGGCCTACTGGCTGAAAGGCCTATTGGCAGACTACTGGGCTAGTGAATTAAATAAATATTGCAAATTGATTTAAAAAGTTGGAGAAAATGTAGTGAACTTTGCAACATGTTTCCTTTGTAAAAAAAAAACTAGAAAAACATTGCATACAAAGAAACAACTTGAACTAGGCCCCTACTGAAACTACAGGCCATCCACCACAATACATTTGAAAAGTACAAAAAAATGTAGGTGCAATGCCCCAATCAAACAAACAACACCAATTTTCCAATTTACTTGTGAAATCTCAAATTCAAAAGTCCTCAAATCCAAAGATATATGATGCAGCAGACACAAAGAGGGATCCTCCCAGCTCCAAATCCAAATGAAAAGTGAACAGGAGATTGACAAACCACTGGGAGGAGCCTGCTGCACAGGAACAGGAAGTTTGAGAGAACGGGGCACGTCCTTCCTCTTAAAAAAAAAAGTAAAAAAGAAAAAGGACTCCTTGCACAAAAAAGTACAGCCAAATGTCAATCTGAGGATTTTAAATCATCATTTTGAGAAGATTTTGATGCTGCTCGAGAGAAATTCTTCTCCAAGTTTTAAATTCTGCGTGTTCAGGATCACGATATTCACAAAACGTCTGCCGGAAGTCCGATGGCGCACCCGTATGACTTGTTCGCGATCACGCACTCTTGCAGGACAGTGCGGCTGGCTGCCAAATCTCGTGGCACTTGCGAACAGATGGGAAATCTCGTCGACAATCACAGCCATCCCGGTAAGTCGCTCACACATGCGTGAAAAAGCATTTTGAGCACTCAAACACAAAAATAGCTCTGCTCCGGTGCGGAGCAAAGAGTTTTCGGGATCTCCTCGTCCTAAGCAGAATGCGGAGTTGCCAAAAATCTGCAAACTCCGTGAGCAGAGCAGAGTTTTACGCCCAGGGTTAAATAGGACCACCACTTCCCCCACACTTTATCATGCTTATGAGGGCATCCGCGTGCCTCATAGATTCTTGCTGTGTGCCAGTTTAATGTCTAGGTAGACCAGTTTTTACTGTTGATTTTTGTCACATTACTAGTTTTTAGTTATCTGCTTAGCTAATGGAGGCCACTTTTATTGTGATGCCTGATGCTATTTTTATCCCATTTCAATCCTGAACACAAGAGCATGACCAAACTCTCTGGAAAAGCTAAGTGACTCTGATCACAGGGGCAGCAAGGCTGGTGCGGCTTCTCCTGCATACCTAATGGCTGTGTCATTTATTGCAGGACAAGATTTATGAGTTCACGTGCGTGGGCTGTAAACAGAGCCCTGCTGCATTCTTAATATGTTCCCCACCAAGAGAAAATCTTTTCGAAGATGGTAACACTATACCATGTTCTAATTAAGAGATCATGTGATTAAGCATTAATAAAATGTCTTTGCATCCAGGCAGGCTCCCAGAGAAGTGTGAGCACAGGTGGCAAAACAGCACATGTGTCAGTGTTTACAATGACTTAAAAGGGAGCAGAATGAGTAATAAAAATGACCTGTTTACAGGAAGCACAACACAAGATGGAGCATTTATGAAAAATACTGCTGGGCAAATAAGGCAGCAGCTCTCAGAAATTACTCAGAATTGCTCTTTTAGCAATTACCCAGGCATTTATGACTCTAATGCACTGGCAGAGTGGACTTTGCATACCAAGGCATTACCCATGGCCTGGTAAAGTAGGAAAAAATAAATAAACACAGTGTTCTGGAAGATATGTACTCAGAGTTCCAAGGTGTTTCAGAAGCGTGTAGTAATTGCAACCCATTAGGAAATGTTAAATGACTGGGGGCGTCCATCGTGTGCTGTTCTATTCAACAATTCTTCTTTGCGCTTAAAGAATATTTAGGTCAGTGTAGGTCAGAGCTCTGGACAAACTCTCCCTTGAGCGATTCAAGCCTATTGAAACACAGCAAAGACGTAACACATCAGCCAATAAAATTCGACGTTTAGTGTACTGGGGTTTTTAGTTTGTGTGTCTATATTCACAGTAAGCTACACAGAATTACCAAAAGAAGAATGTTTAGATTTCCATCCTTATTCCCATATTTATAAAGGACTGCTGGGCAGGTTTTGGAAATCTTTGACTTCCGCTGATTTCCACCAGTATACCAGGTGACACTATAATGATGTACGAACGTTAACGGCTGACCTCATGCTACCACGGAGCACAAGTCGCAGCTACAAGCAGAAGGCAGGAGTGTCACATAGTTAGGTGAAAAATAAAAGGCAATGGAATGTCAAATATTCCTGCAACGTTAATTTAAAGGTGTACAGACAATAGCACGTCTAATATTCCTGCAACTTAGTGATAATCAATCAATTAATTCTTTATTTCGATTGTTAAAAAAATCATCATAAAAAGTACATATTTAAAACACAGAAACATACATGATTTTATATCACATCAAAATTAACCATCTATCACCCTGTTAAAATTCAAAAAGAATCAATATATTATTCATAATAGGTTAGTCTCTGGTATTTCTTAGTCTTACTGCCGCTTTTAAAAAACCTATTACTGAACATAAAGTATGCATATCATTTGCTCTCTGAAGAAACAGCAGGGCTATTTTAGCATGACAAAATTTTCCATTTTTTAAAATTTCAACCAGAAACATACGCCTTGGGTAACGATAAAATGAACATAATAATACAAAATGAAGGGTGTCCTGCGGAGACATATTGTCGGAGCCGCAGGCACCCTTCTGCTCAATAGTTGCAGTAAAACCAGACGGATAAGCTAAAATATTTTGCAACAAATTGAGCCTAAAACGACACATTAAAAACCTGTCCTGCTGATTATGCATCAGAAATAGGTACGGTTCCATACCTGGTGCCTCTTTAACTAGGGAATGTGCTACCACTGAACGTTTTAGTGCAAAAGCTTTAGTCTCCCTAAGCCTCTCCAAATTATCAAGCAGCAGTCTTTTGATTTGTAATTTACTATTCCTTGTAATTAGGGCAGGGGTGCTATAAAGGGTGTGCTGACCTACGGACTCTAAAGGTATTTTAACATATTTCATCCAAGGGATTAACATCCCTTTGTCCATTTGTATACAGTCAGAGAGGATTTCTTGGCTTAATACAGCCTCCGGGTTAGCCCAAATACTAAGCCAAGCCAAGACCGGTCTAATCTTGACCTGGTCTACAATATACGGGATTCCGAGTTCGGAATGTGCAATTTCAGCTGGTATTGAGTGTGGGATCTTGAGGATTCTATGGATGAATTTGTCTTCCTCTAGTTGTAACTGTTTGGCATCCCTAAAGCCCCAAACCTCGGCTCCATATACTGCTTTGGCTGTGCTTATTGAGCGATACAGGCTCATTATTTGCTCTGGGGACCAACGTCCCAGTCTCTGGGCAAAGTTCATAATTGCACCACATGAGGAAGCCAATTTAGTACAATGTTCCTCTAATAATGTGTCAAATTGCATCTTGCCATCAAGTAATAGACCTAAATATGGGAAGGTGGTTACAATGCCCATGGTATGAGTCCCAATTTTGAACACCGTTTTTTTTAGTGAGTTTTTTGCCTGCAATCAGTGCAAAGGACTTTGTCAAATTCACGGACAGATCTAATTTTTCCATGAAGACCACAAATCCATTAATCAGAGATTGGAGACTTCTCGGTGTCCGAGCAAGCAGGACCGCGTCATCTGCGTACAATAGTACCGGTATTTGACGCTTCCGTACCTTGGGACAATCCACTGCCTGGGCTATGAGGCATGACTCCAGGTCATTAATATATAATGAGAAAAGGAAGGGGGCAAGAATGCATCCCTGCCTTACTCCGCTAGAGCATGGGAAGGAGTCAGTTTGCCCCCACTCCATACTAAAGCGAACCCTGGCTGTGGTATTCCAGTGTAGTTCTCTTAGAATATTTATAAGTCCCCGGTCAATCCCCAAAGTGCTCATCCTTTCCCAAAGTTTACTTCTATTCACATTGTCAAAGGCCGCCGCCAGATCCATGAATGCCATTTAAATGGTGCCGTTACTCGCTCTGGTGTATTTAGCGACCAATAGGTATAAATTTAAACATTGGTCACTGGTCGACTTTCCTGCTCTAAAACCATACTGGGTGTCCACTATTGTATGGTGCTCTTCTGTCCAGATCATTAAGCGGTTTAGGATCACCCGCCCCAGTATTTTGGCCGAAACGTCGATCAGTGATATGGGTCTATAACATTGTGGATTGTCCCTATTTCCTTTCTTGAAAATAGGTACAATTAAGGCGGTGGACGACGACCTAGGGAGTCCTGTCTTAATAGCTGCATTTAACACCCTCGTTAAAATTGGCGCCCACAAGTCAATATTACATCTATACAAATCTGGAGGGGTGCCATCAGGCCCGGGGGCTTTATTTGGAGTCAACCCTTTAATTGCCTGGATAGTCTCGGAAAGTGTGAAATCCTGCACCCAGCTCCTATTACCATCCCATTCCCCTTTATGTTTAGGATCTATAGACTGATTATAAAGACTCTCGAAGTGGGTCACCCATTGCTGCGGGAGGATGTTTGTGCTAATGACCGGGGCGTTTTGGTCGTGAAAACAGGGCCTATTTATGATTTTCCAGAATTTAATAAAATCCCTGTTTTCACCGGCCTCTCTTAAGTCAGCCCATAGTTCTACTTTTAGGGAAGCCTTCCTTTCTTTGATCATGGTGTTATAGATTTTCCTACACTTTGCCACTTCCACTGTGTCCCTTGGAATTACTTTAAGACTTAATTTTAAATTTCTTAGTGCACGTGCACAACTTGCGTCAAACCATCTTGGTTGGGTCCCAGATTTTCTAGGACCTTTTGCCACCAATAATTTTTCGGCCAATTTAGTTAGTTCGCTGAAGGCAGCTACTAAGTCAGCTCCTTCTATTTTAAAATCTAGACACTCTACAACCCACTTTTTCCCCTTTACTATCAATGCGGTATAAAATTCCGAGGCATTGATTTTTGCCCATTTTAAACGCCTTCCTTGATCTGAAGGCTGTAAGATAGTATCCAGCTGTTTATTCATTTCAACATAACCCCTGCAAAGTATTTCTATAGATAAGGGATTATGATCACTAAAGGGACTCCATTTAGTGCATACCATCCCAACCCATTGTTTGGCGAAGGCGGTTATCAGGATGTAGTCTATAATAGACGAACATCCCCTACCTTTAAAAGTTGGTACCAAGGTACCCTTTGGCCCTGGGATTACTAAATCCATGGTATGTACTAATGAGTGACTACCTATTAGTTTTGTAAGTGATGTGCCCTCCGAGCTATGCTCAAAGTGTGGCCCTTTACTAACTGGACAAAGATCCCAATCCGTAGTTACTGAAGTCAAGTATGGGCATAAATGACAATTTAAATCTCCCATTAAGAGGACAAATGAATCTACACCGCCTTTCCTTAAATCGGCTTCCTGGTTTAATCTAGTGTCTAGTTCCTCTAGCACGGTTTTAGTGCCGCTTCCTGAGCCTGAGTTATAAATGTTAAATAGTTGTGCCTTCATCCCATAGCCATGAAATATTATTGCTTGCAAGTTTTTTGAGGTCCAAGATGGCACTGTCCATCTCCCCTTTAAATTAATGTCAGCATAAATTATTAGACCTCCTTTAGCTCTGCCTGCCCTACTCTCTTGTGCAGGGACAAAAAATAACTTGTAACCCTCCAAATGGTAGAGGTCGGGCTCAACTGCCCAAGTCTCCTGTAAAGCTACTATATGGGAGTCCCTCAATTGGTTCCTAAAATCTGCGTTGGCTATTTTTCCTGCTAAGCCTGCTATATTCCAAGATGTAATTTTCACCTTTCCCCCCTTGTCCCCTATCAAGTTTGGGCCACAAATATGGAAAGCATCTGCCTCCCTCTCTTCAGGCCGGGGGTCTTGTATCTCCCCATTCTGATTCTGCTGGGAGCCTTCCTGGGGGTTCGGTATATATCTTCCTGTAGGAGTTAAATCAATGTTATCCCTGGTCATTCTGATTGCTTTCCCCGCAGATTGTATATCAAGGTTGGTTAGTCAGTCGTTTTCGTCCAGGTATTGAAGGGGACTGAATCTGTTTTTCCACTGTAGGCCATCCAGATCCAGTGATGAGAAGTGACTATGTTCAGGTTTTCTTTTCCTATAACCGTCTATTCCTCCTTCCCTCATGCCCTGATTTTGGGCCAAGGGATATGTATTCCTGCTTCTCGGATAGAAATAACCTAGTGGCATAGATTGTACAGTACTAGTTAAATTTTTATTGAGGTTACCCAATATGTATTCCACTAGACCCGGATTCCTAAAATTTACAATGACACAGTCCCCCTCAATATCCTTCTCTCTGATCCCCAGCCATGATATTCTCCTCACATGAATAATTTCTCCCCTTTCCTGCCCCCGGAGAGGTCTGTGTATGTTAAGCCAATTGATAATCTTGTTTTTTAAATCTAAGTACGGCTCTTTTTGACCCATCCTAAGTTCAGGCACCCCAGCAAATACCACATCATAGGGGCTTGTTTGGGGAGGTAAATTCATACGAGGGGGAGGGGGGAGAATTTCTCCTTTACTCTCATAATCTTTTTGTTGTTTATTTACCTGGCTGTGAGAGACGACCTGCCCTAGCAACGTCTGCGCCCGACTTTGCGGAACCTGAGGTTTAGCGCTAGGTTCTTTCTCATTTTCATTAGAGCCTCTGTTCTGCGAGTGGACTATAGTTTTAGGCGGCACATGGACCTGGGCAATAGTACATGGCTCATTGCTTGCGCAGTTATTATTCATGGGGAATATCCTTGAAGAGGGGGTTTCAATTGAATTTCCAATAGAGAGGGAATTTATATTTTCCTTCAGTCTCCCTAGCTTTTGCAATTCATTTGTGATTTTATCTATTTTACTAATTAAAGGTTTTATTTGGGAGATAATGAAGGTTTCTAAATGTTTTTGCAGGTCACTTATTACCGGTTGGAGCCATCCTGGCGGGATTAGTGAGCCTTGCACATCTACTTCTATAATCTCATCTTCTAGCGGTTGTGTCTTCCCACCCATGTTAATTGGTTTTAATTTCCTTGTATGCATACTCTTTGTGCGCCTTTTAGGTGGTCTGTGTTTTGGTACAAATAGTCTTTTTGCTGACCTAGCAAGGGGAGGGTCGATCTCTGATGCCAGCTGGCCACATGGCACATTTTCAGATGAGATATCTTGGGTATTGTCCTGTGAGCTATCACAAAGATTTATGTCTAATACCTGCGAGAGTGTACTCTGTGTTTGTGAATGGGGGATTCAAGCCTATTGAAACACAGCAAAGACGTAACACATCAGCCAATAAAATTCGACGTTTAGTGTACTGGGGTTTTTAGTTTGTGTGTCTATATTCACAGTAAGCTACACAGAAATACCAAAAGAAGAATGTTTAGATTTCCATCCTTATTCCCGTATTTATAAAGGACTGCTGGGCAGGTTTTGGAAATCTTTGACTGCCGCTGATTTCCACCAGTATACCAGGTGACACTATAATGATGTACAAACGTTAACCGCTGACCTCATGCTACCACGGAGCACAAGTCGCAGCTACAAGCAGAAGGCAGGAGTGTCACATAGTTAGGTGAAAAATAAAAGGCAATGGAATGTCAAATATTCCTGCAACGTTAATTTAAAGGTGTACAGACAATAGCACGTCTAATATTCCTGCAACTTAGTGATAAGATTAAGATGCGCAAATGTTTCAGTTTCGGTGTGGCCTAGCGCCTAGTGGCTGCAGTGCATCCCAAGTACTCTGGCGTATTCAGATCCTTGTCACAGCCGCCATGAAAGCCTCCTACCATTCCAGACACACATTTGCACGGCACGGTGGCCTCCTCAGTCCTCAGTCATGCTTCTGGCCGCGCATAGTTCTGATGGGACTTTGAAATAGGCCAAACGCAAGACAGGGGAAATGTAAACACACTGTGCTGGGACAAGGGATGTACATTTACGACCACAGGTTTAAGTATCAGAAGCCAAGTTCTGTATTTAGGCCTCACTCGCACTGCCGTTACCAAACTGGTGTCGTGGGTAGCTTTAAACACTTTTCATCCAAAGTTATGCAAAGCAGTGAGTATTTCTGTAGACATGTGGACTCCATTCAAAAACACTCACCCCAGAGACTGCAGCATAACATAGAAAAGGCCATGGCCACTTTAGATATAAAAATAAAAAGGCTATCTTCAGAACTTGTGTACATGCATTGAGAGGAAGCTACTCCTACCTCAGACATCATAGTGCAAGTGCATGAGGATTAAAAATGTCATTGCCACATGGTACTTTAACAGCCCATTTTAAAACGCTGTGCAAAGTTTTTCAGGCTCTGCTGAAACATGCAGGTGGGCAAATGGATTTCCTTTTGTCACTACTTGTATTCCCTGTTTTTACATTCAGTGGTTGCTTTTGGTCAAAGTAAGCATACAAAAGTGAAAGTGCGAGTACCCGCTGTATATGTACAGTGTGGCAGCCTTAAGCTTAATTAACGAGGCATCTTTTGCAAAATTGTAGGGTAGTTTGTCTTACGTCTGCTTTTAGATGCGTTTGGACTGTGCTAAGGGCAAGATGTTCTCAGCAGCCTTACTTAACTGCCACTTTCTTGCAAATTTGTGAAAGGACTAGACATTTTACTTCACCTTATTTTATGCTCACTAACTGCCAAGGTAAAACATTTGGTGATATACACTGTATTAATTGCAAATTTTTGCCTGCCCTTTTGCACAGGATTTCTAGGCACATAAAGGCATTGCAAATTTGTTTGAGCCAGTTCTTTAGCGGGTTCCCTTTCCCTACTGGTGTTAAGAGGTGCTAGAGATCTTTTAGTAGCATACAAGGCATATGAATAAGGAGTGCGGTTTTGTAATATACTCTTAACTATTCACATGGCAACTCCTTCACCGCTCTTATGGCCAGACAGAACTCGGCAGTACAGTGGCTACAGCCCTTCCTAGTCTTGCACTTTGAAAGTGAGAGGAGAGCAATTACTAAAGTGGCTAAGATGCAGGCTGTGTGGTGTAGCATTGAGTCTAAAGACAATGGGGGTTGCAATCCATGTCACTTTTAAAGTTTTTTAAAAATAACATTGACGGTGGTAATTTTACAATGAGCGGGCCCAGCTACAAATGTAACTATTCTTTGAAGTCCAATAGCCAGACACATATAATTATGGGATGTATGTCGTTACAACGCACACTTTTACAACGCATGCACTTACAACGCATTTTTTACAACGCAAAATCCATTACAACACATTGCATTACAACGCATGACACTACAACGCATTTTTAAAAACTACCTTTACAACGCATTCCATTACAACGCATACTACCTTTACAACGCATACCATTACAACGCATAATATTAAATTGCATTTAAGGTAAGTATTAGATAGTATAGGGGTAAAAATTACTTTTCTAACTCCAGGGGGTGCAACAGTAGGGTAAGTGTTGGATAGTATAGGGGTAAAAATTACTATTCTAACTCCAGGGGGTGCAACAGTAGGGTAAGTGTTGGATAGTATAGGGGTAAAAATTACTATTCTAACTCCAGGGGGTGCAACAGTAGGGTACGTGTTGGATAGTATAGGGGTAAAAATTACTATTCTAACTCCAGGGGGTGCAACAGTAGGGTAAATGTTGGATAGTATAGGGGTAAAAATTACTATTCTAACTCCAGGGGGTGCAACAGTAGGGTAAGTGTTGGATAGTATAGGGGTAAAAATTACTATTCTAACTCCTGGGGGTGCAACAGTAGGGTAAGTGTTGGATAGTATAGGGGTAAAAATTGCTATTCTAACTCCAGGGGGTGCAACAGTAGGGTAAGTGTTGGATAGTATAGGGGTAAAAATTACTATTCTAACTCCAGGGGGTGCAACAGTAGGGTAAGTGTTGGATAGTATTGGGGTAAAAATTACTATTCTAACTCCAGGGGGTGCAACAGTAGGGTAAGTGTTGGATAGTATAGGGGTAAAAATTACTATTCTAACTCCAGGGGGTGCAACAGTAGGGTAAGTGTTGGATAGTATAGGGGTAAAAATTACTATTCTAACTCCAGGGGGTGCAACAGTAGGGTAAGTGTTGGATAGTGTAGTGTAATATTATGCGTTGTAATGGTATGCGTTGTATAGGTAGTATGCGTTGTAATGGAATGCGTTGTAAAGGTAGTTTTTAAAAATGCGTTGTAGTGTCATGCGTTGTAATGCAATGCGTTGTAATGGATTTTGCGTTGTAAAAAATGCGTTGTAAGTGTAGTGCGTTGTAAAAGTTGCGTTGTAAAGGTTGTTCCCCATAATTATGCATAGACAATCGTATAAGCCCAACATTGAGTGAGGAGTATATTACCTGAAGATGACATATGATTGTTAGCTGAGGAAAACTATAGAAATTACAGGGTTCACAGGGATAAGGTCCAGCCATCAGCACCACCTGTGCCCATAGGAATCCACGAGAAGCGGCACTACAAGAGGAACACTTTCCAGAGACAACAAGGATTAGCATAGGACGACGTGGAGAGAAAGACAGTGACTCTAAATGCAGAACACCCAGCCCAGTGTTTTAAGATAAAGGTATCAAACACGCTTAAGGAGAATACCATGTTTCCAACTACATAGGAGGTAAAGAGAAGGAACAATCTCTTGTGACCACTGTGACTGTGAAAAGAATGCTGATGAAGGAAGAGTTAACTAGACCCCTACAAATATCTGTTAATGATTATAGAATGACCAATAAGTTTCCTTTTTCACCAGATGTGCCCAACAATTTTCTGGGGAGATAACTCTGCAGCAAATTTTTGCAATAATTTGTTTTTCAACAAATCAGATTTACTTACAAGTAGCTGAGGACAGATTGGAATTGTCTAATAGAGTGCCAATTCCAGTGGTGAATATTGGTGTTGGATGTTGTGCATGCTCAGAATGACCAGCCTGCAGGTTGATATGATAGTAGGGAATACCATTTTACAGATGAAAAAAAGCAAGGTTCTAGAACTAGTGAACCCAGAGATTTGTGCAAAACACAAAAAATTAGGAAAACATGTCCTCCTCAAAAAGTGGCACTCAAGAAAAATGCTGAGTTACCTTATTTACGTAAGAACAGACTGTCATCTCAGGCAGAGGGGGGAATAAAACCTGCAGTTGAGTCTCTCTTGCTGAAGGGTGAAATTAAAAAGCACAATAGCCTCTGTAATAATACTATTATTCCACTGCCCAAAGGCAATACAGGACAAACAAGATTTACGCCAGGTAAACACACGTTATGGCTCCCTTAGGTCCTATTGTGTGTGACATCAATACTATATTATCTTCTACACCCTTACAGGCCGAGTATTTTAATCTCTTCAGAGTTTTTCAGCATTAGAGTCCATCCAGAGAGTGAGGTCCCCTTTGCTTTCACCCTAAAAAATACACAGACACTTCAACACAACTCGCTCAAGGCTTCTCTGATGGCCCCACTGTTTATGCACAGGCAGTAAAGGGAGACCTGGACAGCCTACACCTGAAAAGTGCTAAAGTTGTCTTGTAGTATGCTGATGACCTTATTGTGGCATCTCTATCACTAGAGTACTGTGAAAAAGAAACTGTAGCTCATCCAAACCACCTCAAGGAGAGAGGATACAAGCCTCCTTATCAAAATTCCATTGCTGCTCAAAAGAGGTGACTTATGTGGTATCCAAAGGTACATTCTGAATATCACCTGACAGAATCAAAATTGATTCAAGGCATGGAGCCCCTGTCCACTAAGAAAGGAATAATGTCCTTCCTGGAGATGATGTTCTACTGCTGCCAATAGATCCCTGAGTACAGATCCTATGATGCCATCTTGAGTCAATATACACTAAAAGATGCACCCAACAACATTGTATGGACTAAAGAACTTGCAGACTGTTTCAAGAAACCAACGGTGACATTGTGTATTGCACCAGCATTGGGGCTGCCTGATTACAAACTGCCCTTACATCTCTATGTGTAACAGCAAAATGACATTGCAAAAGGTGTGATGACACAGCTGGAAAAAATCCTGTGGCATACTACTATGTGACTTTGCCTTCAGCAGTGACCAGGCGTAGACAGCTCTGATGGTAAAGAGGACAGCTCTCATTGTGTTGGACTTTACTTGTATTGTTTATGTACCATATTCAGTACAGATGTTGTTGCCATCTGCAGCAACACAACATTGTTTGGCTGCCAGGCTCAGAGGTTATGACGACACCTTGTAGTCTAGCACTAATATCACCATTAAAGGGTGCCCACCTGTTAATCTGGCAAAATTATTTCCTGCAATAGGTTCTTTGGATGAGACCCCTAAGCATGTCTGTGTTGAGATTGTAGAAACCTGCACCAAACCAAGACCAGGTTTACAGCAGACACCATTAAAAAAGGCAGACTTTGAGTGGTGCCCTAATGGTTCCTCCAACAGACTGACAGACACTAATTACATAGCAGGTGTTATTACAACAGTTGACACCCTAGTTGAAAGTCTGCTCACAATGTCTTGACTGTGTCCAACATTCGAAAGCGTGGGTACTCACAAACATTTTCCCAAGGGCCACAAAGTTTGGTCTGCAAAGTGACCGAGGCCCGCATTGATGCCAGCAGTGTGGTGGTCCGGTGGGGAAGGGGCGGTAAGGTGGGTCTAATGAAAACAAAGCATACACATCTAGTAGCTGAACTGCACAATGTGAAACCAGAAAACCTGGGATTATTCCAAGCTTGCAAAAAGAACAGTTGATGGACAGAATGCAGAACAATGTCATACATTCACCACAGTACAGAGATCTTGGACTAAATCCCTAGTTTTTTTGCTCACCATGCCATTCCAGTTTGCACCCAGCCATATGCAAATCAGTCTTGACCCAATGCGAACAGTCCAGACCGAACTGCCAGGCCAGGCCAGGTCCTACCTGGACTGGAAACAAGCATCCTAGGACCAGTTTCGGGGTTTCACCTCTCATCAGCCAGGTTAGCTTGATTCCAGTGGCATGGAGAGCACGGGACCCACGTCTGGGCATACCCGTCCCACTCAGGGTGACAAATGCAAAAACAACAATTGATGGACAGAATGCAGAACAATGTCATACATTCACCACAGTACAGAGATCTGGGCCTAAATCCAAAGCAAACACAAGGAGATAATGGATGAAGCACTGAAACATTTCAGACATTCAAACCCCAGTCATAGATCTGGGTCAAATCCATCATCATTCTTTAGCTCACTTCCCCACCTCAGTTCAGACCCAGCTATATGCTGGACTGAGGTGGCGGAGTGAGCTAAAGAATGATGATGGATTCAACCCAGATCTCTGACTGGGGGTGAGTGTCTGAAAAGTTTCAGTGCTCCGTCCATCTTCTCCTTGTGTTTGCTCTGTTCACCCTAAGTTGGCAGGGTATGCCCAGACGTAGGTCCCTTGCTCACTTTCCCACTGAATTCAAGCTAGCCTGGCTGATGAGGGGTATTACCCCGAAACTGGTCCCAGGATCCTTGTTTTAGGTTCAGAGAAGACCTGGCTTGGCAGTTCGGGCTGGACTGTTCCCATGAGGCACAGGGTCAAGACTGATTTGCATATAGCTGGATCTGAACTGAGGTGGCGAAGTGAGCTACAGAACTATGATGGATTCAACCCAGATCTGCGCATGAAAAGTTGCAGTGCTCTCTCCATCCTCTCCTTGTGTTTGCATTATTCCCAGATTCCCCACTTTATCAAATTGCATGATCCTGGGCAATTGATTTATTTCACTTTCACTCCTTCTTCATTATCATATATGAGGACCTCGAATATATTGCTTCAGGATGTGGACTGTACAAAACCTTCTTCTGTGTTTGATTTAGTAAACTATAATGTTGTTCATGTGTAATAGATACCTAGGGTACTACAACAGTGTACATAACAACTGACTTGCCTCTTTGTTCACTATTGGCATTGTTGTCAGTGTGGGGGGAAGAATGAATGTTTGTAAATTCATATTTTAAAACTATCACTTTAAAGAAATACTTCTCAATGCTCTGATATAATATGACATAGTAGGGTGAAAGGGTTCTACATGTTAATGAAATACACTTTTTGAATTTTGAAGGGACCTCATCATATGTTTACACTTTTGCTGCAAGATGGCTTTGGAAATGAAGTTCTTCCTAAAGTTAACTGGTGCAGGGCAACCTAGTTACTTTTTTTCTTTACTTCAATTAAACTTTATGTAAAGGCTTGCCTCTTTGTTAAACTTTTTTTAATGTTTGCGCTGAGTCAAGTGAACAGCAGCCCAGTGCTGCTGTTGACCATGAGGCCGCATGTAAACGTCAGGAGGGACGCGTGAGGGCCCTGGGCCATACTTAGAGAATCCCTGTTCTAAAGGATGGTCCCCCTCCTACAAATAATCACTTGACAGTAAGAGAGGGTTGCTTTTCCAACTTGCAAATAGATTTTGCTTCCCAGTAAATGGAATGAAATATTTGCTTGTGTGGGTGTATCAGTTTTTAACATGGATGGAAGTGTTTCCAACAAGAAAGAATGATGATGCAACCATTCCACAATGCTTGATAAAAGACATGATACCCAGGTTTGGGATCACCGGGGACATGAACAGTGACAGAGGTGGTGACTTTGTGGCTGCAGCTGTGCAAAAGATGTGTGAATGTTTGGGAATAGACTGGAACTGCATGCCCCCTACTCCCCACAAAGCTCAGGCCCGGTGGACAGGTAAAATCCACAATAAAAAAAAATATTTGCAAAGACAACTGATGCAACAGACCTGTGTGTGTTTATGTCGCATGATGCTTTTGGAGGGAGGGCTTGTTTAATTTGGGTTTTGTATTTTGTAATGATTCCATGAAGTGAAAAGTACATATGTGTGTGTTTCTGTGGGCTAACAGTGTTGGAAGATGCATGCCGTCTTTACTGCTAAAGAGCAATGTTTCCAAACCTGTAGCTGGAGAAGCTTAATTTACACTCACAGTGGTTAAGAAAGTCCATTTCCTTTGTACTAGAGGTGGGTGGAAGGTTCAATTCTGCCTGCAGAATTGGCAGAATTGTGGCCACTCTGTGTTACTCTTACACATGAAGTTCTGGCAGAGTTCCGCCAATTACCACATGGTGGAATTGTTCTCCTGCAAGGGTCCAGAATTTGCGAGCAAGACTTGGCGTCCACTAATGCAAAATTCCAATGCTGGCGGTTGCCGGTGTTTGTGAGCGGTCGTAGTCAGTGAGTTGATATTTGCGTAGATGTGCTGTTGCTCGAGTAGATTTTCTGCTCGAGCGGCAGCAAAACCAAGTCAAAAGACTGAGTGCTCTTAAACATCGCAAAGCATGGTGCTGTTCATGCTGATTTTCAGTGCTGATTTCTCTACTGGCACTATATTGCAGAGCGAGCAGCATATTTCCCACCTGTTGGTGGAATTCTGCAGAATCTAGCTAAGTTTTTCTGTAACTCTGCTGAATTCCACAGAGTAAAACCCTTTGAGTTCTTCCCACCCCTACTTTGTTCTTGGGGTTTGGAGATTACTGCTCAAACGGTTTGTGATAACAACTTGCAGTGACTTTGCTCACACTTCAAATCCCTAGATAATATACTTTTTTCTTAAATAAAAAAAGGAGAGGGTGTTTAGTGTTTTTTCCAGGTTTACTCATGTGCTACACCGAGCACTAGTGAGGGTTTACTTTTCCTTAACGTTATTGGTAGACTAGTGTGTATTCTTGTTATCAAGTATTAGAACCCTTGTATAGATTTCCAGTAATTTCAATACCCTGTTACTCTCTTTTGTACGTGAATTATTAGATTTGCTTCTTTAAGCAATAGCTGAGGGTTATCGTGAAGATTGTGCCTGCCCCATCATTTATGTTCTGTTCATCATTCGAACCACTATTGAAGTGGGTTAAGTGGAAACATGTATTTGTCACTATATACAAGAGTGTGTGGGACATCATTAATTCCAGAAGGCCAGGAAGTTGTTGATCTCCATCCCAAATTCCATAGTAAGGTAGTGTTAGGTCTCAATGACTATGAGATATAGATAAGAAAGCTTGATCTGCAGTATCACCCCAAAGTGAGTACTATGATTGAAAGGTATAACTTTGGGAAAGAATGCTCAGCGAAGGAGCAGGATAGTGGGGAGTTATCTAACAGAGGCACCAAAGGTAGCATCTTTCTACAAATTTGGGTTAAGTCAGGGAACAGTTCATGCCTGGGTGCAACATTGAAAGGGTAAAAGATGCACTTTGGAAAAAGGACAATTGTTATGTGAGCCAAGTGAACTGAATATTTTATTGCTTGACTTCAGGAGATCAGAAAAAGTGAAAGGCAAATGGATAGGGTACAAAGCATACAACAAAAGCAAGTGGATGACAGTCATAGTAAAGGTTTTCCATGAAAATGTTACAGTATAGCAATTTAGATCACATGCAAATAAAAAGAACTGTCTAGCTTGAAAGGTGACATGCAAAGTTTGCAGCAGCATAGGCCACTATGCGGTTCACTGAAAGAATATCGATGTTGAAAATATCAATGTTCAAAATATCGAGAACAAGCTATAGACTACAAAAATATCGACTCCCAAACCTACACAACTAAGTACAAAAATATTGAATCAAACATATTGATGTAAAAAATATACATTTAAATATATATATAAAATAAAATATTATATATTAAATATATTCAATATTAATAATAATGTTAACAAAATAAATGACATTTAATATATACATTTTTACAAATATTACAAATAAACGTAATTAAAAAAATAAACAAGCAAACAGAATAATTTATACATATATATATATATATATATATATATATATATATATATATATATATATATATATATATATATATATATATATATATATATATATATATATACATTCACTTTAAAATAACTAGTAAGCTATTATCTTTAATTCCTTTAAAATTATGTAAAATAAAATATATATATAAATATTTTAAAATATAAAAAAAACATTCTAGAATAAATTAAAACATTAAACTATTGAAATATTAAAACTTAAATTGCCCAATGCAAACAGTGCAACAGTAGGAAAAGTGTTGGATAGCAAAATATTAATATTTACTATTCCAACTCCAGTGACTGCAACAGTAGGGAAAGTGTTGGATAGCGGAGGGGTAAAAATTACTATTCCCACTCCAAACAGTGCCACAGTAGGTAAAGTGTTGGATAGCGGAGGGATAAACATTACTATTCCCATTCCAGTAAGAGCAACAGTAGGAAAAGTATTGGCTAGCGGAAGGGAAAAAATTACTTTTTCCACTCCAGTGATTGCAACAGTAGGGAAAGTGTTGGATAGCGGACGGGTAAAAATTAGTGTTTCCACTCCACTGAATGCAACAGTAAGGGGTTGATTCCCATGTCGCTAAAAATCCCTTCTCAATCAATCAATCAATCAGTGACATTTATAGAGCGCACTACATACCCGTAGGGTCTCAAGGCGCTGGGGGTGGGGGGGTGCCGCTACTGCTCGAACAGCCATGTCTTCAGCTTCTTCCTGAAGGAGAGGTGGTCTTGGGTCAGGCGCAGGTCGGTCGGGAGGGAGTTCCAGGTCTTGGCGGCCAGGTAGGAGAAGGACCTTCCTCCTGTGGTCGCTCTTCGGATGCGGGGGACGGCGGCGAGGGCGAGGTTGGCTGATCGGAGGTGGCGTTTGGGAGCGTAGAAGTTGACTCGGCTGTTGAGGTAGCTCGGGCCTTGGTCGTGTAGCGCTTTGTGTGCGTGGGTGAGGAGGCGGAAGGTGATTCTTTTGTTGACGGGGAGCCAGTGAAGGTCTCTCAGATGTCCGGAGATGTGGCTGGTTCGTGGGATGTCGAGGATGAGTCTGGCTGAGGCGTTCTGGATCCGCTGGAGTCTCTTCTGGAGCTTGGCGGTGGTACCGGCGTAGAGGGCGTTGCCGTAGTCCAGTCGGCTGGTGACGAGGGCCTGGGTGACGGTCCTCCTGGTCTCGGTGGGGATCCACCAGAAGATCTTCCGTAGCATGCGTAGGATGTTGAAGCACGCCGAGGAGACGGCGTTGACTTGCCTGGTCATGGAGAGGGAGGAGTCCAGGATGAAGCCCAGGTTGCATGCATGGTCTGTCGGTTTGAGTGCGGTGCCCAGGGCGGGAGGCCACCAGGAGTCGTCCCAGGCGGAGGGTGAGGAGCCCAGGATGAGGACCTCCGTCTTGTCCGAGTTCAGCTTCAGGCGGCTGGTCGTCATCCACTCGGCTACGTCCTTCATCCCTTCATGTAGGTTGGCTCTGGCGGCGGCGGGGTCGTTGGTCAGGGAGAGGATCAGCTGGGTGTCGTCGGCGTAGGAGATTATGTTGAGGTGGTGTTGCCGTGCGATGGCCGCGAGGGGGCTCATGTAGACGTTGAAGAGGGTGGGGCTCAGCGAGGATCCTTGAGGGACGCCGCAGATGACATCGGTGGCCTCTGACTTGTATGGTGGTAGACGGACTTTCTGTGTTCTTCCGTCGAGGAAGGAGATGATCCATTCCAGCGCCTTGTCCTGGATTCCGACGTTGCTGAGGCGCTGTACTAGGGTGCGGTGGCAGACAGTGTCGAATGCTGCGGAGAGGTCTAGGAGGATGAGGGCCGCTGTTTCTCCGTTGTCCATCAGGGCTCGAATGTCATCGGTGGCGGCGATGAGGGCGGTCTCGGTGCTGTGATTGGCTCGGAAGCCGGACTGTGAGGGGTCGAGGGATCCATTCGTTTCGAGGAAGGCGGCCATCTGCTTGTTGACGGTCTTCTCGATGACTTTGGCTGGAAACGGGAGGAGCGAGATGGGGCGGTAGTTCTTGAGTTCGGTGGGGTCCGCTGTGGGTTTCTTGAGTAGCGCGCTGAGTTCGGCGTGCTTCCAGCTCTCAGGGAAGGTGGCGGTGTCGAAGGATGTGTTGATGATGTCTCGCAGGTGGGGTGCGATGACAGCGTCAGCCTTGTTGAAGACGTGATGAGGGCAGGGGTCGGTCGGTGATCCGGAGTGGATGGAGTTCATCGTGCGGATGGTGTCTTCGGTGCTGATCGGAGTCCAGGCTTGGAGGGTGGTGGTGAGGGGTGGTTGTTCGGTCTTGGTGTGCGTTGGTTGGTTGCTGAAGCTGTTGTGTATGTCCGCGATCTTGTTGTGGAAGTATGAGGCGAGGGAGTTGCAGAGGTCTTGCGATGGGGTGATGTCGTTGTTTTCTGCGCTGGGGTTGGAGAGCTCTTTCACGATGTTGAAGAGTTCCTTGCAGTTGTGTGCGTTGTTGTCCAGCCGGTCCTTGAAAGCAGTTTTCTTGGCGGCGCGGATCAGCTGGTGGTGTTTCCGGGTGGCCAGCTTGAAGGTGGTCCTGTTGTCCGGTGTGGGATCCCTTCTCCAGACTTTCTCGAGGGCTCGGCAGTTCTTCTCAATGCTATTCGTAGGCTTACCTTACGACCGACTCGTATCCGGAGCTTTTTTCTACAAATGAGCAAGTACGATGCGTATTACAGGCAAATTTCTGACCGAATCGTCCGCTCCGATTCGTGCTCTATTTCACGACCGAACAGGCTCAGGAAACACGGAAATCGAGTCGTACGGAGGCTTTTCCCAACCAGTTTCCAGACAAGCAAATACGATGCGTTTTTTCTGCGCGTTGTACAGGGCGCCCCTTCCAGCACGTCACAGCATTCCGACGAGGCGTATTTAAGCTCCAATTCGTGCCAGAACACGATCAACGGGGGTGAGAAGGAGCAGCCATTTATCTATTGGGTTGTGTTAATGCTGGAATATGTGGCATCGTTTGTGTCCAAGTCTGTCGTGTCGCGTTAATGCATGGCTACATGGAGTCGTTCAGTAGGGAAAGTATTGAATAACGGAGGGATAAAAATTACTGTTCCCACTCCAGTGAGTGCAACAGTAGGGAAAGTGTTGGATAGCAGAGGGGTAAACATTACTATCCCACTCCAAAGAGTGCAATAGTAGGGAAAATGATGGATAGCGGAGGGGTAAAAATTAGTATTCCCATTCGACTGAATGCAACAGTAGAGGGGTAAACATTATTATTCCCACTCCAGTAAATGCAACAGTAGGGAAGGTTTTGAATAGCGGAGAAATTGTTTTACTATTCACACTCAAACACTTATAAAAAAGGTTATATATATAAAAAATAATAATAAACAAAATTTAAAAGAAATATATATATATATTAAACAAGTGATGTCTGATCAATTAGAAAGATAGAAAAGGGAAGGGATAACAGAGGCAGTCAAGGCTACTGACTGGGTGGACACAGTAGTTTTTGCATATAAACAATTGGGTGAGATCAGGTTATGTATTGATCTAAGGTAGCTTAATTAGTGTGTAATAGTTGACAGATTGCCACTTACAAACATCTCCGAGATGTTATTGCAGTTGAAGGGAGACAAGGTATTTTCAACACTCTGGGGCCGATTACAAATCCGGCCGCAAAACGTACCGACCGACATGGACCCGGGATGGAGACTGACCAACATGGACAGGCACCGTACGACCCGTGCAGTACGATGCAACACGTGTAAATTACAACCGACACATACGGAATACAAGCCGTACGACCGAGCCGTCGGGAAAACAGTGATTCGCCCAGAAAACCGATGCGAGTTGCACCGACCGACATGTACCCGAAATAGACCCGACCGACACGTACCCGCGATGTCCGATCCACGCAGTACGATACAATGCGTGTAAACCCAGACCGACTCGCACGGAGCCAAAGCCGCATGACTGACATGCACAGAAAACAGGGACCTCAAGCAATAGAGATCTCTGCGACCAGCGTGAACGACCCGGAGAAGCCTGCATGAGCCAACATCAGCATCCATCTCGGTCAGAAGAACGTCTCCTTCATGCCGAGAAAACCCAAAGGAAAAAATTCAAAAAAAGGACCAAACAAGCAATGACAAGGCCAATAAATATAAGAAAAAAACCTGGAACAAAGACACACCCACAACTCCACCTATATAAAGGGCATCAATCACTACCATGATCCTTTGCAAATAGGAGACAACAGCCAGCAGAAAACACCATCACACAGCAACCACAGACACACTCACAACTCACCCATCACACAACTTTCACACGATTAGCACCTCACCAAAAGCACACACACATACAGGTAGCAAAACCAACATTAACCCACCCTCACTTGCATCCTCACACACACATCACTCACCACCACCCATCATCATGGCCCCTAAGAAGAATCCAAAGTTCACAGATGATGAGTTAGAAGTGCTGGTAGACGAGATCATCAGACTAGAGCCACATTTGTTTGGTACATTGGTCCAAAGGACCCCCATGTCACAGAAAACAAAGATGTGGGCGAGGATTGTGGACACAAGCACCAACGTTGTGCACAAAGGACGATATCCAGAACAGGTGATATGACGTGTGCAGGAGGGTCAAGAAACTCATCGAGAAAGATCACGCCTTGAGTCAGCGTACCGGCGGTGGCCCTCCTGCCATACCAGTCTACTTCAGGACCTGGGAGGAGAAGGTGCGGGACATCCTACCACCAGAGAGCATCCATGGTCTAGCACACATACCAGAGCCTGGTGAGTACACAAACAACATACTCAATATTGTGTGGCAAGAGGACAGTGAAACCATGCTCCGTTAGCAAAGCCACAGTAACCAATAGATAATCATCCCAAGATGTGTATGCTAGTCAGACAAACACAATACCTACCATCTCATAGTGACATGAAACTGTTTCATGACATGTACCAACCTACAAACAAATAGAGCAAGGCAGTGGCACAAAGCCAAATACACACCGTCAGACAGTTTGCCACCACAAACACACTACCTCACAGTGCAGCTGACTGACAGGAAGGAATAGTGGGTATGCAGGTGAAGTGAGTGTATCCAAAAGCATGATGGGGTTTGTAGTCACAGATAATGCTCCCCCTCCAAATTGGCCCATCAAGACCTCTCTGAACCATGCCCACATCACAGGGAGTGGAAAATGACTGACAAGATGGCTGACACTGGGTCCTGCTGTGGGGAGCACACGGCCCTGGTAGGGCTTGTGCGCCAATCAGAAGCAGGACACCACTGACTGACATCCTGAAAGACAACTTGCACGCCCTCCCATGGAAGCACGTTTCATGGTGGGATGTCTGGCCGGGTGGGAAGGAGGACTGACAGCTCTGACCATACTTACCAGCATGTGGAGACACACACACCCCTCAACACAAACTCCACACAACTCACCGGGTAGAATGCATTGACTCACACTGTAGTGAAATATCACCCAAAGATACACCGTACTGAGTGCTGCTGTGTGAAGCACAGGGGCTCTCTTTGGACTTGTAGCCAAACAAACACAAGGATTTCCCAGTCAGCCATCTTGCCATTGCTGTCACACCCCCTCACAGGGAACCAGAGTCAAGAGGAAGGAAGTATGGGCATGCTGGGAAGGGGGGTGTAGCCAAGAGCATGATGTGAGTTGCAGTCACAGACAATCCCCACCCACCCACATGGCCCATCAAGCTCACACTGAACCATGCTTGCCTCACAGGGAGTGGGAATGGACTGACAAGATGTCTGACACTGGGCTCTGTTGTGGGGAGCACAAGGCCATGCTGGGAATTGGGCACCAACAAACACCAGGACTGCACAGTCAGCCATCTTGCCATTGGTGTCACACCCCCTCACAGGGAAGCAGAGTCAAGAGGAAGGAAGTATGGGCATACTGGGAAGGGGGGTGTAGCCAAGAGCATGATGTGAGTTGCAGTCACAGACAATCCCCACCCACCCACATGGCCCATCAAGCTCACACTGAACCATGCTCACCTCACAGGGAGAGGGAATGGACTGACAAGATGTCTGACACTGGGCTCTGTTGTGGGGAGCACAAGGCCATGCTGGGAACTGGGCACCAACAAACACCAGGACTGCACAGTCAGCCATCTTGCCATTGCTGTCACACCCCCTCACAGGAAAGCAGAGTCAAGAGGAAGGAAGTATGGGCATGCTGGGAAGGGGGGTGTAGCCAAGAGCATGATGGGAGTTGCAGACACAGACAATCCCCACCCACCCACATGGCCCATCAAGCTCACACTGAACCATGCCCGCCTCACAGGGAGTGGGAATGGACTGACAAGATGTCTGACACTGGGCCTGAGAAATGATATGGCTGACAATCACACATATGCACTGGCCAAACAAAACCCGGTCACACACACAGCCATTGCAACCATATGTTCAAACTCATTGTCTGGGGAAGCAGTGTCCAGGGGTGCCCCCTGTCCGGTCTGGGGAGGTGTGTCTTGCAGATGACAAGTGTGGAGAGCCATATATGGTACATTGCACAAAACACACAGGAACTCACATATACATCATTGACAGGGGACATCCGACAGTGAATGGAATGGACACACCAATATAGCAGACACCATAGCATGGTCTCATTCACACTCAGTGCTGTTGTGAGCTGCATTCCACTCCTACATCGTGCTGAAACATATGCATCCTTCACACAACACACCACTCAATCACATGGACACTGTAGACACAAGGTCTAACCTGGACTGCATTGGAGGAGACATGCTACTCACAGCAGCCAAACTGCAACACACACACCACCGGCCCTCACTGTCATGAGCCTTGAAAAGCCAGAGTGCTACCTTGCCCAATCCATGTCACCATGGAGAACATTGACAAGTCAAATCACATATGCACGTACAAAACTCAGCACCAGACTCATTAACGATGGTGACATCATCACTTGTATGAAATGAGATGGGAACTAGGAACACTGTTAAAAAACACTTCCTCCAAAGAGATCACAGGCATACCGGACTGTGACCATGTCGTACCAATACACCAATGTGGCACACAAAGACTAGCAAAATCTGCTACCACACATGCCCCAATAGTGGAATAGCACGTATGTCCTTGTTAAAGCTCACATGTGTACAGGGATGACACACCTGTGTCAGCAACGTGATGGCCCTTGAGTAGTAATGGTCATGTGCAGACAAATCTATACATGATCTGGGCATGCAGACACTTCGACATGCACATTGAAATGTTTCATTTTGGCTGGGCAATGTGCAACAACAATATCAATCTCTGTACGTGACAACCCTGGACAAAGCAGTGTACAGGCAGGCATCCGGACTTACAGTAGAAAATGTCATGTTTGTAAACCATTGATGCCTGTAGAAACCTAACTTACATTGTGTGTCTCTTCCAAACACAGATGGTGCTGGGGACACAGCACCAAATGGAGAGGAGTCCCGGTCCCAGACTCTGGTGGACCCTCAGCTCTTTGGTTTGAATCTGTCTCTGTTCTCTTCGGATGACGACGAACAACCTGGCACCTCTGGTGTGAATCATCATGCAGCACCAGCAGCACCAACATCTGCACCCCCTGTACCCACGCCTCCAGCATCTGGAAACAGACAGGGCACCTCCTCCAACACGGACAGACCAAGGCCACAGAACACCGACAGCACAGGGACACAGGACCCCCAGGAAGCTACAGACAACACCACCAGCAACACCACCCAAGGGGTCCCAGTGTCACCTGTGCGTGCCGTCGCTGTTCCTGCCCGTGTGTATAGGGGTGCTGGGAGGGGTGGGAGGCAGAGGGCGCACCTTGCAGAGGGGTCTGGACTGCATGATGACCCCCAACTGGCACGCATCATAGATGTGTACCAGGATAGCACCGGAGGATTTGACCAGGTAGTGGGAATCCTCAAGGACATTCAACAGGAGCAGGCTACCCACCAAGTGGGATGCACTTACTGCGGTGCATCGGGACATACTCCAATGCCTCCGCCAGATCAGCACAAACATGTCCACACCTCCCTGTGTGGCCACAACATCTGTTGCCACACCATCTGCCAGTGCCACAGGGAGGGAGGATGACTCTGGTGGAGAGTCCCCTGCACCTCAGAGGCCTGCACCTGAGGATCCCCCCCAAGAAGAAGAGGGGTCGTCCGAAGAAGGACATGTGAGACGCAGATGTCCCTGCATATCCCCCAGGGCCTCTAAACCTGTTCTGGACAATGTTCTTTGTGCGCAACCCGTTCACCTTGTCGTATCTGACACAACTCGCCTACATGACATGGAGGGTTCATGCTGGTCCAATGTAGCAGATGACTGTGGACTTTACTCTGGACATTTCAGCTACCAACAATTCCAACTCTACTGTGAACTTTGGATTCAAAACCCAATGTACAGCACCCACCATCCTGTGCACTATCCTCACACATGTTTGTAAATAAATTCACCAGTACACCATACTTGCCTCTTGTGATTCCAACTTGTCATGTGTCATGGATATGTTGATCTGCTAAACAACACAGTGCATGCCAAATACTACAAGGAGTGGAAATGTTTCCTGTTCCGGTATGCCTGCTCATGTGCCTGTGGTGGTATCAGGGCCACATGTGTACCATCAATAGATCTGATGACGTTCGGCATCCTCCCCAGTGTATAAAAGGCATCCTTTATTTCAGGGAGTTAACCTGGGCTAGGGAACTTGATGTACAGGTCAAGGAAATGCAACATCCCCTCCAAGACATCACGTAGCACATGACTAAACATAGTTTGTGACATACCACCAGCAGTAGCCAGAGTGTACTGGAAGGTACCAGTAGCAAAAAGTGAAGGGCTGCCATCACCTTCACCTCTGGGGTCAGTGCTGTAGGGTATGTCCGGCCAGGTAGCAGATGTGGCGCCAACTGCTCTGCCAACTCCTCAATCAGTGGCCTGGTGAAGCGGTACCGTCGGATGCAGTCACATGCCTGCAGGGTTTCAAGGTCTGGGAACGGTCTATGGACAGCTGGTGCCCTGCAGAACAGAGATGCACAAAGGACGATTGTCGGTTCATCCATCCATGTGGCTATGACCAAGCAAAATATCACATAGTACATCATGCCAATACACATTGTACTGAGGTGTGTGCTGTTGGGCATGGACACATATGTCACCTACATGGCCCTCACCTCACATCTCAAGTCCACATGTCCACTTAAGTCCCATGTAGTGCAAGGGCCAATCATTGGGCTGTGCCACCCTACGAATGTACTGCTGTGACGTTACAAACACACACCACAGTGACAAGTGAGGCCTGATGTCTCCCAGGCATCACAGATCATTGCCATGCAGATACCCAGGGTCCCTGTATTGCCACATCGACACTGGCATGACATAAAGTATCATGTACACGCCACAAGGCAACTGTGTGTCCCACAGGTAGTGGCCACTGTTGTCTCTGCAGGCCCTACATGGACGTCTCTTAGACACACACACAACATCAGTGTTGATGCACAAACCACATGGATGTGGAGACAGTCTCCCATTGAGCACTTTTGATCAGCCACATCTGAGACACAACATGCACATAGACTGTGGGTGTACATCAGAATTGTGGCTACAGGTCTCACTGTGACATACATGCCATCACCCCCAGGACTCAGGGTGTATGTGACATGTCCTAAACATATCCAACCTGCAACTGTGTCCATGACTCATGCCCATAACTATACAGTTGCACATCACAGTGGTAATGTGCACAACACACAAAGGATTCTGTCCCCACGAACACCTGCACAGCCTGGGATTGGCTGCACAAAAGTTCCACACAACAGACCAAATGTTGCCCCGCCAACACACAGGGAATGCAGCCTTACATGCCATGGGACACTGTGTGGCCAATGCTGTAGTGTGGTAGGTGTGCACCTTAGTCCCTGGCAAGTAATTGTGTGTTGGAACCGTCAAGTAGTCACACCAATGAGGCCCGACGCAGGTGACAATGCATACGTATTGCACAGTTCATGACCGAGCCATGCGCTACGCTTTGCCATTGACTGCAATGAGGTCCGACACGGGTGACAATGCGGACACATTGCACAGTTCATGACTGAGCCGTGCGTACGCTTTGCCATTGACTGCAATGAAGCCCGACGCGGGTGACAATGCGTACGCATTGCACAGTTCATGACTGAGCCGTGCGTACGCTTTGCCATTGACTGCAATGAGGCCCGACGCGGGTGACAATGCGTACGCATTGCACAGTTCATGACCGAGCCGTGCGTACACTTTGCCATTGACTGCAATGAGGCCCGACGCGGGTGACAATGCATACGCATTGCACAGTTCATGACTGAGCCGTGCGTTAGCTTTGCCATTGACTGCAATGAGGCCCGACGCGGGTGACGATCATGCATACGTGTCGGGCAGGCATGGTCCGAGACCGGCGTCTGCCTTGGCCATTGAATCGTATGGAGACGGGTGCATGTGTATTTTCAAACTAAGCGTTGTACTGTCAGTTGACCAAGCCGGGCGCACCCATTGGCTCTGGACTGTCATGGAGACGGA
The DNA here is from genome assembly GCF_964204655.1 of Triturus cristatus. Lineage (NCBI taxonomy): Eukaryota > Metazoa > Chordata > Amphibia > Caudata > Salamandridae > Triturus > Triturus cristatus. The sequence continues at coordinate 978,396,098 of NC_140587.1, forward strand.
TGCAGATTCAAATCTTGTACGAGTTGTGCGCTGGAAATTCAGTTGGATGCCTACCACAATGTTGTCTCCTTGTTAGGGAAAATCCCCTTTGCCTGCTACTTACCGAAACCTGGTTGGGAGAGGCTTCCAATCCGGATGTCTTCTCAGCCATTCCTCCGGCGTACAATATCTTCCGGCAGGATAGAGTGAAGGGTAGAGGCGGGGGAGTGGCGGTAGTGGTGAAAAAGAGCGTTTCCTGCTCAGTTCTTCCTCTTAATTCCATCGGAGCGCTGAGTCGCTCGCCTTCACGCTCAGACTGTCCCCGGGCCAGGCCCTGAAGGGGTTGTTGGTCTACAGGCCACCAGGCCCTTTGGGTTCCTTCCTGGAAGATCTGCAGACAGCTGTCTCTGAGTTGGTGCTGACCTCACAGCACTGCGTCATGGCTGGTGATTTCAACCTCCACCTTGACGTAGCGGATGACTCGGATGCGGTCAAACTGTTGGATATTACATCTCCACTGGGATTGTTACCGTTCGTGTCGGGGCCAACCCATGAGAAGGGGCATACCCTGGATCAGGTGTTTTCATCTGTCCCTCTTACGGAGGTTGACACCCTGCCGGTGCTCTGGTCCGATCACAGGCTGATCAGATTTTCGGTGCTGGAGAGTGCGCGGCCGGATAACAGTGCCTCAGTCTTGTCTAGACCGACCTCGAGAGCGCTGCACAGAGTGACACCTGACATGCTGGAACAGGCGCTTCTGGATCACCCATGCCATCTTTCGGGCGATCTGGATAGCGACACTGAGGCTCTGCAGCGGTGGCTCATTGATAGGCTGGACGATCTGGCCCCCAAGGTAGCCCTCCGATCCACGGTGGCACGGCAATCTGCACCATGGTTTACGGAGGCTCTTCGTGTGGCTCGCAGCCAATGTAAGGTGGCCGAGAGGGCCTGGCGACGTTTGTATGATGGGGAGGCTAAACTCGCCTACAAGGCGGTGGTGAAGGCCTACCATCGGGACATTCTGGGAGCTAAGAGGGACTATTTGGCTAGGAGGATCGAGGCTTCCGCGAACTCCTGTAAGGAGATCTTCACCATTGTGAAGGAGTTCACGACCCCTAGTTCCCAATCGCCCCCTCTAGTTTCTTCAGATATGTGGGCAGGTGATCTGGCCGGCTTCTTCACTAATAAGATCAAGGCGATTCAGGCCTCCTTTGTGGAAGGACCGGAGGATGGAAGCGGCGTCACCGGGGCTGGGTGCGGATTTCCGCACACACCGACGGCGGTGCTGTCTGATTTTCCTGCTGTTTCCAGCGATGTGTCCAGGCAGCTGTTGGCCAATTTGAAATCTGGCTCGCCACTTAACCCCTGCCCCGCCAAATTTTTGGCTGGGATGGCGGAGGTGGTGAATCCGCTGGTTAATCCCATCCTCAACGCCTCGCTGAGGGAGGGGAGGGTCCCCAGCTCTTGGAAGAGAGCGATGGTGATCCCCCTCCTAAAGAAACCGGGTCTCGACGTCGAGGTTCTGGCCAATTATAGGCCAATTTCACTTCTTCCGGCCCTCACGAAGATCACGGAAAAACACGTCCACGGTGTCCTGTCGCGCTTTCTGGAAGCTAACAATCTGCTCCATCCATCTCAATCCGGTTTCCGTCCTAATTTTTGTACGGAAACGGCATTGTTAGAGGTCACTGAGATCATCAGGGAGACTCTTGATGTCGGCGGGAGGGCGATGCTGGTCATGTTAGATCTATCGGCGGCCTTCGACACCGTCCCCCACAGGGCGCTCTTAGCGAGGCTTTATGACATCGGCCTTAGGGGGACGGCGCTCAGGTGGTTTACATCCTTCCTTGAAGGCCGCCGCCAGACGGTCTGGGTTTCCCAGAGCTCTGCCGAGATGCCGCCATTGGGAGTTGGCGTTCCACAGGGATCTGTGTTGAGCCCCACGTTGTTTAACATCTTTATGTCCCCTTTGGCGGCCTTGGTGGAAGCATATGGGGCCCAGATCATCTCTTACGCCGACGACACGCAACTCCTCTTCACATGCGGGAAAGACCAGGAGTTTGATGGAGGGAGAATTCGGGACTGTCTTACATTGGTCTTTGACTGGTTCCAACGGAACAGTCTAAGGGCCAACTCGAGCAAGTCCGAGGTTCTGTTTTTTGGTTGCGGTGTCGATCCGGAGTGGCAGCATTGGTGGCCGTCCGACATGAGCCCTCCTGCACAGTCTTCCTTGGTGGCTAAAAACCTGGGTGTCAAGCTGGACAACCAGCTATCGCTGCGAACACACATTCTGGGTCTGGCTGGCACCTGTTATGGAATTTTGAAAATGCTCCGTAAATTCCTGCCCCTGCTGTCTGAGGAGCACAGGCGTATTACTGTGCAGGCTCTCGTCGGTTCGAGGCTTGATTATGCTAATGCCCTCTTCCTTGGCCTCCCTGATTACCTAGTTCAGCGCCTACAGGTGGTACAGAACTCTGCCGCCCGGGCTATCTTTGGCCTGCGTAGACGAGCCCGAGCTTCCGGGCTGCTTCAGGCGCTACATTGGCTGCCTGTCCGGAAGCGGATCCAGTTTAAATCCCTGACTCTGATGCACAAAGCCCTGTTTGGATCAGGGGCTGGATACCTGCGGCAGAGACTAGCCTTCTATCGACCAGTCCGCTCCTTGCGCTCGGAATCCCTTTACAAAGCGGTGGTCCCTCGGGTGAGGAAGGCCCGCACGGGAGGGCGCTCTTTCAGCTGCAAAGCCCCACAGCTGTGGAACTCGCTTCCTCTTTCGCTGCGCAGCACTGTCAATTTGTTCCAGTTCAGGAAGAGCCTGAAGACCTGGCTTTTTAATCTTTAGGCTGTTCTTATTGCTTCAGTTTCAGTTCTTTTTCTCATTTTTTTGCTGTGTTGTGTTATTTTTATTCTGAGATGCAGGTGGAAAGCGCCGGGACACTCTTTTCGAGTAGCCGTGCGCTATAAAAGAACGCTGTAACATAACATAACATAACATAACATAACATTACAAGGGTTTTATGAAGGTGAAGATTTGAACGATGTGGAAGACGTGTACGAGTTGCACATTTCAATGGATTGGCCAGATTCATAGAATGCAACCATGTTGGACCTATCACTTGGGACACATGGCACAGAGTCTGCCTCTGCAGCACAGATATAAGGCTGGATGGCCCCCAGGGAGCTCACTTGCCTGCACTACATGCTACTGGACCACATCCCTGCTACCACTGCTGCTGTCTCTGCATCCTCTGGCTACTACTATGGCACATACTCTGGAGAGGGCCCCAGCCTTCACTGAGGAGAAGAACCAGGCCCTGCTGGACGGGCTCCTTCCACAGTACAGCAAGCTGTATGGGAAACCAGGGGAGCAGGTGAGTGTGCAGTCCACTGCCTTCCTAATTGTGCATGTTGTCTGACTAGCAGTACTAGCAGTGTGTACACCAGTGGCAAGCATACTTACTGAGTACTTTCATCCCCCAAAGTGTCTAGGTACTTGTAATGAACAGGTGTTCTGCAGCTAAAGTGCATTTGTGCAAGCTTCAACTTCCCAGGCATTGTTAACATGTCAGACATGCAAGGCATTTGTCCTTTGCCATGTGTGCACTACCTGTGTAACTCGTTTTCCTTTGTGATGATGACATGTATATCCAACTGTGTGCAGCACAAATAAGGGGCATGTGTGTTAATGGACTTTTAACTTTGTCATCCTCACAGGTTGCTGCCCACCAGAAGCAGGGATATGGCTGACCATCGCCTGGGCAGTTTGATCGGTGGGGGTCTTCAAGCGCCGGATCTGCAACTGCCAGAAGAGGTGGCAGGACCTTCGGGGCTGGACCCGGAGGATCGCAAGGGTCCAGCTGAAGCTGTCGCCTCCTCGCAGGATGGGAGGACACCGGACCCTGACCCCCCACATGCTCCCGATACTGCCGGTGGTCTTCCCGGACCTGGATGGGCAGCTGAAGGCCAGACAACAGCAAGGAGGGGGTAAGTCCATGCCCAATCTGTGTACTATGTCTGACATGCTAATTGCAGTCTTTTGGCCTGGTCACACTTCCACATTACGTAGGTCTTGTAGTCCAATACTCATGTCCCTCAATTATGTGATGTACCCTCCTCATCTGATCCACAGGTGTGGACCCTACAGTCTGTTGCTTGTGTCACCAGGGCACTGTGTCCCTGCATTCAGCTATGCTTCAGCTTCCGGACAGCATCTGTTACCGTGACTCTGTTGTGTGTTTCATGGGTGGGTCAATTGTTTACACAATGCCTGAGATCTGACATGTGATCTGTGTGTGCCCTTGATATGTGTTACAATTGCTAGTCTGACTCACAACATGTGGGTGGGGTATTTCAAGCAAACACATGCAGGAGGGGACTCCAATTTGTGTACCTCAGGAGTATGTATATCAAGTGTGTCACACTTGCTTAGCCACCTGACTACTGTCCAGGGCTAAACACTGTTTCACGTAGACCTGGGCAGTCATGCCTACTCAAGGGCATTTAGAAACACTCTGTAATCCCACTCCTGTGTATCAACTTACAGGTTGTGCTTAGTGACATGTGCCTTCAGGTGTCTGCCTCTGTGTCATTGTGATGTGGCTTCCTTTCCCGTACAACTGGGGTGTTCATGAGTTTGAGGGTCAGCAGGACATCTGAGATGTGTCTATGAGAGACAAGACCTGTGTGACATATAGGAGTGTGATCACTTGACAGTGCACAATGGTGTATGCAACTGTGCACTTCAGGCAGCTGTGTTACATGCACAGCAGACTGTGATGTGCTAATGTACAGGGAGTTGGTTTTGCAGAGACTCATATGTCTGATTTGTATGATGTGGGGTCTTCTGGGTCCGGGATATGTTGTTTGCAGGGGATGGGCAAGTGCACTTGTAAGCTGCAGAGTTTGCTTTACCCCTGAGCTATGATTGTGACACAGTGCATACTGTTGTTGTCTGGATGCCCTGCCCCTGTGACAGGAGACAGTGTTGACTGACTTTCAGGGCATCCCAGTGGCATGACATTGAACTTGCTATGAGTTATCCTGCATTATGTTCAAGTGTGCTCCATGCACCCCATTGTGGCATTGACTATCAGGACATGAGAACATCATAGTGTGTGTTGCTGGCATGCTTCACAAGCATGTGAAATGAGACTCTGCCCATCCCTTCATCCTGATACCTGTACTGAGTCAGTGGCAAGAGATGTGATGTGTGTATAGTGACATACTCCTACATGTTCACTTGCATGTCCAACCAATGTGTCGGTGGTACATGTCGGCACATTGGGGTATTAGCATCCACCATGCAACAGACATATGGGTGCAAGCCCAGGAGGGATATGAGTGCCATGGTTGATGGTGAGACTGACAACTGGCTTTTTCTAAACAGTGTGAGCACTTTGAGCAGTGTTCACCTGATGATGCCAGGGCTTGCCCTGTGATGTGATGTACTCACTGTGGTGTGTGCAGTCAGTGCAGGTGACTGATGTTGTTCTCTTTTTTCTTAATTCTATCCAGATCCATCCACGGCCACAGGAGGGGACAGCTCCACGGCCCAGGAGGAGCCACAGAGCCTGACTGGGACAGAAGGCGAGGAGTCGGAGGGACCCAGTGGCACGGAGGGTGAGTGGAGCCACACCGAGGAGTCCTCAGCACCATCCACCCCAGCTGAGGGCCACAGCAGCTCGGAGGATGACTCCCTTGTGGAGGCAGGTGTCAGCAGCCACCAAACCCCAGCTAGTGAGGCTGTCCCTGCCACCGCCCCCACCACCACCATCACCACCCTCCCATCGCCTCCCATCCCAGAGGTCCGTGGAGGCTCCTGTGTTCGGGAGCATGGCTCCTTTGTGCCAGGCACCACACCCCCTGCCCCTGTGTCCCCTGCTGCCCTGAGTGAGGAGTCTGTGGACTTGCTTAGACAGATCCATGTAGGGCAGACATCAATTCTGAGTGTCGACCATGCACACACCAGTCTGTTGACACTACTGGTGTCGTTCATGGAGGGCATTTCATGGGGCATGTCTGCCCTACAGAGGACCAATCAGTCTGTGGCCTCCTCCCTGACAGCAGCAGTGTCCCTCCTCCAACAGTCCCGCACCCCTCCTACCCCTGTACCACCCACGATTCCTAGCACCCTACCTGTCCCAAGCACACACACACCTGCACATTCTCACTAACCCACAGACACGGGCAGCACACAAACACCCAAACCAAGGTCTAGATGTGCACATAAGCAAGCGCAGCGGACTGACACCACACTCACAGGAGATGGTTTGCAGACACACACACAGTCATCCACAACCACTCTGCAGTCCTCTGATACCTCTCCCTCCCAGCCCCCTTCCCTTGACTCACCTGCAACCCCATCTCCACAGAAGCTCTTCCTCTGTGACCTTGGCCTCTTCCCCGCCGACCCAGCAGATCCATCTTGCAAGGGGAAGAGGAAGTCCCACACACAGAGGGGAGTGCCTCTCATACCTGGACACCCTCCCCCAGGCGCAGACAGACTGAGGCCCCCACCCGCAAGTCCCCCCGGAGCTGGAAGAGCAAGACCCCACCCAGCAGCTCCACGATGAAGTCTCCGTCCTCCATCCCCCAGGCCACCACTCCACAGGTTTCCCCGCCACACCCTTCTCCAGGTTCCCCCACCCACAGATACACCATCCCCAAAATGCTGAGGCCCTCCCCTGCTACCACTTGCTCTTCCACCCCTGGTCAGACAGTTTGTGCCACTGATGTGGGGACCATGTCCCACCCCTCTGTCCTGCTGACCTCACCTGAACCCCATTCCGCTTCCATTGAGTTAGGCACTGCAGTGGAGTCCACGACCACCCCGTCTGACTTGGGCACCGCAGTGGGGACCCAGTCCACTCCATCTGACCTGCCCACTGCAGTTGTGCCGGCACCCACCCCATCTGACTGGTGCCCCACAGTTGTGACTGCACCCACTACTTCAGTCAGCTCCACTGCACTTGCCAGTGACTCTCCTGCATCCACCACCCCTTCACTGCCTCCTTCTGCTGCGCCCTGATCCTGTCGCTGCGGTGCCTGGCCTGTCCCCATGTATGCCCCTCCAAGGGGATGTCCCCTGTCCTTACCAGTGCAGGCAAGCAACGTGTGACAGTTGTCACTCAAGTTAACTTCTTGTCATTTGGATATGACTGGCCATTGGCCTTTGTTTTGAAAGGACTTTGCATTTTTCATTTGCAGAATAAAGCTTTTTTCTTTATCCTTGTGAATTTGATTTAGCTGTACATTATGTTGATGATGTTTAACATGACCTTGCAGTTGTAATGCTGGATTTCAAATGTTGAATACTGAGGTGTTGATGTGAGGTACTCCATGTGGTCCATGAAATATGTATCCTTTTCTGGTCGTTATCCATATCATCCTTTGCAGCTAACTGGGTGTGTCATGATTAACAATTTGTGGACATCTCTGTAAACATTTCATTTGCATGGTCACAACTGTGGCTTGCACACATGCACATATGATGTGCTTCCCATTGTCCAATTTGTCTATTTCCCTGACTGTGGGCGCATCTCCACTGGACATGTAAGTGTGGGCATAATTGGTGTAGGAGCAACTGGGTCCTCTGTGCAACTTGCTGGACATATGTATTGAGTATGTTCAGATGACTTAAGGGACACTGCCGTACCCATGCTGTTGTGAACAGAGCCTTCATTGTGTGGTAACTGATGGCTGACTGACCAAGTGTTCTGCTGACATGACTGAGACGTGCTGGGGCTATGTTTGGCACATCTGACATTCCACAGGAGTTGAGTCCCCTCAAGTAAGTGTGTTGTTCCGTGACATTGCCTGGGACCATGTTTTGTGTTGTGTGGGCATGTGTGTGTGTGTCCACATCCCTTTTCATACACAGGCAGTGTTCCCTTGATATGATCCTGTTGTTGATGCTTGCTGAGTGGTACTGTGTTAATCCCACAATTTTGCCATGGGTTACCAGATGTGTGGGTGCATGACACACTACTGTTAATTGGTGTTTCATCATTGGGATTTGTCTGTTCTGAGTGGTGATGATGTGGTCAGACGCAGATGGGACACAGTCAGGGGTCTCCAAGGCACTTGTTTGTTCGCAATATCATGTAGTTGTCCCTAGGTGGTACCTTTCAGTGATTGAGACATGTGTATGTGTATGTGACTGCTCCCACTTGTCCGGTTCAGGGCTGCAATGTTTGCAGGTGTCAGCATGTGTGCCTTGTGGTTCTCCTTGGCTTCTGTATTGTCCTGGGACTGTGGCAGGTATTCAGAAGGTTACGTGAGCTTTGACGTCATGGCCATGTACCGCATACTGTGCAGTATGTCTGTCATTCACCAGGGTTGTAAACTGTCCTTGTGTGATGAGTCTGTGCACCTTAGTTCCTCCCAACATTACCGTGTTTGTCATGGATGCATGTGCAATGTCACCTGTCCATGTGGGCTTCACAGATGCACATTGGTGCAGTTCAGGGTGTGTGGTGTTGAGGGTGGACTGATATAAATGTTTGCATGGATGGGACCCTAGCTCCCGTTTGTCCATGGATGACGGGCCATGCTGAGTGATTTGTGTTTGTGTATGTGTGATGTACGTTTGTGGAACAGGACACATGTCTGGGTTTCACAGTTTGTAGGACATCTACCTTTGTCAGCACAGTGGACCTGTCATGCATGCTTGAGTCACCCCAATGTCTGGTCCCTGGGGGTAGTGCTGTTGTTTGTCAGTCTCTTGCTGTGTTAGTTGCTGTTCATTCCAGCTTGTGTCACATGTGTCTGTTGTGCTCCCTCTCATCTCACAATGCCTGATTGCCCACTAAGGGGGAACCATTGATGGTTTACTTTTGTATGGCACTGTGCCCACATCTGTCTCACTGTGGTTCAGCCCCCCTCATGTGTTGTGGAGTTGCCTGGGGATACTGAGACACACATACACATGTTGTGTCAGATGTGCAGGTTGAGGTTGCCTGTTTGTGTTTGTGCATCTGCACCAGTGCATTGGTATTGCTGTGGGCCATTGTCTGGATGTTGTTTTTGTGATTTACCCTGCTGTCCCTGTGAGTCATGTCACATCATTCTGCACATTCATCCTGGTTGTTAGGTCCCATTCCTGGCATGGAATGGGAGTTTGTGACCTGACACCTACAGTCTACACAGGTTGTTTTGATTTGTGTGTCTCTTTTCGAGATGTGTGTATGCTTTGTGATGGTCACTTCTGCTTTTGTGTCATTGTACACTGTATGCATTGTCAGCCCCCATGGGTGGTGCTTGTCTGCACATGGCCAAGTGTACATTAGGTTTTCACGGCACTGTTAGTCTCACCACATCTCTGTGGGTATTGGACACAACTACTACTTTGCCCCAAAAGTGTTTCATGTGTTAGGACCAGAAATCATACATGCTGTTTGGCATTTGCAGCTTTGACCATGATGACACTTACCTTTTGGTCACTGTGATGAGGGGGGTTTTCGACCCCATCACCACAATGCTCAACATTTGCTGCAGTTTGGAAGCACACACTTAACTTTTGTTCTAAACAGTGAGGGGGTGTTATTTTTACATTGACACAGTGCTAGTGATGCTTGCCTTGTGTAGGCCACACTCAGTTTTTGGTCACACATGTGATGGTAGTTACATTGTATGTTTGAAGTCATAATGACTGTTGTGGGCATTTGTCACAGACTACACACTGTTGTCATGATGTTAGGGGGGATGTATTTTGCTGACATACCTAATGTTGGTGTATGATGGATGTATGGTGCATCACCCATCCTATGAGTGGGGGTGGCATTAGTGATGGGCAACATGAGGCCTATGGGTGGGGGTGGCAGTTGTGATGGGCAACAGGTCCCCTATGGGTGGGGGGTGGCAGTAATGTTGGGCAACATAAGCCCTATGGGTGGGGGTTGCAGTAGTGATGGGCAACAGGTCCCCTATGGGTAGGGGTGGCAGTAGTGATGGGCAACATAAGTACTATGGGTGGGGGTGGCAGTAGTGATGGGCAGCATAAGCCCTAAGGGTGGGGGTGGTAGTTGTGCTGGCCATGCAACCCCCTATGGTGGCCTGTTGCTAGTGGCCAGGATATGGATCCCCTGTGTGTGTGTGACATTTTGCGGGTACGTGTCGTTTGTTTGTGTGTTGGGTGTCCGACTTACCGTCTGCGCCATCTGCGTCGGTTCCTGATCCGGTCATAGATGTACAGTACTGGTGTGACCTGCGTGATGGGATTCATGATGTGTTCGTCTAATACACGCTGCTTGTTGCTGTAGGAGAGTAGGATCTGCTTCACATGGGTACCCCCACTTTTTGCTGGTGTTTCACTGTTTTTCGACATTAGTCTGGCTGTGGCCCTGCTAATCAGGACCACAGCCTAGCTGCTTCCTCTCTAAAATGGTTTCCATGTACATTAGGTACATATCTGGAGTGCCTTAGAAGCCCCTAGTATATGGTATACTATGTACCTAGGGCATAGGTACCTCAGAGGCCTACCAGCGGCTACAGCATGTATTATGCCACCCCTGGGAAGCACTCCAAAATGACACCACAGGTCTGCTACTGCAGCCTGGGTAAGGGTGTGCTTGCACCCCTTACTGTGGTATAGGCTACATATATCACTACCTTATATAGATACATATAAACCTATAAGCCACTCCTATGGCAGGCCTTGACAATCCTGAAGGCAGAGTGCTTGGTTTTATGTGAGAGGGTGCCCAAGCATGAGCTGAGCCCCTCTGCAGCTTTCGCAAATACTTCCTCATAGCTGTTCTGTGATACAGCTTAAGTGCATTATAACCTCGCGGTAAATGCTAACTTTGGGATGGCTGCATCAAAACATGTTGTGTTTGGTGTCAAACGCTTTGGAATATTACCCCCCACCAGTCCTGGCGGCGGGGGTAGCATTCCACCCTTCTAGAGGGAGAGACATGTTCACACTGGCTTAACCCGGTTAAATCTTTCCAAAGCCCTGGCATCACAAAATGGATGCCACAGACACGGTCTAGCCTCCTGCTGTTGATGGAAACTCCGTCAGGGGAGGCCTGGACAATAGGTTTCCTGTCACAGGGAGGTGTAACCACCTCCCCAGACAGGCAGATGTGTATTGGGGCAGGGTGGGTGCATTCAGAGAATGCTTTTGAGACACTGCCTGGGGCACACAAGGTGTCCCTGTGCATAGCCCGGTTCAAACCGGTTGCAGGGGCACTCAGCCCCTGCTCTGGCATGAAACTGGACAAAGGGGAAGGGGTGTGACCACCCCCACCCCAGGTCCACCCATAGGTGGGGCCTTAGAGTTAGTCCATCCCCTAAACTATTGGAATCCAGTCCCTAGGACTTTAGATTACCCTGGATGAACCTCTGCAACATATATCCTGGACCTTCGACTTTCTATCACGACTAGAAGACGGAAGAAATCTCCCTTGGGGTCAAGGAGTGACTCCAATGCTTGGCAGGCACCAAAGAAGCAACTGACCGGTCTGCAATTCTGAAGCTCCCGCCAGACGCCAAAGTCTCTGCATCCCCAGAGGTGGATTTTCAGACTTCCCCGAGGCTACCCTGAGTCCACAGTAAAGCTGAGGCCCGTGGCTATTGTGGGTGATGTGGAACCATGACCCCTGGACACCGTGAACTTTTGAGGCAACACTATCTTCCTGGACCTCCTCGAAGTTGTACTTTGGTCTCTGAGTATCCCCAGCCTTGAGCACCTCCTGCACCGAAGATTGTTGGCCTCCACTCCACGAGAGACCCGTGGGCCAGCTTCAAGTGCGACTGCTCGAGGCTACTTCGCGGTCACTAGCCCGTTGGCTAGCAGGTCCCCACGAAGGCAACTCAACTTCTGCTGGGGCTTTTCTGGTTGCTCCAGACTTGCCCTTACTTACCCTTGCTGGGTAAGTCCATCAGACCTTGCTGGTCTGCACCGCAGTCCTTTCTCTAATTTCCTGTGACTTGCCATTCCCAAGGCTTGTTGGGTCCTTTCTGGTCGCCGACACCGCAGCACTCGACAGATTTTATGAGACAGCTTGAATCCGGCTCATGGACCTCGTCAACGCCTCCTGGACCTCGTGGCTGAACAGTCAAGACACGCTTCAACTCACCTGAAGCACCCGACATCTGTGGGCATTGGTCCATCCTGCCCTAGGTCACTGGCAAGTGACCCAGACTCTGTCCCCTCTGCTTTCAGGTTCCTTACATCCTAGATCCAGGCTTGGATCTCTCCGGACACTTCTCCTCTTCACGGCAGCAGCAGTTCCTTGCAGGCTTCCATTGAAATCATCGACGCGACCCGACACCAAAAGACACCTATGCACCTGGCTTCCCTGGGTGAGGTAACTTGAGTACTCCAGTACTCTCGTGGGTGCTAGCCCTAGAACTACCTAAGTCCAAGAGGGTTTGGTCCTGACTCGATTAGAAGTGTCCATAATCTTTAAAATTCCAACTGCGACATTCCCCATAGAAAGTAATAGGAACCCGCGGTTGTGTTTACACACTGCATACAGTTCCGGTGGGTCCCCTGTGTCACTACCTTGGGTGGTTCCTGGGGGTCCCAGCGATTTTAGAGGCAATAGGCCTAGTACCTATTACAGTCGTGGTTCTTATACCACTTTTTTAGTATATGGTTTGGTACGTCCCTAGGGCTCAAATGTGTATTTGTGCTTTTACTGATGCTTGATCACTTGTAACTTTAGTACTTCGAATTCCAGTCTCATAAAGAGACTAGAGGGGTGTGTTTAACCTTAAATACATATATTTTGAATATGTACCTGGTGTGGTGGTCTTTTCATTTGATCATTCAAGAGATTATAGACTGGTAAAAACAAGCTGCTTTACATTCCTTCAAGACTTAGACTGAAGGCTGCTCTCCATAGCTACCACTAGGATAGCTTTCACAGAAGGTTGTCTTTAACCATTCACCATAAGGGGTTGTTTGGACTGATACAAGGTGCCCCCTAGAACTGATGGACAGTATATATCAGGTCACCTTCTCACAGTTGCTCCGTCTCGTACCCATTGCAAGCTGGTCCGTCTCGTAGCCGTGGATTGAGTTCTGGCACGAATCGTAGCTGATATGCTTCTTTTCCGGATGCTGAGATATGCCGTACGTGGCGACCCGTCCGGCACGTAGGATGTATGCATCGTACTTGTCCGGCCGGAAACTGCTATGGATACTGCTTCCGGGCGACTCGGTTCGGCGTTCGGAGTTGCGGCTGGGACGGAGAATGAAGCTTGAATCACAGCCTACGTGTCGGTCGGATTTTTGGCAGTTATGCGCATCATACTTCATCAACAGGACAGACCGGCTCCGGGTACGGGTCGGTCGCAAGGTATGGCCACGAACAGCTCTCGGAGAGCTGTCCGACCCGGATAGGAATCGACCCCTCTGTGTCATGCCTTTAGATGTGTTTAGATTCTTGAGGATGACATTTGGGCTCATTTCTGTTGGTTTAGGCTTTCAGAGGGAAATAGAAAAAGTATTCAGGGGAATCAAGGGAGTCAAAATAAACGAGGACAATGTTTTCATTTTTGGGTCCACTGACGTTGAACATTAAAAGAGCCTTATTCATGTATGACATGGCACAGTGACAATGATTTTACACTGAAGAGATTCGTCTACAAATTCAGCAAAGGTGAGATTGTGTACAGGGAATACAAGATAACAAGACTAGGAATTACAGTCTGGGAAAGTTGGTTAAGGCAGTAGAAGATTGTCTGTTCCAAAAAGCAAGGATGAGCTTATGAGATTCTTAGGGATGTCAGAATACTCTGATAAGTTTGCGCCAAAATTTGAAGGTCATTCCAAAGTCTGAGATCTTTGCTGAAATAACAGGTGTAGAGTCATAGTGGTGTTCTAGTGGGATAAAGAGTTTGATAATCTAAAAGCAAGTCTAGCAGATGCTTGAGACTTCAAAGTTTTGATCCCAAATCAGCAGTGTATTGTGCAAACTTGGGGTGGGGGATTTGGGTTTATAAAGGTAAAAGGAGGGAAGTTATTTATTTTTAATTAATAACTAATTAGTTGTTAATTAATATTAATTAATTAATTCACAATAAAATATGAAAATTGGGTAATTAATGTTAGGAGAGAGTCATGGGGTTTATAGGGGTAAAGGGTGGGAAGTAATTTATTTTTAATTTATTAATGATTACTTGATAATTTTATGTAATTAATTGATAATGAATAGGGTAATTGTTTATTTTTTTGCCTGTGGGTTTTGGGTTTATAGGGGTAAAGGGTGGGGAATAACTTAATTTTGCATCCTTTAAAATTAGTTGTTAAATACAATTAGTTACTTAATTGAAAATAAATATTAATTGTGTAAATATTCTTTTTACAGTTTAATGTTAGGTGTGGGTTGTGGGGATTATAGTTGTAAAGGGTGGGAAGTTAATTAATTTCTATGAGTTCTGCTTTGTTTTTTAATTAATAATATTTGGTTAATTGAAATTAATTATGTTAATTATGCAAGTACATTTTGTTTATTGTAAATGTGAGTTGTGAATTGTGTGGTGTTATAGGGTAGTAAATAAACTAAATTTATGTAATTCATGTTTTGTTAATAAGTAACATTTATTTGTTTGAAAATACTTTTTTATTTAAAATAATATCTGTAGGTATTTGTGAAATGTACTTAACATTATAATCTGTTTTATTTGCTCTTAATTTTTCATATTAAATATGATTTTTAAATGTATTTACATATTAATTTATTTTGTTTTTTAAATATTTTTATTTTGTTGATATTTTGTTTGTTTTTAATTTTGAACTGACTGGAGTGGAAATAGTAAATGTTACCCCTCCGCAATCCAACACTTTGCCTACTGTTGCACTGACTAGAGTGGAAATAGTACATTGTATCCCCCTGCTATCCAACACATTCCCTACTGTTGCACTCACTGGAGTGGGAATAGTAATTTTTACCCCTTCGCTATCCATTACTTTTCCTATGGTTGCATTGATTGGAGTGGGGATAGTAATTTTTATCCCTCTTCTAACCAACACTTTCGCTACTGTTGCACTCATTGCAGTGGGAATAATAATTTGTACCCCTACGCAATCCACCACTTTCCCTACTGTTGCACTCACTGGAGTGGGAATAGAAAATGTTATCCCTCCTCTATCCAACACTTTTGCTACTGTTGCACTGACTCGAGCAGGAATAATACATTTTAGCCAAATGTGGCTATGATGAAATTATACAACACTAAATCCATAGCCACTGCTGTATACGGAAGCGAGATATGGGGCTACATAAATGGCGAACAACTACAAATAGTTGAAAATAATTTCTTAAAGCGTCTGTTATGTGTCCCAGGTAGCACACTGAATTTAGCTGTACACAAAGAACTTGGTTGCCTGCATTTATCCGACATTGTTGGATTGAAACCACTGTTATGCTGGGTAAAATTATGGTTAAGTGATGTAATTCCTTTAACACACCAGATAGTGGAAGATCTTGTATCACTCGATCATGCAATGTGTGTACCTTGGCTTAAATATTTGAAGTCCCAATTTTTGAAGCTTGGCCGCCTGAACTTGTTTGATAACCCGAGGGATATAGTTATGGGTGATGTTGCATCAATTAAGAGAGCTTTTTTCTTGGATTGTAATGCCCTAAGAGATGAAGTTGAGCTTTCGAAACCCAATGTTAGAAAGTATATCATGTTGAGAACTTGTGTTTCCATGGAAATGTACCTAACATGCTCCTTTACCTCCCATGAGAAATTTTTGCTGACCCGATTTAGGTTTAACATCTTTCATCATCTTTTAATTAGACCCAAGTCGGACATTTTTAAGAAACCTGCAGCTCCCTGTGGCTGCGACGGGAAGTCTCCACAGGATATGCTGCATTTTATATTTTTATGTACATTTTATGAATATCCCCGTAGGCGGTATCTTGTTACTCTTTTAAAGAAATTAAATTTTAAACAAATTAGACCCGCCCTTATGTACTTACAGCTGCTGCACTCTGATAGTGTCCTCCAGGTGCTAGAATTTTTAAAACTAACCATGAGACTAAGAAAATGTTTAGATGAGTAACTGTGAATCATCTGCAGCCCAATGCACTAATGCACTTTTTCTGTATGTGGGTACTATTTGCACTTTTCTTGTACTGATTTCGTCTATGCACTCTTTTAAGAAATATATGTGTTGTATGTAATTTAGATTGAATTTGTAATTATTGTGATGTTTTTTAATATGAATTGTTAATGTTGTGTACTTTTATGGATTGCAATATATCCGAAATAAAGTCAATTTTGATTTGATTTGAATACATTTTATTCCTCTACTATCCAACAATTTCCCTACTGTTGCACTCACTAGAGTAGGAATAGTAAATGTTACCCCTCTGCTATCCAACAATGTTCCTACTGTTGCACTCATAGGAGTGGGATTAGTAATTTATACCCCTCCGCTATCCAACACTTTACCTACTGTTGCACTCATTGGAGTGAGAATAATAATCTTTACCCCTACGCAATCCACCACGCTCCCTACAGTTGCACTCATTGGAGTGGGAATAGTCATTTTTACCCCTCCAAAATGCATCACTTTCCATACTGTTGCACTAACTGGAGTGGGAAGAGTAAATTTTATCCCTCCGCCATTCAACACTTTCTCTACTGTTGCACTGACTGGAGTGGGAATAGTACATTTTATCCCTCCGCTATCCAACACTTTCCCTACTGTTGCACTGATTGGAGTGGGGTTAGTTTATACCCATCTGCAATTCAACACTTTCCCTACTGTGGCACTCATTGGAGTGGGATTAGCAATGTATATCCCTCCGCTATCCAACAACACTTTCCCTACTGTTTCACTAATTGGAGTGAGAATAGTAATTTTTACCCTGTCGCTATCAATCACTTTCCCTACTGTTGCACTGACTGAAGTGGGAATAGTAAATTTATTCCTATGCTATTCAACACTTTTCCTACTGTTGCACTGACTGGAGTGGGAATGGTAAATATTATCCCTCCTCTATCCAAAGCTTTCCCTACTGTTGCACCCACTGGAGTGGGAATAGTAATTTTACCCCTCCTCTATCCATCTATTAACCTACTGTTGCACTGACTGCAGTGGAAATAGTCAATTGTATCCCTCTGCTATCTAACACTCTTTCTATTGTTGCACTTACTGGAGAGGGAGTAGTGATTTGTACCCCTCTGTTATCCAACACTTTGCTTACTGTTGCACTGACTGGAGTGGGAATAGTAAATTTTATCCCTGCGCAATCCACCACTTTCCCTACTGTTGCACTAATTGGAGTGGGAATAGAGCATGTTATCTCTCCGCTATTCAACACTTTTGCTACTGTTGCACTGACTGGAGCGGGAATAATACTTTTTATTCCTCTACTATCCAACAATTTTCCTACTGTTGCACTCACTAGAGTAGGGATAGTAATTTTTACCCCTCTGCTATCCAACAATGTTCCTACTGTTGCACTCATTAGAGTAGGAATAGTCATTTTTACCCTTCCACAATGCATCACTTTCCCTACTGTTGCACCGACTGGAGAGAGAATAGTCATTTTTTCCCTCTGCTATTCAATACTTTCCCTACTGTTGCACTGACTGGAGTGGGAAGAGTAAATTCTATCCCTCTGCCATTCAACACTTTCCCTAATGTTGCACTGACTGGAGTGGGAATAGTACTTTTTATCCCTCCGCTATCCAACACTTTCCCTACTGTTGCACTAACTGGAATGGGAATAATGAATGTTATCCCTCCGCTATCCAACACTTTCCCTACTGTTGCACTCACTGGAGTGGGAATGTTAGTTTTTACCCATCTGCAATCCAACACTTTCCCTACTGTGGCACTCATTGGAGTGGGATTAGTAATTTATACCCCTCCGCTATTCAACACATTCCCTACTGTTTCACTCATTGGAGTGAGAATAGTAATTTTTACCTCTCCACTATCCATCACTTTCCCTACTATTGCACTGACTGAAGTGGGAATAATAAATGTTATTCCTCTGCTATTCAACACTTTCGCTACTGTTGCACTGACTGGAGTGGGAATGGTAAATATTATCCCTCCTCTATCCAAAGCTTTCCCTACTGTTGCACCCACTGGAGTGGGAAGAGTAATTTTACCCCTCTGCTATCCATCCCTTACCCTACTGTTGCACTGACTGGAGTGGAAATTGTCAATTTTATCCCTCCGCTATCCAACACTTTTTCTACTGTTGCACTCACTGGAGTGGGAGTAGTAATTTGTACCCCTATGCTATCCAACACTTTCCTTACTGTTGTACTCATTAGATTGGGATTAGTAATTTATACCCCTCCGCTATCCAACACTTTTCCCACTGTTAAACTGACTGAAGTGGGAATTGTACATTTTTTTCCTCCGCTATTCAACACTTTCCCTACTGTTGCACTGACTGAAGTGGGAATTGTAAATTTTATTCCTCCGTTATTCAGCACTTTCCCTACTGTTGCACTCATTGGAGTGGGAATAATAATTTTTACCCCTCCTCATTCCACCACTTTCCCTACTGTTGCACTCTTTAGAGTGCGAATAGTAATTTTTACGCCTTCACTATCCATCACCTTCCCTAGTGTTGCACTGACTGGAGTGGGAATAGTGATATTTTTCCGTAAATTTTATCCCTCTGCTATCCAACACTTTCCCTACTGTTGCACTCACTGGAGTGGGAATAGTAATTTTTACCCCTTCGCTATCCATTACTTTTCCTATGGTTGCATTGATTGGCGTGGGGATAGTACATTTTATCCCTCTTCTAACCAACACTTTCGCTACTGTTGCACTCATTGCAGTGGGAATAATAATTTGTACCCCTCCGCAATCCACCACTTTCCCTACTGTTGCACTCACTGGAGTGGGAATAGAAAATGTTATCCCTCCGCTATCCAACACTTTTGCTACTGTTGCACTGACTCGAGCAGGAATAATACATTTTATTCCTCTACTATCCAACAATTTCCCTACTGTTGCACTCACTAGAGTAGGAATAGTAAATGTTACCCCTCTGCTATCCAACAATGTTACTACTGTTGCACTCATAGGAGTGGGATTAGTAATTTATACCCCTCCGCTATCCAACACTTTACCTACTGTTGCACTCATTGGAGTGAGAATAATAATCTTTACCCCTACGCAATCCACCACGTTCCCTACAGTTGCACTCATTGGAGTGGGAATAGTCATTTTTACCCCTCCAAAATGCATCACTTTCCATACTGTTGCACTAACTGGAGTGGGAAGAGTAAATTTTATCCCTCCGCCATTCAACACTTTCCCTACTGTTGCACTGACTGGAGTGGGAATAGTACATTTTATCCCTCCGCTATCCAACACTTTCCCTACTGTTGCACTGATTGAGTGGGGTTAGTTTATACCCATCTGCAATTCAACACTTTCCCTACTGTGGCACTCATTGGAGTGGGATTAGCAATGTATACCCCTCCGCTATCCAACAACACTTTCCCTACTGTTTCACTAATTGGAGTGAGAATAGTAATTTTTACCCTGTCGCTATCAATCACTTTCCCTACTGTTGCACTGACTGAAGTGGGAATAGTAAATGTATTCCTATGCTATTCAACACTTTCCCTACTGTTGCACTGACTGGAGTCGGAATGGTAAATATTATCCCTCCTCTATCCAAAGCTTTCCCTACTGTTGCACCCACTGGAGTGGGAATAGTAATTTTACCCCTCCTCTATCCATCTATTAACCTACTGTTGCACTGACTGCAGTGGAAATAGTCAATTGTATTCCTCTGCTATCTAACACTCTTTCTACTGTTGCACTCACTGGAGAGGGAGTAGTGATTTGTACCCCTCTGTTATCCAACACTTTGCTTACTGTTGCACTGACTGGAGGTGGAATAGTAAATGTTATCCCTCCGCAATCCACCACTTTCCCTACTGTTGCACTAATAGGAGTGGGAATAGAACATGTTATCTCTCCGCTATTCAACACTTTTGCTACTGTTGCACTGACTGGAGCGGGAATAATACTTTTTATTCCTCTACTATCCAACAATGTTCCTACTGTTGCACTCACTAGAGAAGGAATAGTAATTTTTACCCCTCTGCTATCCAACAATGTTCCTACTGTTGCACTCATTGGAGTGGGATTAGTAATTTATAACCCTCCGCTATCCAACACTTTACCTACTCCTGCACTCATTGGAGTGAGAATAATAATTTTTACCCCTACGCAATCCACCACGCTCCCTACTGTTGCACTCATTAGAGTAGGAATAGTCATTTTTACCCTTCCACAATGCATCACTTTCCCTACTGTTGCACCGACTGGAGAGAGAATAGTCATTTTTTCCCTCTGCTATTCAATACTTTCCCTACTGTTGCACTGACTGGTGTGGGAAGAGTAAATTCTATCCCTCTGCCATTCAACACTTTCCCTACTGTTGCACTGACTGGAGTGGGAATAGTACTTTTTATTCCTTCGCTATCCAACACTTTCCCTACTGTTGCACTAACTGGAATGGGAATAATACATTTTATCCCTCTGCTATCCAACACTTTACCTACTATTGCACTGATTGGAGTGGGAATAATGAATGTTATCCCTCCGCTATCCAACACTTTCCCTACTGTGGCACTCATTGGAGTGGGATTAGTAATTTATACCCCTCCGCTATTCAACACATTCCCTACTGTTTCACTTATTGGAGTGAGAATAGTAATTTTTACCCCTCCACTATCCATCACTTTCCCTACTATTGCACTGACTGAAGTGGGAATAATAAATGTTATTCCTCTGCTATTCAACACTTTCGCTACTGTTGCACTGACTGACTGGAGTGGGAATGGTAAATATTATCCCGCCTCTATCCAAAGCTTTCCCTACTGTTGCACCCACTGGAGTGGGAAGAGTAATTTTACCCCTCTGCTATCCATCCCTTACCCTACTGTTGCACTGACTGGAGTGGAAATTGTCAATTTTATCCCTCCGCTATCCAACACTTTTTCTACTGTTGCACTCACTGGAGTGGGAGTAGTAATTTGTACCCCTATGCTATCCAACACTTTCCCTACTGTTGCACTGACTGGAGTGGGAATAGTAAATGTTACCCCTCCGCTATCCAACACTTTCCCTACTGTTGTACTCATTAGATTGGGATTAGTAATTTATACCCCTCTGCTATACAACACTTTTCCCACTGTTAAACTGACTGAAGTGGGAATTGTACATTTTATTCCTCCGCTATTCAACACTTTCCCTACTGTTGCACTGACTGAAGTGGGAATTGTAAATTTTATTCCTCTGTTATTCAGCACTTTCCCTACTGTTGCACTCATTGGAGTGGGAATAATAATTTTTACCCCTCCTCATTCCACCACTTTCCCTACTGTTGCACTCTTTAGAGTGCGAATAGTAATTTTTACGCCTTCACTATCCATCACCTAGTGTTGCACTGACTGGAGTGGGAATAGTAATGTTGACCCCTCCTCTATACATCACATTACAAGCTGTTACACTGACTGGAGTGGGAATAGTAAATCTTTTTCCTCCGTTATCCAACACTTTCCCTACAGTTGCACTCACTGAAGCGGGAGTAGTAATTTGTACCCCTCTGCTATCCAACACTTTCCCTACTGGTGCACTGACTGGAGTGGGAATAGTACATTTTATCCCTCCTCTATCTATCACTTTCCCTACTGTTGCACTGACTGGATTGGGAATAGTACATCTTATCCCTGGACTATCTAACACTTTCCCTACTGTTGCACTCACTGGAGTGGATATTGTAATTTTTACCTCTCCGCTATCCAACACTTTCCCTACTGTTGCACTGACCGGAATGGGATTGGTAAATGTTATCCCTCCACTATCCAATGCTTTCCCTACTGTTGCACTCACTGGAGTGGGAATAGTAATTTTTACCCCTCTGCTATCCATCTCTTATCCTACTGTTGCACTGACTGGAGTGGAAATAGTAAAAAGTATCCTTCCGCTATCCAACACTTTCCCTACTGTTGTACTCATTGGAGTGGGATAGTAATTTATACCCCTCTGCTATCCAACACTTTCCCTGCTGTTACACTCATTGAAGTGGTAATATTAAATTACCCTTTCGCTATCGATCGCTTTCCGTACTGTTGCACTGACTGGAGTGGAAATAGTCATTTTTACCCTTCTGCTATCTAGCAATTTCCCTACGTTGCACTCACTGGAGTGGGAATAATAATTTTTAGCCCTCTGCTATCCAACACTTTCCCTACTGTTGCACTCATTGGAGTGGGAATTATCAATTTTTGCCACTCCACAATCCACCACTTTCCCGACTCTTGCACTCTTTGGTGTGGGAATAGTAATTTTTACCCCTCCACGATCCATCACTTTACCTACTGTTGCACTGACTGAGGTGGGAATAGTGAATTGTTTTCCTCCACTAATCAACATTTTCCCTACTGTTGCACTGACTGGGGTGAGAATAGTACAATTTATCCCTCTGCTATCCAACACTTTTCCTACTGATGCACTCACTGGAGTGGGAATAGTAATTGTTACCCCTCTGCTATCCATCACTTTCCCTACTGTTGCAATCATTGGAGTGGGAATGGTAATTTTTACCCCTCCACTATCCATCACTTTCCCTACGGTTGCACTGACTGTAGTGAGAATAGTGAATATTTTTCCTCCACTATTCGCCACTTTCCCTACTGTTTCACTAACTGGAGTGGGAATAATAGTTTTTACCCCTCTGCAATCCAATACTTTCTCTTCTGTTGCACTCATTGGAGTGGGAATAGTAATTCCTACCCCTCCACTATCCATCACTTTCCCTACGGCTGCACTGAATGGAGTGGGAATAGTAAATGTAATCCCTCCACTATCCAACAGTTTCGCTACTGTTGCACGCACTGGAGTGGGAATGGTAAATGTAATCCCTCCGCTATCCAACACTTTCCCTACTGTTGCACTCACTTGATTGGGAATAGTAATTTTTACCCCTCCCCTATCCTTCACTTTCCCTGCTGTTGCACTTACTGAAGTGGGAGTAGTTATTTGTACCCCTCCGCTATCCAGCAATTTGCCTAATGGTGTACTGACTGGAGTGGGAATAGTATATTGTATCCCTCCGCTATCCAACACTTTCCCTACTGTTGCTCTCACTGAAGTGGAAACATAAAATGCTACCCCTCTGCTCCTTAACAGTTTCCTTGGTGTTTTATTGGCTAGAATGGGTGGAGTAAATATTTTCTATGTGTAATTTATCACTTTTACTACTGTTGCATGTCTTGGAGGGAGTTTTGTTTTATTCAGTATTGATATTTATGTGTTGAGCTAAATGGGATTAGTAAATTGTTTATATTTTTACTTTAATAGTTTGCGTAGTTTGTTTAAATTGTATTGGGAATAGTATGTGTTTTAAATGTTATAATTAATTTTGTATAGTTATAATTTAAATTATTATGGTTTGTTTATTGGAATTATAATATTTGTAATTATGTTATTTGTTATTTGGAAAAGTATTTTTACTAAGTTTAAAGATTTTAAACAGTTTAATGTTTTATTTTCATTGGAATTTGTTTTATGGATTTTATTATTGGTATATATATATCTATCTATATATATATATATATATATATATATATATATATATATATATATATATATATATATATATATATATATATATATATTCACAGAAAAAGACACAGGTTTCAGGTTTCAGGGACGTTATAGTTAGTTGGACAATTTGCTCGTACAAAAGCATAGAAATATGGCCGATATAGTTAGTTGAGCTGACTAAAACTCGTGCCCCCGCATTGCCTTGCTAATGACGTAACATATTACATCACTCATGACATGGTCAGTGACATCACTGAGAGCACCACTGATGACATCTCAAATGACATCACTGATGACATCATCCAGAGACTGATTGATTTTTTAAAGTTTAAAACTTTTATATATATATATATATATATATATATTCACTGAAAAAACCATAGGTTTCACACATGATATAGTTAGCTGGACATTTCACTCGTAAAAAACCATTGAAATTCCCCCGTTATAGTTAGTTCAGCTAAATATAACTCCCGCGACCGCAATCCACAGCTGATGACGTCACATATTACATCACTCATGACATGGTCAGTGACATCACTCATGACATCACTGATGACATCTCAAATGACATCACTGATGACATCACTGATGACATCATCCAGTGAATATGTGTCTTTCTGAAAAATAAATATTTTTTATATATGTATATCTAAAGGTTAATGGAAGAATAAATGGGTAAATAAGTGTCTAAATGGATGTTTTTTTTTGTAAAATTAATTGTATAACTGACTTATTAACAGTATCTTAGTGAATACAGTGATGTAATATGTGACATCATCAGCAGTGGATTGCGGTCGCGCGAGTTATATTTAGCTGAACTAACTATAACGGGGGAATTTCAATGGTTTTTTACGAGTGAAATGTCCAGCTAACTATAACATGTGTGAAACCTATGGTTTTTTCAGTGAATTTGCAAGGTTTTTAAAATGCTAATTCCTAACTATAACGTGTGTGAAACGTATGGTTTTTTAAGTGAATTTGCAAGTTTTTTTAAATGCGAATTTCTAACTATAACATGTGTGAAACCTATGTTTTTTGTAGTGAATTTGTAAGGTTTTTTAAATGCTAATTTATGTATGTATTATTATATTTTTTATATATCTATTTTACAATAAACTACCTATGTATATAGTTATAGATTGACTGTTTCCTGTAATATGGAATGGCTCGTTAAAAATGTTTTTTTTTTTTTAAGGGTTTTTCACGGTGCGATTTTTTGAAAAAAAAAAAAATGTTTTTTTCACCCTTCGGGGTCCTTCAGGGACCCCCTGACAAAGGCTAGTGGGTCAGGAACTCTCTACCCTGTCCCCTTTTCACGTTCTCCACCTTTGTTTTTCACTGCCACACACAAAATGGCGTCCGACACTTCCTGATTTCGAACGATTCGAATGTTGACTGACATCTAACCACCAATCAGAATTACACTCGCGCACGGCACTGTGCGCGCACAGTGCGCACACGGTGTGCGCATGTAGATATTTATGTACTTTTAACTGCAATTTTCTCAGAAACTACTGAACAGATTGACACCATATATGCAAAAGGCACATCCCTGACCTGAGGACTACCTCTTTGCCAAATTTCAAGTAATTCTGTTCAGCCGTTCGGGCTGTACCTTCGACTAAATGTCCTATGGGAAAATGCATGGGGAAAACGCGTTTTGGGACCCCCCTTTTTTCTCAGCCCCCGCTTGACGAATCACCCCGAGACTTTCAGGGTAGGAGCTGAGCGGAGCGCCCCATTAGTTTTGAAAATTTTGCGAGGATTCGTCAACCGGCGCCAAAGTTATTCAAAATAGAATTTTCAGATTTCCTATGGGAACTCGGTCCCAACTATAACTATCTACTGGCGACCTCCAGTAGATAAAATATATATATATATATATATATATATATATATATATATATATTATATATATATATATATATATATATATATATATATTATCTACTGGCGGTCGCCAGTAGATAGTTATAGTTAGGACCTATTTTCCATAGGAATTCCGCAACATTCTATTGGGAATATCTTTAGCGCTGATTGACGAATCTTCGCAACATTTTCCAAACTTTTGGCCAGCTCCGCTCCGCTCCTACCCTCAAAGTTTCGTGGTGATTCGTCAAGTGGGGGTCGAGAAAAAAGGGGGGTCCCAAAACACGATTTCCCCATGCAATTTCCCATAGGATCTGTTGTCGCAGCTACAGCCCGAACCGCTGAACGGAATGACAGCAAATTTGGCACAGAGTTAGTCCTCAGTTCGGACTCGTGCCTTTTGCATATATGGTGTGAATCCGTTCAGTAGTTCCTGAGAAAATTAGAGTTAAAAGTACATAAATATCTATGGCCGCGGAGGATCCGCAGACCGTACCCGCACCGTAAGCGCACCCTCCCCAAACCGAGCGCGCACCCTCCCGATCGCATGCTGAATGCTAATTGGCTGTCGAGTGTCTCTCTACATTCGAAACCAGGAACTGTTGGCAGCCATTTTCTGCCTCGGTAGAAGCGAGGCTGAAGAAGCAAGGGGAAAAAGTTGTGTAAAACATATAAAGGGGGCAGAGTGGAAATACTCTGACCCTCTAGAGGTGCTTAGGGGGTCCTAGAAGGACCCCCTGGGGCCCCCCTTTAAAAAAAAAAAAAACGGCGAAATGCACGCACGGTGCACGCTTCCTATCACATTGGGTGCACGGATTCTCTTGCGTTGGGTGAGCGGTTCCTAACGCGTTCTGTGCGCGGATCCAAAAAACATGGAAAAAAAATATAAAATAAAGTTTTCAACATATAGTTAAAAAAATATTTTGAAAAATATAAAAAAATATGTTTGAAAAACCCATTAAGTTCAAATAATATTTTTTAATTTTTCAAAGAATTAATTGAAAAAATAAGTTTAAAAAATGGTGATAAAAAAGTATTTTTAAAAAAATGTAATTAATGAAATTGACACACTGAATTTGAAAAATATAGAAATCCAATTAAAATCATTAAACATGATATCTTCAGAGATAAGTTATAGATAGGAATTAGCATTTGAAAAACCTTTGAAATTCACTGAAAAAACCATAGGTTTCATGCACATTATAGTTTGGAATTGGCATTTAAAAAACCTTTGAAATTCACTGAAAAAACCATAGTTTTCAGGCACGTTATAGTTAGGAATTAGCATTTAAAAAACCTTAGAAATTCACTGAAAAAACCATAGCTTTCATGGGCGTTATAGTTAGCTGGACATTTCCTTCGTACAAAACCCTAGAAATAGTTAGTTCAGCTAACTATAACTCGCGCCCCCGCAATGCACTGCTGATGACGTCACATATTACATCACTCATGACATGGTCAGTGACATCACTGATGACATCATTGATGACATCTCAAATTACATCACTGATGGCGTCAACCATGTAATAAATTAGTGCATCTTCTCACACCCTAATATAACCTTTGATACACCGACTCAAAATTTCAAACAGCCATTTTGACAACCATAAATACTCCAATACCAATAACTACACACCCACTCATTGACTTTTAGGTCTACATACATGTCCACTTACTCACCTGTACAGTCACTCATACTTACAGTCACTCTGTGCATTTATACACCTATATAGACACTCACATACCGCCAATCATCCATTGAGGTACTGACACATCTAGTCAGTCATGCAAATAATTAATCACAGTCCAATTTACTCACCTATACAGTTAAACACACTCAAGTTCACTTACTCATAAAAATACTAACAAATTCTGTGTCTTCCTGCAGAAAAACAAACAGCACATGACACAGATATCCTTGCACTATGGCGCATACAGCCACTCCCAAAATCACACACTCCCACATATAGATAGTTATATACTCTGACACACATATACACTGCGTTTCACACATGTAGTTACTGACACATGTACAACTGAGATATACATTCAATCACTAAAACACCCATACATACACTCACCCAACCATACAGTCCATCACAGATGCACTCTTAAAACCATGCACCCACTGAATCACCCACTCACACATCTAGCCACAGAGTCACACACACCCTACCCACACAAACACTCAGGCACCCATACAGATACTCAGAAAACCAATCAATAACCCACATAGACACTCATATAGCTATTCACAAAACCATGCAGCCACTTATACACCAACACACAGACACATACAGACATTCACACAGTTTAGTCACTAGTCTGCAGTAAGATACATTTAATGACTCACTTATAGAGTCAGTTATGCACCTAGAAAATCATCCATTCACACACTTGTACACCCACTTATTTTTCAACAGGCCTTTCCCTATATATATTAAACATATTAAAACTCTTCAGAAACACATACTCAATGGATGATGTCATCAGTGATGTCATCAATGATGCCATTTGAGATGTCATCAGTGATGTCATCAGTGATGTCACTGACCATGTCATGAGTGATGTAATATATGACATCATCAGCAGAGCATTGCGGGGGCGCGAGTTATAGTTAGCTGAACTAACCATAACAGGAGAATTTCTAGGGTTTTGTACGAGGGAAATGTCCAGCTAACTATAACCCCCCTGAAACCTATGTTTTTTTCAGTGAATATATACTAGGGGGCGGGGCCTATAAAAGTATTGAAAATGGTTCTCCATGCTAAAATCTGCCTTTGAACATTGCCGGAGGACTGTGAGCAAGGAGCAGGAAATCCGAAACGCGTAGGGCTGGATATTTTAAATGAGCGCTTCTGTGTTCCGGTTTTAAGAATAAAGGAATGCTGTTTAAAGATGCAGAATCCGCTGGTTCACTCGTGATTGTCCTCAAAGGTGGGATACCTTGCTGGAGCATATATTACGGCCAGTCCCGGTCGTGAGGACGAACTGCCACGAAAAGGAAGTGGGCTGCTGCACACAGACTGCCTGTGTTTGCTGATGCAGGTTTGAACTGGTATCATTTAATAGCCGGAATCGGGTGCTTGTAGCTCACTGGAGAGCTTAAATTGGGCAGCATTGTTTGTTCAAAAAGGTGGAATCCACTGGAGGAATTAATTAATAGCATGGGGAAAACTATGAGTCCCAGAACTCTTTCACTAATTAAGCCCACTAGGGGGCGGGGCCTATAAAAGTATTGAAAATGGTTCTCCATGCTAAAATCTGCCTTTGAACATTGCCGGAGGCCCGTGAGCAAGGAGCAGGAGCTCCGAAACGCGTAGGGCTGGATATTTTAAATGAGCGCTTCTTTGTTCCGGTTTTAAGAATAAAGGAATGCTGTTTAAAGATGCAGAATCCGCTGGTTCACTCGTGTTTGTCCTCAAAGGTGGGATACCTTGTTGGAGCATATATTACGGCCAGTCCCGGTCGTGAGGACCAACTGCCATGAAAAGGAAGTGGGCTGCTGCACACAGACTGCCTGTGTTTGCTGATGCAGGTGTGAACTGGTATCATTTAATAGCCGGAATCGGGTGCTTGTAGCTCACTGGAGAGCTTAAATTGGGCAGCATTGTTTGTTCAAAAAGGTGGAATCCACTGGAGGAATTAATTAATAGCATGGGGAAAACTACGAGTCCCAGAACTCTTTCACTAATTAGGCCCACTAGGGGGCGGGGCCTATACAAGTATTGAAAATGGTTCTCCATGCTAAAATCTGCCTTTGAACATTGCCGGAGGCCCGTGAGCAAGGAGCAGGAGCTCCGAAACGCGTAGGGCTGGATATTTTAAATGAGCGCTTCTGTGTTCCGGTTTTAAGAATAAAGGAATGCTGTTTAAAGATGCAGAATCCGCTGGTTCACTCGTGTTTGTCCTCAAAGGTGGGATACCTTGTTGGAGCGCGATTCTGATTGGCTGTTAGATCTTAGTAAACATTCGAATCGGTCGAAACCAGGAAGCGGCGGACGCCATTTTCTCTCTCGCACTCTGACAGGGGATTGAAAAACAAAGGGCAAAAACATGTAAAGGGGCTGTTTAGACAGCTCCCAAGCACCTAGCCATGTTGAGGGAGTCCCCAACGATCCCCCAAGTGAAAAAAGGCAATTTTAATTGTTTCGAAAATTTCGCCGATTACGCTTACCGTACGCGTACGGTAATAAATAATAAAAAAATAAAAAAATATCCACACTTTCCCCACCCCGTGTGCAAATGGTGCCCGAAGGGCACCATTTGTGCATGGCAAAAAACCGTAAGAACAAAACATATATTTTACCTGTCACAATGATGCTCATCATATGTCCTCCATGTGCGCACGGTGCGCGAAGCGCATCGTGCGTTCATTGCCCATCTAGCGTAACGTGGGCACGCGGTGCGCGAAGCGCACCGCGTGCTCTCTGTGCGCGCACGGTGCACGAAGCGCACCGTGCGCGCACGGAACGAACTGGGTTAAGTGGGCGCGCACGCCACGAATGGCGTAAAGTAACTTAGCATTTAAAAAACCGTACAAATTCACTGAAAAAACCATAGGTTTCACACACGTTATAGTTAGGAATTAGCATTTAAAAAACCTTGCAAATTCCCTGAAAAAACCATAGGTTTCACACATGTTATAGTTAGCTGGACATTTTACTGATAAAAAACCAATGAAATTCCCCCGTTATAGTTACTGTAGGCAACTATAACTCACGCGACCGTAATCCTCTGCTGATGACATAAGTGTCTTTATGAAAAAAAAATATTTGTAATATATGTATAGCTAAAATTTAATGGAAGAAGACATGGGCAAATAAGTGTCTAAATACAGTATTAGCATCAACAGAGGATTACGGTCGCGTGAGTTATAGTTGCCTACAGTAACTATAACGGGGGAATTTCATTGGTTTTTTATCAGTAAAATGTCCAGCTAACTATAACATGTGTGAAACCTATGGTTTTTTCAGTGAATATATATATATATATATATATTTTTTTTTTTTCACTAAAAAAACCATAGGTTCACACATGTTATAGTTAGCTGGACATTTCACTCGTAAAAAACCATTGAAATTCCCCCGTTACAGTTAGTTCAGCTAAATATAACTCGCGTGACCGCAATCCACTGCTGATGACGTCACATACGTCAGCAGTGCATTGCGGGGGCGCGAGTCATAGTTAGCACAACTAACTATAACAGCTGAATTTTTCTGGTTTTGTACGAGTGAAATGTCCAACTAACTATAACGTCACTGAAACCTGTATTTTTTCCATTACATTTTTAAGGTTTTTTAAATGCTAATTTCTAACTATAACATCCTTGAAACCTATGTTTTTTTCAATGAATTTCAAAGTTTATTTAAATGTTAATTTCTAACTATGCCTACATAGGTAGGACATGTACGGAAAGAGGAAGAAAGATGCAGAAAGAAGCAAGAGAAGTGCAGAAAGAGGCAACAGAAGTCCAGAAACAGGAAAAAATTTGCAGAAAGAAGCAAGAGATGCAGAGACAGAACCAACAGAGGAAGCGGTCTACTTTGACTGTACCTTACAACAGACTCATACAAAGTAGCCTAATCACTAATCCGTCTCCCAAGATGTCTTAAACCTCACTTTTCTCTTGAAGGTTTAATATTCATCGACTGCTCAGAATGTTACGCCTACCAAATATAAAACAGCAATCCTAAGCATATCACTGTTGTAAGTCTGACCAACTTTGTGAAGGTATGCATGTGTGTGTCTCTGCTTTTACATAGTGACACGTTACATAAAAATAAACATACAAATACTTGAATACCTGTATTTCAAACAGCAATCTCTGTAAACTTGTGTAAAAAACGGTAGAAGCAAGAGAAGTGCAGAAAGAAGCAACAGATATGCAGAAAGAGGCAAGAGGGGTGCAGAAAAAAGCAAGAGAGATGAAGAAAAAAGCAAGAGAAGTGCAGAAAGAAGCAACAGAGGTGCAGAAAGAGGCAAGAGGGGTGCAGAAAGAAGCAAGAGAAGTGTAGAAAGAAGCAAGAGAGGTGGAGAAATAGTAAAGAGGAGTGCAAAAAGAGGCAAGAGGGAATCAGAAATTTGCAAAAGAGGTGCAGAAAGAAGCAAGAGAGGTGCTGAAAGAAGCAAGAGAAGTGCAGAAAGAAGCCAGAGAGGTGCAGAGTGAGGGAAGACGAGTGCAGAAAGAGGCAACAGGGGTGCAGAAAGAGACAACAGGGGTGCAGAAAGAAGCAAGAGTGGTGCAAAAAGAGGCAAGTGGGGTGTAAAAAGAGGAGAGAGAAGTTCAGAAAGAGGCAAAAGAGGTGTACAAAGAGGCAAGAGGGGTGCAAAAAGTGGCAGGGGCAGTACAGAAAGAACCAAGAGATGTGCCGAAAGAGGCAAGAGGGGTTCAGAAAAAAGCAGGAGCAGTGCAGAAAGAAGCAACAGAAGTGCTTAAAAAAGGCAAGAGGGGTACAGAAAGAGGCAAGAGAAGTGCAGAAAAAGGGAACAGGGCTGCAGAAAGAGATAAAAGGTATACAGAAATTTGCAAGAGAGGTACAGAAGGAAGCAAGAGCAGGCAGAAAGAAGCCAGAAAAGTGCAGAAAGAAGTAAGAGAGGTAGAGAAATAGGTAAGAGGGGTGCAGAAAGAGACATGAGGGTTTTAGAAACACTAACACCCCCACCCACACCCATTAGTCTATATTTCCTAAGAAATTTGCAAAAGAGGTACAGAAAGAAGCAAGAGCAGTGCAGAAAGAATAACAGAGGTGCAAAGAGAGGTAAGAGGGGTGCAGAAAGAGGTAGGAGACAATAGGGATAGAGAAAGAGGCAGGAGGGGTTCAGAAAGAAGGAAGAAAAGTGCAGGAGGAAGCATCAGAGGTGCTGAAATAGGAGCAAAGGGTGCAGAAAGAGGCACGAGAAGTGCAGAAAGAAGCAACAGAGGTACAGAATGAGGCAAGAGAGGTGTAGACACAGGCAGGAAAGGTGCAGAAAGAGGGAAGAGGGGTGCAGAAAGAGGCAAGAGAAGTGTAGAAAGAAGCAAGTGAGTTGCAGAATGAAGCAAGAGAGGTACAGAAAGAGGGAAGACAAGTGCAAAAAGAGACAACAGGGGCGCAGAAAGAGACAACGGGTGCAGAAAGAAGCAAGAGAGATGCAGAAAGAGGCAAAAGAATTGCAGAAAGAAGCAACAAAGGTTCAGAAGGAGGCAAGAGAATTGCAGAAAGAGGCAATAAAGTTGCAGAAACAGGCAAAAAAGATGCAGAAAGGGGGAGCAAGGGTGCAGACAGAGACAAGAGAGGTGGAGAAAGTGGGGAGAGGGGTGCAGAAAGAGGCAAGAGGGGTACAGAAATTTGAAATAGAGGTGCAGAAAAAAGCAAGAGCAGTGCAAAAGAACCAACAGAAGTACAGAAATAGGCACCAGCGGTGCAGAAAGAGACAAGAGAAGTGCAGAAAATGAAGGCACAGAGGTGCAAAAAGAGTCAAGAGGGGTGCAAAAAGAGGGAAGAGAAGTGTAGAAAGAGGCAAGAGAGTTGCACAAAGAGGGAAGAAGGGTGCAGAAAGAAGCAAGTGAGGTGCAGAAAGAAGCAACAGAGGTGCCGAAAGAAGCAAGAGAAGTGCAGAAAGAAGCAGCAGAGGTACAGAAAGAGGCAAGAGGGGTCCAAAAAGATGTAACAGAAGTGCAGAAAGAAGCAACAGAGGTGCAGAAAGAGGCAAGAGAAGTACAGAAAGAGGTAAGAGAGGTACAGAAACAGGCAGGGGAGGTGCAGAAAGAGGCAAGAGAGGTACAGAAAGTAGAAGAGATGAGCAGAAAGGCAAAAGAAGTTCAGAAAAAAGAAAGGTGCAAAAAGAATCAACAGAAATGCAAAAAGAAGCAAGAGAGATGCAAAAAGAAGCAAGGGTCGTATGCACACCATTAGTACCAATTTAATACCCACTTTTAGCAAAAGTAACAGGTGACCATTCTAGGTTTGCAAAGGGCCTTCCAACATGCTGTAAAACTTGTCGCTGCATTTTTGGAAACGTTTGAGCCGTTTGAGGTTGAAACAATTTTTTTTGTTCAAATCTGCAGATTATGCAGCAGATGATGGATTATGTGGTAAATGCGAAAAATTTATATTTGTGCAAAAGTCGGTGCAGCCAAACAGTCCCATAATTCCAGTGACCCTGCTCATACCCCTGGCTAGGTCCAGAAGTGCTCCTCAGTGGTTCCTTCTTTTTTTTGTCTCATTGAGTTTTTAGTTTAGCTTCTATGGAAATGAGGAAGACTAAACCTGAGGTTACCACTCCACAACACAGACTACCACACCACACAATTACTGTCCATAACACATAATCCCACTCTACATAATTCCTATACACTAAATACCACATACTTTCTATCCACATAATTTCACTGCACAACATACCACATAATTCCACTATACACAACCTACATCCTCTCCACGCCAAAAAACATTAGCAAAAAACGTTTACATTTACAATGACAATAGCCATAACTTTCACAAATGTGAGACCTATTACATTCCAAATGCTTCTTTAACTAGTAGTCATGTTTGCAGAGTGGTGGAGAAAGGGGGCTGCGCCTCCGACCAGGTGGTGTTGGTGAGCATGTGGTAGTATTCTCTTCCTTCATGCCTGAAAGAGTGTCTTGAGTTGCCTTATGCTCAGGCTTATCACCTCTTGTGGATGGGACAGCTGTGAAATATATGAGAAGATTATTAGTATACTGAATGTGTGAGTAATGTTCTTGCTTTATTGTTTGTCAAATATTAAGGGGTTCCATCTGTTTTCAAATTATTTATTATGATTAATAAATGTTTAGAAATAATGAAAAACATTTCTCAATTTGCTGATAAACATATGTAAAGTATATGTACTACACCTTCCATATTGCTTTAGTAAGGTAAATAATAAGCTTAGCACAGAAGTGGTGATTTTTGATTCTTTTAAAATGGGGTAAAATGATAACTCTTACCCATGACAAGTACTTAGAATAACAATCTTGTCTTACCTTTAGATGTAGCTTGTAGGGTGGATGTATCAGTTTCTGAAAGCCCAATAATACTTTAATTCACAAAAGGTGTTTTTAATGAGGTCTTCCAGAGGTATTAGAGTTGGCTGGGTTGAGGGACATCCACCAGTTACATGCACCTCAGCCTGTCAGTTTGCCACCTCCTCTTTTGTGAGTAAATGCAGATGATATCAGCAGTTCTATTATTCTTCAGTGGTGCCCCGTGCCACTCCAACAGCACTTATTTACTCCTGGTATCCTTCCAGGCTTTCCTTTCCTGGCTATCGTTAGCCTGAAAAGAGCTTCTTCCAAAAAGATCATTGTGATGAACACAAATCCTTAGTGAACACCTCCAGCTCCTTACTAAACTTCAGCTTTGTTTTGCACTCTCCTGCTTCATTTTCAGTATCCTCTCAGGAAATATTGGGATTAAAACAGTCCAAAACACTGAAAGAAATCACAGTTCTTTATGGAGCATGTGTGAAAGCACTTCCTCATTGTGAGGTCATCAAGCTCTCCTTGAATGCGACTTTCACGATTTGCAACTTGAAAATATAGATGAGCTTTTTAACGATTCAGAATTAGGAAATCACAAAATTGTGAATGCTAATTTTACCGATTCTCAAATTGAGGAATAGTTACTATGATACCAATCCAATCCAATCCAAATACTTTATCCGGATAGCAACGTAGCCATAAAAGTAAAACATGTACAAGATAAAAACACAGAAAAAAAATATAAAGTAATAAATACATAAATAAATAAATAGTGATGTCAAGTTCATAATGTGGCCAAATACGGTAAACATCTGTAAAGTGCATATTGTGAATAGCAAAATACAAATAACTTCATAGGTTGCACATAGATTTCCGAGCACCCGTTGCTACTCTCAAAAGGATGCCAATGCGCAAGATTAGTTCAACATTGTCCAATTTAAGTATACAGTCATGAGCATCAGTTAAAGTGATAGGTGACAGTTTTTAAAAAAATTGAACTAACAGCCATTATGCTATTTCATAGAATATTTACATAAAAATAAAAAGTGTAAAAGTGTTTGTCCACTGGTACCATCACATGGGCATGGCAGGGAGTCAAATCAAATCAAATCATAAAGAGCTTTATTCGATTATAAAATCACAAAAGCAGTCAAATTTTAAAAACATTTCATGAATTATGTATAAAACAAATGTACATGGTACATAAAAGTGTGCAAATAGAGGAAATTTTATTTAAAAAGATCATGTTGGGGGTAAACAGGTATATTGTGGAGAAGTGTGGCTCACTGGTTAGAGTAGGCAGACCTGGAAGCAGAGGTCAGCCCAGGACCAGGGTTCAATTCCCGGCTCGGCTGGGTCTTGAGTCCATAAATTGTCCATGGACTCGATAAATCTCGCTCCAGTGCATACTCGATTCATGGGTTCACACTCTGTGACTCTGGGCAATAGCTTGCTTAATCTCCACAATGGCCCCTTGCGGCGGGATGCCTGGCTTTCACCTTGTGGATGCCCTGCTGGGTTATCTCACAGGGGAATACCAGGATGGGTTCCCTAAGCAAGCGCTTAGAGACCGGTTGGTGATTTGCACTATATAAATATCTGTACATTTACATAATTAGAGCAATCCTACATAGTGCGTTTTTATTCTCTTTCCTAAAGAAAATGCATGTTAATACCTTTCCAAACTCTCAGTATATTCTTTAAAAAAACAGCCATAACTCCTATGCAATAATCACTATCCAACAATTGTAAGTATAAAAAAGCAGGTTGACATTGCCTCCAACTTCCCTTTCTATGGGGAGTTATGATCCATCTGGCTCTTTCCTTAGAATAAAATTCACAAAATAAAATCACATGAATAGTTGATTGTGAGGAAAGATCATCACAGGGGCATAAACATAGCTCTCTAGACCAGTTGTCCATCTCCAGGTGGCTAATCAGTCGATGAAATGTTCCGAACCTGAAACGTGTTAAAACATATCTGTCATATCCCCCTGTACAACGTAAAAGATATGGTTGAATGTCCTATGTTATTACTGACAATTGATGTTGAACAACCGCAGGCTTGATTATTTGCAGTGCTAGCCTATTTTTCTCAAGGTGGGTCATGCAAATTGCTTTAAATTCCTTCCAAGAGATAGAATTTAGAGTCTATGGTAACATGTAGTAATCTGGACACCCAAGATCACAGAGAAAGTTTTTTACATACTTTAACCAGGTAATCTTTGTTGCATGATCCAAATTCATTGAGTCCTTTAGTATTTCCTTGTTTAGACCTGTACCATCGGAGGTCCAGATTCGGTGCCAGAGTAACACTGGTTGTATTTCAATGACATCTGAGATGTTTGGAACCCCCAACTCCGTGTGACAATCAAAAACAGGAGAGCTAGCAGGTACCGTTAAAATAAATCTTTAAAACACATTTTCAACGTATTGAATGGGTGAACAGTCCTGAAATCCAAAGACTCCTGCCCCAAAGGTAGCTATGCCTACACATTTTGCCTTGTAAATTTTTAGGAGGAGTTCGGGGGGCCTTTTACCCAATTTTTTAGAGAAGTTGACAACTGCCGCAGTCGATTTCATAAATAAAAGACTCCTACTCTTAATCGCCTGGGCCCAGGAACAAGTACAATTAAAAAGAACACCCAAATAAGTAAATGTGTTGGTGAATTCTATTCTACTTCCACCCACTCGGATGCTACTGCTTTTTTGCTTCTCCCGCCCGCAAGACATAATAAAAGTTTTCTTTGCATTCAAGTTTAACCCCAATTCATTCATAAAACTGATATAAGATGTGAGAGCCTTTTGTAAACATATCTGTGTGCATGCCATGAGTACTGCGTCGTCTGCATAGAGAAGGGAGACTATCAGGCGTTTGTTAATGTAAGGTGGATCCCTAGCGTTTGACACCAGTTCCTGTTCCAAAGCATTCGTATAAAGAGTGAAGAGGAATGGAGCTAAAACACAACCTTGCCTTACTCCCT
Organism: Triturus cristatus; assembly: GCF_964204655.1. Taxonomy (NCBI): domain Eukaryota; kingdom Metazoa; phylum Chordata; class Amphibia; order Caudata; family Salamandridae; genus Triturus; species Triturus cristatus. The sequence goes on from NC_140587.1 coordinate 978,433,488, forward strand.
TCTCCACTTTAAACGACACAGTACATTCCCCATTAGTTCCGTACCAAACCTTGGCACTTGTCCCTGTGTACAGTTGTCTTAAAAACTGTACCAGTGCAGGTTCTACCTTTAAATCAGTCTCAAACGCGGCTGTGAGGTCAACAAAAGCCAAATAAAATCTCCCAGCTTTAGCCTGAGTGTATTTTCCAATTCATATGTTGAGGTTAAGTACCTGTTTATTAGTGCCTAGAACTGATCTAAAACCATAATGCACATCACTTAAAATACTATTTTTATCAGCCCACGTTTGCAACCAGTCATGGACAATTCTGGCTGCCACCTTCATCAGGGAGTCTAATAGAGAAATCGTACGATAACAGGCAGGATTTTCCCGTTCCCCTTTTTTAAAAAATTTGCACAATTATAGACTCTGACCAGGTAGTGATAAAACCTTTCTCGCAGCAGGCTTGGAGGACCCGTGTTAGCAATGGGGACCATAATGACGGAACTGATTTAAACAAATCGATTGGCACCCATTCCGGGCCCGGGTCCTTGCTAGTCTTACTTGCATTTATGGCCTCAACTACATCTTCATGGGTAATCAGAAAATTAATTGGTAAAAAAGGAGCAACACCCCCTCTGGCTGGTTCCTATTGTCTGTTTCACCTTTTCTATCCCCGTTCATGTTATAGAGAGAGGAGAAAAAGTCTACCCATGTTTTCTCGTCTATTACCACTTGTATTGTAGGGGCGTCCAATTTAGGAATAAAGAATGGTGCCTTCTCGGCCCACCAGAAGAAGGAGCAATCTTTGCTCAGCGAGGCCTCATAGAGGGTGTCCCACGCTTTTCTTTTATTTATTTCTTTCGTAGTCTTCTTGCCTCATTATAAAGCTTCCTACATCTCCTAACCTCCTCCTTGTCTCTAAACTGTCTTCTGAAGGACCTCCTTTAATTTTAAATATGTTTTTGTGCAACTAGTTGTACCACCCTTTGCTACTGGCATGTGTACCCTTGCTTTCCACGTGTAACACATTTTTAACAGTTGTTGTAATTTGGGAGAATGAACTCAATATCAAACCATAAGAACTAGATTCATCCAGACAATTTAGTATTCGTTTATATGCCTTAGTATCAATTTGTTTTGTTAAACTCCAATGGGTCGTGATTCGACCATTGCAGCGTGTATCCATTTTGTCTCCCTAATTCTACATTCTGGGTCCACACTACTTGTGTATTGTGTTTACGCTCTAAAAGTGTTGGAAAGGTGATATTGACACTTAGGGGGAGGTGATCGCCCGTAATATAGCTTGCGTATCGGTTGTGAGCAATTATAAAATCTATTGTGGATTCTAAACCCCTACCTATAAAGGTGTGCCCGAAGTCCACCCTAGGGGAGCATAAACGGTTAGCATAGTCAAGATCATGTGAGAATAAAATCTCATTAAACAACTCCCCCCTGTCAGAGTGCACGAAGTGGAAAAAGTGGTCATCCTCCTCTATGGTTAGGCCGCATTCACCCAACATTAAAATCCCCTCCCCATATAGTAATCATTTCAACATCTCTATTTGCTTTCATTTGGCTAAGATCGTAGTTAAGTCTCTTCAATATTTCGCCCAGCTGTTCTTTTTTGGCATTGTTATAAAAATTAATGACAGTCAGAATACATTTGCCGTCTATGTGAATATTTACTATTTCATAGTGAGTTTCTGATTTAATCATCAGTCTTTAAAGCCCCGACCAAATTTGAGACATATACACATATTCCCCCCTTGGGTCTACCATGTGGTAAATGAATCGCCGGGGTGTGTAGCGTCTTAAATCCGTTTATATGCACTTCCTCGATCGCCCAAGTTTCTTGTACACGCAGAATATCGAATTTGTTAATAAAATCAGCCCACACTGTATTATTCAACTTATTTTTGAGACCTGCTATATTCCAAAAGAGGACTCTAACAGTTTTGGGTGAAGTTAGTCCAATGGCAGAATCAGTCGTGTCAATAGATTCCGGCCCAGATATCAGTCCTAGTGTAGGGGTTCTAGTGTCGCCCAGTTCTGTTTCAATCCTAATTAATTGGGCCGACTCAGAAGTTTCTTCGCCATGTACATTATTAACCCTCGGTTCAAATCTCAGAGGGATATGCTGGTTATTCGAGTAGACTTCGCGAAAGTTTTTAATTTCATAGCCCTTATCAGAGGCCTTCTGATCCGGACTGATAAATAGTCATTCAATATCACTCAAAGATTGAAAGGTCCAAATCTGTTTGAAACCTCTAAATTCTAGATTGGGTAGTCAGTGAACTGTCTAAAGAGAGGACGACACAATCACCTTGTAGAAGTTTTCTGCTATCTCCCACCCAATTAATTCTCCTCACCATTTTAAACTCTCTGAACATGTCCCTAGTCAACTCAGTTTTCGTCTCGAGGTAGTGTATGGTTTTATTCCTCAGTGTCATCCAAGCTTCTTTTTCCTCAGGAGCTAGAGCTGCTACATTGGCTAATTTTACAGTAAAAGGAGTTGCGGCCGGAGGTAAGTTAAGAGACCATGGTTTCCTTTCATTCTCCAAAGCACAACGATGAGTTGAGTGTGTACCTGATTTTTCCTCACCCTCCCGGCTCCCACCTAAATACTGTCCCGGTCTTCCTATCATAGTTTGCCTAGGCATATCTCTCCTGGTAGGTGGGGTTTTATGAGTGTTTTCTTCTAGGCTAGAGTGTGTCCCAGTTCCCTCGCCCTTTGCTCTTTCCCCCAGCTGTCTATTTAGTTCTGAGAAATTTTCTTTCCTATTTGCGCTCTCGTAATGTAAATGGGCGCTTGATGATACACTATTGTGCATATTCCCCCTTGGAATAGCCAAGTTATGCTTTTCTAGAACTTTCTCTAAGCCTGCTTCTATTATGTCCAGCCTAGCTTTCAGGTCACTAATAGATTGTTTGGCCAATTCTGTTAATTCACAAATTAAGCTAGACAAATTCACTATGTCAGTAGAGGGTACCGTGCGTTTGTGTTTTAAACATGATGCATTAACAGTGCCTGATTTACTCTGAGTTTTTCCTTTTGGGCCCTGCTGTCTTTTTTATGTTAGTCTTAGACAGCCTAGCTTTCTGTGGGGTAGTATGTGTACCATTTAAGTGAGTGACCAGGGATTCTGAGCTTGGTAAGTTACAAGGGTTTTTGGCAGGAGGTAGGGTATCACTTTCCACATCACTATTGGAGATATCATCGGAAATATTCTGATACAGCCATTTTTTGATTGTTTGATTGCCCCGCATTTATGTGAACTAGACTATGGTTTTCATCACCGCCCCCCCTGTCCACAAGTACAATAGATTTGTCCTTTATTATGGAGCCCAATGTGTCCATATTTAATGTTTCCTCTACTGAGGTAATTTGTCTTTCAATAGCGCCTATGGCCCCAGTGAGATAATTAAGCAAAGTCATATTCACAGTTTTAGGCTTACTTGCAGATTTCGATGAATGTCTTGCTGTTGCTTTTCTTTTGCCCATCTTCTTCACACGGGCTCAGAGAGTGAGAAGGAATAAAACCCCCACATAAACGCCGGATGATGCAGCCCAAAGAAAGGGCCCAGCCCGGCCTCTGAGGGGCGCAGACGGGCCTGCCCTTGGTCCGGGCAAGCCACGTGTCCCGCGCTGCGCGTGCCAAGGCGCTGCTTTAAGCGCCTCCTGGCGCGTCCTGGTGACTGGTGCACTGTGCGCACCTCTGGGGCCGCTGGGAGATGAAGTCCGCTCCACTCGTGACTCCCAGGTTTGGCAGGGACCCGGATTCTGGCACTGAGGGCACAGGTACTTGAAAGAAAAGAAAAGACCTCCCTCGCTGCGGGAGTCCAGGCAATGCTTTAAGTGCCTACTGGTGCGTCCTGATGACTGGTGCACTGTGCACGCCTCTGGGGCCGCTGGGAGATGAAGTCCACTCCACTCGCGACTCCCAGGTTTGGCAGGGACCCGGATTCCGGCACTGAGGGCCCAGGTACGTCCACGAGGAGGGAGGCGCACCCGATACTCACAGTTGCCGAGGAGGCCGCAGTCCCACTCAACGGCCTCTCATGACATCCAAGGAGTCAAGTTTTGCATTGTACCCAGAGGGAAAGCAAAGCAGATATCATACAGTCCCAGCTCTTAGACGGAAGAGGAGACCTCTCTCCCATTGGGACATCGGTAATGTAATGTAGCTTGGTAGACAATGCTCAGGGTACTCAATGGATATAAATTTTGTGATAGTTTGTTTCTTAGATTCCCTTTCCAGTCTTTCCACATTATAAAGTGCGTACAGTGCTCCCTTTAAAACTTTTTTATCCATTATTGTGACTGTATTCGGATTAGAAAATAGTCTACCAAGGTTACGCTTTCCAGACTCTCAACTACCCCAGCAAGCCATGGAATATCCATCCCTTTCTCGCAGTGAAGACAATCATCTATGATATCCCTTGTAAGAGATGCTTCGGGGTTCTTCATTATGGCTAGCCAGAATAGTGAGGGGCGGGCCCTTATAATATCTTCAATGTATCCTAATTCCAGATCACTGTGGCATATATACAGGGAGGTGGAGATTGGAGCACCCAAGAGTTTTCTACAAAATCTCTTTTCCTCTGATTGGATGCAAGAACATTTGGCAATACCCCATACCGTAGGTAGCTATTGGGACACACTGAGTCTTAAAAATCTTTAAAATGGCTGGAATTGTCCCCAATGTTTTAGGATGGGGAAGACTGAGGATTGAGTTAAAGGCCCTCGAGGACTCATTTTTACAATATGCCATGTGTTCGCACCAAGTACCGTTCGCAGCGAAGACCATCCCCAGAAAAGGGAAAGTAGCAGTGCAAGTTAATTTTTGGTTACCCACAGAAATAAGATTTAAAGGATATTTCCTTGGCCCACAAGACATTTTAAAAGATTTCTTAAAATATGTGCATAAGTCTAGACCGGTCATGAAATCTTTAAATCCTGTAACTAAAGTGCGTAGTGCATTTGGTGTGCGGCCAATTAAAAACCGCATCATCTACGCATAAAAGCACCGGGAGAGTTTTGCCTCTAATTCTGGGGACATCATTAGTTAGTGTAGTCAGTGATTTGTGTGCATTGTTTATATAAGTGATAAAAAGGAGGGGGGCCAGAAGGCACTCTTGTCTGACCCCTCTGCCTACACTGTTGTCATTGGACACTTCTCCCCCACCACCAATCCTGACCTGCGCTTTCAGGTTTGTATGAAGATAGGCCAAAAAATTAACAAGGGCCTCCTCTAAGCCATATTCTAGAAGGGTGGACCATAGACGGGACCTGTTAACAAAATCAAAAGCTGAGGTCAGGTCCATAAAAACTAAATAAAGTGGACAGTGCTGTGCAATAGTGTACTTCCCTATGATCAAGTTAAGATTTAAACATTGCTCGTTTGTGACAACTTTACCTCTAAAGCCTAGTTGGCATTGTTCTAAAATGTGATTGTCCTCCGACCAGGTTAAAATTTTTGTATATAAAACTCCACCTAAAATGTTAAGGGTGTTGTCTATGAGGGAGATTGGGCTATAGCATCTAGGTTGTGTACGATCGCCCTTTTTAAAAATTGGAACAATGGTGCTAGTAGACCATGTCTTGGCAATGGGGCGTTAGCTAAGTTATTAAAAATATTTAACAACAGTGGGGCCCAAAAATCTGGTTTATATTAAATAAGATCAATTGGCAACCCATCGGGACCTGAGGCTTTATTGCCCGCACTCTGGCATATAGCCTCCTTGCCCTCATTCAATGAGATTCGGACTCTGGATGGCAGTCTATTATTAAAAGGATTGGGTTCAAAAGCAGGCGCTTGGTAAATAGCGGAAAAGTGACTATCCCAGGTAGCACTCATTATGTTGCAGCTGATGGAAGTTAATGGTTGCCCCTTTGATCTTAACTCTTTAATGGCAGTCCAAAATATATTCCTATTATTTTGATTAGCAGCATTAATGAGTGAATCCCAGTGCTCACTTAGTAGCTGTTCCTTCCTTTTACCAATAGCCCACTTGTATATCAACCTTGAGGACTTGACCAGTTCAATACACCATGGGTTGTGAGATGGGGCCTTGTGGAGCTTCCTGTTGTCAATTGAGCACTCCTGATTGAACCATCTAGGTTCATGCTGTACTGTAGAAATAGGTTTAGACAGCAAGGATGTAAAGGCTCCACAAAGTTCGGTGAAGGCAGCGATAGCCTCGGGGTGTGGATCCAGGGCCTCTAAACAGTTGTTAATAAGAGTTATGTTTCCCCTAACCAAAGGACTGAATAGGTCAGCGTTATTAATGCCTCGCCATACCAGTCTAAAGTTACCTGTAGATGGTAGTAGATCCCTGGCACCACATTCTTTCTGGGGCGTTGGAACAGGAGACAATCATAATGGTATTTGTATTGGGTTGTGGTCCCCAAAGTCTGTGGCCATAATTTTGGATTTCAGCAAGCTAGCTTCTAGGATGGGGGAGACAAAGACATAGTCAATCGTAGATGTACAGCCCCTCCCTCTAAATGTCGGTTCAGGGGGGGCATTATCTTTTGTAATTGCGGCAATTTCCATGACATTAGTTAAGTTATAGATATTCAGGTGGTCCATTAATTCTCTACCCCTATTACATATTTGTCCGCTGCTGTGTGAATATTTACTTGCCCGTGGTTTAGATAACTTAGCATTAAAATCACCCCCTATACAGATTCCTACTGACTTAAAAAAGTCTTTGGATTTTCCAATTGATGCAATAAAATTAAACACATTTATAAAATGCATATTTGGAACAGAATGAAAATCATTGTTATACAAATTGATTATCAAAAAGGAAATTCCCCTATTGATAAATATGCCGTGGAAATTGTTGTTGTCAATTTGTACAGTTTTTATGCTACACCCTGTCTCGATATTAACCCAGATTGATAAGCCCCTAAATGGTCGACCGTGCTTGGGGGTTGTTGATAGAATGTTATGACATTCAAACCCCTCAATATGCAAATCTTGGGTGGCCCATGTTTCCTGGAATAAATGACTATCTTGGTCTTTATTAAATTGTACCCAGCCTGGTTGATGAAGTTTAGAGTGCAGCCCTGCAACGTTCCAGCTTATGTGGAGGTCTGAGCGAGCTGGGACCTTCATTTGCATGTGGGGAATAGTAAACTTGGTTACAGGCAGGGCATGGAGTGACCTATTAACAGGATCGGTATTTTCCCCGAGAGTCGGTAGTCAATCTTGGGTGTCTAATCCAGACAGGGCCTGGAACATATTAGAATTGGTCATTAAAGAGGACTTGTTGATGCAAGGGGCATAACTTGGTTTGTAAAAGTACCCGAGGGGTAATGTGCATATATTAGTACTATTGGGTGTAGTGAATTCGCAACCCCTTAGTAGATGTCTCACCAAAGATGGTCTCTGAAAATTGATTACCATACAGTGCCCTTTAATATTCTTTGTAGATGCACCGACCCACCCATCCCTGTGTGCCATGATAATATCCTTTATTTCAGATACATGAAACCTTCTCTGCCTAGATAGCCAGTCCACACACTTATTGCGTAGCTGGTCCCATGACTCATGCTGATCCCTCTTTAAGGTTGGTACCTCTGCCTGTACCAGCACATAGGGGCAAGCAGCGCGTAGCAGACTCAAAACATCCTGATTTGCCATCGGGCAATTGATACGTGGGGAGACTGGGACATTACTACTCGAGATGCTAAACAACCTATTCTGAACTGGGCCTGTTTAACCTGTTAACACCAACCCTAGTGGGGTGGATATTTGGAATGATCATAGGTTTAGTGGTGGGTACGGTACCGTGTCTATCCAAAGGCAATTGAGGAGGACAACCCCTGGATTGATCGTATGTCAAGTGCAAAGTGTTTGCGGGAGTAATAGCTCTGGCAGTTTGCAACACAATTTCAGGATTTTAAATGCTCGTTACTACGCCTTCGCTGAACTGGGCCTGTTTAACCTGTTAACACCAACCCTAGTGGGGTGGATATTTGGAATGATCATAGGTTTAGTGGTGGGTACGGTACCGTGTCTATCCAAAGGCAATTGAGGAGGACAACCCCTGGATTGATCGTATGTCAAGTGCAAAGTGTTTGCGGGAGTAATAGCTCTGGCAGTTTGCAACACAATTTCAGGATTTTAAATGCTCGTTACTACGCCTTCGCATTCGTTGGCCCTGCACCCACCATCCTCGTTATCAACCACCATTTGTGCATTGCCCTTCAATTGGCCAGCCCCTCCTATGAGTGTAGCCAGATTATCTAGGAGGCTCTGTAATAAAACAAACTTGTTATCAATAAGTTCAGTGATTTGTTTGGTCACCAACGCAGCATTAATATTGGCGACAATATCCCCATAGTTCTCTAGGCAAGGTACTGCTTCAGTCTGTGAGCTAGTAGAGCATCTCAGTTTCACAGTCTGTGTAGACACAGAGGATTCAAGGGCTTCAACTGTGCCAATGCCTAATGAACGCTGTATCCAGGTGGAGAGACGTGTTTGGGTACGAGCGGGGGCGCTGCGAGTAGGCAGCTTACTTTTAATACAAATTGGTTTCCCAGACCTAGTCTTCCTTTTCCGTTTAACGGCAAGGATTCCCACTGATGTGACAATAATGATCTCAGATTGCGGCTCTGTTTCCTCATTTCTATCTTGCCTACTTATGCTCCCACAAACAGTTGGAGTTTGATTAGTCCTAGTGACCTCCGGCTGCGATCAAGGTAGGTCTTCAGTGCAGTCTGATAATGTGCCTCTAAAAATTTTAATGTCAGTCCGTCCCTCAATACTCATAGACAGGAGCCGCTCCGTAAGCCCAATTTTGCTTGAGACAATGCTGACTGCCCTTTCAAACATGCTGTCAAGACTAGCAGTTACAGGATGTGTTGGTTGTGATATAGTACGTTTCCCCATAGTAACAACTCAGTGGTAGCAATGCGGGGTCAATTGCAGCCTTTATCAGGGCTAATGGAGCACTCACCCGTGTTGTTGCCATCTTCCAATGCTGCTTTAAGGGGGGGGTGGCCCAGCCAGCCTCGTCCTGTCTTGGACGGACGCAGACAGGCCCGCCCTTGGCCCGGGTGCGGCCCGGGTGCGGCCCGGGTACCTCCACACGCAAACCGCGCTGCGGGAGCCTGCGGCTATTTTTCAAGCACCTCCTGGAGCTGGATGCTGATGCTGGTGGCTACGCGCCGCATCGGGGGCAGAGCAGGCTGGTAATTGAGGTCTCCCTAGACCAAGAAGTCAGGCGGCAGGCAGGAGCAGTTCAAGCGGGTCCTACGATGCGGGATCCCGCAGCCTTTTTTCAGGCACCTCCTGGTGCTGGATGCTGAAGCTGGTGGCTACGCGCCGCACTGGGGGCAGAGCATGCTGGTAATTGTGGTCCCCCCTTTACCAGGAAGTCAGGTGGCAGGCAGGAGCAGTGCAAGTGGGTTACTATGATACACTAAGTATACCAATTTCCTAATTGCGAATCAGATACATTTTGGATTTTGGAAATCGCTATTCTAAATCTTTACACATATACCACTAAGTGGCATAATCTCTGCATTGAGATCCTGAGAAGGAGTAACCTAATGGCCAATCTTCCCTTCTCATAACCACAAATCAATACAACAACAGAAGAGGAAATACAATAAAGCCAAAGTGATAGGAGTGACATTCTACCCAAATAAAGAGGAATTTGAAGAAAATGGATTATGGAGTGCAGTTTTTAATATTGTCAGGTAAACATTTGCCAGCTTGCTTCCAGTTTTTAAAGACATACTTTCCGAAGGTAAACAGGAATAAACCTAAACCAGTAGAAATATTGAGGCACGATAACCATTGTGCTAACATTTTATCTGCCAACAAGAACCATACAGAGCTTGTTCTGTTTTCTAAAAGTCTCAAGTATCTAAAAAATAATGCATCATAGTTTGGCTCAGTCATACATCCATATTTATGGAAATGTGAACTCCCAAGTATGTTGCAGGCTTAACACACTGGGTGTCTTGTATTTTAGGAGATATACTGGTCACTGCCAGACACCTTGCCAAATTGTTTCGCTGTCTGTTTGATTGCCACTAAGGTGCTAGAAGGAAAGGAAGAAAAAAACAGCAATGTCATCAGTATAAGTTAATACTCTCACTTCTAACTTACTTTTTGAGCTTGGATGTATGGTTCTAGGTAAAGCGCAAAAAGCTGTGGTGGCTAGGGAAAGTCTTGCCTTGTTCCATGATTAATAAAGATAGTATCTAAGAACATACCCCGCAGACAATGCAAGTAGTCAGTGAAATGTATAAAGTCATAACTTGACCTAAAACATCAGGACTAAAACACATCCATATCATAGGGAGCAACAGGAAACCCTATCAAATGCCTTTTTAGAATTCTGCAGGAACATCGCGGCAGGCCTTTCCAGCACACCTGCAACCTCAAGCGCCATTATTGCTGTATTAACATGCAAAGTTGCATCACCGAGATAAATCCATGTTGCTTGGGATCTACCAAGCTTGTTATAGCTGCTGCCCAATGATTAGACACATTTCTACTATAAATTGTGGAATCAGCATTTATCAGAGAGATCGGCTGATAAGAGCTGCAATTTTGAGGGTCCCTATTTTTCCTAAGAAACACAGATATGCATGTTTCACCCCAAGAAGACGAGATGGTGTAACAAAATATCACTGAATTGAAAAGTTTGACCACCAAAGGAATGAGGACCTTAGAAGAAGTTTTATGTAACACCATTGGAATTAAATCAGGACCTATTGCTTTATTACCCGCCATTTGAGAAATGTTCTTATCTATCTCTCAGCACCAGTGTTAGACCTGTCATCCTTAGGGTGATCCTCCCCATACTTTCTACCGGCTTGTCTCTACTTTTTGCTGTATCTTTTTGTTGGCCATAAGACTCTGAGCACTTTACCACTGCTAACCAGTGCTAAAGTGCATGTGGTTCTCTCCTAAAACATGATGACAATGGTGTATACCTGATTGGCATGTTTAGTTCACATGTTGCTCCCTTGTAAAGTTGTATACCATATACCCAGGGTCTGTCATCTAAATACTTCTATTAGTTCTGCAGCACTGCTTGTGCCACCCGTCCAAGTATCAGTTGAAACCTGTCTAAGGCCTGCCATTGCAGGTCCTGTGTGTGAAGTCTACTGCCTCTTTGACTTGGCATGTAAAGCCGCTTGCCAAGTCTTAAACTCCCCATGTATTACACATAGGTCACCACTAAGGTAGGCGCTAGGTAGCCCTATGGGCAGGGTGCTGTGTAACTAAAAGGTAGTACTTTTTATGGCTCACATGTCCTGGTAGTGACAAACAGCTACATTTGTTTCTCAATACTGTGAGGCCTACTCCTCTCATAGGCTAGCATTGGAAATTCCTTAAAAATGTAAGATGTAATTCCTGATTAGAAAGGAGTAGCTGCATCATGCTTCATATCTTTGGAATGGTAATGATGAATGGTACAGTTGGATTTAACATTAGGATTTTAGAAATGCCACTTTTAAAAAGTGGACAGTTCTCTACTCTTAACTTTACTCTGTGTGCTTGCACCATGTCTACACCCCTGGGCTGGGTAATAATAACTACACTTTGTGCATTCCCTCTAGACAGTCTGATAGCCTTCCTGGGCAGGAAGAGGGAGCTGACACATCTGAAGAGGCTGTGTCCTGTCCCCATACAAACAACTGATTAACCCCCACAGATAGCCTGGCAGACAGGGCTGGGATAAGAGGGGACCTGTGCACTTCAAGGAGCTACTTTGAAGTCACCTCCACTTCAAAGGCTCATTTGGATATAAGTCATGGGGCTCTGACCCTACCAAGACAGTACACTGCTGGACCTGTGAAGAACTCTGCCAGGAGTAAAAACTACTGTGCTACAAGGATTGCCACTCTGCTTGACTTACTGTTCTTAGGAACTGCTTAATTGCCGTGCTGAGCTGCCCTGCTGCCTGATGATCTCAACCCGCCTGAGGACAAGACGGGGTCCATCTCACTTGAACCCAGAGTGACTCCAAGGGCTTGTTGACGTGCCTCCTGTTTTCTGAAGTCTCAAGGACATAGAAGACTTCTTGCAAATCTGCTGGGGGTGCTGGACTCTGCATCTGTGAGTCCTACCCCTGCCTGATGTGGCACCTCCAGTCATGGGCCTCCTTAGCGTGGTACTGACACTGTTTTGCTACAAAACCACTGCGCCAATCGGAACCAACACTGTGCTCTTCGATGCCAACGCAGTGCCAATCTGAAGACATCCCTGCATGGCTCAAAGGTGACTCAGGACCCGAATGCAAAGTTTGACAATGACGCAGCGCCGATTCGAGGTCCTGACTTCAAGGCTCGACTTTGACGCATCTACCCGACTGTGTGATTCGGAACCGATGCATCATACTTTTCAGTGGGACCTGTTGAGTCCTAGAGCTGGCCTGCCCTCCATCGCGGTCGACCAGAACTTCGGATTCACCCTGGTCTAGCGTGACCTCAAGTAACCTTTTAGCCCGATTGACTTCAAAGCACTATTTTTTGTTTATTGTTTAAAAATTAATATCTCTGGTTCTACTTATTGGATTATTGCCTTTTTGGCCTTATTTTATTCAGATAAATATTCTCTATGTTTCTAAACATATTTGGAGTCTTTTTGAGGTGTTTTCATTCTTTTACTCTGTGTGTGTTTGTGTGTTGCACAAATACTTTACATATTTTCTCTTTAGATAATCCTGACTGCTCTGTGCCAGGCTACCAGAGGGTGAGCACAGGTTATCTTTTAGTGTGCATCAAGCTTACCCTGACTAGAGTGGGGGTTCCTACTTGGACAGGGTGTATACCTCTGCCACTCAGAAAAAACAAGTCTAACAATCAGCCATATGCAAGTCTAGCACCTCTCGCTGCATAACTGGCAACTCTTGTATTTGAAGCATTTTTAAATAGTTGTAGATCTGCTGTTGAGAGGGCCTGTAATTTTCTGTATACAGGTTTGAATTGAACTGATGGAATACTCTCCTTTTAGCTGACCGACAAGAAACCAAAAATCCTGACAATTTATTAATATTGGGAATAGCGTTCCTATTCCTTCTACCAATAATCTGAAATGCCAATAGCTATCCTATTTACTCACTGTTTTGAAAACAAAAGCTGTGATAAGCCTGCAACGTTTGATTAGCTCTGTCCCAATCCTCTTTTTAAAGACATTTGAAAGGTGGTTAGTTGTTCAATAATTGATGATGTGCTACATGGTTTAGATTACCCAGCATTGCTAGATGCATAATCTATTTCTAGTTGTAAGTGCTTAGATCATAAATGCATCTCAATGGTCTAAAATACTAAATTATCTGCCTGTAAAGTATAATAATAATTACTTTTTAGATTCTATCTTATTTTCACTAATATCTGTTAAAAAAGACTCCCTATCCACCCACCTAATATTATTATTTTCTTCACCTGGCATTTTCATTTTATTGTTATTTCATTATTGTTTTTGGTTAGTGATCAATCAGTGATTAATTTTTCATAGAGAGACAAAATTGTGGCATCCTCAGTATCCTAGTGGGTTTGTGTAATAAGGAATATCTCACAAGACACATTTAAATTAGATTTTTGACATTATATGCTCACATCTTATGATCAAGGTTAGGCCACAGATTACACCAAAGATTAAAGAGTTTCTTCATAATTCACAGGCAGAGAAGAGAGGAAGGGGAAGTGATAATGAGACAGAGAAATAGAGAGCTACATAGAGAGAGGGAAGAGAGAGAAAAACATATCAAAGAGATTCTGTATTGTTTATGACATTACCTGTGAAGGTAGCATTGGTTCCTGTTTTACTGCGGTGACTATACCAAAACAGTATTTTTCCAACTATGCCAAAAAGAAGAGCATATGAACATGATGTGCATGAATAAAGTTAAATTATGGGCATACACATATTCTTGTAGCCCAAATGGGGGCTATCTTCCGTGTGTGTTGAATGTGTGGGGTATTGTCATGTAATTTGTTAGCAATGTTTTGATTCACTAAAGATACTGCCATAAGTACTAATCATATGATCATGGATTTGATTGCTATTTGGATCCTCTTTTCAGCTTTTATATTGAAAATTGAGCAGTGCCATTTCTATACATCCTCAATTAGAATAGATCCATAAAACAAAGATTGCATTGAAAATCCTTTTTTATAGTGCTTCCTCTGGTTCATTTAGGGAGTAACATTCTTGATTACTTGAGACTTAATTAATATTGATCAGAAATGGAAATATGAAATATAAGTGTGTTTCTTGTGATACATTGCATGAGCTGCTGCCACATCCCTATAAATACTGGTTTAAAGAAAGGGGTAACCTATTCTGCTGGGGATAAAAATAATCCTGGCTATTTTGTAGCAATTACCTTGAATTTTAGACTGCATGGGATGAACAAATCAACGAGGTTGGTGTAGTCTATTTCTACATATCTCATTAACACCATAAATCAAAGTTACCTCTAGTACAATGCACCCCAGTATGCTTCCCAGTACATAAGAAAGAAGAATGGAAGCAAAGATATCCTTTTGGAATGCACACATATTGATATTATAAATCCTTCTAGATTATTTTCACCATCTGAAACAATCTTTTGTATTTTATATCTCAAACGGGAGGGGAATATTTGAAATAGAAATAAAAAAACCTTTGATGATAGGGCCATTTTTCCTTGAGGAAGATGCTTTGATTTGTTTTGTCCTGGGCAGTCCCAGTAATGAAACACGCATCAGAAAGTGTGTCCAAAATAGAAATGTAATTCTAACATATTGAATCAGCTCTATTGTGTTAGATGAGTCACTGACCCACTGGTTTCTGATGGCAGAGCTGGCTAAGACTTTGCTTGCAGAGACTTAGCTGTTCTCCCAACTCTAAATTAGGCCTGGGCCAAAATTCCGTTCCGTTCGCGGAAGTTGCGATATTTTGGCATTCTCGCGTTCCGCGGAAAGCGCGAAAATGTCAAAATTTCCGCATTCCGCAGCTTAGCGATAATTTTTTTCTTGCTCGCGCTGTAAAACAATACATTCTCGCGCGCGCGCGATCGCCTTACCTGAATCCCTGCGTTCTCCGACAAGTTTTCTTGACCCGGTCGCGTTCTCCACGAGATGTTGGATTTTGGTAGCCATTTTGCGCTGTCTCGCGAGAGTTCGCGGCCGCATTCAAGTCATTTTTCACGCAATCACGTCATTTGTCGCGCGATCAGGTATTTCTTCTCGCGATCATGCACCGCGCGAGTATGAGAAGATTGAGATCTCGAACATGTCATTCTACATCGCGAGCCAGAGAATGAGGACGCGGGCACATGAAATCGAACGCGAACAGGAGAAAGAGACCGCGAACACGTCATATCCAACGCGACAGGGACAAAGAAGAGAACGCGATCATATCGTTTTCGACACGCCGGCGGAAGTAATGTGAAGCTGGAGAACTCAACAATGTAAAATTTACAATTTGGAGAGGAATATCGGCTCTAGCAGCATGAAACCATCTGCAAATACTGATTTTGGATGAAAAGAACTCCTTACATTCACATTTGGCTTTCCTTTTTTGTGCAAGGACTCCAGGATTCATTTTTTTTTTACAAAGTGGAGAGAGGGAGGAAGTGACACAGATTCTCCAACTTCCTGTTCCTGTCCAGCAGGCTCCTCCCAGTGCTTTGTCCATCTCCTGCTCATTCTGCCTTTGGATTTGGAGCTGGAAAGATCTCTCTTTTTGTCTGCTGCATCATTGCAATTGGATTTCAGGATTTTTGGAATAGGATATTTTACAAGTAAGTGGTTGTTGTGTTTGATTGTGGGCATTGCAGTTGTTGTGTAACTACAATTTATTTTTGATAATTAATTATCATCATTCCTTTTTTTTTTTTTTAATTTATTTTAATTTTGTGGGTTGTAGTAGTAGGCCCGAGCTAGCCATGGGCATGGCCTCATGGGTGTGTGTGTGCATGATGAAGCAACTGTTCCTTTTGTTTTTTGAATATATTTCATTTTCAATCACATTTAGGGCATGGATGGCATTGGATTG
This sequence comes from Triturus cristatus, assembly GCF_964204655.1. Classification (NCBI taxonomy): domain Eukaryota; kingdom Metazoa; phylum Chordata; class Amphibia; order Caudata; family Salamandridae; genus Triturus; species Triturus cristatus. The sequence continues at coordinate 978,449,490 of NC_140587.1, forward strand.
AGTTGGGGAAGTGTGTATTTTGGGGTGGCCTTGCTGATGTTGTTGGGGCTCTCCATGTGGCTGGTGGCCATTTTGAGGCCTAGGCCTGCAAGCTTGCCTGGCCTTGTCTGCCAGCAGGCCTGCTTTCATCCACTGCTACCAGAGCAGGTAGCCACAGCTTTAGTAATCTACTGTTTTCTGTGTGTTCTGTTGATTTTAGACATCATTTTGGGCATGGATGGCATTGGATTGAGTTGGGGAAGTGTGTATTTTGGGGTGGCCTTGCTGATGTTGTTGGGGCTCGCCATGTGGCTGGTGGCCATTTTGAGGCCTAGGCCTGCAAGCTTGCCTGGCCTTGTCTGCCAGCAGGCCTGCTTTCATCCACTGCTACCAGAGCAGGTAGCCACAGCTTTAGTAATCTACTGTTTTCTGTGTGTTCTGTTGATTTTAGACATCATTTTGGGCATGGATGCCATTGGATTGAGTTGGGGAAGTGTGTATTTTGGGGTGGCCTTGCTGATGTTGTTGGGGCTCGCCATGTGGCTGGTGGCCATTTTGAGGCCTAGGCCTGCAAGCTTGCCTGGCCTTGTCTGCCAGCAGGCCTGCTTTCATCCACTGCTACCAGAGCAGGTAGCCACAGCTTTAGTAATCTACTGTTTTCTGTGTGTTCTGTTGATTTTAGACATCATTTTGGGCATGGATGGCATTGGATTGAGTTGGGGAAGTGTGTATTTTGGGGTGGCCTTGCTGATGTTGTTGGGGCTCGCCATGTGGCTGGTGGCCATTTTGAGGCCTAGGCCTGCAAGCTTGCCTGGCCTTGTCTGCCAGCAGGCCTGCTTTCATCCACTGCTACCAGAGCAGGTAGCCACAGCTTTAGTAATCTACTGTTTTCTGTGTGTTCTGTTGATTTTAGACATCATTTTGGGCATGGATGCCATTGGATTGAGTTGGGGAAGTGTGTATTTTGGGGTGGCCTTGCTGATGTTGTTGGGGCTCGCCATGTGGCTGGTGGCCATTTTGAGGCCTAGGCCTGCAAGCTTGCCTGGCCTTGTCTGCCAGCAGGCCTGCTTTCATCCACTGCTACCAGAGCAGGTAGCCACAGCTTTAGTAATCTACTGTTTTCTGTGTGTTCTGTTGATTTTAGACATCATTTTGGGCATGGATGGCATTGGATTGAGTTGGGGAAGTGTGTATTTTGGGGTGGCCTTGCTGATGTTGTTGGGGCTCGCCATGTGGCTGGTGGCCATTTTGAGGCCTAGGCCTGCAAGCTTGCCTGGCCTTGTCTGCCAGCAGGCCTGCTTTCATCCACTGCTACCAGAGCAGGTAGCCACAGCTTTAGTAATCTACTGTTTTCTGTGTGTTCTGTTGATTTTAGACATCATTTTGGGCATGGATGCCATTGGATTGAGTTGGGGAAGTGTGTATTTTGGGGTGGCCTTGCTGATGTTGTTGGGGCTCTCCATGTGGCTGGTGGCCATTTTGAGGCCTAGGCCTGCAAGCTTGCCTGCCCTTGTCTGCCAGCAGGCCTGCTTTCATCCACTGCTACCAGAGCAGGTAGCCACAGCTTTAGTAATCTACTGTTTTCTGTGTGTTCTGTTGATTTTAGACATCATTTTGGGCATGGATGCCATTGGATTGAGTTGGGGAAGTGTGTATTTTGGGGTGGCCTTGCTGATGCTGTTGGGGCTCGCCATGTGGCTGGTGGCCATTTTGAGGCCTAGGCCTGCAAGCTTGCCTGGCCTTGTCTGCCAGCAGGCCTGCTTTCATCCACTACTACCAGAGCAGGTAGCCACAGCTTTAGTAATCTACTGTTTTCTGTGTGTTCTGTTGATTTTAGACATCATTTTGGGCATGGATGGCATTGGATTGAGTTGGGGAAGTGTGTATTTTGGGGTGGCCTTGCTGATGCTGTTGGGGCTCTCCATGTGGCTGGTGGCCATTTTGAGGCCTAGGCCTGCAAGCTTGCCTGGCCTTGTCTGCCAACAGGCCTGCTTTCATCCACTGCTACCAGAGCAGGTAGCCACAGCTTTAGTAATCTACTGTTTTCTGTGTGTTCTGTTGATTTTAGACATCATTTTGGGCATGGATGGCATTGGATTGAGTTGGGGAAGTGTGTTTTTTGGGGTGGCCTTGCTGATGTTGTTGGGCCTGGACATGTGGCTGGTGGCCATTTTGAGGCCTAGGCCTGCAAGCTTGCCTGGCCTTGTCTGCCAGCAGGCCTGCTTTCATCCACTGCTACCAGAGCAGGTAGCCACAGCTTTATTGATCAAGTGTTTTCTATGTGATCTGTTGAATTTTTAGACATCACCTTCCTGAGAGTGTAGTGTGGCTGTACACAGTACTAGTAGTATAACATAGCTCTAGTTAAAAAAAATTCATAAATGGCTAGACTATCTTTTGTTTGCACTAGTACAGTACTAAGTAACTGAACCACAAAAACAAATGCAACATTTCACTGATGTTCTTCTCCTGTCTTCTTTGCTTTTAGGTGCACAAAAGACAGAGTAGGAGGTGTCATCGGCATCACCTGGCTACCCGTTGTACTGCCAGCCAGACAGAAGTCCTGCTGCGCATCACGCCCACGTGTGACCAGAACTTGTTGTGCATCTGCCTCCTGCCTGACGTCGGAATAAGATGGCCCCAAAGAAAGGTACCAGGTCCAGTACCAAGAAAGTTGCTGGTGAGAAGAAGGAACAGAAAAAGGAAGTGCCATTAACCACGACTGGTGGTGTGCCGGCCAAGGTTTTTTTTGGCACCAAAGCGTTGTCCGGGAACCAAGCTGGGAGCAGCACAGCGGTCCAGCAACCCCACCAACCTAGGCCCAAGGGCTTTACTGTCGCAGAGGTAGCCAGTCTACTAACGGGCAGCGGTGTTGAAGAAATGTCATTACCGCAAAGTAGTACACAATCAAGTTCAACGCAGGCGCAAACTCAGCAGATCAGTGTGCAGCCGGCGCAACCAGAACAGCAGCAGCAGCCGGCGCAACCAGAACAGCAGCAGCAGCCGGCGCAACCAGAACAGCAGCAGCAGCCGGCGCAACCAGAACAGCAGCAGCAGCCGGCGCAACCAGAACAGCAGCAGCAGCCGGCGCAACCAGAACAGCAGCAGCAGCCGCCGCAACCAGAACAGCAGCAGCAGCCGCCGCAACCAGACCAGCAGCAGCAGCCGCCGCAACCAGACCAGCAGCAGCAGCCGCCGCAACCAGACCAGCAGCAGCAGCCGCCGCAACCAGAACAGCAGCAGCCGCCACAACAGCCCACCATAGTAGTTGTTGCTCCTGACGTAGGGGCATTTCAGGAAATCGAGCTTCCTGCAGACAAAGCGGAGCGAAGTCAAACCACTGTTCCAGAACATCTATTGTCTTCCAGACCACCAGCAAGGAAAAGGAGGCTTAGTCCATCATCTTCTTCTTCAAGCCCCGCTTCTGATGATCGTGATGACACTTGGGTCCCACCAGCTCGGTCTGAGAGTGAAGTACGCCACAAGACATTGCTTCTGAAAAGGAAGGTCCCAGAAAAACTTAGAGTTATGGAGGTAGATGTAGAAGAGGGGGGTGATGATGTTGATGAAGACGAGCCAGTCATCACGCACATTACTCCCGCCCCAAAGGGATTGGAGACCGACATTCTAACCCTATCCAGAAAGGCTGCTACTGAGCGGGATGCAGCACGGATCTCACCAACACAGGTTACACCACCACTACCTCCAGCTGCCATATTTTCCAAGGCCCGGCAGGGACCTACATCCAGCTCAACCACCTCAGTAGGAAGTGGTAGTAAAAGTCACAGTGTAGGTGGACAGGGTCACATATTTTCAAGGACCCCCTCAAGTTCATCTGGTGTTGAAAGTGGCACATCCAGCAGTGCCAGAAAGTTCTCCTCCCCAGTTTGGGACTTCTTTTCTGTTAGCGCCAAGGAGGAGAACGTTGCTATATGCGCAATTTGTCGGCAAGGTGTTCGGCGTGGTAAGCTTGGTACAAACTATGGTACCGGAGGACAAGCAAGTCATCTCAGAACACACCACACTATTGTGTGGGAGGATCACCTACTTAAGTTAAAAGAAAGTAGGAAAACTAAACCCTTTGAAGTTGGTCAGGAATCAGGGAGCGATATTATTGTGGTGGCAGGTGAAGAACAGGGAGGCATTTCTAGCCCTGTCTCCAGTAGTGCAGTCACTGCAGTGGTAACGCCCACATCCTCCTCAGTAACATCAGAGTGGCACCGCAGTAAGAGCCATACTCAGAGTGTGGGTGAGACACCAAGGCGACCGGCGGCGAGTACCTCAATGAGACAATCTGTGTCGTTGAGCCTTAGTGGGTTAATGGCACCACTAAGGAAAGTAAGCCAGCCTACCATTGACAGCATGTTTAGGTTGGAGGGGCAGTTCCAACGCAACCACCCAACGGCACGATTGTACAATGCGAAGCTGGCTAAAATGTTAGCGCTGGACCTTCTTCCTTTTTCATTTGTGGAAGGGGTGGGTTTCCTTGAATTTGTGTCTGCCATCTGCCCGAAATGGAAAGTTCCAAGCCGGTCCTATTTCGCAAGAATTGCTGTTCCGGCACTACATCATGATGTGCTGGAATTGGTTGGACAAGCTTTGCAGAAGAGTGCTGTGCACAATATCCACCTGACAACAGACATGTGGACCAGTTGCCAAGCCACAGATTACATGTGTATCACTGCACACTGGATCTCTTTTGTGGGGGTTAAAGATCTACTATCTGCACGAGGTGTTGTTGACACAGCTGCGATTTTTGAAGGTACTCGGAAACATGCAACTGTAGCCATGTTCGCCATGGAGAAATCTCATACGGCTGAAAACATTTTAGAAGAGTTTCGCACCAAGGTTTTGGAATGGCTGCAGCCCAGAGGGCTTGGTATTGGTTTTGTTGCCACAGACAATGGCAGTAATGTACTTAAGGCCATGGAACTTGGTTCCTATTTCAGGGTTCCGTGTTTGGCACACTGCATAAACATTATAGTGCAAGACTTTCTGAAAAAAGAACCCATAGTAAGCAATTTACTGTCCATCTGCCGAAGAATATGCACTCATTTCAGCCATTCTTTTAAAGCTCGGAAGCAGCTGAGGATCTTCCAACGTGAGCGTAGGGTGCCAGTCAAGGCACTCATCCAGGAGGTGGCAACACGTTGGAACTCAACGTATTACATGCTTGATCGTCTGTACGAACAGCACAGGTCACTCAATGATTATGTCTGGTACAAAGGCAGTGATGCTAGTGTTAAAGGCATGACCCTTCAGAGGGAGCAATGGACCCTAATTCAATGCCTGACTGAGATGCTGTCTCCTTTTGAGGTCTTCACACGTGAAGTCAGCAAGGAGGACTGTACAATGGGCCAAGCGATCCCATTGTTGCAAATGCTAGAGCATGAGCTGAATAATGTGTCTGAATCCTACAAAGGTGTAGAGGACAGAAGGCAAGCCCATGACTTGGTGGAGAGCTTATCCAGGCGCTTATCAGAAAATGTAAGGATACAAAATAAAATTTTGTCACAAGACCATTACATTTGTGCCACAATTCTGGATCCACGTGCAAAATTAGGACTATTCCGTTCTTTTTCCGACACTGATGTTGCCCGCTACAAAAGTTGTATAGCTGAAGCAGCCATCAAGTTTGAAAACGAAGGGCTGCTAATTAAAAGCCCGCCACATCAACCCACAACAAGTACTGATACTGAAGCAGGCCATGCAGAATCAAGTGCAACTTCGTCGGCTGAGGGCAGTGCGGTTGGCTCACAATCGCAACACTCACCATCACCATCGACTACAAAAACAATAACTGGATCATTCGGCCGAGTACAATCATTATCAGATTGGTATGTAAAGATGGGCCGTAAGCACAGTGCTGATGCACAGAAAAAACAGCACAAAAGCTTACCAGCAGCAACCCTGAACATTGAGCGGATGGTCCAGGCCTATCTGGACGATCCAACAGAGGTGTACGTTGATCAAAACCCAGTGCAGTATTGGTATAGGAAAAGGTCTGAATGGCCACAGCTCAGCAGGCTGGCGATAAGCTATCTGGCTTGCCCTGTCGCAAGTGTCTCTTCCGAACGTGTTTTCAGTGCTGCTGGTTCCATTGTAACCTTGAGAAGGACCAGTCTATCTCCCAAAAACGTGGAGAGGTTAACAATGATCAAAATGAATCAGCACTTCATACCACCGAATTACACAATGCATGAATCAACAGAGGAAGATGAGGACAGCGGCTCAGGTGACGGTAGTATTGTGTCAGATGATTACCTACTACTGGAAGATCCCCCAGAGTTTGAGGACGAGCTATACTTCCCTGACAATTAGGCTCGCACTTACTGTCTTCCTCCCTTTTTTCCCCCTTTGTTTGTGTCTGTTGTTCCGGTTATAAACTTGTGAATCGCAACCAATGCATTATCACCGTCTTCTAATCTTCTAATTTAAGATACAAGTTTCAGGTGTCTGCCATTTGACACTACAGTCCTCAGAATCCAGCTCCTCCGCTCGATCATACTGCATCTCCTGGTCAATTCCATTTCCCTCATGAATGATGATTGGATGATGGTAACAACAAATTCAAACTTTCCTCGTCCTTCCAAAACAAGTGGACCATGAATCTGATGACTTCTATAGCTATCCTCCTTCAGAGCCGAGAGAGACTGGCCATTAACTGAAAATAAGATGCAACAGGTAATGATTGATGCCATGCATTGTCCGCAGAAAAGCAGACTGAGTGATGTAGATTTTGTTGTGTGTGTTGCGCATGAATGAATTGATGTAATTGTGCACTGCCACTAATCAACTTTCTACAGAACACACTAGTAATTACTAATTTTCCTCTTCTGGCAAACAAGAAATGTGTACTTCTCTCCTGCATCTTGGTGATACATTGCTTTTAATTCAATACAGGAAGGGCACTCACTCAATCTGCTGCGCAATGCAAATGACTGTGACTTAACAGCACCGTCCATCATGATGATGGCGAAAGAGACGGCCTGCAGCGTTAACGAGATGAGATGCAACAGGTAATGATTGATGCCATGCATTGGCCGCAGAATAGCAGACTGAATGATGTAGATTTTGTGGTGTGTTTCGCATGAATTGATGTAATTGTGCACTGCCACTAATCAACTTTCTACAGAACACACTAGTAATTACTAATTTTCCTCTTCTGGCAAACAAGAAATGTGTACTTCTCTCCTGCATCTTGGTGATACATTGCTTTTAATTCAATACAGGAAGGGCACTCACTCAATCTGCTGCGCAATGCAAATGACTGTGACTTAACAGCACCGTCCATCATGATGATGGCGAAAGAGACGGCCTGCAGCGTTAACGAGATGAGATGCAACAGGTAATGATTGATGCCATGCATTGGCCGCAGAATAGCAGACTGAATGATGTAGATTTTGTGGTGTGTTTCGCATGAATTGATGTAATTGTGCACTGCCACTAATCAACTTTCTACAGAACACACTAGTAATTACTAATTTTCCTCTTCTGGCAAACAAGAAATGTGTACTTCTCTCCTGCATCTTGGTGATACATTGCTTTTAATTCAATACAGGAAGGGCACTCACTCAATCTGCTGCGCAATGCAAATGACTGTGACTTAACAGCACCGTCCATCATGATGATGGCGAAAGAGACGGCCTGCAGCGTTAACGAGATGAGATGCAACAGGTAATGATTGATGCCATGCTTGGCCGCAGAATAGCAGACTGAATGATGTAGATTTTGTGGTGTGTTTCGCATGAATTGATGTAATTGTGCACTGCCACTAATCAACTTTCTACAGAACACACTAGTAATTACTAATTTTCCTCTTCTGGCAAACAAGAAATGTGTACTTCTCTCCTGCATCTTGGTGATACATTGCTTTTAATTCAATACAGGAAGGGCACTCACTCAATCTGCTGCGCAATGCAAATGACTGTGACTTAAACAGCACCGTCCGTCATGATGATGGCGAAAGAGACGGCCCGTTAACTTAAGATGAGAAGTAACAGGTAATAAATGATGATAATTAATGGCATGCATTGGACACCTGACTCTGAGCTATTGATCTTTGTGTTGGCGTTGTTTGTTGTGCACAAAGTGAATGATGTCAAAGTGTACTAGTGTTAATCTATCTTTCTGTACACAATAAAGAATGACTCAAGTCAGTAATATTTATATTTCTACTCTTGTTGTGTTCTAAAAATTACACTTGTACTGCAGGCCGATCTTCAGTCAGTAGAAGTATCAGAGCTGATGATGAAGTCAGGAGGATGTTTCATGAGTGGCATAAAACGGAAAAGCCTAAAGGTAAACACGTGAACCACAACCACAGCACACCCAAATGTCTGTGTAGAAGTTGAATAGAGTGTAGCGGTGGGATGACTGCAGTGCATTGATTTTACTAACTTTAACTGTAAAATGCTATGTCTGGAATGGATAATGTGCTTTGCGTTTGTCCAACTCTTTGAGAGAAAAAAAAAAGGACTCTAAAGTGGTAACGTAGGATGTGCTAATGGTAAGCACTGTGGGCCTGATCTCTCCTGTTACTGTTGAAGGTCTATGCTGGAAACAGACTACAGTAGAGATGATGCATATGCATACATGCCACCTCGGAAAGTGTTCTTGTTGCACTACACCATCACTTGTGCATTTGTTTTCACTTTCTTTCTGAATATCCCCTTTGGTTTTCAATCTAAAATTACAGGCCGGGCCTTGTCCAAAACTTTGTAAAACATTACAATGCATATTAATTACCTTACCAATCAATCACCTTTTTATTCCAGCCGGGCAGTGGCGAGTGGTGAGGCGACACACCCTAGATTGATGGACGAGAGGAGCAAGAGGAATGCCGAGATGCAAAAAACCAGTCCACATTTTTGACCAGGATAAGACAGTAACAGTATCCACTTTTCACTTCTTTTAAAAAATTTGATTAATATCTTGTATACATTCTTTACAACAGTGTGTTCTTGGAGTTGTTATTATCAATCATCATTACGTTTTCTCTGTGTTTACGATTCTTCACTACCAATATTTAAAATTTCTATTTGCTATCTGTTAAAGTTTTAAGGCCGGAACAGAACAAGAAATAGAAGTGTATGTAATCCGGGTCTCATCATGCATGCATTTCCTTTTTTATACCTTAACATATGGAATGGATATGGTATGGTAGTCTTCAATGATTGTCGTTTGTTTGTCTATGTATGCATACTGTTTTTCTATGTCAAACCTTTCCCAAAATCCCCCTTCCCATCCAATCAACGGACCCTAACCCTCTTCCCCCGGGCTGTGTGACTTATTGTCGAGGTGTAACTAAATTAAAAGTACACCAATACTTAATCACACACTTGCTGGGGCGGATGTGGTGAAAGCAACACTACTTCAATTTCAATGCAGAGCGATGATCTTCTTCTGCTTGCCCACCCATGAGTAGGATATTTCACAGGTTATTTTATTTAACAAAGGAACATATACCTCAGCATGAATTGCCGGCATTGATTTGATTTGTTTGTTGTCATTCCTCATATACAGCACTAACTGTTAGACTGTAGGCATAGCCAAGTCGACAAAACTATAGTTTGTAACTCTGTCTAGTAGGCTATCCTCATAATATCCAGCATTCATTTTTTTTGTCAAATATTTGAACATATAATTGTTGCTCGGTAAATTCTGTGATGTACTTCATTCAACTACTCCTCTAACAGTCTCTCAAAGGCGATTGACTATCTCCTTTTCTTTTTTTGGAAATGCTGCTACCCTGCCAGTGTATACTACTACTATACTACCACCACCACCCCAATCATGGCATGTATGAAAAAGGAAACCATCTTCACCATGCAGCCAGTGCTGTGCCACAGTTGGACATAAACATCAAGCACCGGTAAGAGAGAAGTTTGGGGGAGGCAGAATCAATAATGGACATGTCAATGATGTCAGTTTCAAACACCACTCCAAAGAATGCATAGTAGGACCAGTCAATGAGTGAGGTGTGTCGCATCTATCTGTTTGTGTCTTATACAGTCAGCAAATTATTGAAATCAAACACACGCTATGGGCGGCCATGCACCAGCAAAGAAACAGTGTGATGTAAAACAGTTACCCCACCTACAAAACATTAACAACATTGCATGTAACATAGAAAAATATATTTAATTGACCCTAACAAATAAACTAAACCCACAAAAGCTGACCCACCCCCCTCCCTAACCCCAACGACTGTCCATAGAAATAGAGAACGCCCAAACGAGTGAGGAAACAAACAGGAATTAAAAAAGGGGCAGTGACAGGGACTAACTGGTGGGGCGGGACTGGAGGAGGACACGAATCTGGTCCTCTAAATGGGCGACGCGGCGTCTAAGGCCGCGGCAGTTGCAACCACAGTGGGGGGGGGCACCGGAGATGGCACGGTGGCGGCGGGCAGCCGCCAGACGGTGGCGCCGTACCGCTGGAGGGCGGTGGCTGGGGCCCGGGGCACTGGAGGAGGCTTCAATTGCTGCTGCACTCTCCTCCTCCTCCTCGGCTAGGACCACCAGCCGCCGGTATTCCTGCTGGATTGCCTCCAGCTTCCGGCGCCGTGCCTTGGCGGCCAACTCCTTGCGGTTGATTTTCGGAGTAGCTGTGTATCAAAAAGAAAAAAACACGACAATTGTAAAATATAGTCTTAATAAAACAGTAGGACAAGGTAATTATTTATACACATAGTGGCATGGTAGAGTAGCACTATAAAATAAAGCACAGTAGTACATAACATTTTAAATGTCGCCCGTCCTTCTTCCTTCCACCTGTCTTACACTTTTTAGTTGAACAGTGCACCAGGTGCTCTTCTCCATAAAACTTTCAAAGCGGAGTTGAAATCAGATAGATGAGGCCATTGGTTACTCAATACTCTGGCTCCTAGTCCTATACCAATTAAAGGGAATTCTAGTCTTCTAGTTCACTCTTCAAACGTCCCCAAGAACTCATACTTACTTACGACATCGGATAGCGGGCGGACTTTGTCCGCCCGCCATCCGACTGCTAAAAAGGGTGGGGGTCCCGTGGGGACAATTAATTAGGATGATGCGCCCGGCACAGTGGCGGGCGCACCCTGTTATTTTAATTTTAAATTCTGGTTGGCTTTGCTGAAAGCAATGCTAAAATGTTGTGCTGCTTTTCCAAGCACAACATGACGGGCCTCGCACGGAGCCTGTCACGTTTTGCTTTGAAAGTCGGGGGGTACCATAGCATCGGTAGGTACCCTCCATGGGGGCCCCCAAGCATACTCTGCAATGTGTGCATGCCTTTCCGTGGCGGACGGTAATGCCGCCACGCAAAGGCATTCCAAAATGCAGATTATATGGCTGCCGGTGTGGTGAGAGAGACACCACCGCCATATTGAACCCTTTTCCGCCTAGACATGTCTGAATATTTTCTACAGGGATGGCGGGAGGTTTGCCCCTGCTGTGACGGCAGTGAATTCCAGCCAGCCCGGCGGGGGCAATACGCCCACCATCCTAATGGGGCCCTAATTCACAACTTTACAGTATACATAGACATACAGTACACCTTTGCAGTGAGTGTGCTGTCAAGTTCAACAATAGTTAAAGATTATGAATCTAACTTACCACCGCCTGCCACTGGTGCTGCCACTCCCCCTCCGTTGCTATCTGCAACTGCCGCATCCTCGCCCTCGGCGTCGCCTTCGCTGGCCCCAGCAATGGTGGTCGGTAGTGCGCCTAGAAAACATTACACATTTATTAGGCAACATATACACCTCCCCCCTATTGATCAGTAGCAAGGTTGAAAAATGAGTTAATACTAACATAAATCACTAGTACAAATCAGGTAGTAGTAGAGTAGACACTAAGTTATATGATCATTGTAGCATTTGCTTGATTAGCCCTAGCCATGCACATGTGACGTTACCTTTACCTTGCAGCTTCTTAAGACACCTTTGAGCCCACATGACCTGCCTCACACTGCTACTGTCTAGTCTACGCGCTGCGTACAGGCGGTCAACAAACATTAACCAGCCACTTTTTTAGGAAGAACTGGTGTACTACTGTTACTGTTAGTCCATATTGCTTATCCATAGATGCTACACTTTTTGGCACGGCTGAGAAATGCTTGCAAGTTGCAATATACTAACGCACACCATTTCTTTTTTCGCATTACAGACGCAAGATTCGCTTCTACGAACCAGAGCTTCTGAACGATGCACCAACTACCAGTACTAGGTTCTTCTGAGGTGAGGGGTCCCTTCACTCACATCTTCATTTATAAATGTATATAAACTAAATTGCTATGGGATGGTGGTGCTGCCTTCCACCACTTCAGTTATCATGATTTAATTCCCAACTGTATTAGTGTAACAATGTATTTTGTTTTAATGTTATTGATTTGCCGGTTGGTGCTGCTAAGATAACAGTGTACAGACCTTCTCAAATTGAAATAAAAATTTTAAACTTACATAGACTTCGTGGTATTTGGTGTGGAGTGGACTAACTTACACGATTGAGCAAATTAAAGTAAGGGTGTGCATGTGAATTGCTTCCACGACAGAGGTTGGGTGTGTTAATGTTCTGGGTTGTCTACTTGTTGGTTGTCTTGGGGGGAGGGTTCCGAGACCTAATAGGTATGACAAGACAGTACTATAGTCAAGCAGTGGAATTGTGGTGGGTGCGGAATTTCTGATTGAGGTGTGCAAGGAAGGTCCAACCTACCATCACCAACATCCTATTTTCTGGTGCAAATGTATGTGCAAGATCCCTACAACAGTTGTATGTCCTATAGGGTATCATATCAAAATATTAAGAAATCTGGTAGGGCTGTTGCTGTGAATTTTCAAAGCCTAAACATCAACAAGAGTAAAAAGTAGTACAAGACAACGACCCAACGGATTGTACGAGCTACTGGTGAATATGAGTTTTATATTACAACCTTTCACAAAGAGTGCCACTGGGCAAGACTAGCTACTACAGTACAGACAGACAGACTGATAGTATGTAGTAGTACTCAGTCATCGTAGCGGAGGCAGGGATAAGCTTTTTGAAACCGTACAGATCGAAGGATAATTGGTGGTAAAAAAATAGCATTTGGAAACACACTATAGTTCGGGAGAAATGGGGCAGTAAAAGTTATGGAATAAGAAATATTATTAAAAACAAGAAGACTTACTGGGGCCAGCAGAGGAGCCCTCAGCGGTGTCCTCCTCGTGGTGTTCCTGTCCCGCCGACTGCCCAGTCCCTGCCCGTCTGCCCCTGGGTGCTGATGAACAGGAAAGATATAAGAAAGACAAACATTGATGGATGGTGTCAACTTAAGCAAATACAATTTTTTTCAACAACGGTCAAAAAACACTTATCTAAACAATTGCAATAACTACATTGACCGATCTCATCTGGTCAACATGTAATATCGGGGGATTCGCAGTTCGACTACTTAAGTTACTATTTATCAACAGTAATCCATTCTTCCATTCTGATTCCAGAAAACTAAGTTACAAGTAAGCCTAAGTATTAGTACAACCTACCACCCAACCTAGCCCACCTATTCCAGGCATGCCAATTGTACATTAAGTATGCATTTCGACTGTATTCCTCAACAATGTGTATGATCCAATCATGGAGGACACATTAACATGACTACATTTTTTGTATATACACAATTTTGGTTTGATTGATGCTCATCTGCTACTGCTAAGTAACTGCAAAGCCTACCTCCACTCATTGAACAAACTAGAAAGGTTCTAAAGACTGGCGTACTAGCAGCACGTCACGTAACTGAGTGAGGGGGCATCACGCATACCACTAACCAATTAGAAGCTCATACAAAGTACCTAAACCTATGTATCAATCCGCCCCTATCTATTAGTGACAGGACAAAGTAAGGAGTGGACATGAGTCACTGTAGCAGTACGTAACTTAATTTCTCTAAAATAAACTCGTAAAGAATCACGCTAAGCAAGCGCAAACGCAAAGCTGCAAACAAGTAAGATTAGTAGTAGCGCAGAAGAGCACCTGTGTCATAATCACAGAAGACTTTTAAACATTATTAACCTGGAATGTATTGCAAGCAGCAACATTCTATCTGGTTGGAAGGAAAAAAAGATATTCGCAATATATAACATAGAGCAGAAGAACAGACACAAAGTTGTAATAATTAAATAGGTACTCACCAAGCCCCGGGACCTCCACTCCTAGCAGGTCCAGCAGGTCCTGCTCACGGTCCAGGATGTCGGACCACCGGTGCGTCAGCTGTGCCTGGGTGCGCCGGACCCCAGAGATGCGAGACACTGCCCGGCGCACCTTCCCCCACCGCTGCCGACGCTCCCGGAGGCCGTACCCGGACCCAGGCCTGCCACCTGCTGCCAGGGTTGAGGGGAGGTGGCGCTGCACAAAGAAAATTAGTGCAGCCAACTCCGCCTCCCCAAATAAGGCCCGTGCATGCACCCCTTGTGGGCGCCGCCTTCCGCAAGGAAGGCGGTCGCGGCTCTGGCTGCGCCGGCGAACAGCCCTGCCCTTGGACATGGTTCTGGGGACGGGGCGGGAAAGAAAAGGTAAAATAAATAAAGGAGTAAAGGAAATAAATAGCAGGCAATACAAAGAGAAAAAGTAGCTAAAAAACAAAAAAAAAGGTACACAAAAACCAAAAATATAGAGGCAGGAAAATAGTTAGAGAAATAATAAGTAATAAAGATCCGAAAAAAGTGGCTATAAACAAAGGATTGAAAAGATTTAGGGAGGATTGAAAATCAGGCCCCAGAACCATGCAATAGAGTGGAAAACAAGATGGCCGCGCCCGTTGCGACCACGTGGGCAAGTTCGCGCGATATTTTCTCCCTGAGCAAGCAAAAAGCAACGCGATCAAGTAAAAGCGATCGCGAACAGGAAATATCGACCGCGAACATGCATTGCGCGACCCGGAACAGGAAGTAAACAACGCCAGAGGGCGGGACAAGTGAAAACAAGATGGCCGCGCCCATGAGCGACCGCATGGGTAAGTTGGCGACCCGCGAACACGCAAAAAATACCGCGAACAGGCGGCAAAAAACTTCCGCATCTTCGCGATATTTCCGGCGTGTTTGCGGAGATTTTCTGCAATCTCGCGATAATTTGCGGAGGTTAATTCCGCAAATTCCGCCCACCCCTACTCTAAATGAGACAGGTGAGCAAGAGATTGGTGGGCTAGGTGCCCACTAATTGACTGTGGGGCTCCCACTCTGCCAAACCCTAATTGAGCTGCCTACGTTTTCTCTTATAATGATGGTGCTATTTTTCTACTCTGCCTTAACTAAACATTTACATGTAACACATTTTGCAAAAAATCAATCAGGAAAGTATTTTTCAAACAAAGCATGTTTAACTTTATAATTCATCAGTGAGATATCTGTCCATGGATGAGAAATGTACCCAGAGACAGTTTCATATAAGGGTTGAAGGATTATCAAACACTTCTGTTGCCAATGATTTTAAAAGATTAAAGTGATTTAACCAATGCCCATTTTTGGTAAGTTACTAAAATGATATAATATTACAGAGAAATGGAGCATGTAAATTCCTTCATGCTCTCTCTTTATCTGGTAAATCTGACTATAGGAGGTAATAACGCATTCAGAAACAAATTATATAAGGATTTGGTTCGGGGGATTCCTCTAAAAAACACCATGCTGACATTAAAATTGGGAGTTATAGCTAAATATGGGTGTGAGGATAGAGAATCTATGTGTACTTTGCATACAATCAACAAAGAGAACTGTTTTTTAGGATGAAATCCATTTACATCTTTAAAACTAAGCATGCAATAGCTAATTTAGAAAAAAATGCCAGTTATCTTGCATCTTCCATTAGAGAAGCTTTTTTCTATTATATCACGTAGAACTACGGGAAGTAGACTAATTAGTATGAATAAAATGTTATTGGGGTATTGAAGCCTGCATATTAAAAAACAATCAGTTTCTCAATTGTGGCTTGATAATTAGAGCCCAATGAAATCCAATCTGTCAAGGTAATTCTTTAGTTGATATTCTAAATGCAGGTTAGGTCAATAGAAGGTAAGTTGTCAATTTCTGCTCACTGCGTACAATTCAGATGTCTTCCTGACAGTATAATGGGCCTTTGGATTTAGACAGCTCGAGATGGGACCAGACGGTCACACACCACACCCTATGTTACTGTAGTTACCAGAGAGAGGTGAACAAGCAGCTAAAGAGGTGCTTATGAACTTGCTTCTTGCTAAAATATCTAAAGGCATTTTGCAGCATTCTTTTGATTTTACCCCTATTTAACCAGTCTTGTTGTCTATGTTCAATTTAAACATTTAGACTGTGACCTTTTTTTAAAAAACGTTTTAAAGAGTTTTTATTTGGTAAATATTCAGAACAAAATACAATAAAATTGGAAAATCAATAATTGTAAATGATAATGTTAGAACAACATAATATAGAAAAACTGAAAAGGGAGAAAAGGGAGGGTAAATCATATACAATCTAACATAGCAAAGCATCTGTGTATTGATATTTTGAAATGCATATATATAGGAATGAACCAATAGAATACAATTATTAAACAACAAAATGCATAAAATTCATGGAGGTTTGGGTACTTCTTCAATATAAGGGTTACATGAGTACGTCTTACTTGCAGAATAATTTTAACAATTTTGTTATATATAACCTGAGAAGATTTCTTTCAATAGCAAGAGCAGTAGGATGTACAAATGCTCTATCTAATCTGTGTTTATAGCAGTCTCCATACCACCATGCCTGAAAGGATGCAGAAGACGCATCTTTCCATGACTTGGTAATCTATTGAAAGGCCATAGCAAGGAGTAAATCACTTATACACAGGTCATTGGATTAGGATGACCAAACCTCAGAAATGCTCCCCAGGAAAATATGAAAAAAGGGACTTTTCTATAAAAAATAGTGTTTATCTGTTGTCAGATTCGTATCCAAAAACTATGAATGGTCGAACAATCAAATAGCATGTGTTTAAGATCGGCTGGAGAAGTGGTACATGACCAACAAGTAGAGGGAATATTACGGTCAATTCTATGTAATTTGGCTGGTGTAATCAAAAGTCTATTATAGATAAAAAACAAAGTTTGAGTAGTGTTTGCTGCCCTTGAAGATTTCCTTATTTTAGTCCAAGTTTGATTCCATACCGGAATCGGGAAAGAAGTTAGCAAATAAGATTCCCAATAACTTTCCACCTCTGATTTACCTCTGTTGTGTGCAGATTTAGATTCCGTATATAGGTTTCCCGATTTGTGCCCTTATATAGGTACAATTCACATTGCCCTTATTTGGACATAGAAATCCGGCCCTTATGTAGACATTGTCTACACAAACCAAATACAGGCAGGCCACATACATCCGTCCATCCACGTCACAACGAATTCTTGGAAAACCGGACCCTTAAGCCTTTGGGAATTTCCCTCAGCTTGAATATTGATTTCTCCAAGAACTCATTAAGTATGCATGAACATCTATTCCTTAGGGGTTCATTCATGACGTTCCTCTGCCCGACTTTTACGTCAATACTGGCATTCCTGGACACCTTCAAGGTATAAATATACCAGCACTTGCCCTGGCAAATTGCGGTTCCCAGAGGATTCGATCCAACCCAGGCTAGGCGGTTCGCCACGGCAAGTTCGGAAGGAAATCGAGTTCCAGCCTGATGCACTGACCTGACGCTGCCATCCTCCTCACAGCAAATCCAGCTCCAGTGCTCTCTGACTTCTCTTGCAGGGGTTAGACTATCAAGTCCAGAAGAGAGATTCCAACCTCTCTCATTCTAAGGTATGGAGCTGCCTAGAACTTAGAGAAACTTTTGGCAACTCTTGGCTAAACTAAAATATAGCTAGCTATACTTTAGAAATTACACCTACTTCTAACCTCGTACTGCACTTAGGTTGGGTACACTAGGGTAGAACAATTTAGAAGCATCAGATGAGTATCACATTTTAGACAATGTAATTTATGTATGTATTTTGATTAATATATATCATAGCTACAAACCGTGCTATTGCGGTATTATATTATCTTACTGCTAACCTCGTACATTTTGTACTTCGCAGTCTGTCTTACGATTGTAGCAATTCATATCTCTTGCATGAGAAATAAGACTGTTCAATAAACCCTTTTATTGAAACGCCTGTCTCTCTATTTCTGTGCAAATCTGTAGAAAAGAAGCATGCACAACTGACTGAGTGAAACTGTTATCTATTGTTTCCACGATTCTGAGACTGTTCCGATTCCAAAAGAAAACAAAGTTGTCATGTTTATGCGGTTGTCAGAGACTAATCCGTTCTTGTATATTCGAGAAGTTTCTAGTGACCTCTGAGTTAGCTGGCACACACAAGTAATTAAGTTTAATATACTCGATAGAGACATACTGACCTTAGTCCTATGTCAAATCTATAGTGTATGCTATTCCAATGCACAGAGCCTATCAGGGATATAGGAACTACACTACACTACAGTAGTGGAAAATGAAGTTAAGTGTTTATACATTTGAGATGCGGAAGGAGACTTACATTAAATCAACTTTATATCAGGTGATGAGGGATTAAATGTACAATTAGCGGATAATTGAGTATAGGAAGATTGAACCGCCGTATTTAAGGACAAGTATTTGGATTGATATGAGGAGGGAAGAGAAAAACGAGATTCAGCTACCCAAAAAGGAATACAGACCCCCATCTTGAAAATTATGATGAGTCCGTCTAAGTCCGTTGGCTAACCAATCTTTCCAAAAATCAGATTTGTTATTGATCTTAATATGTTTATTATACCAAATTGATTTATTTAAAAACTGTGTTTACTCATCTTGAGAAGATATGAAAAGTGGTTGAAGAATTTTAAGAGCATTCTTAAGAATAGGAAAAGAAAATGCAAAGGGAGTTTGAGAAAGGGAAATATACTCCTCAAAAGAGAAAGGGTGAAAGAAAGACTTCTTAAGGTCTACTCATAGAGGATATTTTATAGAGTCATTTTGTGATAATAGAAAGGAGTACTGTTTAAGAAGGAAAGAAAGAGGTATGATAAGAATAAAAATCCGGAAAGTTAACTCTCCCATTTGTTTAGGTTTTTTTAAGTTTACAGAGAGACATTCTAGCCTTTTTATTATGCCATAAAAACTTAGATAAAATACCATATACTTTCTTATAATGAGAGCTAGAAATATTGATCGGAATGTTGGATAAGTAGAACAATATTATGGGAACTAACATGATTTTTATAGTATCTAATCAACCCCACCAGGATAAATATAAGGGATGCCATTGAGATGTGGAACAGTTTCTTTAATAGAGGGACTGAACCATAGTCCAAGATATTGAATTTTGTCAAAGTTCCAGTGGAATGAAGAAGAGGTGAAATCAGCATGAACACATCATTTATTTATAAGGAGAATTTCACACTTATAAGCATTTAGTTTATAACCTGAAACAAGAGCAAAATTATCAACTTCTGTTCTAGTGCAAGAATAAACAATAGAGGTGATAAGGGGCAACCTAGTCTGACATCTCTATGAAGGGAAATTGATGAAAACACAAGTCCAGTAGCTAAAATAGAGGATTTAGGAGACAATTAGAATAGAGAAACATAATTAATACATTTCGGACCAAAACCAAAGCAAGAAAGTGTGGAGAAAATAAAGGGCCTAATAACTCTATTGAAAGCTTTCTCCGCATCTAACAAAACTGCTGCCAGCAAATATGTATATGTTTTAGATTTATTTAAGACATTGAAAATTAATCTAACATTGTGAGATAATTTTCAACCCTTAATGAAACCGCATTGCTCCTTGCCAATCAAGTGAGGAAATAAAGAATCTAAACGCAGAGCAAGTATCTTAGCAAATATTTTATAGTCCAAATTCATTAAAGAAAAAGGCCTATAGTTTTTGCATAAGGTATGATCCTTATTTTCTTTAGGGAGTAGACATATCAAAGCTTCTTGAAAAGACCCATCAGATTTCTGAGTAAAAACGAAGTGAAGAAATAATTGATGCAATTTAGGAATGAGAATTTTAGAGAAATGTGTATAAATGTCCTCAGTGAATCAATCAGGTTCTGGAGCTTTTTCTTTTCTTATAGCATGGATATCTGTAAAAATATTGTTAATCTGAATGTCATCCTCTAATGTGGAAAGATGCACATTGAGAGAGGTGGGGGGAGCAATGGAGGATAAGTATTGAAGGATATCTTCTTGACAAGGTCCAAGATTAAGGAGTATAAAGATTTTGAAAGAATTTAGTAAATTCTAAGAGAATATCTTCAGTTTTATGAACCATAATCTTTGTAGAGGTTAGAAGCGAATCAATTTTAGTGCGGTCTTTTTTAATCTTAAGATAACTAGCAAGAAGCTTCCTTTTCTTATTTTGGTCGCCATCGCATTTAGCACTGGACTAAAGCAAATACAAGTTTTATTAATGGCAAATTTGGTTTCGATAAGTTCTTCAAGGCCCGATTTAGATTTGGTAGAATAAAATGAATGCTCTAATTGTTTGATACGTGAGTCAAGTAATTGTATAGCTTCAGAAGAGGATTTCCTTTTCTGGGCTACAAAAGAAAGAATTAAATCTCTAGAGGCAGCTTTAAAGGTGTCCAAAATTATTTGAGGAAAGTTATCTCGGGATTCATTTTCTAGAAAAAATGTGCGTGCAAAATTGTGAAAACCATGGGTGAAATTAGGTTTCAAAAGAAGGGAGTTGTTGAATCTCCATCTCCTAATTCCTTCAATAGGCGGAAGTAAATCTAAGTCCAATGAGACATGAGCATGGTCAGAAATTAATATGGAACCTATGTCAGAGTGAGATGCATGTTGTGTAAGAGCTTTAGAAATAAACAGGTAATAAAGTCGAGATTGAGAAGAATGAACGGGAAAGAAAAAACGATATTCTTGGAAAGTGGGTTACATAATCTCCAGGCAGCAACAAGAGATCTTTGATGTATAGAAGATGTAAATTGGGAATGTGTAGGTGAAGAAATACATTTAGAGTTAGAACATCTATCAATAAAGGGGTTCAAAAACCATGTTACAATCTAGACCAACCAATAGATAATCATCACTATACATAATTAATTTAGATAAAGCCTGGTGCAAGAATAATTTATCAGGATTAATAGGGGCAAATAGATTAAGAATAGTCATAGGTATTTTATTGACTAATATAGAAGCAGAGACCCATCTACGTTCAGTGTCAGCATCTTGACCTATAATTTGAATATGTAAGCGTGTATGACAAGAATGGCTACACCATTAAATTTCCCCGAACCAGGAGAAGTGAAGATATGACCAACCCATTGACGCTTGAGCTTAAAAACCTATTTCTGAGTTACATGAATTTCCTGTAGTAAAACAATGTCACCTTTCAAACCAGAAACATGTGATAAAAAGCTTTGACATTTTATAGGTGACCTTAAACCTTTAACATTCCAAGAGATAAATCTTAAAGCCATCTATATATTCAATGACAAGTCTAAAACTTTATGTAAAAAAACAACAGTTAGCTAAATGCATTAATAACATATAGGCAATATGATCTATCAAAAAAGAAACAGCAAGATAACAGTAGAAGTGGATAGTATATGAGAGACAAGCATGTGTATGAGATAATAAGAAATAAAGAAAAAAGAAAAAGAAAAGAAAAGGGAAAAAGACAAAAGAAAAAGGAAAATGAATAAGAAAGATGAGAAATATTTGGTAAATATATGGAAAATCCAGAAAAGAAGTCATAAGAAAAGCATAGAATCGGAAAAGGCAAAAGGAAAAGCCCAGGACAGAAAAAATGTAAAGAGAAACAAAAAGACATACTAAAGACATACAAGGAAAACGGGGGTGGTGGTCACTTAAGGAAGAGGCACAAGGACCCGGGAAACTCCAGGACGAAAGTGGGAAGAGAAGACATCATCCAGATGGAATAAAAATGACACAATGCGGAACCATGAAGACTGCACCTTTCACGAGAGAAAGAGAATAGGTTATATCGAAAAATAATAATATAATAGTAAAACATGAGAGAAGAAGAAAAATATATAGAAAGACAATTTTACCAAGGCAGTCAATTATTGGATAAACGAGTAACTTCCATTTCCTCTTCTATACAATTATCCAGGAACTGCTTTAGAAGATCAGGGTCTTCATAATTTGTGGTTTTATTTTTTTGTCAATTTGAAGAGGCACAGATGAAAAAGACTGTATCTGGCATTCAAACTCCGAAGTGCAGGTCTCATGTCCAAAAATGTCTTTCTCCTATTCACAGTTGCTTTAGCAGAGTCCTGAGAAAGATAAAATAGCAGACCCCTGCCAAGAAGTTTTGCCTTTAAGTTTTGCTGCTTGGAGATATTTAAGTATATTCCCCAAAATAAAGACTTACGCTTCTTGGTTCTTGGGATTTCAGAAAAACCAAGAATTTTTGGAAAAAATGATTGAAAAAATGAGAGTGGGTTAGGCCCCTCAAGGCCATCCGCTAGTCCGTAAACATGTATATTGTTATGTCTGTTACAATTTTAAGGTTTCCACTGGTTGCTTAAGTTGCATGATCTCCATATGGATAGAGGGTACTTGGTTCGCAACAGCTTGAACAGAGTCCACTTGGTTCTCTATTTGATTAATATTATGTTCCATATTGGATCATTTGTCATCGAGAGTTTGAAGGCGAACATTTGTTTCCTCCATGTATGGTTTGAGTGCACGTATCTCCTCAAGAATTAACTCCATAGATATTGGTGGTGGAGATATAGTAGGAGAAGATGGATCCTTTTTAACTTGTTTACCTTGCAAAAGTGCCGAAGAAGAGGGCGACTCAGATACAGGTTTAGAGGTGTGATGAGGAGTGTTAGGATGCGCACCACCAACAGGAGGGGCTGAGGTACCTTGTTCCGACTCTTTGATATTATCCTGAAGAATTCTAAACGGGTTATATTCTGCCAAAGGTGTAGGAGTCAGGAGGACCTCCAACACTATAACGAGCAAATCTTATTTTCACCATAGACAGTGCAGAACCAGTAAAATTCCTGTGGATGAGCTTGATAAAGAAACAAAACAACGACTTGACTGAATGGATCAATTCTCAAAAAGCCCAATGAAAAAGTCCTCGGAAAAAGACTAATCTTCCACCAGTAGTAAAGACTACAATAACAAGCATTTGCAATGCAACAGGTCTCGCATTTATGAAAGTTTGAGCTATTGGCATTGTAAATGGCAATAACATTTATTTATGTGTTGCTTCTAAAACAGATAAATAAAAGGCATTGTCATTTACAATACCAATAGCTCAAACGCTCGCAAATGCGAGACCTATTGCATTGCAAATGCGTTCAGCACCCTTGCTAATAATATATTTTTTTAAAGTGCGAGGAGAGACACAGCTTGTCACAGCAAAACAACAACACTATCAACACAGCCTCCCTTAGGCCTAAGTAAATGAAAATAGAAATTCTGAATAGTCAGAATGAGTGAGGCACCCCATATGACCTAAAAAAAAGAACATTAAATACAAACTGTTTACCAAGTCGTTGGTGCCCCCCAAACATGGCGTGAATGCATTTTTGACACCTTTTGTCATACCAGGCAACTACCATCCCTCCCTTTGCAGATACCAGCCCTTGAAGCATGTAATAATTAGTCAGCAGCAGGTCAGTGGCTGCTCATCAACTATCACATGAGACCCCCCAGTCATAGCTTTCATAGGACTGCTCCTGGTCAACAAGGGTAACATACAAAAGAGTAGGACGCTCCCCATTCTGTTAGCTAGTTTTAAATACGTCATGGTATAAACGGAGCATGGTAGAGTTTCTATTATGAGGGGGCTCATCATGTGCCTTCATCATCGAAAGATTAATTAAAATCACGGACTTCAAGGTTATCTATGGACTCATCCGAACAGCCATGCACCCCCGCGCACCAATCCACTGTGGAAAATTAAACTGCTGTTTTAATAACAATAACATGCAGGAATTACATATCCGGATTCTATCAGTGTGAAGATGCAAAACGTTTAACTCAGAATGAAGCCCAAAGAGCGTGCTAGTTACTTTTTCATGTAAATCCCTTCCAGGAAAAGAATAGCATAACACGTTAATGAAAGGCCTCTTGTGGTTCTCGTAGGTAAGTAAATATGTTACTGATCCTTCAGCGCGCTATATGGCAAATGATAATCTACGTTTGAACAGGTCTCAAAAATCTCACTTTACACCGGAAAAACCTATCAATAAAGTTAGCATTAAAAACCGTCCCCGCATCATATCCTCATTATCGGACTTGGGAGTGTAATACAGCTGGTGAAGTGTCGGTAGGGCGCCAAGGGTTCGTGGGAATAAGCGGGTCGTTTTGTAGCAGCCACTGAACCCGCGGATGCTGCAGCAAACAAGTGTCCAGGGACGAGAACAATGATCAAGAAGAGGATCTGAATCACTGAACTTTGAATAACTGCTTTGCATAATGTAAAGGCTCCTGCCCTCAAGGTCCCAACATCCCATCCTACCTCTGGAAGACCATAAACCTGGACAGGAGTGGGGTTTAAGAAGGAAGTGGGGAAGGGGCATGGCAGATAGGTCATTTTAATAAGCACTGGGATGTTCAAAGAAAGAAATGTATACCGATTGCATTTAGGGCTATGGGCGGTTAAATTTCAGAGATTATGCGCAAGGTATCATTATTGGAAAGACTTGGGTTAGTAAATGTACTGAGTAATTGGAGGTATGTGATTATTTCATGAAATTGGCCTTCGACGCTTAACTTTTAAGGTTCTGTGGGTGGGGGGCTTTGCTTAGTTCAATGCTGTTCTTAAATGTATAATTAATATGTTTCTGTGATAAGAGTATTTTCCCAAATGGTGCATTTCAAGGTTTGGACGGCTCTAAAGTTTGTATATATATATTAAGGATCACAGGGGATCCGCACTACATAGAGAAGGCATTAGTACAAGTCACAAATCAGATGGGTGAGATATAAACAAAGTGCAAGTCTCGGTTGTGAGTGTTTAAAACAGGAATCCTGAGCACTGGGGGGAATAATGTTAAGAGCCTTAAGTTAGATCATTCGTACTGGGTGGTGTTGTGGCGTCAAATCGAATACCAGGTCGGGTTCAGCAACAAAAGCGCTAGGTGGTGATATTCGGGACTCCCTGGCATCAAGTTCATAATGTACCCCTGGCTGCACGTGTCACCCAACCCCCAACCCTTTCTAATGTTAGAACAATTACCTGCTGCCCCCACCTTCACGCACACAGGATAACTCCTACACACACTCCCTCACCTCCCAAAGAGCAGAGCATGGGTTCCTGAGGTGTCTGACTACACATGCCTCTTGTATACTCGCAGCACATGCCCCATTTATGTAGAAATGAAAAACAATAACTCCGCATAGACTCTCCCCCAAAGCTCGAAAACAAATGGCGTCCGATTTTACCTGGACTCTGCACTCATGCCACTGGCCGCTGAGCAACAGTGGGGGGCTGTCCGGAGTCCCTGGCGGCAACTGGGTTCAGATGCATGCTCTGTCCTCCTGCAGCTGTTGATTCTACCCCTCTCCCCCTCCCTCTTTTTCTACAGGGTATTCTCCCACCAGCCTGCTGCACACGCACTCGTGCAGGGCCTATCTCTTCACAAACTGTCTCCCAACAACTCCCTTGCTCTGCACAGGAGACGGCGAGGTTATGTCGTGTGACCTGCTCGAGCCAAGTCAACTTCTTCATCCAGATAAAAAAACATTTACGAGAACTCCAATCTGGTCAAACGCCTGTTACACGAAATACCCACACCTTAACTCAGACTACCAAAGCAATACCCTACTCACCGATTATAAAGTTACAGTTCCCTTGAGAAACAAGTATTTGCAATACAATAGGACTCACATTTACGCAAGACCTATTGCATTGCAAACGCGAGTGCGGGCGTCCGGGGGGCAGTGGGGCGAGAAGGCACGAACAACTGGAGAGCAGGGGGGGGGGCGAGAAAGCACAAACTGCGGGAGGAGGGGGGGAGAAGACACAGGGAGAAAATATTGCTTACAATCTAAATAACATTCCATGTAACACTCGAAGTAAAGGGGCCAGTAGCAATGGAGGGATACGAATGACGACATGGCTATCATAAGGAGGCAAGAACAAGCCTATAAACCAATTGGAAGGCATCGTTTAGAAAGGAAAAAAGACACAATCCAATGAAAAAGATGGGGGGGAGTGGGCATGGCTTGTCTCCGTACTCTACTACCACAGATCAACCCCAGAGCAGCGCTTGTGCGCTGGCTCATGGCTCGACCTAAAAATGAAAAGGCAGTTTGAAGTAAAAAAGTAAAGGTTCAAAAAATAAATATGTGCAATCATCTGTGGCAGTCCATTTATAAGTTCCAGAGGCAAAAAATATACTGTGACACAAAAAAATCCTTCATAGAATAAACATTCTGTAGTAAATAAATGCCAATACAACACACAGGAATGAGTAGGTTCTTCATTAGTGGCACTGAGCAACAAGAAAACACATGGAAACACTATAAATTTGTGTTTCATTTTGGGCTGTGGGAAGCGGTGAGGAGAGAAACTCCCAAAGCGGCAGAATGACTAATGCATAAAATGGCGGCTGCGAGAATCATGCGTGAAACGCGGCTGACAGGAAAGGAAGAAATGCGTTGGTTCTTGCTCACCCCGGGTGTTCCTTTTTATGTCGAGTCAAGCAGGAGCCCTTCATCACCTCAATCGGTCCATTCTTTGAGCAGCTAAATGAAATGGGCCAGCTGGAGACTTCTCGCTCCCCCCGTCTGCCACAGAGCCCTACGTGGAGGCGGCCATCTTCAATGGCACGGAAGCCGTACCCCTAGACTGTGAACTCTTACCCAAAATATTTTTTATTGTTGTGTTAAGGACATTTCCACAAAGTAGTACCTCACTCTTCTTCATTGCTACCTGCCTCACCTTAATTTATTGCTTTTTTGCACCTCAACCGATTTCTAATTTCTCCTTACATCTAACACATGCACATTTACACAGTCCAGGAAGAAGTGTATCCTGTAACTTTTGGACTATTGATTGTGGAAATGTGTGTACTTCGTGGTTTGCAAACTTTGCTCCTGCCTTCTATTCTTTTTGAAATTTTCCTTTGAATTGCCATGCCTAATCTATTGTGCACAAAATTAAGTTTTCATCTCACTTTGTACCAACCATACAATGCTGCCTCTCGGTAGGTAAAATGCTAAGCGAATCACTGATACCTATAGTCTTCACTGCCTTTTAATTGCATATGCAGATATTGATACTCATGTCTTCTGGGTGTAGCTGCGATGTCCTCTTGCATCATTCCAGCCTCTCTAGTCTTTTATCCTTCACTGCGTCCTGTATATCGGGAAGTGGACACCAGTAGTATAAGCTATTATTTGCCTATGGCCACAGGAAAATACTACAGCATCCACATGCTGATTATGAAAGGATGAATGCTAAGAAGAACTGTGTCAGTTTTAATGTCACAGACAGAGGTACAGATCATCTGTTGCCTAGATGGCACATAAAATGTCATGCAACAAATAGGCTTTGTATTGGAATCTCAGTGGTAAAGGAGGGACACCTTTGGAAGGTCACAACACATGCACTAGCTCCATCAGTAATGTATGTCTTGAGGGATGTAGAATGTATGCCTTGTTGGAGCTCCCCATAATGTAACTGTGGCAGCGATTTGGTTTCCACCATTATATCTCTTCCTTAAAGATACGCAATTGAGAACCCATTCTGAAGTGGAATTGGGTGGTATTTAGACGGGTGATACTACTCCATCCAATTACGAGTCCCTTAGTTTCAGGGCACCCAAAAATATCAGGAACCAGCAATAAGTTAATCTGCCAAAAACAGGGAGAACTCACAGCCAGAAAATGACCCAGTAATGATGGAATGCATGTGAAAACAGGCACAGTAAGTCTGTGCTTGCATTTGATTCCCCATTACCAGGTAATTATCTCAAAATGGCATAGTAATGCAGAGGATATCGCTCACAACCAAGAATTCTGAGTGCAGAGTTATCGCCCTTCAGTTACCATGCCACTTGTAAACAGCCCCTGAACCTTTGCACTTTTTGGTGTCAGTGCAAATGTATATGTACCCCTGAATCCCCACACTTTCATATGAATGAAATGAGCCTTCAAAAGTGAACAGCTGCTCCTAGGAGTGTCCCGGCTCTGCGCTTTCAGTTGACGCGAATGCAACCACATCAACTATATTTGATGAAAGAATCATATCTTCAGATTTTTTTTAAACAAGTCAGAGGATGCTACTGAACTTAGCTCCAAAGTGAGTTTATTCCAGGCCACTGGTCCAAGACAGGAAAGAGTACTTCCACCCATTCTATTGCTCAGTGCCTCAGGGATCCCTGCCAGGTGGCCATGGCTGACCGTAGATTTCTGGAGGGGGCATAGAAGCTAAATCTAGCTCTAAGATAGCCTGCCTCAGAATGGTACACTGCTCTGTGGAATGGGACTAGCATTTTGAAGACAATGTTATTCTTTATCAGCAGCCAGTGTAGTGCACACAAGTGCAAAGACACGTGTTCTTGGGGGCATTTTAAGTAGAATATGGGCTGCCATGTTTTGGACCACTTGTAACTTGTTAACAAAGAGTGGGTGGCAAACTACGCTCCACCCATGGTGTACGAACTTTGCCAACTCTGCATTTCATTTAGAGCACATAGTTTGGGGAAAACTCAGCCGACCTGATGTAGTGGATTTTACTGCCCAAGCGCGGGGCAATATCTCTGTGGAGCAGTATCTCCATTGCCTCAGGGTTTCGCAGTGTAACAACAAAGTTGTGCTATTATTATCTCTTTGTGGATTGGACTTGTTTGGGGCTATTTTTTCGAAGACAACCTAGCTTGTTGTGCAATTGTCTTGGAAGCACAATGCAGAGCTTGCTCTGACGTCAGTCCTGGCTCTTAGACCCTCCGGAGTTCATGCTGCTCCCTTTGCCCCTATGTATTATCGCCCGCCAATGCTGCCCCACACGGAACTTATGGCCACAGCTACTGCCTCTGTGATTTAATTTTTCCATGCCACTCATAGACTCGGCATGCAAGAAGAACAGAGAATTCTGCCAAAAAACCTTAGGGGTCACGGCGGGGGAGGGAGCACGAATCTTATTGCGCAGGTGCAGGGTGCTGCGGGATCGATGGCTGTGCTTGTTGTTAGAGATAGAGATATGGGTGCAGTCGTTATTCTTACTTAAGTTCGACCTGCAATGCAAACTAAATCATCGTAGTCAACATGTAGCGGACACTTTTGATCTGTGCAAGGGGTGCTGCTGTATAAGGAGTATGCAAAATTACTGCTACAGCCACAGTGAAAGGGTGTTGTTTCCTGTGTGATTTAGTGCTGGAATGTTGTGGGGAAAGCCAGTGAGGGAAGCACTCCAGCATCTGAGGAAAGGGGTGGGAGAGAAGGTGTGCGTGCATTTGTGCAGTGTTTCTGAGCATTTTAGAGCAATTAGGAGTCACTGAGCAGGATTGTGTTGTCACTTCCGAAGGAGCGGAACTCCGCAGAATCACACAGAATTTTCAGGTAACTCCGTGGAATTCCATGGAGTAAAACTCTGTGAACTCCGCTCCTGTTGTTAACAAGATATTCTGGAAGTCCTTAGTATAGGCCATTTCCATAGTCCATTCTTGATTTTATGAGTGACAGTATCACTACCTTTCTTGCTGGCAGGGAAAGATATTGTAGGCATTTTTTTCAATGTTCGCAAGAGCCCAAAGCATGTTACAACCATTGACATGATCTGTGGCTGGAAAGACAAAGCTTAATCAAATTTGATGCCCAGGTTATTGTCTGCTCCCCCTTTGAGGCTGAGGGGGTGGGGCATCCTTGGGCCACAGCATATGCTGATCTGGGGGATTAGGGCCAAAGAATAAGATATCTGTCTTTTCTGCATTGCATTTTAATTAATGTAAGGACACCCAATGAAAGACAGGTATAATTGAATCTCCCCTAATCTCCTACCCCCTCCTACAGGTAAACAACAGCTGTGTGTTGTCAGCATAAGTGATTACTTTGGTCCCAAAGGCTTTTGCCAACTGTGCTAGAGGAGTCAGGTACGCGTTAGATAAAGTGGGGCTCAAAGCAGAATCCTGCGGCACTCCTACTGTCAACTCGAATGGTCCCGATAAGTATGGGGGAACGGATGCCTCCTGTCCTCTATCCTTCAAGAAGGAAACTATCCAATCTAGATCCACTCCACCTATACCAATGGCTCGGAGGTGAGCTAAGAGCATAGAGTGAGGAACCGCATCAAAGGCGACTGAGAGATCCAACATAATCATAATGACTTCCCCCCTGCATCCAAGGTGCCTCTAATATGTTCAATAACTTTAACCAATACAGTCTCAGTACTGAAATTTGGCCTGAAGCCAGACTGGCTGGGATGGAGAAGCTTATTTGTCTCAAGATACTGAGACAACGGTTGGTTAGCAGCCTTTTAAAGTACCTCAGAAAATGCTGGCAATAGGTAAATTGGCCTGTAATTGGATTGCTCCGTGGAGTCTGTTGTGGGCTTTTTTAATAGGGGGAGGAATTCAGCCTATTTTCAAACAACAGGGACAAATCCCGAAGATAATGACATGTTCAGCACCTTATTGGCCAGTGGACTGATGACAGCTGCATCCATCCCTACTGTATTAGGTGGGCAGGGGTCAGCAGGAGATCCTGATTTAAGAGCACCTAGATCCATCAAGGATTCTTCCAATGTGATGGGTTTAAAATGTAACAGTGAGGCTAAAGTGGGCAAGACTGCACTAGAGCAGATTGTTCTAGTTGGCTCTCCTCTGCTAGGTTTGCTTGAATAGTTGTAATCTTGTCGCAGAAATGGGCTGCCAACTGAACACACCAATTTACAGTGGGTTGGTGCGATCTGGCACAAGCTTCAGGGGATATAAAATGTTGACCACTCTGAAAATTTCCCTGGATTTCCTGCTCTAACCATGGCATAATATTTTTTTACAGCTATTTATAGATGATTTTATCATAACATAACATTGCTTCAGTTGAGATTCTGCTACTTTGGGATTTATCCAACCTGTTTCATTACAACCTACTTTTTACCCTTTAATTTCTTTAAAAATCTACAACATACTCGATGATCAAGGGTGTTGTAGGGAGTGCAGGAGAAGGCTTGGTTAAGAAGGTCTTTGACTCAGGGCTTAATTTTTAAAAGAAAGAGTGCTGGTGCCCAAACTTCCGCTCAGAAACTGCTGGTGTGCAATTAAATGTTGGTGCACCAAATATCAAGGCTACACAGTTTTAAATTCACCTCATGCCTCTTTTATTCACTACCAGACACTCCTGGCCCCTTTTTCTCACCCCTGCAGATCTCTGCTTTCTCCTGTTGTCACTTTTTTTGTCTTTCCCTTCCTCCGTCGTTCTGCTTTGTGTGCTTTGTTCGCTCTCTTGCTCTAGGTAAAAGTATGATGCTGAAAAATACGTGCTGGTCCCCAAAAATGAGAGCCAGAGGCCCCTACCAACATGTTCAAATTAAACACTGCTTGGACCCAATTTCCCCATTTAGCTATCTAACATTTTTATGATGCAGCACATTTAAAAAATGTTTCTAAAATTGATTTTTTTTAAACAGACGGGGTGAAGCATACAACTAAAGTAAACGTATTAATCTCTTTGCCTACATCTTGTCTCTACAGAAAGATGTTCACTACATATACTTGATTTCAACAAGAGTAATGTGATCAGTTAATTACCGGACAACGATTGAAAAGTGCTCTGCATTAGCAATCATATGAAGCGCATATGAGTTACACTAAGGGGCATATTATCAAGCCAGGCGATAACATTATCGCCGCTTTAGCGGCAGAAAACTGCCGCTAAAACGGCGATAATGGGCTTGATAATATGCTCTATGGAATTCCAATTGAAGCCCATGTTAGATGTGAAGGACATCTAACCTGAGCTTCAATTGGAATTCCATAGAGCATATTATCAAGCCCATTATCGCCGTTTTAGCGGCAGTTTTCTGCCGCTAAAGCGGCGATAATTTTATCGCCTGTCTTGATAATATGCCCCAAGATTGGGAACATTTTTCAGATGCCCGGTTAGCTATGTGGCTACCCAAACCCTCAATTAACATAACAGCCTGTACAGCCAAGAGGCATTCTTGAACAGGTTTAGCTACCATAACAGTGATTTGTGTAGTCAGACACAGCTCCTCAATGATCTGCTAATTATCTGGTAAATATGTTTTCTCGTGTCAGTACGATAGCTTATCTAATTATAAGTGCCCTTCCTATTTTCCTGGGAGGGGTGAGCTTAGCTGAGAATTTCTCCTAAAGAGCTCACTCGTAATGTCAGTAATTATGAGCTTTGCTTATGTCTCAGGTGTTATTACCGTGGCTGCCAAGAACAAACACAAGCCAAACACAAAAAATGCATATGACCATAATTTAGATAAACTTACCCATGTATACAAAATTAGGAGTACTTGCTACCTATGGTAGATGGTCTTAACTAGTGGAGATACAAATGCAAAAGTGGGGACCACAATTGTTTTGACTGGTTGCCTTGGGAGTGGAGAAAAAATAGATAAAATGGTAATCTCTAAACAAAAATTACCTCAGTAACAACATCATCACATTTATAAATAAACGTGCATGCCTTGTGGTCATTTCAATTGATGTTGTGTGTCTTTTTCTGAAATGGAGGCTCTTTGGAGTCGCAGTCAGTCGCTTGATAGTATGGTGCTTGCAGACAACTTTCCACAGAGAGAATGACACATATCAACGGCTCTTGGGCTATCAGTCATGAATCGAACGCATGGAAGAGAATGTAGAAAAGGAAGAAATGTAATTACCTCAGACAAGAATGTGACAAATCAACCATTGTCTTTTGTAGCTGACCCACTAGCCCTCGGTCTAAAAACGGTAAGCCCCCTGAGAGTGGTTCTTCTACTAACCCTGCGTCTAGACCTCACAATCTAGACATAATCTTTCACATCACTCTCTCCTTAAAGACTCACACAATAAATTAATCTCCACTTGTTCTCTCTTTGTGAATGTTCTTAGAAAGATGCTTCCTGTTACCTACCCTAAACGTTAATCCACGGTACCATTATCTCCACTCTGAACTGCTTTAATGTTCCATATTTTTGCACACCCTAATATCTCCTCTATTGCAACATTGTGACTCACTTTACACTGTGTCTCAGCCAACCTTGAAATGAAATGAAATAAACTTGTAAGATCGCACAAATACACAAGGGCGTCAAGGCGCTAAACACTTTACTATGATCAGATGAAGACAGCAGGCTCTCCATTCAAGGGCTCCAACAGGCCCCTAATTTATAAAGTGAAGAGCCAAGTTTTAAGGGCTTTCTTAAAGGTTGTGTGGCTTTTTAGACTGGTAACATTCGGCCGTGGCCTGTGCAGGTAAGAGCGGTGGGGTGGTGCGGTCGGGTAGGGGGGATATCGACTGACAAACACGAGCGAAAATTAAATAAATAATGAATCTTCCCTTGTGGTCGTCAGTCAAAATCCCCACCACCCGGCCCCACCGCCTCACTGCTCTTACCTGCACGGGCCGAGGCTGGTAACATTATGGAGAAGGGAGTTCTATAAATTGGCGCTGATTACAGAGAAGGCTCTACCTCCCCATCTTGCCTTCCGAAATTTGTGGACCCCCACCCAATTTTGAGTCGCTGAGCGAAGCGGTCTGGTTGGTAGATACCCATGGAACATTGTTCTGAGTGCTCTAGACCCTGAGCTAGGTAAGGCCTTATGAGCAATGCACAAGGCCTTAAACGTGTCATGCTTTTTCGCTGGTAGCCAGTGAAACTTATTTATACCCGCTGAGATTGATCGATATTTGGGAATATCTAATATCAATCTTGCTGCTGTATTCTAAGCAGTTTGACTTAGTCAGGGCCAATTTATTGATGTTCAGATTGAGAGCATTGCATTAGTTAAGTCAGGAAGGTATTAGCGCCAGAACCACTTGCTTGCATGCTGATACTGGGATGTAGGAGAAGACTTTGCGAAGAATCCTAATAATGTTAGAGCATGTGGAAACTGTGCAAATAATCTGTCTGTCAAATGAAACAGTTTTGTCCACAATCACACTAAGGTTTTTTGCTAAAGCGGAGGGAATAGGCAATGATGCCAGCATATCTGGTCGCTAGTTATTATTCAATATGAAAGGTTGACTTCCAAAACTGATGACTTCCGTCTTGTCTCCATTTAATTTCAGACAAATAATTCTCATCCAATTAGCAACTGCCTTCATGCAATTCTTGAAGTTGGCAGATATGGACTCCCTATCTTCTGTGCTGGACATAATTAATTGAGTGTCATCAGCGTACGAGAGTGCAGTAGCCCAAATGACTGAATCAGTTTAGCCTGAGGGGAGACATATAGGCTGAACAGTGTTGGGCTCAGGGTATATCCCTGAGACACCCCACATGGCAGGGTGAAAGAATCGAACTTAAATTGGTTATAGGTCACAATCTGAGATCACTCAGGAGGAAAGATTTAGAAGGTTTCAGGGCCGAATCTTTAAAACAAAGTTGATATAATTGACCTGTCAAAAGGGTCAGAAAGATGGTATCAAAGGCTGCGGACAGATCCAATAGGATCAATGCAACAGTATGCCCCACATTGACAAGCAATCTAATACTGTCTACAGCTGAAACCAAGGCAGTTTCAGTGCCATGATTGCTCCTAAATCCAAATTGAGAGGCATCCAGCAATCTATGTTACTCAATATAAAACATAAGCTGGACATTCAGCTGTTTTTGCAAAATTTTTGTGGGTATCAGGAGCAGAGAGATTGGGCAATAATTTTGAATTCACTAGGGTCTAGATTAGGTTTTTTTGTGTTTTTATTTTGTCCTCATCTCACCATTCGGCGTCTGCAATTTTGGCAAGAAGCCATCCTTCCAACCTGGGCACCCCGCGGCTTCTACAACTGCATTAGCTTTAGGCCTAACCAGGCCAGCTTCTTCGTTTAAAGCTTGGTGTAATCATAGGACCTGGGGACAATCGACCACCCTCATTTCTCTCCCCATGATATAAAATGTGACCAAAAATTAGAGCTGTTATCATTTAAATTCCCCTGATCTAAACATGCCAAAGCAAATGCAGCTTTCAACCAATTTTCATGTAGTGGGGGTCGCGGGTCTTTCCAGAGTTTACATATCTCCCATTGGGCAATGAGAATTAAGTATAACATCAGGCCTCTTTGTAATGGCCGTAAAAGGTTCATAGAGTCATTATCAATGCCAAAAATCGCTATAGTAAGATTCACATTAATCTTGACTTTAAAAATGCCGCCTAGAACACGTTCCACATTCAACAAGAACGTACTTAATCTAGAACACTCATAAAATATATGAATATCATCTACTTTAGGGAAATCACATCTTGGACATTTAGGGGAAATAAGGGGGCAAATCTAGCTATTTCCACAGGGGTATAATATCTATTAATAACAAAGAAATGATTATTTTTTAAAGATGCCGGCTTGACACACTTATATAAAATTTGCAGTGATAAATCAAATAGGTCTTCAGGGTTTAGAGTCTAAGGGTGACTGGTTCCAAGCCGCATATTGTGGAGGATATTCCTTGTCATCTGCATCAAGGAGTTTCTTATACCAGTATGCGAACTCCTTCTTTTTAGAATTTGAATTTTAAAGGATAGACTCAGTTTCCCAATCCCCGCTAATAGACCCTTTCTTTGCTGAATACCAAGAAACCAATTGTAAGTATTTAAATTTAGAAAAAGAGCTTTCTATTTTAGATCTTAATAGTTCCCTCGGGTGAACTCCATCTGGTGATACAAGATCTGACCATATCGAGATACCTTTCATCAACATCTTCATCATTAGAAAGATGTTTATAGTTTTTGTTTGGTGAACAATGCTTTATTTTGCCATGTAATGAGAATTTCTTTGTAAAGTGTAAGCATTCATATCTTCATTGTGGACAATACAAGGGTTGAAAGTTACTGCAAGAATACTCATCCGCTTATGGATCAGATAAGGAAAAAAACATTAAGATGCAAAGAAAACATGGGAGGAAGGGAGGGTGCAAGAAAATCAAGGTGGGAGGAAGTACGTCATTATAGTAATTGTTTCACAAGAGGTCCCGAAATTGATGACTGTCAGATGATAAAGTCCCATGAGTTCACATTCATTGATTTTCACAACAACAGCATGCTACTCTTGCACGTGTAATAATGTGTAAAAAGCATGCACCGAAGAGAGCAGATTAAGAAAGAGAATGGAAAGAGAGAGATTTGGAAAGAAAAAAAGCAGGAAAGAGGGATGAAAAGAAGGACTGAAGTTAGCAAGCAAGAAAGTGAAGGACGCGGGATTCAGAGGCTTTTTCCTTATTTAAAAAGAGGTGCTCACAAAGATAATGCATGTCGGTTGAATTTTTTTTAGATGCTAACAAGTATTCATATCAATATCATGTACATTTTTTTGATCGATGTCTAGGAATGGAACTATGTTGTAGGGGTTTGTGGTTTATCTACACATTCTGGTCAATCCAAATTACATTTTAAGAACGTTATAAAAATCAATAAAAGGTGATGATTAAACTATTTCCCAAGGTAAAAAGTTATAAAAGCACAGCTGAAGTCTGAAGCAGATAATCTGACATGGCAATATTAGATGGTTTCATTAATAGATTTTCAAATTTCTTGGTGATTCTGAAAGCAACTGAAAATTTCAAATCCTTCCCCAGATTATGTAGTTCGGCCAGACCGAATGTCTTGAAAATTAAGCCTCACGGAATGAAAAGAACAGCAAAATGTTGAGTTAACCAGTGTAGATTAAAGAAAATAGGAGTAGTTTGATCACATTTCTTGTCTCCAGAAAGAAGGTCAGATGTAATGAAGAATATCCATAGGTGAAGAACGAGAAGAAACAAGTATCCCATGTCGAAAAGCCTTACTTCTGCCCACTTCAGATATATGTTCTTTAGAACGGCGCATTGACAGAAAAAAAAATATTCACCTAAAAATGTAAATTAAGTAAAGATTAAAGAGTGGGTTCAAGAGAAGTTACTATTGAAAAAACTGGAGAGATGCAGAAAAACTGAAGAGTTGAGAGCTAAGATGAATTTATGAAAAGGTGTTAGATGAGGAATGCAAAAGGCATTCAGTTTTAGAGGAGTTATGATTTAAGGAGGTGGGCATCAGGATAAGCCTGTGGCATTTGTGTCATAGTAAGATTTCCCTTGCACCACAAATCAAGACAATTTTTAATAATGTTTACCATAAGGTACAGCAATTATGAGGTAGCCAAACTCTGATACTTCTTCTTTACAAAACAGTCTCACGTCTTGCTAAACTTTAATGTGTCCATAAGGATCCAGCTCATGTCATACTGAACGTAACATTCCCAGACCATCTTGCACCAGTCATCAAATCAGTACATTGGTTCTGTCAGCGCACAAATCAGTCTTAAATATCAACTCATGGGATGCGCCAACGGCTAGCGTGGTGTAGTCCTCATAAGGACTTTAGTGCTCCCCGACTGGAATCGTCACTCTTTCTAGTTCTAGAATCCATATAATCAGGCTGAAACATTCTCATAAGAAGGACGGACAAAGATTCTAATTTCAATGCTTTATATAGAGAATTAATAGGCATATTACAATAAAGGTGCCTTGAGCAAGTTTAGTAGTAAAGCATATAACTCTTAAGTACAAAAACTCAGTAATGTCTAAGGGGGAAATTAGGGGGGTCTCTTCAGTCACATAAATCCACTTTTTTTTTATAGGGCTTAAGACAAAGACTTTCATGCATTCTGTGAGAATACATAATTCTCAGAGTTTGGACCAATAGGAAACAAACTGAAAAAAACATTTTACTACAGAATATATTCAAGGATTTTCTCAGGATAGAAATACATTGAGATTCAGTCATTCTCACAGTTTTAGCTGTACAGTTAACCCCTTCAGTGCCCAGGATGAAATGGTTCTGTCCTCATCCATGGTGCTCGTGTGCTGAGGATGGAACCCTTCCATCCTGGCACCCACCCACTGGGAAGTGCTGCCTCTCTCCCGTTGGCTGCCCATTGACAGGCCCCTACCGGGGATGGCAGTAGAAGCGTTTCCATTGCCACCCCTTCCGTTACATCTGCTGACGTGAGTGCTTCCCCGCATCAGAGTAAAACATGTAAGTTCCTCCTCCGGGGAGGGATTGCGCAGAAGGAATGCACACACTAGCTACCAGGGATATTTTAGGGCAATTGTTTTGTGCAAGTGAGCAGCCCCTTGTGCAAGGGTAACTCTCAATGACTTAGGCAATATTTTGGCTGTTTTCTGCCCCTCCCGGTTGCTGTTTGGCCTTATTTTGCGGTCCATCTGTCTTGAAGGGGTGCAGAAAGCCACTAGACACCACAGATTTTCTTTATTTATGTCAGGAAGTGGCCCCTTGAGCACGGGTTGCTCCCTATTATGGTGGCAATATTGTGGCCATTTTCTGCTCACCCTTGCGGCAGATGAGCCATATTTTTAGGCCCATCTGCCCGATGAGGAACAGAAAACCACTAGACACCAGAAAACGTTTATGTGTGTGTGTGTGTAATAGAGTTCAGCCGACAGTCTGCATGTGCTGAGGTTTGGCTGGCGGTGTGTGTAGACTGGCACATAGCTAGCAGTGCATGTAAACTGGCACTTGACTGGTGGTGTGTGTGGATGGGTGGCTGTCTAGTGGTGTGTGTAGACTGGCATCTAGCTGGCAGTGTGTGTAGACTTGCACTTGGCTGGCAGTGTGCCTGGACTGGTAGTGTGTTGGTGGCTGGTAGCCAGTATGTGCATTGACTTGCTTGAGGTGTGTTTGTCAGTTGTCTGATGTTTGACTGCTTGGTGGTGAGATTGGTGTGTTAGTCCCATTGGCGTATGAGAGTAATGGGCCCTTGCATGGCGTTGTTTGTAAGTGTAAGTGTTGTATTGTGTTGGTCCCACAGCTGGCAGTGTGAATAAAGATTTTTTAATTAACCATTTATTTACCCTTGTTCCAAATCCAACCAGAATGCTTGTGAATAACTAGTGGGAGGGTGTGCAGTAATGTTTTGGTGTTTTTTTTGCTTTTCAGCATCAGTGCATACTGTCTCTGTAGTGAACACCTTCTGCCCTCACATCTTTTTGGGAAACTGGTAACCAAGGGGACAATCTGTGGTATGTCTTTTGTGGCTACCACAAGGTTTATTTACCCAGAAGACCATGCAGCTTTGATTCATTGACAAAAATATAACTTCCTCACATTTCTGTGTGGGAAAGTTGCTGTATCACTGGGCCGGCTCAAATTTCCAATGTCCCAGGCTGCCGAAAAAAATACTACCAAGTACCCACGACAGGGAAGGGCCCAAAATGTATTGTGGAGACATCAAAATCTATCTATCATAAAATTACTTGGTTTTGCAAGGGGGACACCTGTGTTTTTGGTCCTGGGCTTAGCGGCCATCAAGGGAAACTGACTGAACAAAGACATTTCTGGAAACTAGGCAGCCAGGAGAGGCCAAGGAGGTGTGCCTTGCATGGATCCCCCAGCATTTTCTTAGCCAGAATCCCCTCCACACCTCAAATCTAGGTAAAACATCACATTTTACTCACATTTTTGTGTGGGAAAATTGTGGTATCATTGGTCCGGCACAAATTTCCCATTACCCAGTGTTCTTCCAAGCCTCCCGATAAAAATTCTACCTCACTTGTGTGGGTGGGCCAAGCACCCGTGACAGGGAAGGGTCCAAAACGTTTTGTGGAGACATCAATATTATCTATCACAAATGATCTGGATTTGCAAGGGGGTAATTTGCGTTTTTGGTCCCAGGCTCAGTGGTCGAGAGAGGGAACCTACCAAACCCAGACATTACTGAAACCTAGACATCTGGGGATTCTATGGAGGTGTGGCTTGCATGGATCCCCAAACTATGGATGGATTACCGGGAATCCCATACAAACCTCAAACTTAGCTAAAAAATCATGTGTGTGGGAAAGTAGTGGGATCACCGAGCCGGCACAAATTTCCTGCAAACCAGCATTCCCGCAGGCCTCTTGATTAAAATGCTACCTCACTTGTGTGGGTGGGCCAAGGGCCCGTGACAAGGAAAGCCTCAAAACTTATCATGTGGGCATGAAAATTATCGATGACAAAACAGCCTGGTTTTGCATGAGGGTCACCTGCATTTTTGGTCCTGGGCTTGGCGGCCATCTAAGGAAACCTACCAAACCCCAATATTTCTGAGAGCTAGACACCAGTGGGAGTCCAGGGAGGTGTGGCTTGCATGGATCCCCTAGTGTTTTCTTACCCAGTATCCCCTGCAAACTTCAAATTTAGCTAAAGCAATGAAGTCTTCCTCACATTTCTTAGTGGGAAAGATGTGGGATCACCGTGCCTGCACAAATTTCCAATCACCCAGCATTCCCCCAGGACTGCTGACAAAAATGCTACCTCACTTGTGTGGGTGGGCCAAGTACCTGTGACAGGGAGGGACCCAAAATCAAAGTTTTCCTACTCATAATCCCCTGCAAACCTCAAATTTGGATAAAATTATCATGTTTTCTTCACATTTCTGTAGGGAAAGTTGTTGGATCACCGGGACGGCACTAATTTCCTACCACTTAGCATTTCTCCAGATCTCCAGATAAAAATTCTACCTCACTTGTGTGGGTGGGCCAAGTACCTGTGACAGAGAAGGGCCCAAAATATATTGTGGAGGCATGAATATTATAAACAAAATGACCACGTTTTGTAAAGGGGTCACCATTGATTTTGGTTCTGCACTCTGTCACCATCTAAGAAACCCATCAAACCCAGACATTTATGAGAACTAGACACCCAGGGGAGTCGAGAGATGTTTGGCTTGTGTGGATTCCTGAACATTTTCTCACCCATAATCCCCTGCAAGCCTCAAATGTAGCTATTTAGCTAAAAATCACATGTTCCTCACATTTCTATGTGTGAAAGTTGAGCGATCACCAGGCCGGCACAAATTTCCTACCACCCAACATTCCCCCATGTCTTCTGATTAAAATGCTCCCCCCCTTTTGTGCTGGTGAAAAGTGCCCACAACAGGGAAGGGCCCAAATCACACTGTGGAAGCA
The DNA here is from genome assembly GCF_964204655.1 of Triturus cristatus. Classification (NCBI taxonomy): domain Eukaryota; kingdom Metazoa; phylum Chordata; class Amphibia; order Caudata; family Salamandridae; genus Triturus; species Triturus cristatus. The sequence goes on from NC_140587.1 coordinate 978,490,532, forward strand.
TCAAAGTTATCGATGACAAAACAACCCGGTTTTGCAAGGGGGTCACCTGCATTTTTGGTCCCGGAACCGGCAGCCATCTAAGGAAACCTACCAAATCCAGACATTTCTGAGAACTAGACTCCTGGGGGAGTCCAGGGAGGGGTGGCATGCATGGATCCGGATCCCCCAACATTTTCTTACCCAGAATCCCCTGAAAACGTAAGATTAGCTAAAAAGATCACATTTTCCTCATATTTCTGTGTGGGAAAGTTTTGGGATCACCGGGCCCACACAAATTTCCTACCACCCATCATTTCCCTTGGTCTCTCTATAAAAATGCTACATCACTTGTGTGGGCAAGCCAAGTACCTGTGACAGGGAAGGGCCCAAGACGTATTGTGGAGGGATCAAAATTATCGTTCACAAAACTACCTACTTTTGCAAGGGGGTCACCTGTGTTTTTGGTCCCGGGATTGGTTGTCATCAATGGAAATCTACCAAACTCAGACATTTCTGAGAACTACACCCCTGGGGAAAGCCAGGGAGGTGTGGCTTGTTTGGATCCCCCACAGTTTTCTTACCCAGAATCCCCAGCAAACCTCAAATTTAGCTAAACATTTTAAGGTGATTGGTATTTTGCTTTTGAAAATCAGTCATAGTTAGAAGAAGTTACAGGTGAAAACATAGATACAATGGCTGTTTTTTTTCAACTCAATTTCAAAATGTTTTATTTTAACTGTTACTTTCTATAGGACACCCTTGAAGGATGAACACAAATGACCCCTTGCCGAATTCAGAATATTGTCTACTTTTCAGAAATGTATAGCTTTCTGGGATCCACCATGGGTTTTATATCCATTTACACCACTAACTGGAAGGAGGTTGAAAGCACAAATAAGGCAAAATGGGCTATGTCCCAGTAAAATGCCAGAACTGCATTGAAAAATTGGGTTTTCTGACAACAGTCTGCCTGTTCTTGAAAGCTGGGAAGATGGTTAATTTATTACCACTATCCCTTTGTTGATAGCATTCACAGAAAAAAACAGATGTTTTCTTCTGCAACACTTTTTCCCATTTTCCTCAACAAACCCAAAATCTAGTTGTATATTGTCTAATTTCTCAGTCTCCTCCGGGTACATCCACACATCCTGGGTAGCTTTTGAATCCCTATGTTGTTGGAAAAAGTTTGTACTGCTCTTTAATGACAGAAAATCCACTATCACTGCTCTTTGTCAATGATAGGTCTTATTTCAAAACTTAAAAGACTTTCCATGGTTGGACACCTTGTAATATTACCAGAGTCTTCAATACTTGCCAGTCTATCTAAGTTAGGAAGTCAGTTAATCTCTTGCTTGCCACCTTTCTATACAGATATAAACAATTCAAGGGACAGACCAATGCAAGTACAGTTATCTAGTCTATGGTACAAAATGTGTGCACATTAGTGTCAAAACAGGCTTTCAGAGAGGCCTTGTGTCTCACCTCTCATGCTTAGTCAGTGATCAGGATCTTATTTCTGTTTTTGCTCTTAAAGACATTAATTCATGATTGCTGTCTGGCCGGAAGCCTAAGCTCAGAGTCACATCCTAGTTCAACAGGACTGGGTACCACTCTTTACCTAAGATTTATTCACATTATCTTTGGGCCCCTTATTTTTCATTTATCTGGGAGCAGAGGAAACTTTCCGTTATCTCCTCACGAAATGGTCTTTGAGAACATTTTCTCTCCAGACATCCAATGTGTGCAAAGATTACTTTCAACTGCCTATATTTGCTTTTCAGGTGAATCCATTGAATAAACATCAATAAATAATTAAGACCCTTTAAGACAGAGCTATTTGTCAGCTATCTTATGAATAAGCAGGGGCGTAGAGAAGTGGACTTGTCGGAAAAGGGTGCAAGAGAATTTGCACTAGAATCCCCATGAGACTCTGGCAGTCTGGCTATGGCAGCTGGGCACCAAAACTCTTCACCTGGAATGTCAAGGGATAAGGCTTCCAGGTTACAAGTGGCATAAGTCCTTTATAAACAGTTCACTTCCCTTATGAAGGTGCAGAGAAACTGCTTGTGCTGTATTGGCTCCTTTGCTGTCACTGTAGTTAGTTCACCTTATTGCCCATCATTCACATTTGCTGTTTTGCTCCTTGTTCTGTTCCCTCAGACTCTGACTTTTGCCTGAATTTAACATGCTTGCAGCTTATGATTTGCTAGGTTTGCTGTGTTTGGCCCATTGCCTCTGCATATTAATGAAAAGACATTTGTTATTTAATTCTTATACCTGTGACCATCAATATTTTTTTAGTTTTTTGCATCTATAGTAAATGATTTACATGAGTCACCTGAATTTTGAGAGATGTACACCAGACAAGACTTTAGAATTCTGGCTTTCTCTTTTCTCTGTCATTCCCATGCCCCCTTCACTCCAGAGTTTGGTCCAGCTATCCACACTTACTCATGTATGGGCTGATCTATGTCACCAATAGTGTGCCACAAAAGGTGCTCTCAGTGCTCCCCCTGAGGCCAGCCCTCTTGAGGGGTGAACTGGGGTCCTTTGGTCCCCCAGACATCTACCTGCAGACAGTTGCAGTCACTCACTGCACCTGTCAGCAAGGGAGTTTCTGTTCCATTTTTGAACTGCAGGCAGTTGATGCCTGCACATAGGAGGACAGACCAGCTGCTTCAAACAGCCAGTTCACCTTTTACTAATGTGCTGCCCTTAGGGCAGTGAATTATTTGGAAAGGTGAGAATACCTATTTAGGGCTTGAGCATATATTTAATGGTGCGCCTCGGCGTACGCAGGGACAGTGAGGCCTATCTATAATATAGGACTTAGAGTTTGGAGAGGTTCTGAATAACATCACATCCACTGAACAAATATAGGGAATCCAGAATTTGCTTTAAATGGCATGCAAAACTGATGGTCAGTAGTATGTAACATTAGGACTCTCCCATCAACTACTAGGGACTACAATCTTCACCAACTATTTTTGACAAAGCCCTAGTCCGCTCCCTCCTCCACCTTATCATGAACAGTCTTCTTCATGTTTGCTATTTTGCTCGGTGCTCAGTTCCCTCAGTTTCCTGACTATAGCCTGAACGTTGACATGCTTGTAGATCATGATTTGGCTAGGTTTGTTGTGTTTGGTCCATTGCTTCCTCTTACATTTTTTCCTGTTTTTTTTTAACCTGAAGTTTATAATTTTCAATGCCAACTTCCTCTATGTTGGCTTAGGTTCACTGTCGTCAGTAATTCTGAAGTAGGTAAGCATATTAATGAAAAATACATTTGTTATTTTATTTCTTCTGACTGTGGCCTTCAACAATTTTGTTTGTTTTTCTCATCTATAGTAAACGCATGACATGAGTCCCCTGAATTTTGAGGGATGTAAACCAGACAAGACTGTTGAACTCCAGCTGTCTCTTTTCTCTGTCATTCCGATTTCCCCTTAACTCCAGAGATTGGTCCTCCTATCCACGCTTACACATATACGGGCAGATCTATGTCCTGGGGAGTGGGGCCGATTGCCATCAGACTCTGTTGTTAAATTTCTGCAAACCCTGAAAGGCTGACACCTAGTATTATTAATTATGTTCGAGCCCTAATTCTAAAGGGTGTTAGAGTTAGATAAGTATTATCATATCAAATAAGATACAAATCCTTGAGGCCACAAACATAAGTCTAACGTTTATCCTGATCACACCCTAAATTCCTGTTTCTGCCCAAAACAAGATGACAAGTTTCTACATTCTACAGTACCAGGGACTAATGGCTATAGTAAAATCGTGCTACAGTTCCACCTTTCAAGGTAGAATTTATGCCCAATCAATGGCCTTGTAATTTTTTAAACATGTAAAGGAACATGTGGTAATGTTGCATCCCATCTGGTATATCCCGTTATATGCCAAATAAAAATAAATCATAATTTCGTGATAAAGGAGGGGTTGATGCCACATAGAAATGGTAATTTTGGATGAGACTTTACCACCCTACCATTACAATACAACTTTTAATCAGCCCCAACACCAGTAGTATATCATATCTGGGGCTGTATTGCATACAGTGCCTTAAGGGGGAAACAGGCTTGTGTGCCTCCTTTGTGCATCATGGAGCACTATTGTATGACAGAAGGAGCTGCAGACACTTATGCGGTCTCTTTCATAATACTGATAGCACAGGCACTCATGTAGTGCCAGCGTTATCTTGAAAGGCCAATTTTCTGCATTGGTGATCGGCCCCAGGCAAATTAGGGAATCAGTTTGCCTCTGCAACTGCACCCTATTACAGACGGGGGCACAGAGTCAAACATGTCCATAGGAGGCACACTGAGAGTGTGCAACAAAAAGGTGCTATCAGTGTATCCCCTGAAGGCAGCCATCTTGAGGGGTGAGTAGGGTCCTTTGGACCCACCCAGACAGCCCTCTTTTCTTTCACACATGATGCCCTCCAGGACCTAACCTGGCTCAGCCTCGTCAGATAAACAACACTTTACCTCCTCGAATTTCCCACAACTAAATCTTTAAAGAACTAGTTTGAGTCAATGCTTTCCCACCTCAGGCGGACTCCCTTGTTTGGATGGTGATGTAGGAGAAGCCAGCTCAACTGTAAGGGGACGATGATCACAAAAATTGGTTGGACAACTTTGAGGATTTACGGTTTTGCCTGCGAGTTCTGGGAATAATAAAATAAAGTCTATGGTACTTCCCCTGCCCCTCCCAGTGAAAGTTGGTGGATTCACAACACCCTCTTGTTGTAAGTCAGTAAAAAATGTAAATTGTGTGTCACTATGATCTGGTTTCAAGCTTCACCATATGAAGTGTTTCAGAAATGGGTAATATTTTCTACCTGCTGGTCCGTAACGCCACACACAAATTCTCCACTAAAGTGGCACCTGACAATGTTATAATCCCCTAGCCACATCAGGGACACTGGATGAATTTTACTTTGAACTAGATCTAAGACATAAATCCAGATCTTCAATTAGATTAACCGGGAGTAAAAATTGATTTGGATAACAATAAAATGGTCAAATCAAAGACAATTTAAAAATGTAATAACATGGGGTATACAACAGTTCCTCAACATTCACGTCTCTAAATTGAAGGGTTACTAAAATTGCCAAACCTCCTTTTGCCCTACCAGATAGGGAATGGATGGCTGGAGCACAAAAGGATTGGAAACTAACAATATAAAATGTATCTGAAAACCAAAGTCTCTTGGCAGCAGTCGATGTCAAAGCTTTTAATCAATCACAGCCAATCATCATTTAGCAGCTTCTGTTAGACCCCCCACAATGTTCCAGAAGCAGTTGTAGGCTAGCCAGCCCCTCTTTTCTCTCCTGAACAGGCCCAGAGCTAGAAGAATCACTCTGATGGTTAACAGACTCGGATGCAGGCAACAATAGAGGTGGAAATTGGTAACTGTTTGTGGAGGGGACGTGAGTGGATATAGGGCAAGACCTATGCATCATTGAGTCAACTGCCCTTAAGGCAGATGGACGGTAGAAAGATCCCAAGGGAAGGGCCCAAATCCTGCTTGGCTGCTTTGCTAGATGTGCTAAGTGGTACAAAAGGGATCTCACTAAACTTGGATCTTTACAACACAGTATCCCTTGGTAGTTCTTGGCAAAGGACCCAGCCAGTCTACTCCGCTGGCCATTATGATGTCGTCAACAATATCTGTTTGCCATTCTGAATTGTTCCTGCACCAATGGGCTGCCTTGTATTTTAAGCCTTGTCTCTCTTCTGGGTGGCCTTCATCCAATGAGTGAAATCCTACCAAAACAATAAGATATGGGGTACACTCTGGGGGAAGATAAAAGTTAACCAGTCGGCCTCCATATTGGGGAGCTTTCGTCAGGGGTGGTGACTACTTTCAAAAGAAAAAGGGTGGACAGGTCCACCACATATGCTTGAAAAGCTGGAGTCTGGCTACCAGGCAGCTCTGCTCTCAGGGAATTGGCTGTGACCAGGGAGGGGCTGATCCTTATGAGATGGAGATGCAGTCCTGGGCTCCATCGGTTGCACCACCGGGTGCTGCATGGCTGGAGAGAAGTTGACCATACATATCTCTGTTTCAATGGCAACCAAGCGGTTGTAGATGGGCTCCAATTTGCCCAACGCTGCTTCTTTGAGGCTCAAGGAGTATGTCCTTGGCCTCTACATCCAAAGCCCCTCCCACAGGTAAACCGGAAACACACTGTTTACTCGATCTGTTGACTGGTTTAACTCTTTTCCTTTTCCCTGCTGGGTCCCTTACTGCCTGCTGCGTGAGTGTGGATGTGGTTGAGGTGGAACTGCTTCCACCAATGGCACCGCAATAGAGGAATGATCTTATGGATTTGTGGCACATCATCTGGGCTTGGGCAAGCAACAGTAGCTCTTGTAAAAAGTGATGGTGATTCCAAACTAGAGCGAGATGCACAGAAGGATGGGGGAAGGAAGTGGTGGAGAGGTGAGCGATAAACGACGCTCAGCCAATTTCCTTTCTTCACTAATTACAACAACAGCTCTCTGTACACAACTGTCAAGAGTAACACCAGGAAAGCTTTAGAGTTACTCTCCAAGGGCTTTAATTTCGCCATTGGGCCAGTAATTAGTAAGAGACTATTATATGACAATAGGGTATGTTCACAGTACCTTTAACAGCCCAGATGAAAGGGGCGTGGCCAAGCCCAGCCTCTTCCGGGTCTTCACCCGGGTGCATCCTATGTGTGTCCTCCACCCACGGGGTCTCCCACACTAGTTATGGTCCAGCTAGGCCCTACTCCTGAGGTACAGGGCTAGTTGCGGGGTTATGAGTGATGTGGTCTTCAGGCCAACCTCCAAACAGCAAGGCTCCTCTCAGTGGCGTCCCTGTGTCCGCGAGTCTCCTGCAATAGTTATGGTCCAGCTAGCCCCTCCTCCTGGGCTACTGGGCTAGCAGTGGGATTAGGGATGAAGTGGTTCCCAGGAAAGCCTCGAAACAACAAGCCTCCTCTTAGCTGCAAACAGTTGACTATTAAAATCAAGCAAGGAAGGAAACAGGAGGGTCCCAGGGCACAAGCTGCACCAACCACTAGGTTGGCCACTTCCGCACACCGAGAAACCTCACTCTGCAAACACCAAGTATGCCCCTCCTTGCTCCTTCACCCGCTCTCCCAACATCCTACATGCCACTGTTTGCGACGGGGCGCATATTTGCTTCGTCCATTTATACAAGGAATAAAATCACACTGGTAGGGCCGGGGAGGACAAGTTCAGTGTTCTTGTTTGCGGCGGGACGCCTTTGCTACACATCACATGAGCCAGAGGGTTACTACGCCAAGGAAGCATACATCAGATATGCCGGAGTTTTAACAACCTAGTAGAAATTACTGCTAATGTTTTTTTTGCTTCTAAATAAAAACAATAGTCAGGGGACGGGCTTCCGTTTTAGTCATACCGACAGCTCGTGAAACGCCAAGCGTATCCGGGATAGGAGTCTACAGGGTTAGATTGACTTACTTCTGAGTCCTGGGTCAATCCATCGTTGTTGCGTCTGGATAGAATTTTGGCGTGTTGTTCGGTGGCCATTTTTATAATGCAAGTCGGCTGAAAACAGTGTGTTACTTGCAAAATTGAGGTCACCATCTTGGAATGTGTGTGACTCACAGAGATGTACGGGGAGAATACAATGACTGAACTTGTTTTAAATCAAAACGAGCTACTAAGTGGGTCATTTAAGTCTTTATTTTGATAGGCCATATGCCAACGCTTTAAGTGTATGTGTTTAGTTGTAGACACAGGTTACTTGGTGGTAGTACACATTAACTGCTGGATACCGATTTTGTCTTTACGGGGTTGTGATGCCATAGAGGCTCAGTCGAAGCCTCATTACTTCAAAGAAAAGTCGCCTTGAGGCATGCTCACTAGGGTGCAGTTATGTACTTAATTCCCTGGTCCCTTAGCAAAACACCCTGCATGACAGACAACATTCAATTGGCCTCCTTCAATGGGTATACACTGGGTTGGTTCCAGGTCGAGCCCAAGAGATTCCTAAAACAGTTATTCAGTACCTATAGAAAGGCTTTTGGGACTAGTCTAGATGACTCTACTTACCCACTTATCCTCATTGAGGCTGTTTTGGAGATGTGTAGGATTAAGGAGGGCCTTTCTGCTGCCAGCGGGCGCCCTAAACACACCAGAAAAGGGTGGTTTGATTCAGAGTGCTCTAGGGCCCATAAAAGACTAAAAGAGGCCTTACATAAATCTCCCAGGTATAAACATGCGGTACAGGCATGTAGAACTCACTTTAAGAGGGCTGTGTAGCAAAGGAAAAAATTATTGAGGGACAAAGCTTGGGAATTATTGTATAAATCAAGTTTTAGCAATGACAACACTGTTTTGGCAGGTAATGAATTCACCACCACTGAGAAAAGAGGAAAACCGCAGGATGGATGCTGCAATTTTTGAAAGTAGAGTTGATCGACAATTTTTCCAGCATCTACTCAAATCCCATTGATGCGTCAGACAGAGAGTGCCAGGTTACTTTCACATCTGTCACAGACTCCACACCTCAAACCCCCATCTTTTAGTTTGGAGGAGGTCACCAGAGCAATAATGGCAAGCAAAGTAGGGAAAGACCCTAGCCCTGATGGCATCCCAGTGGACTTGTTCAAGGCTAACACCTCATTGTTTACCCCCTCTTAACCTTGGTATTAGGTGCACGCTGTAACACAGGCTTCTTGCCAACATGGGCGGAATCAACCATTGTTCTTATTTATAAAAAAGGTCGAACACCGTAATCCTGCGTGCTATAGACCAATCTCCCTTATCGATTCACTAGCAAACACAGCCAGTCGTATTATACTGAATGGACTTCAGGATAGGCTGGAATCACTTGAAATTTTATCAGAGCTACAATACGGATTCGGCTCTGGCATAGGGACTATTGAACAGGGATTGAATTTGAGTATCTTAATTGGGAGGTACACTAAGACCAAAAAGGGGGACATTTACCTAGCCTTTGTAGACTTGCCGTCTGCGTTTGTTTGACTGAATCATCCAATCAAGTTGTGCACTATCTTGGCAGTCATTGGCGTGGAAAAATCTATCATCCATTTCTTAAGGGAATTATATTCGGAATGCAGGGCAAGGGTTTGTTATGATGCCAGGGTAGAGTGTACACAACCATTTAGCATAAAGAGAGGGGTAAGACAGGGCTGCGCATTAGCCCCCTTTCTTTTTTCACTATATATAAACAGCATAGAGATCGAGTTAGCTAGCAACTGCAAGGAACTCCCTCAAATCGGAGATCAACCCATTCCAGCCCTCCTATATGCGGACAATGCCATACTTATGGCTCAAACTCCCCTGGGCCTTTCAGAGCCTTCTTTCTAACTTTGTCATTCATATGCAGGACCTAGGATACTTAGTCAACCAATCCAGAACATTTAATATGAAATATGGGAGAAGGTCAGCGAAGTGTCATGCTATAAAATTGAATGGCACAAATATTAGCACTACAGGGACTTTCTCATATTTGGGTACATTATTTGACAAGGAGGGTTCGTAGATCCACTCTATCAATGATAGGAAGTTACAGTTTAGAAAATCAAATATGGCCTTGACAATCTTTGCCAGGAGACTGGGCAAACCCCCCAGAACTAAATGGCAAAAATCTACTTAGCTAATTGTGTGTCTGTTGCTACATACAGGGCAGGAGTGTGGAGACATACGTTGCAAACAGTGGAAAATCAGTTTTTGAAGTATCTCCTTGCTGTTGCCAGGAGCTCCTCATCCTCTGTTTGTCACGCAGAACTAGGAATGCCGTTCCTTAAAGATCTCATAATGTTGCAGCCCAACTTACTATGGCTCAAAATCTGGACATCGGAGTTCACTGGCCGAATCCGAGCCATTATCAGGTACTGTCTTAATATGAGCCAATCTGTGCGTATTCCTTGGCTGTTTTATATAAAATGCATTTTTTGTGGGCATCCACACTTTCATGGGAACCAAGATTCCTTGGAAGCTATCAGTAGAAAAGATCTGGAAATGTAATGGCTGGTGCATTTCGAGGAACTGAAGCTGTACACTGAACTGCTGACTCCCAGTGTATTAAAGTACCAATCCACGTTGATTATGAATGATGTGCAGCCTTATCTTAAGTTCATACTGAATCCCAGCTACCAGTTCGTCCTTACTCGCCTCAGAATGGATATTTTCCATTGTCTATCTAGCTACCCTGTATAGAACGATTGGTGTGCAACATTAGCAAATTGCCCCTGCGATCATGTGTTGACTCAGAGTACCATGTACCCAGAGTAGCATGTAGTGCTCTTCTGTAACTTATACACTAACAAGAGTGAGCACTATATTGTTCTTGTGTTAAGACCTATTAACTTCCTACAATGTCATCCTGCGTATCTCTTTTTGCAATCCTTACCCACCATGGAGATATGCTGTAAAACAGCAAGTTTCTTTTGGGCCATGTTTAATGTCAGAAAGAAACTTTAATTAACTGTAACAGTGCCTACCTGGACTAGGTGGTGATAAGCCAGAAAAAGCAAATTTTAACCAAGTGCAATTACTGTTCTTATACCCTTTTTTCATTCTCTCCTCTGCTATATTTTATGCCTGCAGAATAAATAGCGACGATCCACTTTCCCCGTACCAGAAAATAAGGAGCGACGAACCCGAGCAGGAAGCACAGAAAACCAACTCTCGGGAAGAACTGAACACCTGGAGGAGTCCAAAAAGGACCTAGATGATTCGTAAGTAAACACCCCACAAAAACCACCTAGTTCAGATCAACCTGAAAACTTAGAAAATCTAAAGCTGAGGTTTTATTCTGAGTAAACTTCCCAATGGAAGTGGGATATTCTCAATTGAGTAAACATTTTGAGGCTCTGCTCCAATATGCCACGCCTAGAGGAAATAAAAAACACTGATATTGATAATGTCGCGCTCCTTGACCCACAGCCCGGAGATATAACTGAGGTAACAGAAGAAACTTTTACTAATCAGGCCATGGCAAGCGCCCTAAGGGAAAGCAAAAATCTTTTGAACGACTGGGGGATCCAGGTTAGAAACACAGTAATAACAAAATACCCAGCAATGCTGCAAAAAGGGGCCGCTGCAGTGGAGCGCTCAAAACCAGAAAGAAAAACACAAGATAGCGAGAGTAATAAGAACACAGCAAACTCTGCAACCGGCTCCATTCTGCACGACACTAAAGTAGGGCTGAGATCCAAGCTGTGGAGTGAAGGTCTAATAAAAATTACAATGGACCTAGAGGGGTGGAAACGCAAATATCTGGCTAAGGGGAAGAACACTGAAGACTGGTCCTGAGTATTGCATGCCCTACATTCCCATCCCTAACAACCTGGGGTCTACCTTCAAAATGAATCACCTCGCCTCCAAGCTAAAAATCTGCTCTTGGAATATCTAGGGTTTAACCAACGATAAAGACAAGAGGGACGCATTACAATTCTTGAATGGCTACGACATCATAGCAGTGCAAGAAACCTGGGCCCGGCGCTAAACCCCATGGCTGTATTACAACGCCTACGAATAAAATGCAACACCCTCACAAGCAGGAGGCCTTGCCTCAGGAGGGGTGACAATCTATATTAAAAACAACTTGGCAATCCAGGTATCCTTACTATGTGCGGGAAACGGTGATTGCATATTCCTTAAGGCAAGGCTTTCAAAAACCAATATCACCAGCCAGGACCAGTACTCTATGATCCTAGGCTGCATTTATTTACATCTGTCTAAGCCTACAAGAGAAGCAACGGTAAGTAGAATGCTACCAGGAATTAGTTATCTTCACTCTGAACATCTAGATGATCTATGGATAACAATGGGAGATTTCAATGCCAACCTAAGGGAATCAGACCTAAACTCTTCCCTGGTAGCCCTGGATGTCTTCACCTGGCCAATTCCAGAAAGAAGCTGTCAGTGCCAACAAAAAGAAAAACACGGACTTGAACTGTGAGCCTATCTTAACCATCTGGGCCTTCGAATTTTAAATGAAAGATCAGCTACCGACCTGCCAGCAGCCTACACCCACTTCCATTTACTAAATTAATCACGATGGCATATAACTTGTATTATCAGCTCATAGTTTGCAATATTTCCAGATCTGCTTGGTTAGCGGTGATCAACTTTTATGATAACTCTACTCTCCCTGATATAACGTTGTTCTCCAACAGTTAGATAATGATGTAGAGTTTCTCTGTACAGGAAATAGTACGGACTTGATTATTTTATGGGGTGGCAATTTTAATCCATATTTGTATAAAATGCCATCTGAAAAACTTTGTGGTCGAACTAATTCTGAGAACCTTGCAAAATCCCACTTCACACGCAATCGTTATGGGGACAAGCTGGATCAACTATTATATAAATTTCACCTGGCATTCCTAATGAAACTTGTTCGCCTTGTGCTCCATTCAAATGTACCTTCAATGGCAGAGATGCGTAGAGTGTTATGGATTTTGTTTAATGCCAAATATTTTATTGCTCATGCAGATAATGTTGTCACTCATGATAGCTCATTAAGTGACCACTTCCCCCAGAGTGTCATTCCCAGTTTTTAAGGTCCGGGGATCCCAGTCCCGGATGGTATTGTCCAATATCGCTGTAAAAGTCAGTAGAGTTTAGAAGGGGACACTCGAGGCACTGGACCTCTCCAGCCTCTAAATTGTTACTGTGGGGAATATTTATGAGTGTGATCCCCTCCTTCTTGTTATTGATTAGAAAGGCACAAGGAGATCTCTATTCCTTTTCAAGAGGTTATTTTTATTGAACTTTTTTACATTAGTTTTGCTTTGTGATTTGTGAAGTTTTGTACAGGTATAGTATACTTGTATTCAAAGTATTCCTAACAGCACATTGCTAAAGCTGCACCAGCCGACACATGTTTCGCCCATAGGGGTCAATTAGACCTGGGCTTTCTCAAGGCAGAAAAAGATATTAATGTGGTAGGGTCAATCGTTATTTTAAACAGGGCTAACTATAGCCTGACACCCAGTGAGAAGTTGTGAAGAATGTGAGTGTGCAATAATCCTAATCCAAAGTGGGGTTTTGTGCACCAAAGTGTAATTTACAGTGACGAAGGTGGGAGTGGAGAGTTAGAGGGAAGCAAATTAGGTGGGATAAAAGCTCAACAAAGGGAGAAAGGACAGAAAAGTGAATGAGGAACTGAAGATCAAGAATGCAAGGGGAAAGGAAAAGGGAAGGGAGTGTAGTAGCCTAATAGAGTAGTTGAGGTTAAAACAGGCATTTGTCCACAGATAGTTTGTTAAGCGGAGTCTATCTTGCCAGTATATATCTCAAAATACTGTTAGGTAGAACTAGTAGTCAGCTCTTGAGGGATTAGAGGTGGTTGTGGGTCAAGGAAAAGTGAGGTTTTAAGATTAAGAACCTTATTCCTGGTGCTGGCCAGATATTCATTGAAACATTAGTCTTTTTCTATAAGTAGAGATGGTCTATTTAGGCATGCAGTTTGTGCGAGCAGGGTGGGTACATTCCACATGCATGTCGGTCTATTTCGCCCACATTTAGCATACATTGTGACTTTTTAACTCCACATATTATATGATTTTGCATTTAAAATATGTAACTTTTTCAAATAGTATTACATCACGTTCTGGTTCATACAATCATCTTTAAAATCAATTACGTGCTTCACTTTTGTTTTTATAATGTCGGGATCTGAAAGGAAGAGTTAAAAAGGAAGATCAGCAGATAATCAAAGGAGTGCAGGGGGAATGCTTATTCAACCGGCATTTATTAATCACCAGGTCAAGAAAAAAATGGGGTAGTGCGATTATAATATGATACCCCGGTCATGTAGGAACGCTTGTGATGGTGGGTGAGACAACCCTTAAAAATGGAAGTTGGCATGCTCGGTGCTCATGTTTTGACAGGGCGCATTTGCTTAAAAAAAACATGAGCCAGAAGGTTCTTACTTCAAGGGTACGTAGAACCAAAATTCCTTATGCCAAAAAATATGTTAGCACTAGTAAGGTGGGGCTAACATACTACATGCCCCTGTTTGCGACGGGGCGCATATTTGCTTCATCCATTTATACAAGGAATAATATCACACTGGTAGGGCCAGGGAGGACAAGTTCAGTGCTCTTGTTTGCGGCGGGGCGCCTTTGCTACACATCACATGGGCCAGAAGGTTACTATGCCAATGAAGCATACATCAGATATGCCGGAGTTTTAACAACACTAGTACAAATTACCGCTAATGGGTTTTTGCTTCTAAATAAAAACAATAGTCAGGGGACGGGCTCCCGTTTTAGTCATACCGACAGTTTGTGAAACGCCAAGCATATCCGAGGCAGGAGTCTACAGGGTTAGAGTGACTTACTTCTGAGTCCTGGATCAATCCATCGTTGTCGCGTCTGGATAGAAGTTTGGCATGTTGTTCAGGTACTGTCTTAATATGAGCCTATCTGTGCGTAATCCTTGGCTGTCTTCTATCAAATGCATTATCTGTGATTGTGGGCATCTACAATTTCATGGGAACCCAGAAGACTGGTCCTGAGTATTGCATGCCTTACATTCCCAACCCTAACAACCCGGGGTCTACCTTCAAAATGAATCACCTCGCCTCCAAGCTAAAAATCTGCTCTTGGAATATCTAGGGTTTAACCAACGATGAAGACAAGAGGGACGCATTACAATTCTTGAAGGGCTACGACATCATAGCAGTGCAAGAAACCTGGGCCCGGCACTCAACCCCATGGCTGTATTACAACTCCTGCGAATCAAATGCAACACCCTCTCAAGCAGGAGGCCTTGGCTCAGGAGGGGTGGCAATCTAAATTAAAAACAACTTGGCAATCCAGGTATCCTTACTATGTGAGGGAAACGGTGATTACATATTCCTTAAGGCAAGGCTTTCAAGAACCAATATCACCAGCCAGGACCAGTACTCTATGATCCTAGGCTGCATTTATTTACATCCATCTAAGCCCACAAGAGAAACAACGGTAAGTAGAATGCTACCAGGAATTAGTGATCTTCACTCTGAACACCCAGATGATCTATGGATAATAATGGGAGATTTCAATGCTAACCTAAGGGAATCAGACCTAAACTCTTCCCTGGTAGCCCTGGATGTCTTCACCTGGTCCATTCCAGAAAGAAGCAGTCAGTGCCAACAAAAAGAAAAACATGGACTTGAACTGTCATCCTATCTTAACCATCTGGGCCTTCGAATGTTAAATGAAAGAACAGCTACCGACCTACCAGCAGCCTACGCTCACTTCTCCCACTCCAGACAGACCACCTTTGGATTACATCTGGATTTTGATCGACCCTTTCATGCTATAAAAGATTTTGCTGTAGCCTCTTCAGCGGCAAGCAACCATGCAATTACTGCCCGCAATTTACTATCCCCGCAGTTTGACCGACCAAAAAATCAAATGGATCGGGGAAGAGGAAAATCTGGAACCAATACAAAAAATAAGGTGATCAACACAACATAAAGACAAAATCATCAAAGAAATGGAATCAACCCTGAACAGAGCAATTCAGGACAATGATGACTCAATCTTGACAAAATCTTGGAATACCTTTTGGAAGAGATAAGGGAAAAGCTAACCACTCGGATAAGCCAAGATCTAACAAATCACCCTCAAAAGATGATCGTCTCACAAAACAAAAAGTATTTATAATGATAAAAAAGTGCAAATTAAACAACATCATTTGGAAAACCACCAACAGCATCTCTGAAGACAGACTCGTCCAGGCAAAGGTTGCAGAAATTCGTCGGAACTACAGGAAAACAAGATTCTCCTATCGGAGAATGATTGAACAAAACCACTGGAATAAAGAACATGAAATAATAAAGTCACAAGATCAGAAGCAATTTTGGAAGTGGATCAATAATTGCTTTAATTCAAATCAGTGACCCACAACCACAAACATCTCACCCACGGCATGGGAAACCTCTATGTGGAGTCGCCTGATAAGATTAGCAGATACCCTAAAACGAGGGCAATCAACAATGTAAGATGGAGCACGGACTCACAAAACTGACCCCATGACCAAAAAGAAATAACACCCAAAATGGTTATGCCTGTCATCAATAAAATGCGACGCGGTGGGGCACCTGGACCAAATGGCATTCCACGTATGGTATATAAAGGGATCGCTGGGAAATGGGCAACAATCATGTCGCCGTTATTTGGGGAGTACAGGTCAGGAAGAAACATCCCCGAGTCATGGAGGGGCTCCCGATTCGTGCCAATATATAAACAAGCATTTGCAATGCAATAGGTCTCGCATTTACGCAAGTTTATGCTATTGGCATTGTAAATGACAATGCCTTTTATTTATGTTTTAAAAACAAAAATAAAAGGCACTGTTAGTTGCAATGTCAAAAATGCATGGCTAAACTTATAAGGTTCCAAATGCGAGACCTACTGGCTATGCCAATGTTTGTTTTTACAGGCGTTCAACATAGAGTTACCACAACCCACACAAAATGTATGAATATACTTGTGCAATAAAACAAACCATGAAGATGAAAAGGGTCTCCGTTATTTCCAACCATGATAATGTTTGTGACTATATGACTAATAATTATACTTACAATCTACTTTGCCACGCTTTCATTGCAAGAACCAAAAATAATTATTGGTTAATATTTCACAAATTGAAAATTAACTTTAATGTAACGTCGCGATCAGATCGATTAAGTTGGACCAGTGATACTCAAAGTAGGGGCCGCATGCACTCCTCGTGACCTTAACATACGGCCCACTGATCAAATGCAGCAACGGGCTGCTGTTCACTCGATAAAGCATTAACATTAAAAATATGCTAAATATACAGGCAAGCTTTTATTTAAAAGTTAATTGTAGTTAAAGAAAGGAAGTGTCTAGGTTTTCCAGCGCCACTTAACTTTAAGCACACCTTTACTTTCAAAGCCATCTTGCACCTCCCCTCTCCCCTCAATCATCACACTGATGGCATCTTTGTGGCCCTCGACAAAATGTTTGCGAGTACCCATGACACTTCTTTAAAGAATTGTGATTTTCCAAATCACCTGTGTAATGCAAGATGTATGTTATAGCACGTGACAGGGGCCACTGGAATTATGCAGCAGGAGAGCACCAAATTATGTGGCAGGGTTCACTAAATTATGGAGCAAGAAGAGTCAAACTATGCAACATAATGCGGCACATTTTGAGATAGCATTATTTCATTATTTTAATTTTTACCCACGGTAATACTGCCTGGGCAACATTTTTACCTCACAAGCACCAGTTTAACGATCAAATACAGAAATAAGCAACTAAAAGATAATCAGTTAAACTTTGTGAAGGGCAGTCCACTGGCGTGAACACATTTGATTTGTTTGAGCTAGAAACAACAATCTGTAGATTATGCAGCGAAGGATGGATTATGTCGCAAATTCAACAAATCCATAATTTTGCAAAAAAAACCTGAGGCCGCGGAGTCATATAATTCCAGTGGCCCTGCAGGTGTGTGGCTGAAATTAAGTGGGGAACAATAGCAAGAGAAAGCATCAGAGAACTGGAAAAGGAAGACTGGAATGATATGTTGATTACTTATACCACTCAAATGTTACTTCAAAGCACCAAAGAAGTAAGAGCAATGCGAAGGCCTTTTAAGGCCTATCCGAAAGTCAGCCAGCATTTATACACTGATCACCTTTAATTACATAAGACATTACCCCAACATTGCATGGCGATTTATCCCATTCTTGGACAACTATTACTCAGTTCGAAGAGTTGCAAAGACTAGTCCACAACAATCCCTCAATAAATCATTTCATGGATGCGTTAACACAATCGTTGGATGAACACTAGGTACATGATTTCCAACACCTCCCTCTTTCCATGCACAGTCACGCAACTTTGACATGCACAAACTTTTCATGTGTTTTTACTAATACACATTCCCGAGCAAATTAACAGATAACACCAATACATGAATAAACATAATTACCAACTCAAACCTAAACACTGACATCTATACTCTCAAGCATCTACACTTTTGCATGTGTCATACGCCCTCTATACATGGACATCCTTTGCGTATACTTCTGTGTCCCATCTATGTCTGAAAACCCCACACTACACATTGATACTCACAATCATATTCTACGCGTGAAAAGCTATGCACCACCGATCAGTGATGCATGATCTGTGCAAAACTCGAACTGCAGTATGGACATGAAGTCCATATGCATTTATACAAACCGTCAGCACCGGTACCTATGCACAACCATTTATGAATGTACTTTGCATGCATACCTGCGCAGATTTGTTCATAAATATCAACACACAATCACAGAGATGTACAAGAATGCACACAAAACATATCCATGTTTCTTCGCAAATGCTTTGTATGGATACTTATGTGCGCCTAGGCAAGCTGTACATGAAGACCAGAGGTCAAAGTGGGCAGGTTCTGAGGGGCCCGACTTGCTCCTACTTTAGGTTGGCAAAACAGTTTCACTACCTCATGTTAAAAGGCATAAATTCTGAATTTGAGATGCCTCTTGAAGTGGGGTAGTCTGTGCTGTGAAGCTGAGGAAGACGCAGACTGCTGACCAAGAAACAAACCTTTGGGCCAGGGTGCCTGCTACCCGAAAGAAATGTAAATGTGTGCATTTGGTTAACCTGCATATGCAAAGGCTGGTTGGAAGCTTTAATGATAGAGTAATTTGAAGCTTTATGATGATGACAAAGCCGTATTCTCTTTGGGAGGTATTGTAAAGTGACCAGCTGGTCTGAGGAGTGCCTGCATCTAAGGGACAGTTATAAACAAGCGGTGGCCGCGCGTGAGCGGCTGGAGACGCAATATGTGGTGGGGGAGGGGGAGAAGCGGGAGTTGTGTGTGCGCGTGCGTCATCGTGATCGCGATCGCTCTGAAAGCGAAAGTGATCGCGATCGCGATGATGCACGAGTTTTCAAAGTGCTGCTGGCGGCCGGCTGCGCGCGTGCACGATCGCGTGAACGCAAGCGTTAGGCCAGCCAGCAGCACTTTGAAATTCCCACATACAAAATGTCTCTTCGAGCCAGCGCATGCGCTTGGCTCAGCGAGACATAAAAAGGCTTTCGATTCAACCCTGAAAACTACCGAATGATCGCACTCTTAGACGTGGATGGGAAGTGCTACGCTAGCAGATTACTACAAGAACTGACGACTTGGGCCACATTGCGTAACCTGATCCCGTACACACAAACAGGCTTCTGTAAGGGATCTAGCATTGAAGATAATTTGGTCTGCATGTCCCATCTGGTGGAAACAACAATTTCAAGTAAAGGGAGAGCTCTGTACCTAGCATATATCAACTTCCAAACAGCTTTTGATAGCGTGGCCCGTAGGAGATTGTGGATGCAATGTAAAAACTGGGGCATCAACAACACCCTATTAAATGCCCTAGTGGCAGTGACCTCGGAAACCTGTGTTAAGATCAGAGTGTCTACTGGCTTGTCCATGACCCAAAAAATTAAAACCAACAAAGGATTAAAGCAAAGATGTATACTGGCCTAATGCTTTTTAAACTGTACTTGGAGGATTTATTCGACCCTCTGGCTGATGCCCACTCCTTTCCCCCCAAACTCGCCGGAACCAAAATTCAAATGCTGCAATACACAGATGATACCATATTGCTCACCCAAACTCCGATCTGGCTGCAGTGACTCCTAACTGCATTGTCACCATAAAGTTAAAAAAACAACAAGAAAATAAACACGGCAAAAACAAAAGCAATGATAGTTTCCAGACAAATCAAAAGGAGATGCTCATGGCATGTAGACGGCAAACCCATTGAGATAGTAACAGCATACAAGTACTTGGGAGTTTGGATTGACCATAAAGGAAGGCAGTCCACTCACATTACTGCAGTGCAAGGTTTGGCACATTCGCTGGAGGGGGCTTTTTGCAGAGCAAGGAAGGCCATGAGCTCACCTGATTTTACCCGTTTAACCAAGCAGTGAGGGCAAACAATTTCCCAACCATGGCCCATGCTGCAATAGCTTTTACGGACAAGATGTCAATGTGGCTAGACAGAGATCAGTCAGCCTGCTTTCGTAAAGTATTCTTCTTACCTACCTCCACCTCCCATGCGCAAATTGTCATGGAATTTATTCTGACATTTCAGAAGTGGATACTAAAAGACAGGTTTATAGCATACTGCCTAAAAGCCAAACAAGCACAGGAAAATTCTCTAAAGAAGCACGTCTGGCTAATGATAAACGACCCTGGGTCAACCTGGCATGACGTTATAACACACTCTACTGAACCATTGGAAGCTCGTGAAATATGGTCAGCCCTAAACCCGTGCCAGTGGCAGCAAAACGTTTAACAAAACAAGCAAAATGAATGTCGGTGGACAGTGATGCAACAACCTTGAAAAAGCTAATGCACAGATGCTGGGCATCAGCATTATACAACAGCGGCGGCCTGCCACATTACATGTCCTCTCCCTTTAAGCCAATAATGAAGCGTCACTTAATGATCCTACGGTTTGGCCTGATTCCACTAAGGGTATACAAGTATGGACAACGGTACAAAGAAATGGCAGTCACACAGTGCCGTGCATGCGGGGAGGAGAGGAATCACTAATCCACATACTGTGCATCTGCAAGAAACTACGCCCTTTGAGAATTTACTGGCTATGTCCGATTTGGCATATTTTAAAGGAACGGATATGCCAGGTAGCTTTTGTAGAGTGCTTGAAAGGTGACTAAGCACAGTTGGGGGCACGTTTAATCACATTTCTAACGGCTGTAAAATCTATTCTGGATTCTGACAATCCTATAGAACTATAATGCTCAACACTGTTCTAATTGTTTGAACTTTCATGTTCCTAAAGCTGATATTGTGCTGCTTAAACTTTTTAAGAAAACAAATCACATTTTAGATCAATAGGATGTCATACTGTCACATTCCATTTTTAATATGGAAACCATGCACTTTATATTGATTTTAATCCAGTTTTGATTGAAATGATGTTAATGAATTGTGTAATAAAAAATTTATCTATCTATCTATCTGCAGAGTATATTTTTCTGTTTTCAGTTTTTATTGTACTGCCAAGACGTAATGAAGTTTGCAGCATTTATTTATTTGTTTGAAGTTTTTATGGTGTTGTAATGTACTGTATTGTGCTTTTATGATTTTGAATATAATCGAATAAAGTCTGCCAATGACAAAAAAAAGACATTGCCACACCAAATTTTCAAATGAAAGGGAAAACTAGTAAAAAAAAAAGCACAAGACCAAACCACTCTTGAATCTAAGATGCCCACCAAACCCCATGGTACTTTCAACCATAAAGATCCTGCCAGGTTAATTCCTTACACAATAACTTATTGGCAGACACCCCCTCAAGCAGAAACATGAAACAGAAAGAAAATGGCACAATAGTGTTCTTCCAGCCTAACGGCCTGATGTACATACCTTTGGTATAGTGGTTTCCAAGTAGCGATTTCTTTCAAACTGCTACTTGGTAGTCGCTATTCTAAATGTATGAAAGTTTGATTTCTTATTTAGCAATTCCTAGTGGGTCGCAAATTGACCTACCTCGATCATATTAATTAAGTAGGTCACGATTTGCGACCTATTAGGGATGCCAAACATCACAGGAATGGTGACCTGTTGAGGTAAGAAAACCACCATGTTTGTGATTGCTTTTTAAATAAAGCCATTTAAAAAAAAAAATGTAATCCGTTTTCCTTCAAAGAAAATGGGATGGATTTTAAAAAGTAAAATGAAAGTTTTAACTTTCAAAAGTACATTGCCTACTCTTAAAAGTATCTTTTTTAACATTCTCAAAGAGGAAGAGGTTCTCTAGGGACCCCTTCCTATTTGTGTGCGGGTTACCACTACTTTTCAAGTGGAAGTATAGTATTAATGTTTTGCAACTGTAATTTGATCACAAAAAATTAAAACATACTACTTATAATCGGACACATGTATGACCATTTTCTTTTGCGACTCACAATTTGCGAAATATACCGACTCGCAATTTGCAAGTTGCAAAAGGACATGTACTAATGTGTCTCAGACATATTTTTCGATTTGCAATGGTGTCGCAAATGACCTGCCTCAACAATATTCATGAGGCAGGTCGTAATTTGCGACACATTGAAAATTGGCAATAACACAGGAATAGTGTCCTGCTGGGGACAGCAGAACCCCATGTCTGTGATTACTTTTTAAATATAGCAACTTTTTTTTTTTTTAAATGCAGCCTGTTTTCCTTAAAGGAAGACAGGATGCTTTTCAAAAACAGAAATGAAATGTTTAAATTTCATTTTTTTAAGATTAGGCAGTGGTCCGTGGGACCTCTGCCTGCTGTTAAAAACATTTTCGCTTCCAATAACAAAGGGAAAGGGGTCCCCTGCAATCCATTCCCGTCTGCTAGTGGCTTACGACCTACTTGAAGTAGGTGGTTAACAACGATTGTTTTGCGACCGCATTCCAGGCGCAAAACAATTGTACATCCCCTTGCGACTCGCTATTAGGAAGGGACGCCCGCCCTTGGCACGTCCCTTCCTAAAGTTGACTCATAAACCTTATTTTACGAATCAGTAATGGGTTACCGACTCGCAAAATAGGGTTTGTACATAGAAAAATGCATTGGGCTGTTTGCGACCAATGAAATGCATCTCTATCTGATTCTGGGTATCGGGCCATTTGCAACCTCAAGAAATCTTTGTGCATCTGGCCCTCAATTCTGAGACGAAATCCCTACATGTCATTAAACATGAATTTATGGAAATCCTTCTTTCTCCATAATCTGTTCACTTAAATCAATTAGCAAGGAAAAAGAAGCTCAGTTAAATGAGCCAAAATATAAAAATAATCTGCAGCACTAAATAAACAATTAAAAGCACCCTGAAGCCTAGACAAACTCAGAAAAAGCTTTAAGGACCTCACTATTTTTTGAAGTCTCGAACTTCCTGACATCAGAGCAGAAATGTTCTGTACTCTCCTCAGCAGGTTGTATGATGTTACAATGCAAACATTTACAACGCATGCCTTTACAACACAGCTTTTACATCGCAACATCCATTACAATGCATTATTTTACTATGCAGGCCATCACAACGCATTTTTAGAAACTACACTTACAACGCATTCCATTACAACGCATACCATTACAACGCATATTACTTTTAGGGCAACAGTAGGGTAAGTGTTGGATAGTGTAGGTGTACAAATTACTATTCCCATTCCAGTGAGTGCAACAGTAGGGTAAGTATTGGATAGTGTTGGGGTAAAAATTACAAATCCCACTACAGTGAGTGCAACAGTAGGGTAATTGTTGGATAGTGTAGGGGTAAAAATTACTATTCCCACTCCAGTGAGAGCAACAGTAGGGTAAGTGTTGGATAGTGTAGGGTTAAAAATTGCTACTCCCCCATTACTTACCTTATAATGTGTTGTAATGGCATGCGTTGTAGTGACATGTGTTGTAATGGCTGCGTTGTAATGGCATGCGATGTAAAGGATGTTGCTTTGTAATGACTGTGTTGTAAAAGTAGTGCGTTGTAATGACTGGGTTGTAAAGGTTGTTTCCCCCTCCGCGCTATAACCTGAGCACGGCACCGAAATCTAAGATATATTGAACTTGATTTACTCACAATTGCAAAGCTGCAAACTGCTATCTGAGCCACTAAACTATTCCCTCTCCTGTAGTGAGAACGCAAGTAAATTACTTTCACAACACAGAAAAAATATAATAAATAACTTAAAATGACACTGTGAATGACTTTTTTCTGTCAGCCCCGGCAATGTACCCTATTCTTTAGTTGAGAACATGCAAATTAAAATGATTAAAATCATATCTTTATTAATACTCTAGCCATGCCTCTTTCCTGCTTCTTTCTCAGCAGATACCGACTTTCATTGTCACCACAGATTTAGTTGATTTACTCCTTTATTGCTTAGTAGTGTGTCTAGTTCATGAAGAGCCTGTAATGCAAGGTCATAGAAGTTATTGCCTGTTGGTATTCCCCAGCTTACCCAGCCTACACAATGTCCGTGATGGTGGGGTCCCTGAACCTGCTCCTTTACTTCTTCACGAATCTGCTCCTCTAGGGGTGGGGGACAGAGTGAGTGGGCCAGGGTTCTAGTGCTGGTCTGTTTGGGTTTGAAGGAAATAGAAATGTCCTAAACGTTTAGTCATGACAGGGTCAGGGCAAACAGCAGCTGCATCTGGATGGACTGTTCATTCTAGAAGGAGAGGAATGGCAGCAGTGGCAGGTGATGACTAAATGACAGCTTAAGCTTTGTTTCTGTAAATGCCTACCCACTCCATTCATCGGACATATAATAGGAGAACAACACAGCTTTATGGAGCTGGCTACATTTGTGTTAAATGTCCTGTGGATATTTAGTACCCAAAATCATTAAACTTGTCGTCCTGACCACCTGTCTTCTGTTTTCATCTTTCATCCACACATGTTTCTTGTGCATGGAATTCTAGTGTATAAGCAAATGGTCTGTGGTGGTAAGTGGTAAAAATGGTAGGGTTGTAACCCATATGACTTAATGGGCCATCTTCCCCTGAAAAACGCATAACAACGTTTCTCAATTTTCATGTCTCAGGCTAAATAAAAAGGCAACTTTCCCCCAAAAACATTTGTTTGTTTAGACCAAGGTCCTCCAAAGTCAGTTCTAGAGGGCCGGATCCATGCCAGATTTCTAGCATTTCCATATTTAGATAAATGTAGTTGTCTTAAAAATCTGGCATGGATCCAGCCCTCCAGGACCGACTTTGGAAAACCCTGAATTCTAATCTAGACCCATGGCTTTTTCTAGTCCGGCAATACAACTGAATTCTGGTTGTCCCTGCCTTGCAATTCCAACAAGTGTGTGCAGCATAGTTCCAACACTGTATTGTAGTGATCCTGGACTGGATAGGCAGACTCTGAATGAAGTTAAACACATACAGTACTCGAGTGAAGGTGATGTTGGTGTCATGCTGACTTCTGAGGCAACTCCACCCAGTATCCCAAGTAATAAATCTTGTTCACCTATCATTCATCACATGATTTGATATGAGAGTTTTAACGCAGATCCTATCTAATCTCACACTTTCTTGTAGGATGATCACAGTAACAGTATTATCAGCTTACATCTGTATTATGACATCAAAAATCAAAATACTAAACTGGTGATAACTTGTCCAAAGTGTGGCAGTGTATGAATGGTACTGAGCATTAATGTTTGACCATGTGTGTTTAATGTCTTTTTTTATCCTGTTTGTCATAACATACTATGTATTGTGCTCTAGCCGATATATATACTTCCTCAATTTTTCGCAAGAATGAAGCATTAAGAAAAATACTTATGAGAACACTGCTATCTGCATTTGAATGAATAATTCTCCAGGCATGCTTTGTTGATCTTGCTCTCAAAATATGGGACTCAAGCATGCCTCTGTCCATTTTATTTCTATTTTAGTTATTTATAGAGCGTATGGCCACCTAAAAAGGGTTTCCCAGTGCTGCGGACAGGACCAGTTTTCATCCACAGTGAATTAATCCAACACAGCCTGTTATTATCACCAGGGCTTGAGTTGTTCATGGAACATTACTTCAGCGTGGCGTGGACAAAGTTGAATAGTAAGTGAGGTCCACAACTTCGGTGCCAAATATCTGAGAGAGTGTCCTCCCTCTGAAAGATGACATATCTGAGGAACTTGAGTCCGATTGAGATTAGCCAGGTGCGAAAATCTAGTGGGATGATAAGGAACCAGACGCCTAAGATAGTGTGGTCCCAATCGCAGCAAACTTCTAGGAGTAAAGCAGAGAGCCTTCATTTGGATGTGCTGTGTGATAGACAGACAATGCAAATCCCTTAACTGAGCAGTTGCAGGAGTGTGCCTGGGGAAATGGCCTAGGAGGTATGCAGCCACATTTTGTATCATTTGCAGTCTTAGTAGTGGCAGCTGCTCTGGGGCAGTAGAGGTGAGGCAGGGAGGGGGGATTAAAAAAAATAAAATATCACTTACCTGACAGCCGGCCGCAGCCAGTCCTCCATCCTCGTCTGTCAACTGGAAGCACACAGGCTTCCAGTCTTCCCTAGCCAATCACGACGCTGCTGTCATCCGCAATACAGCAGCATCGTGATTGGTCTGAGTGACCTGGTTCGGTGCTCAGACAAGGAGTGGGAGCCTGTGCATGTTCTCCACTCAGGCTGTACAATACAGCCAGGTGGAGAACATGCTAAGTGTGCATGACTGTTTGGCAGGCCCGAGGTGGCCGGCCAAACTGTCATGCTCACTTAAGTGCACCAACCACGTCTGCACTGCTGGCTGTGATGACAGCCAAGACCCGCCTGCCCCAAAACAGGCTTCAGCACAGAAAAATAAAATGATAATAAAATTGTGTCATTATCATTTTATTTTTACATTTTTGCACTGCTGAAAAGCAGTGAGGCGACGCTCCTCCCCCTTAGCGGTGGAGCCACTGCTGAGTCTTAGTATGGAAGTCTTCAGTAGTGTCAGATAAAGCACACTGCCATAATCAAGGTGGGAACTGATCAAGATTTGCATTATAGCTTTTTGAGTAGATGTTGACATAAGCCTGGGAATCTTCCTGAGGAATCTTAGGAGGCCACAGTAACAGGAAGTCATTATATTAATGTGGTGCTCAAGCCTAAGATCAGTATCCAGCCATAGCCCAAACATTCTTCACAACCTGTTTCCTGCTGGCAGATGCCCAAGTGCCTCTGGCCGCAGGAGGGGCCCCAACGATCTGGCTGATTCTCAATAATAAGAATCTCTGTTTTATTACTGTTAAATTTGAGGCTGTTTGCCCTATCCAGCGAATCATGGCTTCCAGGCATAGATTAGGGTAAAACGGGGAACTATAACCTGAGTCCAAAGACAAAGGTATAACCATCTGATGTTGTCACTGTAAGAGAGTATTGAACAGCCAAAAACTTCCACTATGTCTGCTAAGGGGAAGACATGTATATTAAAAAGCTTAGTGCTCAGCGAAGAGCCCTGTGGCTACCAGCATGCTATAAAACAGGTGGTGGAAGCACGACATTTCTTAGCTACTTGAACTTAACATTTATCTAAGAAAAAGAAAAAAATACTAAGGGCCTCGTCTGTTTTGCCACAACTCTTGAGTCTTCTAAGTAAGACAGTTTGGAGTATGGTGTTGAAAGCAGCACTCAGATCCTATTAGATGAGTGCTGCAGTCCTGCCCTTATCCAGGTCATCTGTACTATGGCAAGGACGGAATCACGATTGAGATGAATGCAGGAGATGTCTGGATTTAAGGTAATCTGAAAGTTATTCGTTAATATACTTTTCTAGAATTGTGGCCTGAAATAGATGAAGGGAAATAGGTTAATAGTCCCTCTTACTTTTGGCACCAATAAAGGGCTCTCAGATTGAAATGAGAGCAGGCTTACCCAACATATTTTTGGGAAAACATTGTGTCTGAAGGCTATGGCACAATACATAGGTGTTTGTCCCCGGATGCCACACTGATTTCCATAATCGAGGACTTTGCCAGCGTTTGTTCAGCTATTTTGCTAGCCTTAGCTGTAAAATATTCTACTTCTACTCCCTTCCTTCATCGGTGGTTCAATGTGGCGTTTTTGACAGCACATAAGCAGTTGAAGGTAGACCTTAAATCTGTATAAAAAAATAGGGAAACAATTGCTAATGCACGTCAAGCATTTAAAGCCACTTTGATGCCAAGGAAGATTTAATTGACAAATGAAGCCTGGTCTGGATTGCTGGCTGCGGGAGGGACACCAGGCGATTTTGGGAGGTTGTGACCAGCCTGATTTTTACTGAAGGGCCATCCTCTAATGTTGATTGTTTAATCCTGGAGACGTCATGGGTCACTCACTTGTCACAAGTTTTTAATTTTTTGAGTAATGTCAACAATCAACAGGATCTTGGGATGCCTCCCTCAAGGAAAGACAGGAAATTGGCCCTCAAGGTTAGCCAGTCCATCACTGTGAAGAACGTCTAGGTGGCTATTTAGCATAACCAGTGTAGGGAAGCCCCAGGGGCTGAAGGAGTTCCTATATATCTGCTTAGAGATAACCTTGATCTCTGGGCTCCAATGCTCAGCAAACTTTTCAGAGCCACTAATATTGGTCCACTTCTTTCCACATGGAAGGAGGCTATTCTAGTACCCATCTTAACCAAAGTCCCTACTGGATTCCATTGTTAAGATCTTGGGTAGGGTTTTATTGCCACATTTAGAGGGCTGAGCTATCTCAAACAACATTCTCTCTGAAGTACAATATGGTTGCCAACAAGGAATGGGTACGGTTCAACAGTGTCTGAACCAACACTCATTATTGGTCCATGCACTAAGTCCCAGAAAGGCTCTTTACACCTAGCCTTCGTGGACTTGTAATGTACTTTTGATATGGTGAATCAGTCCAAGCTATGGGACATGTTGGGGTAGCTAGGGGTAGAAGAATGCCTCGTAACTTTCCCTCGGCGTCTGCACTGGGATACCTTGGTTATAGTCCCAGGGGAGAATGTACCTCTTCCATACATTGTAAAGTAGCTGTCTGTAAAGTGGAAATGATGGTTAGAAAAATGAAAAAACTAAGTTCACTGAATCACAGTGCAAGCAGCAGAAGGACACTAATCAAATGCAATCAATTAGTACTTGCTCCATGTGCCGGAGAAATAAAAGGAAATGAATAATATGGTGTCCAATTCGGAGGCAGACAGAAAATGGTAAGTAATGGGGGAGCTCCAAGTCCTTTTCTGTATACAATTCCTCCTCGCAGAAACAGCGCATGCGTGCTATTAGGCGAGACTGAAACAATTACTGATTGAAATGTTAATTGTCCATTCATTTGGAGCATAGAGATCCTTATGCATTAGGTTCCAACCCATTTTTCAATTTTGCATCTCATCTACTCCAAATCTTTAGATGAAGATCAGTTGCCTAGTCAAAGTGTGAGATGGCCAATTGAACCACAATATTAAAATGATCTGTGAGGCGACAAAATGAAAGGGAACTTTACATTTCACCTTCCATATTACAGTTCACTATCATAAGTCAAAACCTGATATGTGTTTCTAGTCATCAGTCCCGGGGCCCATTTCAAGAACAATCAAAAAGTTTCATTAATATTATAAGTTTACAACCTGCCCTAGACCTAGTCCTACCAGGCCTTTGACCGTCCCTCTTTCAGAAACAGTCAAAATCCCTGGGATGGAGTTAAAAGGTCGCAGTTAGTAACATTAAGTCAAACATCATGACTACATGCCATAAATCATGCAAGAATGTCAGCATAATCAATCATACAGTCATAAACCAGTGAACCTCAGTCTTAAGCCAGTTTGAACACAGTTAATGATCTTTGACAGCACCATCGGATACAGATTTCTGCCCATGTGTAGGATATGAAGGCCCCTTGGGTTGCGCGCAGCAGCTTCTAAGCCTCCTTTGCTTCCAATATTTGACAACCGAGGCCCTTTCCAGCTGTGCCTGGGCTGCAAGTGCCCTGTCTGCTTTGCGACTATACCCTATGGTTCTCTCCATTGCCACCCCCCCCCAATGTCCCAGCCGTCAGACCTCCCAAGGACCACTGTTGTGGCAACTCGTTCGTTTCCGATGGCCTACTGGCTGCCCATTTGTGTTATTGAAGCAGTTTAACTGTGCTGTCTCTGCCACGCTGCCGGTGGCAGCTCCCCCTATCATCACTAGGCTCTACTTCTCTATGAGCAGCCCACCAGGCCCCCCCCCAGTGGCACCTGGGGTGTTCAATAGGAGTCTGTCCGTACCTATACCAGCCAGGCGCACCCTGCTTTTTGCAGCATACCCCAGCATCCTCAGGTTGCTTAGTCTGTGCTCGATGTACTCCCAGCTAGTGCACCATCAAAAATCACTACCTGGTCGTGGTTGTTCGGCCCCTCCATTAGAAGCGGCTATTCGACTGACAGGAATTAATACCTGTCATTACTTATAAGTTCCAGTGCACGCCAATGAATCACATTAGGGCACACATACTCTTTCTAACATCTGCCTTCCATCTACCAATCCTTCATTTCTTCCTTTGGGTTAATGCCTGCTACTTTGTCAGATGTCGCTAGCCCATCCTAATGCAGAGTAAAGTGATAGTTGGTGACTGGCATGCCTATGATTAACCACTTGGGGGGAGGGGTGGGACACTCATCATATCATCAATAGTAAATACCTCATGCAGAAGATATACACTCCAGTTTATACAGAAGATGATGGATTATGTGGTGAGTGTTTTCCTGCAAAATTAAGTGGAAGCCAAGCCAGGAGTAGATTTGCATAATTCTAAAGGCTTTTGATATGGAGCATCTTCTTCCTCATCCCTAATGTACAAACCTGAGACTGGTTCTACACTTTTTCATCCAAAGACATATTCATTCTCCTGTGCAGTCATTGCCCTGGAAGGAGTCACCCCGTCTCCTGGCATTGGTTGATGAGGATACCCCTTCAATCATGAGCACAGGTTTTCCAGTGTCAAGGTACTGCTACCTGCCGAAAGGGGAGGGGCCGTGTGTGTCCACCTCCCACACCTCCCTCATTCCTTCTCCCTAATGCCCGTACATCCTGGAGTCTTTGGTGCGCATTAGCCACGATCCCATTATGGTCCGGCGTAGCCTACCCAGCCCACTCTTCTTACTTAAGTGAGGAGCATAGCTTATTGCCTACAACCATCTCGCTAGCACCTTGGAAAAAATCTCCATCCCATGAGAAATGCATTTTTTGGAATCTCCTTCTCTGTACAGACAAAACTATTATGGAATTCCCTGTCAAGAAAGACAAGCAATGCCCAAGACCACTTGGACTTCTGGAAGAAGAAACAGACCTGGCTCTTACAGTCACACACACAAATAAGGTATTGTCATTCAATGACTGAGGTCCATCCTCACTCAAGTCAATGATTCAATTCTTCATACAAGGGTAGGCTGCATTCCCACACCTTCCCTAATGCCGGAAATTTGCATAAACCATTCCAATATCCAATTTATACTGACAAATGTTGGAATATCTGTGCAGATTCGTAAACTCCTCTGTGGTAATTTTCAATCAAAAACATGCATCCCCTTTGTCTAGCTGCTGTGACCTTAGCTAAACTATAATGTTATGAAAGAAGAGTGTATTGAAGACAACAAAAATGGTGGTGATCTATTTTTAATTTTAACTGTCAATCTAGGTAATACTTTCAAAGTGAAATAAATCATAGAAATGAAGCTTAAGAATCTTTCCATTATTAAGAAAGTAGTGCACATTTTGAGTTCATATAAACTTTAATCTCTGACATACAATTAAAAACAGGAATGAAACATGAAAACATGTTGTCTATGGGCCATTCAAATATCAACGTAATCCTTATGTGAAATATGACAAAAACATTGTCAACAGAAAGGTAATTCATATTTTCAGTCTGTCATTTTGTTCGTTTCTGGAGAAGGTTGGGGTTGAGGTGCATTTCTTTGTTTACATCGACTCATTTGGTTCTTTGCCTGTCTCAGATGCGTTCCTTGCTTTTTAAAACACTGCCTTGATTGACAAACAGTAGGCTACACAAATCTCAACCTTCTGCTGCTTTCTGTCAAAAACATAACACAGGTGCTTTCAAACCTAAATGAAGCGAGTCGTGGCATTCCTTCCTTGTTGTCACAACAGACTTAGCAGCTCCCTCTGATGTGCTGCGCAGCGTTCTCGTTTTAGGATTCTTGTCAGAGATATGCCATCATTTGGCAAGGTATACATAATTTTGCGCGGATTAAGGGATAAAACACAACTCAATCCACTTTAAAAAGCGCGCAAGAGAAAGACATGGATCGGGGAAACAAGAAAGGGCAAAATGGCAGAAATTGAACAGCAAGTCAGCAAGACTGACATGCATGGAGAAATAGGGAATGGATAGAAATCTACTTCTTATATAAAGTGCTAGCAAAATAGAGTACTTTGCAAACATGTATTGCTAAAGTGGGACTTGTCGAACAGCAGCGGGTTCCATATATTCTCAGTTTATTTTTCTGGGGAGGCAGCAGTGCCACCTCAAAGTTGGCACCTCTTATCTACACAGAAAGCTATATATTTATTAGTCACTGAAACAGAAGACATGCATTAGTGCTGTGGAGGAGCTGATGCAAAATGCGGATGCAAATGGTATCGTATGTGAAACTTTATAGCGTGAATATCATCCAAAAATTGCCAGTTCTATTTATCTTGTAACTATTTGTGTGAGCGTTAGGTTTGCAGAAACTGTGATATTAAATTATTGTGATTGCTTGTAAATTGTTGCTACTTGGATAAATTATTCAAATGACTTGTAATTGTAATCCTGGCTCCCTGATATGCCTCAGTAAAAAAATTGTTATCCGGAGATTTTTTATTTTTTATTTGTGTTTTTGGATCCTTCGAGAAGTAATTTAGCTTGGGTAGACATTGCTGATCCAAGCAGAATTTTCCTGGATGACATTTTTAAAAATGAGCAATACTTTGCAGTGATGATGAAATATTTCAGGAACCATGAGACCTACATACTTCATTTTGGTGCCAAAACATAGGTTTTGGGGGTCAAGTAGTGTCATAGAGACAGAAAATAACTCCTCAGAGCAACCCTACTGCCATTTTCAAAAATGGGGGCTATAATAGTGAAAGAAGAGACATATTAAAAATGAAACAAATAATAATGTTTTTTAATTATTTTATCTATAGACCAAACAGTGTTTAAGATCTGAATGTGAAAACGAAGTTTATTACTTCTGTTTTGGATACATTTTCATAGTTTACTTTATTTATTTGTTTCAGCAATCACTCATGGTACATTTGCAGAATGATGAACATTTGAGAAGAGCATATGGACAGGGACATCTCTTTGTAGCACAGGTTGAGCAAGTACATGTATGTGTAAGTTCTGTGGGTAGAGGCTTTAGAAATTTCGTAGGGTTTAGCACCCCATCAATATCTTCCCAACCAAATTCACACAGAACTTTCTCTACATATGCATTGTCCAAGAAGGTCACTTGGCAAGACTGATCTCTTGAACTCACAGTTCCGAAGATCGGCAAATGTGTGACAGTCAGAACTCGTTTTCCACACACGCACAAGATATTTTTCCACGTCTTTAAAGTCACATTCTTCTTCTGTCTTAGCAAATCCTTATAGAAACTTCTCAGGTTCAAAAGTTAAATCTCCAAGCTTTGTTCCACTTTTGCACATAGTGTCATCACCCGCAAGAGTGTGTGCCTTGATAAGAACACTGGACATCGCTGGGTCAAGGTTCTTGTACAGAATATGAAGCAGGATTGAGTGTCTTTTCTCACCTGTTCCATAACTTGCCTATAACTCTGAGAACACTTGACTTGTGAACATTGAAACAAATCTAAGTAGCACAATAATAACATCTGTGTAATTTGCAGTACAATTACTCAATTGGAACCATTTCGGACAGCCCACTCAACATGTGGCACAACACGAAGGTCAGCTTCCTCCAATTTGCTGTTAAGTTTTTGAACAATATGGCCTGTACTTTATGAATATATCTCAGCAGGCACCAACTCTTCATTGACAATCATTCCACTTGAAATATTTGGAAAATCAGTGGTCTAAAGCATCAGCAATGTTTTGGCAAATTAGCATCTCCAAGTTCATCTTTTTCGATGTTGATCAGAATTTATCAAGTTGCACATGTGTAGGTGTTGAATTTTTAAGGCAGGCAAGGTCAATTTTTCCACTTGTAGACATTTTTCTGATTCTCTCACATTCTTTGACTAATAGTTCAAGATAACTATCAAAGACAATGTTCTGTTCTTGCAAGGTGCACACTGACTTTAATATCTGTAGAACAGTCTGAACATATCTCCTAAGTTTTGCATGGATGAAATCTTGACCATTCCCAATTGTGACATATACTCCATGACAACAGCATTTTTCAATGAGGACACCTATTCAAATTAAAATTCTTCAGGTGAAAGTTCTTTTTTTAGCTCTTGTACGAGTGTGTGCTTCACTGGTTTGGTTGCAGCATCTCCATCCATCGTTTGTTATAAGAAGATCATACAACAGAAAGCCCTTGATAAATTCACCCCTTTCTTTTGCACTATCCATCTCTCTATGTGCTTGCGACAATTGTTTTTTTGTAACCCATTTTGTAGTGGCTGGTGGGACAAAACTCTTACTATGGCAATAAAAACATGAAAGGTGGGCTTTAGTGAATATGTCAAACAGCCGTTTCCCTTTTATTACAAATCTCTCCTGCTTCAGTCCTTCATATAGTTTTGATCCATTTTCCAGGACATGGAGTACACCTGTCTTTCTATTTTTATCCACGTATTGTTTGGCCTCAAAATCGTGTAGTCGCACAGGCTCAGTCATTTCAAAGGGGTTTCCTTGCTTTTGCATGAAATGAAGAAGGCTGTCAACATGTTTATTAAAATGTTTGACTCTCTTTCCTACATGTTCATGGTGAGGAACAGTTTCACAATGGTTTTGAAAACTTTGCAAATATAAAAGATTTCATGGTAAACTAGCCGACTGGCACAGGTAAACTCAGTGGGGCGGGGCAGGGCAGAGGCGGGGTGGAGTGGGAGCCGGGCAGAAGTTGACAGATAACAGAATAGGTATAATTAAATAAATAAATAACACCTATTCCATCGTCTGTCGGCTTCCCCCCTGTAGCACTGCCCTGCCCCCCTAACCTTGCTTACCTGTGCTGGCCGCCACTGAAACTAGCTTCAATTGAGCAACATATTCACTTTTCCATATCTGATCAACAATTCCCTTGGAGCTTTTCTGTGATCTCTGGATCATCTGTTCCGGTTTCATTTTTGGAGCCACAACATTGAACCTTCCCTCTCTGTCTTTCACTACAAAATGGCTTTGGATGAATTTTCTGTAGTGGTATGGTTATTCCACCTCTAGCTTCTTCACTCTTTGCAAATACCAGGAGCCATATCTCAGGTAGTTTATGCAATTGAATTTATGAAACACAGTAATCAATGACTCCACAGTCTTAACGTGCAGCTTTCAATCTCCTCCTTATCAGCATGTACCAAGGGTTTGACTAGAACTATTATGTGTAAAACATTTCCCCAGTACTTGCAAAGTTCTAATTTTTCTTCACATTCTTTGTCAAATTCCACAAACTTGGTTTTCTTATTTAGAACTGAGTGTAGTAAAGATGACATGGCTTTTGCACTTTGTCTTTTTAAAGAAGTGCACCCTGTACCTTGTTCATTCCTGAGATAAGATATGCAAAACCTAATTTGTTGTTCTTGTTCCAGAAAGCATTCCATCACAATGTTTCTATAGCCTCAGATATGATGAGCATACCTTGTAACAAACAAACATAATGAGTTTCCACTCAGTATTGACTGTATAGCTTTGCTTTCAAAGATTTCAGTCTCAATAAGTGCATTGTCTATGCCACATCCGCTGAGATAACTTTCTGCACATTGCAACGCAACTTTGGTCATGCAGAAAGTTTGTCTGGATTGCTCATAAAAATGTGTGCTATAATGAGAAAAACATCTTCATCACAGAAAATTGGCAAGATAGGCTGGTCTTCAAGCTGAGCACGCTCATTTTGGAAATTTTTAAGAGCTGTGTACACTGTTGCATAGTTTGTGGCTGGAGATGCTATTATTGGTAAAAACCCAACATTCTTCAGTGGGATGGTATTTTGGGAGATCAGAGCATGAATTCTAGCCCACAGAGGAACTGGCTTTTTTCATCCTTCAGTCTGCACTGAATAAGCAATATGATAAATTCAGTTAAATCAGCTTTGCGGACCGCAGCAACAGGTTGAAGAAGATCCATGTCCTCAGCCACTTTGAAACTTTTTGGTAGATTGGGACATGTTGATGGCTAGTAGTGATTTTGCAAAAGAGCAGGTGCTGACGCACCTGTATACCGGGTGCACAGCTATAACAATACTTGTTAGCTATTACTTGATATACATCAAATTAAACAAAATGTGACATTACTTAAATGAACCGCAAGAAATCAGTGCAACATCTCATAACAAAAAGTTATACTCATTTACTTGATGAGTTTTTAAACATCACAAATGAAACAGAATTCGAAACAAAGTTATTTTGTAGAACCAAACATGATGGAAGAATCAAATTAAACAAGTTGATTATCAATCTCAATATTTCGAAAACATCAACAATGAACTTGTAATGTTGAAGAAAACGGCGAAAATGGTTGATGATGCCCAATGCATTTCGGGATTCTCACGAAATCCCTTCTTCAGGGGCCTGTATCCAAAAAGAATGGATATAGAGAGAATATGCAACAATTTGCTGCATACAATGAAGGAACTCGATTTACATAGTTAGTTAATTGATACAACGTACAAGACCAGAGTGGTACTGACACACCTGTACTTGTCAGCACCTGTTCTTTTGCATGTTTCCAAGGTTGGCTACCTTTTCCGGATGGCATGCACATCATGTTTTAGAGCCATTAACATATGCTTACATTACTCATTGTTATAACTACAGTAGTGCGCTGACTTCCTTCGATTTCTACTAGGAGTGATTTTGCACACCTTGGCAAGGCAGTTGTGTTCTAAATTTGCAGCTTCATTTGTTCATGCGTACAGCTGACAGAGATTGTTTTCCAGCAGCTGCTTCACTGGTAAGTACTAAAAAAGCACCATGACAGTATCATGTGTGCTGGATGTTCCAGACAAAGAAGAGCTGGCTTCACAATCAAAAGTATCAAGAGCGGCAATTGTAAATCCTTTCCTGGCATACTGACTTGGAAGTGGTGTGCTGTCGGAGTCACAAGATTTTACTGCATGAGCTGCTATCAAGGTCCTGCTCCGTACTATGTCATTATAACTTCTTGACACATCAATCCTATTCATTGAAATGATTAGCTCTCTACTTATGCACATGTCATAGATCGTGTGGGAAGTCATCATGTTCAGTGGAGTTTTCTTTTTGCTGTGATGTAATTCATAAAATATAATTTGAAAAAGAAAGTACATTAGCCCAGCATAAGACTGTCGGTTAATGGGATTGTCTTCCACTTCTTTGCTTATATCTTCAAAGCCATCGTCAATGTTTGTCGGCGTCTGTTTCAAACTCAACAACTTTAGTTTGTAACAGTTTTGCTTTGTTGATATTAAACAATGATGTAATAATTGTTAAGACATCAGGCATTCTTGAAGACTCTCATGATTGCAGAGCTCTGAGGCATCACAAAATGTGTCATTAAGTTCAAATTCGAAATCTTTTAGGACATCTCTTTAAATGGTTCCTGCTGATTTTACTACATCCTGTGATCTTATTTTGACAGCAAGAACAAATCCACTGAGAACACCATAAGCGGCTCATTTTTTTTGACAAAAACAAATTATGTCATTGTACATTCTCGCCAGGAAAAATCTTAATTTCTTCATTATGGAACAATACAGTTTCATCAATGTTGACCATTATTTCTCTGATCTCACTGATTGTAAACCCGTAGCATGAGCTCAAGAGTGGCTTTAAAACTAAATTTGCTTTTTCAAAGAATGCAAACTTAACTGAAGGCTGGCTATTATGGTGCTGCTGGAAGCTCATTGTGCATTCATATTTTCGAATGTATGCACACATGTAGTTTGTGTGGGCATATAAATCCGCTGCAAATACATTCAACTCACTGTTTAGATCAGCTACTTGGCTGAAAACTTCATCTTGGAAGAAATTATCTGCAGATAAAAACAGGTTTGCCCTTTCAGACTCACATAATCTGTACTTTATTCTTTTGTCAATCCCTTTGTCTCCTGTTCTGGCTAAACTACAGAAAACACATTGAAGATCCTCTACTTTCTGATCAGCTGTTGGAGGTGGATGAGGGATAGCCGTCGATCATCTAAGTGGATAGGCACTGGGTTCGATTGTCATCGCTTTCTCAAAAGACCTGGGTTCTTGTAGTGATTCAGAGGTTTCTGCTATTTTTTGACAATATTTTTCCAAGATTTTTTCCATTGTATAAGATTTTTTCCATTGTATAAGACTTGTAGCACTTGTTGTTACAATAATAAAATATTTGATCCTCTTCACCCATCAGTTCCAATCTTTGATGAACTTCATCCTTCCATATTTCTGCAGCATCTCAAACTCTCTTCTGTCCAGCCACTGTTGATGTTAGCTTTTCTTTCAGATAATTTTGACATATAACACATTTTTCTTTGTTGTAGGATTCCTAAGATTTTGTAGTTAGCAGCCCTCTGTCAGGAGGTAAAAATCCTATGCTACCACCTCCTTCACTCGTGTTTATGAATTTGAATCACCGGAAAACCTGAAGCAAAAACAATATTAAACTTAATTACCAATTACCGAACCGGGAACGGAGACTGGCGCTTCAGTTCTCAGCATTTATTGCCAAAAGAACCGACTAAAAGTGGTGCAACTGGGGGGGTGTGGCTTGGTGCCCAATGGTGATGGTGGTGCGAGGGTGAAGCTGTCCGGTGAGTCCTGGAAGTTACCACGCTTCCGGACCGTCCTGTGACCTTCTGAACACATTTGCTAGCAGATGAAGGTCAGGTGAAGCTATGGGACCCTCGGAGCCGTTCCTTACAACATGCAAGTAATTTTATTTTCCAAACGTTGCTCCTAGCCGGTCGCTTATTTTCACGGCCGCCATTTAGAATTTTGACCGCGATCGCGGACTTTTCATATCTGGAGCCGAATGTTATATTTAACATTTTTTGGTGTACCTAATAAACCAGCCTTTGGACACTGCATGATTTTTCTTCCAACCATTGAGATATGTTGTTAAAAAGTGCTGCTATAAGACTACTGTCAGCTTTGTGGAGAATGTGCTTGGCGGCCATTTTGAGATCCCTAGTGAGCCCTCACAGAGAATACCCCTCTTTATTTTTTCACTGTTGACTGCAAATAAGCACAAAGGGTAAATCAAAACTTTTATTCATGTTTTTTTGATGCACCCAACACACTCTAGCTTCTGGAAATTGTATGTTTTCCCTTCAGAAGATTGGGGTACGATGTCATATGTTAGTAGTCTACTGAAGCATATGTGGCGAATATGTTTGACGGCCATTCTGTGATTTTTCAGTGAGCCCTCACAGAATTCACTTTTCTTCGTATTTACATTATTGGTTGAAAGGGGGAGTGCTCGGTCAGCGTTTTATGGGCAGAACAAAGGCAAATCGTTTTTCCTCTTCCAAAAAGCATATCTTTATAAAAAATTCAAACATTTTCACTGAATTCTCTAAGTTTGAAGACTCTTTATTATCTTTGTCTCAGCATTCAATAACAACGATGGATCCTCCCTGTAAAACTTCTGGGAAATCCGTTACCAAATGTCTCAAACAAGACCCTCCTTCTCCACCTAAGTCAGCTTCGCCTGTGTCTATGGAATTGTTGCTCGAGGAAATTAGGGCTCTTCGCCCCCTCATGGAAGAGACTAACACCAAGGTGCAAATTTTAACGGATAATTGGTCTCAACTAGACACGAGGGTCCTTGCAGTCGAGAATACTGTTTCTTCCTTTAAAAGAGACTTGTGTAACTGTTTCCCAATTACATTCTCAGGTTTCTACATTGCAAAAACAGGTTGAGGATCTTGAAAATCGCAGCAGACGGAATAACTTACGTATCTACGGCCTGAAAGAAGGTCTTGAAGGATCAGACTCACTTACTTTAGGTCATTTCTCCCTAAATTACTTCACATGCCAACTATACTAAATATTCAACGAGCTGACAGGCTAGGTCGCACTCCATCTCCTGCTGCTCCCACACAAAGACCAAGAGGAGTCATCTTATACTTCTTGGAGTATACAGATTTGTTGAAAGTACTCTAGGGAGTCAGGGCTTCTTTATTTTTCTCACAGAACTATGCTAAAGCTACTGGTAACAGACGTAAGGCTTTCCTCAACATGTGATCTGATCTGCGTTCCATGGGAGCCAGACATGGCCTTTTTCATCCGTGTCTCTTCAAAGTTAAGTATAACAACAGAACAACATCGTACGAAGATCCAACATGTCTACAGAGATTCACAAACTCTTGTAAAACAGATGTTATGGATTCTTCTGGGCCTTCTTCTTCTTTTAATAATTGATTGAATGTCATTTTCTTCACAGGGGCGTATTGTTGAAAATAACTTAGGATCCGACCTGACTGCTGTGCCCACTGCTGTTTCGTGCTCCTGCTGTCTTGAGGGTCTATCCCCGCCGCCGCGTCCCTTTCCATCGGCGCGGCCGCAGAGCGGGAGGGACCACCAACCCCACGATCCCTTGCGGCAGGAAGCCGTTACTGACTACACCTATTTGGCGCCAGGAGGCGTATAAACTGAGAGGACACTCCCGGCCGAGCGGGCGTATTGTTGAAAATAACTTAGGATCCAACCTGACTGCTGTGCCCACTGCTGTTTCGTGCTCCTGCTGTCTTGAGGGTCTATCCCCGCCGCCGCGTCCCTTTCCATCGGCGCGGCCGCAGAGCGGGAGGGACTACCAACCCCACGATCCCTTGCGGCAGGAAGCCGTCACTGACTACACCTATTTGGCGCCAGGAGGCGTATAAACTGAGAAGACACTCCCGGCCGAGCGGGCGTATTGTTGAAAATAACTTAGGATCCGACCTGACTGCTGTGCCCACTGCTGTTTCGTGCTCCTGCTTTCTTGAGGGTCTATCCCCGCCGCCGCGTCCCTTTCCATCGGCGCGGCCGCAGAGCGGGAGGGACCGCCAACCCCACGATCCCTTGCGGCAGGAAGCCGTTACTGACTACACCTATTTGGCGCCAGGAGGCGTATTAACTGAGAGGACACTCCCGGCCGAGCGGGCGTATTGTTGAAAATAACTTAGGATCCGACCTGACTGCTGTGCCCACTGCTGTTTCGTGCTCCTGCTGTCTTGAGGGTCTATCCCCGCCGCCGCGTCCCTTTCCATCGGCGCGGCCGCAGAGCGGGAGGGACTACCAACCCCACGATCCCTTGCGGCAGGAAGCCGTTATTGACTACACCTATTTGGCGCCAGGAGGCGTATAAACTGAGAGGACACTCCCCACGTCGCGGGACTGCGCGCGGGCGGCGCCGGGCTAAGCCCGGGCAAAGGGCGGGCCCTCTGTGGCCCTCAGGGGACCAAAGGAGACGGGACGGGCCACCCCCCTGTTATGCCATACATCAGCCCGGACCGATATATTGAGGTGATTACGTAAACTTTGTCATTGGTTACCTGTTTGTTCGTGAAGGGCTGAATAACTGATAAAGGGGTGCATCACTCAGTCATTTGCCTAGTGCGATAGCCTTTAGTTGCCCATTTCGCACAAAATGACTAAATCTAGAAAGACTCCGGTAGCAACAAGATCAACAACTAGAGTTAAAAATGCTTCATCTACACCATTACCAACACTTACGGCAATAGACTTAATGTTACAAAAAACGATAGGTGTAGTTGCTGACGCCATTCAAAACACAGAAAGGCGTCTCTCAATAACTCCAAATATGTGTTTTCCAAATCTTAACTTACACACAACTGCTAATAACCTAACTATGGAGTCCTCTTCTAACACCGAGGACTCACTTCTAGCACAATCTTTCACTGGTTTACCTAGTGCCAAAAGTTGCTTACATAATACTTCTTTAATCTCACCCGTGCCATCGATTAGCATAGAAGGAAGCCCCGTGCCTGTTACTAACTGTGGAGATAATGTATGTCTATCTTACCCAGGAAACTTACCATCAAATCTTCCTGGGGAAGTACTCTTAGATAGCTTACCCTTAGTTAACAGTATACTAGCAGCTACCTCACCTCCCCCAAAAAAGCTGAAACGTCGCTATGGTAAAAAAACAAAATCAATTGTGCGGAAAACTTATAGACCGCTAGGAAATCACAAACCCTCAGCAAAAGACGTCTGGCAAAATTTTAGACTGGCCAAATTAAATAGAAAAAATCCTAATGCAAGTATAAAATCTTCTGAGCAAGATGTATTACTTTCCAAAGAAAAACAACAAGAGGATATTAAAACCTTAATAGACCAGTCAAGCCAAACCGATAGGATGGGTATACCAGAGGAATTACATCTAACGGATCTGGAGCAGCTATTTAGTTCCCTTCTTCAGCCTTTAAGAGATAAATTATGTAGTATTGAGCACCTTTTTGAGAAGTTTGAGAAACCCCAGAGTAAGGATTTTATTAGTATGCCCAAATCTCTTACTACTTCTATACAGATTGACGACACAGAAACTGTCGAGCCTAACTATTTATCCTCCTCTTCTTCAGGTGAAATGGCCCATAATGAACCAAAACTACCCCTAAGTGAAAATACCGGAATAATAGTAGCATCGACTGCATCGACTGTGTCCACCACTACAGTCGACCCATAGTGGGTTGTGATGATAGTGAATGGGCCACGGAAGGCTTATCTCCTGCCCTACCTGTTGTCCTGGCTGGACCTGAAAGACCCATGTTAATAGAAAATGTAGCTACTAATATTCAATTAGTGCAATCACCTAAGCTATGTCAACAAAATAAAAAATCCATCCATATGAATCTCCCCCCTGAATCTTACCCATACACTATAGTAATGATAGGTGTTCCACAACTAGAAAAGGGAAAGGTTGAGAGATATGGGGATCTGAAAAATAAAGTTAGCCATTGGTTAACCGCACACAGACCGATCCCTTGCCATATTAGTGGTAAAATATCTAACGTCAGGAGGGTTGATTGGGTGGGCCATAGATATAAATCTACTGAGGGTGATTGCATTGTTGTTACCTTTAAGGATACTCATGCAGTAAAGCACATTACCAGTTGGAGGGAAGGTCCGATTAATAGCTTGATTCGTACCATGGATTTAAGTTATTTTTATCCCCCAAGTGCATATAGTTCTAATAAACCGTTTTCAAATCCTAATAGAGAACAGGTGGCAAATTATGTTAACCGTAATTCATACCACAATGATGTTATACCAATGAACCATGCTTCTTACACCACAAGTAACTACATGCAGTATAGGACTGATGTCTCAGGGGAGCTTAGACAGGGTAATTATCCAACATCTCATTATGGAAAATGGATGGCCCCACACGGTTTGCATTATCGCCGTAATCACGTTCAAAATAAACATCCTGATATCGGCTATAATGTACCTATCTCAAACAGATTTGATGCCTTATATGAACAGAATGACTTGGAGGGGGTTGATTGACTGCATGATATAACAGTCACATCCAGATATACTGATTACAAGCCTAGCACTTCAATCCATGGCAATATCGAGCTCACACAAGTTGTAATCCCTCCCCTCTTAACTGCTGATTCAGTTAGTAATAAACACATTGAGTCAGATTTAGTCCTTTTAAGAGACAGCCTTACACCAGCCGAACACGAGCACAATAGTATACCGCACCCTCTGCCTGAAACCTTTAACCCTAATTTTGCCCCTGTAGAACCAAATCCTCCTGCTAAGGAAAACTCGGGAGTTATACATGCTGATCAATCAAATTGTTTATTTGAACTTTCTCCTATTGAAGTTTTCACTGATATTGTGACTGATAACGCCTATAACGTGAGTTTAGTCTCGTGGAATGTAGCAGGTTTGGCCGATAAAATAAGTGATCCTGCATGGTTGGCATTTGTTAAAAAACACGCCATTATATGTCTCTAAGAGACATGGTTGGTAGATAATAATGTTTTTATTGAAGGATACCAAAGTTTCACTAGACCAGCAGTCCCCTCATCTAGCGGTAGAGCAAAGGGCGGTTTGGCTATTTTTATAAGCCTGGCTCTGTCTTGTATTATACGTAACCGACATCATGTAAATAGAAATGTCCAAATACTTGAATTTAAGAGAGGCAAAAATGACCTGACTTTGATCAATTTTTATAACGCTATATCCACTCAAGGGGATTGTAATATATTGTCTCTTAAAGAAATGTTGACTGATGGTGCAGGTGTAATGCCATGTAACTTATTGATAGCAGGAGACTTTAATGTACACCCTTGTGGCAACCCACGAGTTACTCCCATGGGGTCTCTTGGATGTAACAACGTGAATGGTTTTAATTTTAACCACACTAGGTGCGGTCTTCTCCTAAATGATATGTTAAATGAAAATAATTTGTCTGTAGCTATGTCTATGGTACCTGAGGCCAAGGTTCATGATGTTCCAACATTTAAAGGTTCAAGCTATGGGTCTTTTATAGATCATATACTCCTATCTACAGACCTTGCTACCATGGCTTCTAGTTTCACTATCCAATCGAACATTTTTAGTGATCATAACCCATTAACTATTAGATTGGGTGGGGGTGTATTTGAAATACGAAGGCACCATGAAGACCAGGGAACCTTAAAATGTATAAATGGAAAACGTCGCTTGAAATGGAACCTGGTAAATCAGGAAAATCTGTATAACGAAATTAATAAGTTATGTGGCCAGGAACTTGCGGCTTGTGTATTAACATCTACCTGTCCAGAGCAAACCATAGCCATTTTTGAGGTTGTGGTGTCCACTATAGGTTCCATGCTGCTAGTTCCAGTGAAGGGGCAAGCCAGAAATAATCCTAAATGGTTTGACCATACCTGCTCCACGGCAAGCAAAGATTTAAGAAAAGCA
This sequence comes from Triturus cristatus, assembly GCF_964204655.1. NCBI lineage: Eukaryota > Metazoa > Chordata > Amphibia > Caudata > Salamandridae > Triturus > Triturus cristatus. Next base: position 978,535,044 of record NC_140587.1, read on the forward strand.
TTAAAAATTAAACCTAGAGATTCTGGCCTAATTAAAAAACTCCGATTGATTTATAAAAAAGCACTCGAAAGATGCAAAAAGGAAATTAAGGCCCGTACGTGGGAATCTCTGCTCGACCCCTCAACTCTGGGTAATAGTAGCAAATTCTGGGAAATTATCAATAAACCTTTATTTGATAATCCCAATGATATCGCTTTAGGTACTAATATCCCAGAGGAGGACTGGATTAATCATTTTAGTGCAATTTTTATAAGCAACAAGCAACAGGTAGAGCATGATTTTTTAACTTCAAGGGTGAACTCTCTGTGTTTCTCGGACAACGAGGTAGAAAAGGCCATTCAAGGGCTAACTGGTAACAAGGCACCAGGCCCGGATGGTTTACCCCCGGATCTTTTTAAATCCAGTACTTCACTTTGGGCCCCTGTACTCACTAATGTAATAAACGCAGCTACGATTTCGGGCTGCCCAAAGTCTTGGGGGCATTCGACTATAGTTCCTGTGTTTAAAAAGGGCGATCATAGTAACCCATCATGCTACAGGCCAATTTCATTGATTAACTCTGTAGCAAAGGTAGTAGGGGGTGTAATCTTGAATAGATTAACAACATGGGCACATGAGAACAAAATCATATCCCCCAATACAATATGGATTCAGACCTGGACATTCAACAGTAACCCAGTGCCTGAACCTATATCTGATTGTAGGTAAATATACCTTGGCCCGGCAGGGAACTATTCACATGGCTTTTATGGACCTATCGTCCGCTTTTGACTGTGTGGACAGAGGTAAATTATGGGACATTATGTTAAAGATGGGCGTCGAGCAGAATATAATTCACTTATTGGCAGATCTGCATTCTGACACAAGAGCAAATGTCCGCTATACTCAAGATCTGAAAGTGACGGGGGACATAAGAATTAATCGGGGTGTCAGACAAGGATGCATCCTGGCCCCATTCCTCTTTAACCTGTATATTAATGAGTTAGAGGATAATTTGATAAGAACAGGTGCGGATTATCCCTATATAAGTCGAAGAGGTGTCCCGGTTCTGCTCTACGCAGACGATGCTGTCCTGATTTCAAGGACAGCAATTGGTCTCCAGACACTCTTAAATTCATTTTATCTTTTTATGGAGTCTCGAGGCCTTAGTATTAATAACTCTAAGTCCTTTGTTATGAAAATTGGCCAGGGTTCACGAAAACCAAATTCCTTCACTATAAATGGGGAAAAAATTCCAACATCCAAAACCTTCTCATACCTCGGCGTCCTTCTTGATGATCAGCTATCTTGGGGCCCAGCAGTTCTTAAAAAGAAGGGCGAAGTGACTCGCGTTAACGCAGCCATATTTGGATTTGCGAGAAAAATGGGCAACAGCCAGGTGGCTGCTTTGCTCAAATTATATCAAGCAAAGAGCGTTGCCATTGCTTGTTACGGTAGCGAACTTTGGGGCTACGGCCAGACGCGAGACCTAGAGGTTACAGAAAATAATTTCTCAAAGAGGATTTTGAGGCTGCCAAGGGGTACGGGTAACTTCTCGGTTCATGAGGAGTTAGGTGTACCCTTTCTTAGCGATAGATTAGCAGCAAACCCCATACTCTGTTGGATGAACTCTTGGCTAAATAACGATATACCTCTTACCCACGACATATTAAGAGAAGCCCTAACTTGGGATGGCAGGTTCAAGGTCCCATGGTTGAAATACATAAAAGATTGCCTCACTGAACTCGGCCGACCAGACCTGTTTTTTACCCCAATTACTATAACTAAAACTGACGTTACATTTGTGAAAAAAGCATTTATGACAACCAGGTACTTTGCCCGGGAGGAGGGTGAGCTTTTGAAAGATAGTGTTAGGAAACACGCCCTATTAAAAACATGTCTACACTTGGAACCGTATTTATCATGGCCTATGTCTGGCTATGATCGTTTCTTGCTGACAAGGTTCCGTTTTGACTTGTTCCACCTCCTACTGGCAGTACCAAGAGGGACCCATCGTGGGCAAGTGCTGCCTGCTTGCGGCTGCGACGGAAAGTCTCCGCAAGATTTGGCGCACTTTTTATTTGTTTGTTCCTATTACTCAGTACCTCGAAGGTTATACTTAAAGCCCTGCCTAAAGAAACTAAAATTCACACAGATTAAACCAGCACTTTATTTCCTTCAACTTTTGAATTGTGACTGCACTTTATATATATGCAGTTTCCTAAAATTAGCTATTTCTTTTAGGAAAAGCATGGAGGGATAATCATGCTGCTATTTATTGTTGTACCCATTAATGATTTTTTAATTCTGCACAAACTATTTATATTCTTAACTTGTTTACTCTGCCTGTTGCCCTTATATGCTTTTACTTATAATGTTTACGTAATTTGCCTGTCTTATAAAAGAATTGGATAGCTCTTTTTTAACTATTTACGAAACTTATTTATAAATGTATGTTTATGTACTGTGCTTTTATGATTGTTAAGATTACAATCGAATAAAGTTATTTGAACTTGAACTTGAACACAGGTTGCCCAGATTCTGTACACTTTCTCATAGTATCCTATTACTTTTGTATTGATTCTTTATAGATTTTGTTACACCTAACAAAGTTACATTTTTTTTGTATGATGCTCAATGTTATTGTTGATATTCTTGTTATAGATTGACCCACTATATATTCCATTTGTATGTTCTAACATTATTCTAATCTTTGTTACTTATCGTCTCCACAGCGTGTCTACCCCTGTATCGTGGTTTCTCCTCGTTTTTTAGTTTGGCTGACCCCGGTTGTGTTGCCTATTCCATGTGGCTCCATCCCCCCTCCTGTGTATCCTTGAGTCGTCCATTTGTAGGTATGTTACCCCCTTGCATTTTCTTATGTATGTTATTGGTACTGTCTTTTGATTTTTATTTTGTTTTGTTTGTTCAAATTTTCTCTTTTGTAAGTGTCTCCTGTCTTTTCACTTCTTCTTATATTTCTACATTTACCACTTTTTTGGTCATTACAAATTTGTTTACCTGGTTTTTTCTTTCTCTTATCCTTGTATGCAACTTCCTTTCTTCGCTCTGGCCATTTGATCTGTTTGTCATTTTTCACTCTGACGTCGACTTACTTATATACCTTCCAATTTTCCTCTTTCGCATTCTATATTGTTGTCACATTGAATCGGTCTTCTGTTTTACATTTTTAGTTCACTTTATTTTTAATTACTCATGTCTTTAAAATTGATCACATGGAACGTTAAGGGTTTAAACTCTCCTATCAAAAGGCAAAGAATCTTGTCCCACTTAGCCAAATTGGATGCTGATATTGTATTATTGCAAGAAACTCACCTCTCGGATGTTGAATCATTAAAGTTAAAAAGAGGTTCGGTGGGGGAGGTTTTTTCTCCCCAGTGATGGCAAGCCAAATGGAGTAATGATTCTTTGCCGTAAATCCTTTTCTTTCTCACTTGTATCCCAAGAATCAGATGTTGATGGTAGATGGCTAACTGTTAAATTGTCTTTGAAAGGGGTTCTGGTATCTCTTCTAAATGACTATGCCCCTACTTGTGGTGAACCCTCTTTTTGGCCCACTCTGGCCAAGCAAATCACTCACTGCATAGAAGATAATTTTATTTTAGCTGGTGACTGTAATAAGATTTTTGACCAGTTTATTGACCGAACTTCCAGGGTATCTTTCGTCCCCAACAAACCACATAAGTCTTTTGTTCATGCTATTACTCAGCATAAACTCTTGGATGCTTGACATCTCTGTAACCCGACCACTAGAGAGTACACTTGTTATTCCCCTTCCCATCATACTCAATCAAGAATTGATTATATATTTGTTTCTCACACCATTTCGCAAACTCTCTCGCATGCAGAAATAGGTTTATTTTTATTGTTCGATCATGCCCCCGTCACAATTGGCATCGACATTATACCTAAAGTTGTAGGTTCCAGAAGATGGCGTTTTAATAATGCCCTCCTCCTAGATCCAAAGTTTATTACCTCCTTCACTGCCTTTTTTGAAGAGTTTTTTTAGACAAATCAGACCCATTCCATGCCTTTTTCAACTGTATGGGATGCATTCAAAGCCTTGGCGAGAGATTTTATAATAGGCTTTGTTGCAAAGAAACGAAAACAATCCTGTAAATACATTAAGGACCTCCTTCAGGATATGAAGAGACTGGAGCATTCTTATTACACTACGCACTCGAAGGATTGTCTCACAGCTTTCATTAATGCCAAAATGCAATTTAATAAGAAGTCAACGGAAGATGCCTCATTGTATCTGTTTAAGTCTAGCGCAACATTTTATGGGGGTAAAAATAAAGCAGGGAAAATATTGGCCACTTTTTTAAAAGTTAAGCACAACAAACTAAGTATTGAATCTATTTATGATGATCAATCAGATTTAACATTTAAAGATGCTGAAATCTTGAATGAATTTTCTAATTTTTACAAATCAATATATGTTTCTGAAACACAACCCTCTGATCATTCCTTATTGCATTTTTTCTCCAATATCCCAAAAACGCAACATACTCTGCCGGATCTATCTTCCCTGGAATTAGATCTAACGTACCAAGAACTATTAAAAGCTCTTCAACACCTTAAGAAAGATAAGGCACTGGGTCCGGATGGCTTCACTGTCGAATTTTATCAGCACTTCTCTAAACTTGTAATGCCTAAATTACACTCCCTAATAAATTCCTTTAACACGTTAGGTGGCTCATCGGGTTCTTTCTCGGAAGTACATATTTGCCTTATCCCCAAAGAGGGTAAAGATCCTAAGCATTTTTAAAAATGATAGGCCTATATCCTTGGTTAACATTGACTACAAAATCTTCTCCAAAGCATTAGCTATAAGATTAGATTCTTACTTACCTGATCTATTGGGAAAAGAGCAATCTGGATTCGTCAAGTGTAGATTCTTAACTGATAACACACAACTCCTTTTTAATGTCCTATCTAAATCATCCCATCTAAAACAATCCCTTGCTGCAATAGCATTAGATGCCAAAAAGGCGTTTGATAGAGTTGAGTGGACTTTTTTGTTTTATACCCTCAAATGGTTTGGTTTTGGCCCTAAATTTACATCCTTAATTTCTCTTCTCTATTCCAACCCTCATGCGGCTGTCTCCGCCAATGGTTTGGTTTCCCCATTCTTTGATTTGAGGAGGGGAGTTCACCAAGGATGCCCTCTTTCCCCGTTCCTTTTTAATTTGGCTTTGGAACCTTTTCTTTATAAATTACGTCAAAACCCAAATTTACATGGTTTTCAAACATCATATTTCCATATTAAACTTGCAGCTTATGCTGACGATGTTTTGCTCTTTATATCAAAACCAAGCGAATCAATCCCTGCCTTTTTGGCGGAAGTACAAGCTTATTCTAATATATCTGGTTACAAATTAAATAATGATAAATGTGAGTTTCTGCCCCTAACTAAGTATACTTTTAAGTCAGAGTTTAGTACTTCCAACTTCACTTGGAGTCCTAATCACATTAAGTATCTAGGATGACATGTTACTTTCTCATTATCAGACACAGTAACATTATGCATGAATAAATGCATACAAAAAATTTCGGAACTAGCCACTAAATGGCATCCCCTCTATTTATCCTGGTGGGGCCGCCTGGCTACAATAAAGATGATTTTGTCACCTATAATTCTATATACCATCTCCAATATCCCGGTCCCTATTCCTACAATTTGGTTTTTTTTTCTTCCAATTTTCTGATAAACGTACATAACAGTCGTCACATCCAAGACAATTTTGCAGGAATAATACAGTGCGAGGATCTATAAATCACAGTACCCAATACCACACAGTCGAGTGGTCATCCGCACAGTAACATCATATAAACAATGCAAAAGACAAGTCAGCGATTATCTTGGAGTAAGGTAGGGTGATCATGTAGGTATTCTGTAAGAGGCTTCCTACAAAATTTTTAAAGAAAATTAACTCCACTCTCTCTTCCTTCTTATGGAATAATAAAAAGTCTGGCATGTCTCTACTTAAATTAACTCGTCCTAAAACAGAAGGGGGGGTTAACCTTCCTGACTTTCAGGCGTATCAGAAAGCATTCCTTTTAGGCCAAGCATCACTTGGGTTGCTTGACCCTACAGCAGATTGTCCTTTATGGACTACAATTGAGCGTCTCTTCTTATGCCCTTTCTCCTTCTATGAATATCTCTCCTTCTCATGCAAACCACAGGCCCTCTCCACTCCCATAATCAAATTCACCTAAAAACTCCTGGAATCTGCAGTCCTCCCTACACATAGTACAATTGATTCCTTCCTCAACTCAAAAATTTGGCATAACAAAAACCTGACTATTCGCAATAAACCGTTCTATTGGAAGACTTGGCGAGAAAAAGGTTGAATGTGGATTCATCGACTATTCTCACAATTGGATTTTTTTGCCTTTTTCCTCCCTTATTCAATTATTTAATTTACCTGCTTCATTTATCCATAAATACAATCTACTTAAGAAAGCGGTGTTGGATCAATACACTCAATTATCTGCCACCCCTACTGCTTCCAGTATCTTAGATCCTCCCTCAAGACTCCACACTTCATTAAAAACCACACACAAAGCGTCCACTATATACAGTTATTTACAAGGTATAGATACTGTTAGGCAGAAATCCAAAATAGAAGAGGCTTGGGAACGAGATGTTATGCTATCCTGGCCATTATGGAATAATTTATGGATCAAAATACGTAAATCGTCCAGAGCAGCCAACATAATACAAACATTGATTTTTGTTTGTAACAGACTTTTATTTACACCGAATGCCTTAAGAAAAAGATTTGTGACTGTATTGGATGTTTGTTGGACATGTTCTTCTCCCAATGCTGATTTATTTCATATGTTATTCTCTTGCCCGACTGCATACAATTTTTGGAAGCAAGTATGGTCTCAAATTAACCTAATTTTTGGAACTAAATTTTCTTTTTCCTTTACTCATATTTTCTTGGGAAGTCTCTCATCTTGCTGGGAGAATGTTTCACTTAATGTTAAAATTATTGATTTGTTATTAGCGGTTGCATTTCAGCAAATTACGGCAAATTGGAAGGACTTCACAAACATTTCTTATAAGGCTTGGCAATAAAACGTCTAGATTTATGGTTACCTGTTACGTTATATCTCGATGCGTGTGCTAGACGATGCGTCCAGCTACAACCATCTCAGCAAGAAGTTCTAAAACCCCCTTGAATCCCCTATACGTTCCTAGATTATTTGTTACTTCAATGTGTATTATGATCCACTTTTATCGTTTTACTCCTTCTATTTGTATTCATTAGTCTGAGTCACATATTTTTATTGCAGCAAATTCTATTGTAATGACATTAATTTATTGTTGTGAATACTGTATTGGCACCTTTATTTCTGTCAATAAAACCTTTCTTTTGAACTTAAAAGCGGTGTGACTACCCTACACCATGGGTCAGGGTTGAATTTCGAATATTACCCACTGAATTAGGATACACCTTATCAGAGGATGCATGCCTCCTGCCTTGGTACCAGTAAGGTTTCTACTGGTCCTCTCTGCAAACCATTGCGGATGTGAGACACGGACACCACATCCCTCAGTTGGTTGCCCACCCTAGTCCTGAGGAAGACCCGCAGGCCAAGGTCCCAAGTACCCTCAGTGCCCCAAGTCGAGTCGAAACATCGACACCTATACCCATCGAACCTGGACCAAAAATAAACCCATTCATGTCGTGCTAAAAACGTTATACACTCTTGGATTGTGTAATATATGTAAATAGACCATGTAAACTATTGATACTCCTAGACCAGGTCACCCAGATTGATATTCCTCTATCAATCATATTGCTGAATCATTTTCTAAATCCTTCTCTCATTTTCACTTGGGATCCTTCCCACTCGCCACACTTGAGCACCCACTTTTTTGCACGATCCCTTGGAGGAACCACTCTGAATTTTTGTTGTTTATAAATATATGAATGCAGTAAAGTCTACGACTGCTCTTCCAATTATGACTAAATAAACTACGTTAATTTAGATATCTTTGGCTGTTGCACATTTTTCTCTGATATGTTTTAAATACTATGAGCAGACATTTCATGAGCTCAAAAGATTGATTTGATATAATTGATTTATATTGCATAAAGGAAAGGTTTAGGATCGTAGTCTTTGAACTTAAGCCTGCCTGCTCGCATCCACATCACCAGGGGATGAGCATAGTAATAATTTTCCAAGACATATTCTGAGCCCTATACTGTGTTAGTGGCGTTATTGCCAGTGGCACACCTACATTTGCACCTACCAATAATCCACTTTCCAACATTTGGTGGCAGCGGTGCAATAGGGACTTGCGTTTCAAGAGTACACCTGTCAGTAAAGTGAATTAAGATTTTTAAAATATCCTCTAAATTGCCTTAGAACAAAACCTTTGAGTTTGATTTTTCGAATTTGGACTAAAACTGTTTTAAATCCATTGTTTTGGTTTTTCCAAATTGTTCTAAGTCTGTGTGCCTAGTTGTTGTGACCCAAAACTAGGGAACCAAGGAGCTGGACCTCGCTAAACTGTCCCAGTTTAGGATGGCTGATCTTAGGGTACAGTGTAGGCTTAGGGGGCTGCCTGCTTCCAACAAGATTAGGAAAGCAGGGTTGCCTAAGTCCCTAAATGCCAGGGCTGGGGTAGCTGAGCAGATACAGTGGGGAATAGGCAGTGTTACCCCGACCCTCACCCGGGAGGTGGGTGAAGATGTTGCCTCTTCTATTTTTTCTGCTGTTAGCCCTGCAGTTCCAAGTGGATGGAGGGCAGGGTCCCCTACTCAGGAACCACATCTGCCCCTTGCAGAGAGACAGCATAAGGCTCAATTAGCTTTGGAGCAGGAGAAATTGGAATTAGCTAAGAAGAAATGGGAGAGGGAGGAGGAGAAAAGAAATGGTGAGAGTGAAAATTAATACGATTTTGAGACGTCCAGGGGTGATGGCCTGATCACAAACTTTCCAAGGGTATAGTATCCAAGTACACTGAGGGGGTTGACATTGACAAGTGGCTAGCAGCTTTTGAAAGGGCCCATAGAATGAGTAGGGTCCACTCTAAGTATTGGGGTGCACTTCTGTGAGAGTTGATTCCAGTAGCTGGGAGGGATAGGCTCCTGACCCTGAAGGGAAAGGATGCAGAATTATAACAGAAGAAGGCATGCTTAGTTAAGAGATTTGGCCTGACTCCAGAGCAGTACAGGTTGAAGGTAGGATGCACCCAGAAATTGAGTTCAAAGTCTTGGGTAGACTTTGTGAACGTTTCAGTGAAGGCACTGGAAGGCTGGATTGTTGGTAATACCGTTCACACATATGAGGGATTGTATAATTTGTTTTTGAAAGAACATATTTTGACTCATTGTGCAGAAGAGAAGTTATGCCAGTATCTAGTGGGCTATAATCTGACAGACCCCAGAGAGCTGGGAGAAGCAGCTGATGAGTGGGTGAGAACCCGGGTTTCCATTCAGAACCAGGGGGATGACCAGAAAGGAGGGCAGGTCACTCCCCAGATCAAAGCCCAAGGGAAAGAAGGCCAAAACCAGAAGGAGTTCTCAAAAGACCCACAAAAACCTGCACAAGGAGTGGGGCCCTGAACCAACCCAAACTGAAAGGGAGGCATATCAGGTAAAGAATGGTAGGTTCTTTGATCCCTCAAAGGTGGGTAAGTGCTTTGACTGTAACCAGCGCGTGCACAAGCAGGGAGATGCTGTCTGCGCCAAGAAGCTCCCCCCTTAGGGGCCATTCACAGGGATTGCCACTGTAAGTGTAGGTATGGAGAGTGGTGCCCCAGAGAGGGGTAATCAGGTGGTGGAAGCAACCTAAGTGTCCATGGGTAGGGGGAATATTGAAACCCTTGCTGCCTTACCTCCAAACATGGACAAGTACAGACAGAGGCCCAAAGTAACTGGGACTGATGTTGAGGCTTTCAGAGACACAGGGGCTAGTGTAACTATGGTCCTGGATGAGCTGGTGCCTCCAGAGAGGTTGCGACCTGGTGAGTTTCACTGGTTGACTTATGCAGACAGCACTATCAAACTCCATTCTATGGCTGTGGTGGATTTGGAATGAGCAGGTGTGACAGGCCCTATGAAAGTAGCTGTGTCAACGGTGCTCCCAGTCCAGTGTTTATTGGGTAATGAGCTTGAAGCCTCTCAGTGGTCAGAGGTGGAGAGAGGACACCATATGAAAATATTGGAGCTCCCTGAGTGGGTATGTGCTGTGACTAGGTCGCAGACTAGCCAGAAGGGAGGGGCTGGACACTTGGACCCTGTAACAAAGGGGGTGACAGTGGGTTTCACAAACTCTACTGGGAAGATTGGCAGCTTTATACCGAGGCCAGAAACCTCAAGGAAGGGGACACCAGGAGGTTGGCGGTGCCCTAGAAGTACAGAGAGTTCATCCTGACTTTGGGTCATGAAATCCCCATGGCAGGATATTTGGGACAGATAAATACATGGAAGAGGTTGGTGAATCACTTCTATTGGCCCCAAATGTCTGAAAAGGTACAGGGGTTTTGCAGCCCCTCTGTCACCTGCCAGGCCAGTGACAAGGCAGGGGCACAACAAAGGCTCCCCTAATACCACTGCCAGTGGTTGGGGTTCCTTTTGAAAGGGTGGGAATGACATTGCTGGTCCCCTGGACCCAACTACTGCATCAGGGAATAGGTATATCTTAGTGGTAGTGGACCATGCCACTAGGTACCCTGAAGCAATCCCTCTTAGAACCATCGATGCTACTGCAGGGGCTAGAACTCTGCTTGATGTGTTCACCAGAGTGGGTTTTCCGAAAGAGGTGGTATCAGATAGGGGCACAAACTTCCTGTCTAGCTATCTGACTGCTATGTGGAATGAGTGTGGTGTCCACTACACGTTCACCACCCCCTATCACTCATAAGCAAATGGTCTTGTTGAGAGATTAAAAAAAAACCTGAAGGGCATGATAAATGGGTTGTCAGAGAAACCTAGGAGGAGATGGGATGTTCTCCTCCCATGCTTACTGTTTGCCTACAGGTACATGCCACAGATAGGGATTGGTTTCAGTCCTTTTGAGTTGTTGTTTGGACACCCTGTGATGGGGCCATTGAGCCTTCTGAGAGAGTCTTTAGAGAAGCTTCTTGAAGAAGCAACGGGCAATGTGCTTGACTATGTGCTAGGCCTGAGATCTAGAATGGAAGAGTACATGTACAAGGCAAACAGGAAACTGGATGCCAGCCAGAAGCTCATGAAGCACTGGTATGATCAGAAGGCTACTATGCCTGAGTAGACTCCTGGACAATTGGTTTGGGTGTTGGAGCCTGTGGCTACCAGGGCCTCAATGGCCAGTGGAGTGGGCCTTATCCATTCTTAGAAAATAAGGGTGAGGTTACCTATTTGGTTCACCTTGGCACCCCCAGGACCCCTCATAGGGTCCTGCATGTGAATAGAATGAAACCCCACCGTGACAGGGCAGATATTACCATGTTACTGGTCACTAATGAGGGTGTGGAGGAGTATACTGAGCCTGTGCCCGACCTCTTCTCCAATAATGTGCAAGGTGGGTCAGTAGAGGAGGTTGCACTCTCTCCCACGTTAACAGAGCAGCAGCACAGAGACTATAAGCAAGTGCTGGAGCAGTTCGCTGGCCTGTTCATTTTACTCCAGGCATCACTGAGTGGTGTGTGCACCACATTGACACTGGTGACAGCCTTCCTGTCAAAAATAAACTGTACAGGTTGTCTGACCAGAGCCAGCATTAAAGCTGAGGTTGCTAAGATGCTTGAATTGGGGGTAATTTAACCATCTGAGAGTCCATGGGCCAGTCAAGTGGTGCTGGTACCTAAACCTAATCCTCAGGGGAGACCAAAGGAGTTAAGGTTCTGTGTGGACTATGGAAGGGTTGCATGCAGTCACCAAGACTGACACTCACCCTATACCTAGAGCTGATGAGCTTATTGACAGGTTAGGGGCTGCAAAGTACCTGAGTACTTTTGATTTGACTTCAGGTTACTGGCAGATGGCCCTCACTTATGGAGCAAAGGAGAGGTCAGCATTCTCCACACCAGAGGGACATTATCAGTTCAAGTTAATGCCCTTTGGCTTAAAGAATGCACCTCCCACCTTCCAAAGGTTGGTGAACAGGATCTTGTCTGGGTTGGAACAGTTCAGTGCTGCTTACCTGGATGATATATCTGTATACAGTTCTACCTGGGGGGATCACTTAAGCCACCCAAGGGAAGTGCTACAGGCCATGCAGCAGGCAGGCCTGACTACTAAAGCAAGGACGTGCCATATGGGGCAGAGTTCAGTGGTGTACCTTGGCCACCTGGTAGGTGGGGGCCATGTACAACCTCTCCAAGCGAAAATCCAAACTATTTTGGATTGGACAGCTCCTGTTACCCAGACTGAGGTCAGGGCATTCCTTGGACTGACAGGGTATTATAGAAGGTTTGTTAAAAATGATGGGACCATTGTAGGGCCCCTAAGAGAACTCACTTCTAAGAAGAGGCCCCAAAAGGTGTATTGGACCACAGAGTGTCAAAAGGCTTTTGACACTCTGAAAGTTGCTATGTGTTCAGCATCAGTGTTGCTGGCCCCTGACTACACAAAATAATTTGTGGTTCAGACAGAAGCTTCCGAACAAGGGATTGGGGCAGTGTTGTCACAGCTAAATAAAGAGTGCCTTGATCAGCCAGTTGCCTTTATTAGCAGGAGGCTTCTTCCCAGAGAGCAGAGGTGGAGATGCCATTGAGAGAGAGGCTTTTGCTGTGGTTTGGTCCCTGAAAAAGTTGAGACTATACTTGTTTGGGACTCACTTTTGTGTTCAAACCAACCACAGGCCTCTCAGATGGCTCAAGCAGATGAAAGAGGAGAATCCCAAGCTGTTAAGGTGGTCCATTTCCCTACAGGGAATGGATTTTACAGTGGAACACACACCTGAGGTTGCCCACGCATATGTGGATGTACTTTCCAGGTTTTTTCACTTAGCTGATGAGGACTACCAGGGTGTAGGTTAGTAACCCATCACCTTTCTGTGTAGCAAAGTCATCCTGTGCCCTGAGCACCCCCCAACTTTTTGATGACTGGTACTGGTGGTAAGTGACTCTGACCGACCCTGGGCTCTGCCTAACCAGGCCCAGGGCCAGTGCTACGCTGAAAACACTTGGAATACAGTGAAAACACCTACATTCACTAGGGTACACTAAGGGTTGGGGTACCCCTGTGATTGGCATGACCTATCCCATAGGGCCCTAGTACATAATAGGGCAGGGGGATTAAAACTACCTATCAGTCCCTAGTATATAATAGGGCATGGCAATTTAGAGGCCAGCAGCCCTTTCTGCACTTGCATATGTGCACTGCTGAAGCCTGAGGTTAGTTTAAAAGTGGCTCTGGGCTACATGACTGCTTTTCAAAAGTAAATTGTTCCCAAACTCGACTTTTGTGTTTGGGACTCATAAAAATGGTTAACCTACAATGTTTGGGCATATTAGGTACCCCCACGGTCTACCCTAGGTGTCCCAGGGGTTTCCATAAGGTGGAACCTTATAAAATGAGTTTTATATGCCCTGGGTATAGTGAAATTGCACATTTCACTCTCCACATTGTGATAAAGTGCTACCCATAATCTACTTTGGTGGTAGGAGCACTGTGGAGGGAGGATCTGCAATATTTTGACATATTCAGAACCCTTAAAGACTCCCCTAGGAGTTCCTGGGGTGGGGGTCCTGTAGATATATGTAGCATACTTATAAAATATGTTTTTATAAGCCCCGGTGCTGGAAAAATGGCCCAAGTCACTTTTACCATTGCAACCTTGCTGCTTGCTGCTGCTGCCCGGACGATCTGGAGTCTTTGCCTGCCGTCGTTGGATTGTGCCCCGTGCTGAGGGGAGGAACCTGCATCTTGCCGGACCCGCTGCGCGGGTCCCGCTGCGCTAGGAGTCATTGTGGGGAGGCGAGCTGAAAAAGATCTGAGTCCTCGTGAACCAGCAGGGTTGCGAGCAGCGAGACCAGCAGGGACTCCATTGCCCAGGAGTCCCTGCGTGTCACACCTGTGGCCGCTCTCCCTGCCGGCCACGCCCCCCGACACCGTAAAAGCAGCCCGTGTTAGAAACACTGCGGGAAACCTTGCTGCTTGCTGCTGCTGCCCGGACGATCTGGAGTCTTTGCCTGCCGTCGTTGGATTGTGCCCCGTGCTGAGGGGAGGAACCTGCATCTTGCCAGACCCGCTGCGCGGGTCCCGCTGCACTAGGAGTCATTGTGGGGAGGCGAGCTGTGGAAATATGGATTTTTCTGGTCAATTATGTCCCCTATCTTGGACCCCAACGGTTCTATGTGCATGTTACAAGTACATGTATGTTCCCTCCAGTTCCAGTTATGAAGACGCAAATACATGTGCGTCCACCGTTAACATGTCCTCTTTTAGATCCGCCATGAATGAGCCGGATATTCCATTCCTAAGTACGAAAGGCCACCGCCTTTATATGGTTCACTTATGCCATTTTACAGTCCAGGCAAGTAGGCCCTGATTCTGTCATCAAGCTTTTCCTGCTCTCTACCTCTGAAGCTCCAGTCCGAGCCTGCATCTGTGACCATGAACTTTGTCTCATCCTCTGCGCGGCTCACGATGCCTGACATCAGCTTGCTGCCTGCCAAGAACTGTATTTCACCTTCGGAAATTATCTGCTCCGCTCCCTGCCCAATGCATTCCTGTCTAGTAGCTTAAAGTAAACATTCTGCCAGCTACCGAGCAAAGGCCCGGCTTCTCTGTCTTTATGCAAGTAATTCATAGCCCTGTTACTATGGAAGATTCCTGCCCTCGCATCTAGTGTAGACACTTAGACGCTTGTACACGCACTAACAGTCAGTATAGTCAGTATAGAATAAGATTCTACTCCAAGAAGGCCTCTCTTTTGGATAACATAGTTCTTTAAACATAGGATGTTAGATATGATTTAGGATTAGGTTGACTTGACCCTCCAGACATCTGTCGCCACATGTAGAGCTAAATGTCAAGTCCCCTTCACCCCCTAGCTGCACGTCAATCACACGTCATGCTGCTGCGCGCGCATCTCTGCAAAGTATTTCTGCTGACATTGCGAAATTATTTCATAGGTCCACCCATATGTAACATCACAACCAATGACGTTTCCTTGTTACTCCCAATTACGCCTCCTTCAGCTACGCATGTGAAATGTTATCTTTGCTATCAATTGTTACGCCTCTTGCATTTGCTTCGCTGTAATGCCTATTGTATAAAAGTTATTAATTATCAATAATGTATGTACTTCACTTCCTGAGCCTCCGTGGTGATGGAACCTGGAGTCCACGATTTCGAAATCGTTTATTGGAATAAAGCCCGTTCTTAACCTCTAATACCACGGATTCTGCCTCTTATTTATTGAGCTATTTTTATTATGTTCTGTATCAAATTAAGTCCCGGTAATTAAATTATTTACCACAGAGCTGAAAAAGATCTGAGCCCTCGTGAACCGGCAGGGCTGCGAGCAGCGAGCCCAGCAGGGACTCCATTGCCCAGGAGTCCCTGCGTGTCACACCTGTGGCCGCTCTCCCTGCCGGCCACGCCCCCAGCCCTGCCCCAGCCCTAGATAACCAGCTGGAGTCACCGCTGCGCGGGAGCGAGCGGGAGCGACCGGGGCGAAGACCGGGCTAAGAGCGGGCCGTTTGAGGCCGTTCGAGGTCTGCGAGGACTGGACTGGGCCACCCTCTTTCGTTCTTTTCCCAACATTTCCTCGTCTGAGCCTAAATTGTCAAACCATTCTATCATCTCATCCCCACTGTTAAGCCAGGGGGTTGCCCTTGTTGTTGTTGTTAAGTTATGTGCACCAGGTTAACACGGAGCAAGGCCGCCAAGGGTGGCCCTCCATTCAATGGGCCCATGGATGATTTCATCACCCGTACCAATACAGCCATAGACCATGAAATTTCTAAACTTCAGACTCGTGTCTCCCTGGAATTGGCAGCCGCCAGAAGACTGTCCCAGGTAATCGAACTTTCAAAAAAATCCTCCCTGGGCCACATAGCCACCGCGGTTACCCCGGTGCGTCCAGTTATTCCCCATTGTGTAGTCATGCAGGTTGATGTTCACCACACCCCGACTTTTCCCCCACTTTCCCCTACTTTAGAGCCATCGACTCAGGAAAGTGTAGTGAACCTACCTACCATTTCTCTTAAGCAGGATGTAAGTTTTAATTCCCCCACCCCTGCAATGTTTTCACCTAGGTGTATCACTAGTAAAGATAAACAATCCAAAAGAAAATGCAATTCTCGGTCTGCTTACTGTCGCAAGAAGGCTAAAATTGCGGTTGCACAACAGCTGAAATTGATTAGTGTACCGGTATCCAATGCTATAGGAGGGTGTGTTTCCAGGGAACAACCACAATGTGAGGGAGCCAAAGAGGGGACAGCCACTGCTTTTTTCACCATTATGGCAGAGGATGAGGGCTTACACGTAGAGGGTCTGGAAAGGAATGATGGGGAATTTATAGGTTTAGTTTGGGGAAACTCTTAAGAAACTTCTCTCCCCCCTTGATCTTAGACTCTCACGTATTGAGAATAACTTGCTTGAGATGGAAAAGAGCATTATTGCCCTGGCCACTCTCGGCCTGAGAAGTCTAGAAAATCAGGGCCTTCCTGTAGTTGACCCACCACCTCAAGTCCTAATTTCACAAACCCCGCAACCCCCCCCCTCCAGTACCAGCTTTTGTACGGCCGGTTCCCAAACCGCGGACCGTGGGTGTGGATCATATTACCTCCGCCCCTAAACTTAAGGCTCCCAAGCGCCCCACCCCTCAACCATCAGTCAAACCCAATGCAGGCGTCCCACATAGACCCCCTCCCAGTGAAGTGGCGTACCAACTAACCCAGGGCCCTCCTGTTGAGAACAATTTTAGAGGGGATATATCGATCTCCCTCCAGAGGCCAATGATTATGTGGTTGTGTTGACGGGTGTCCCCCAGATTGGAAACGGTCAATACAAGAACCACTGGTCTCTGAAGAATAAGATAATGCATTGGCTTAATGTGAATAGACCAATTCCCAATGGCCGGAGAAGCGGAGTCCTGATGGTACATAGAATCCCCTGGGTGGGTCCCACAAGGAAAACCAGTTCCGGGGACCGTATAGTGGTGACCTTTGAGGATTCTCACACGGCACACCACATCTGTTCCTGGCCTATTGGTGAAGGTTCTCTTGTTATACCTAGGCCACTGTCCTTCTTTTATCCACCACGCCCTAGACATACACGGGAAGAGGACTGGTCATTAGTACACCATCACACTCGGAGGAGCCATCCTAATAACTACCAAGATTTCCCCTTAAACTGGAATGGCCTCCCAACCTCGAATAGGTTTGGTGGTCTTGAGGAGGTAGATTGACTCCCATGGCAATCTGCTCTCCAAGCACCTTCACCACAGGTCCTAGGGCTCACAGAATCTTTTCCTGTGTTGATTGAACCTTCTGTTGTTAGCTCCCTAGGCCCAGAGGGAATGCCATTTGCTTTACCTACAGAGGGGGGATTGAACACGTCATGCACTTTAGACTCCCAAGTCGTAGTGGAACGACTGGACTCACCTCGTACGATTCCTTTGCCACCTACTCAGAATGTCCCAACAGATAGGAAGTTGACCGATGCAGCAATGGCTCCCTACCATCACCAGACTGAGCCACTGCATAGGTTAAATAGAACAGCTGCGGGGGTGGCAGGACCTGTGCTCAATTTGGCTATACTTGATAACCCTTCAAGGCAGATTACCCCAGCCGACCCCTTGTTAAAGATCATAAGTTGGAATGTGGCAGGGCTTGCCCGCAATCTTGAAATTCCCGAATGGAATGCCTTTTTGGACCCTTATAACATCTGTCTTTTGCAGGAAACCTGGTGCCTACAACCTAGGCACAGAGTAGGCTTCACGACCTACTTCGTCCCAGCTTCCCAACAACATGGATGCAACGGTCGCCCGTCTGGTGGCCTTCTTATATGGGTCAATATCGCACTAGGTTTAAGTGTAAGCCAAAAGTCCACTCATTCTCCTGACCTTCAGAGGATAACTATACTTTGCCCAGGGGGAAGGAAGTTAGAAGTTTTTAACCTCTATTTAAGGGGGGCCAGGGGCGGGGCATCATCTCTATCCTCTACAGGACTAAACAGTGATCTAGCCGCCTGCAGCATTGATTCTTACGTTCTTCTTGCAGGCGACTTCAACTGCTGCTTTGAACCATTGGCTAGCGAGGACATTTTGGACACTTGGGATGAGGACACAAGGAGAGGTATCCCCACCCTGACCCTAGACCCGATTCCTAAATGAACGCAGAGTGCGATAGACATCAATGCACTCTGCATGGAACACGACCTAAGACCAACTAATGGACGATCCAAATCGGATCCTATGGGTGCGCATACCTATAACAGGATGGGACATACCTCCAGAATAGACTATATCATGCTGAATTACAATCTGTGGTCATTCCACTATGACATGGAGGTTATAGCGTCTTGTGATAGTGACCACAATCCTCTCTCTTTAACCTTGAGTCCGTCTTGGCAGGTTGGGAACTTAGCCAAGTTTCCCCACAAGTGGAAAACCTCCCATGAACTTGTACCTTCGAACTGTGGCAGGCGCCTAAAGTGGGCTAAAGCAGCAGCGGATGAGGAAAGGATGGCTCAGGCAGGGACCATCATGTTAGCGGTGGGGCCGCGTCTTGATGCCTTAGGTGTCACCAGCCAAATTGTTTTACCGATATTCACAGAAACCATTGTGGCATTAAGCGATCTGTTTATCATATCCCAAACCAGCGCGAGGGTTGCTGTGAAAGGTGCTCCTAGGGCAAGAAATAAGTGGTATTCCTCCAAATGTCGGGTTGCTAAGGGGGAACTCATTTCCGCAGTGAAAAGCAAAGATCCAGGCAATATCAGACTTGCGAGGAAACTTTACAAAAAAGTTGTAGCTGAGGCTAAGGAGGCTCATGAATACAGTTTTTGGCGGGATCTAGTGGAGGCCAGTAAGTAAGTACCAGGAAAGATTCCAAGGGGTTTTGGGATCTGCTGAGAGCCAGGGACAAACCTCTTGATCTTCGGTTTACCTGTAATATCCCTGGTGATGTCTGGTTTGCCCACTTTTCCAAACTGTATTCTGTTCCATGGGGGGCACCCCATCTTAGTATGGGTCTTCTTGCCAGTTTTCCAGCCGAGATTTCATTTAACGACTGCCCCTTCAGCACTGAGGAAGTTGAAAGGGCAATCAGTTCTATTGTATCCAATAAGGCTGCAGGTCCTGATGGAATTCCGGGTGACCTGTTGAAGAAATACCCATCACTGTGGAGTAGACTAATTACCTCACTCTTGAATGAGGCTCTGCTGGGAGGTTCTCTCCCTGACTCATGGAGGGGCGCTGAGGTCGTTTAAAAAAGGCTGCCGGGACGACCCAGCCAACTATCGCCCTATTAGTCTGCTTGACTCAACACAAAAGGTTGCGGGCAAAGTGGTACTAGGTAGGATCTTGCAGTGGGCCGAAGAAAACCAGGTTCTGTCAGATTTCCAGGCAGGTTTTAGAACAGGGATAGGCACCATCAAGCAGACATTTCGCCTTCTAACGATATATTGGAAAGTGGTTGTGCTGGGTGGGGGCAGCTTGTATTTAGTCTTTATAGACTTGCGAACTGCCTTCGACCTGGTCCCACGAGCCCAATTGTGGAATGTCCTCGATAGGTTGGGCATACCCCCTTACTTGTTGGCTTTGCTCATAAAGTTTCATGAAAGCAACTTTGCTCAGATTAGATGGGGTACCCAGGGGGAAAAAACATCTCGTATTCCCGTAGATAGGGGCGTCCGCCAGGGGTGTGTGCTTGCCCCCACTCTGTTTTCTCTCTATGTTAACGGAGTGGTGGAGCATCTGCTTCAGCACCCGTCAGATGCACCATCCCTGGCTGGCAGGAAAGTTCCTACGCTCCTATTTGTGGATGATACCCTCCTAATTTCAAAATCACCAGCAGGTATCCAAAAGTTTCTTTCTAGTTTCAAGGCCTTCTGTGACATCAAGGGCCTGTCCATAAATATAAGCAAGACCAAATTCCTTGTTCTTAACCCCCCCAGGAAATCTGTTGTCCCTCCTACTTTAGACTCTGTTCCACTCGAAAAAGTCAAAGAATTTGACTACCTAGGCATTCGACTCTGTGACAATATGAGTTGGAAGGCGCACCACCAAAAGGTGTTTCTGACCCATAAGAGGGTTGCAGGGGCCCTGCTCAAAGAACAACGTGCCTCATCCTTAAAACCTATTGGGGCACTACTAGACATTTACAGGGCAAGGGTGGTGAGTGTAGCATTGTATGGCGCGGAATTGTGGGGCATACAGAGAGTTGACATCTTAACTCACCTCGAAAACAACTTCTATAAAGATCTTATGAAGTTACCCCACAGTACCCCTACAATCCCCCTCTTGCTAGATGCAGGCATACGCCCAATTTGCGAGCAAGCTAGGCTTCGCCCCCTTTTATTATGGGCCAGGATATGGAACGTCCCTGAACTGAGTAGCTATGCAGATGCCCTAAGCGAACTCTTATCCCTACCAGGCTGGCATAAGGTAACCTGGCTCAGGGAGGTTAAGCGTCTTCTTTATGAGTTGGGTTTAGGAGACGCTTGGGTCAACAGAACAGCACCTTCAAAACAAATGCTAAAGAAGGCTTATTGGTTTTGGGTGGATAACGAGAGATTGTGCAACCCTAAACATTGTAAATCTGTTGCCCAGTTCCTGCTAGTTAAGGAGCTCCCCTTCAGAGAACCTTATCTGGTCTCAATCCATAACTCGGGCGACAGAGCATTGTACTTTAAATTTAGGGTGGGTGTACTTCCCTTAGGATTGTTAACTTCCACCTGGAAACCTCCATTTCAAACTATACCTTATTGCCCCTTCTGTGACTCAAGGGTTGAGTCCATAGCTCATCTGTTGTTTGAGTGCCATGCTTATGCTGTGCCTAGGTTGAGATGGTTGAAGCCCCTATGTAGGAGTCTGGGCACAAGATCACATTTGGAAGCCTTACGCATATTGCGCTCAGATGCCCGTCCCTTTTTTGCCTGCTGTATGGCTAAATTTCTGGGCTGGGCTTGGAAGATAAGAACTGCAAAGAAACAGTTGATAAAGTAATGTGGTTCGGCCTGTACCGGCTCTTAAAACTTGGCTACCATTTTTTTTTTTTTTTTTTAAATGCCACTGTTGATTCTGTAGGCTTTTATACTGTGCTTTGTCAAACTGTTCTTTTTTTTTTCTTCTTTTTCTATTGATGTAATGTATTGCTTTTATGATATGTTTTTATATCGAAATAAAGCTTCAATCAATCAATCATTGCAAATCCCATGCCATAGGTTAACATTGGAAAAGGGTATTAGTAAATAACTGGAGAAAGAAAAGCCAGAAAACTAGGATTAAAGGACTTAGTAGAATGGTCATGATAAATCCAACAATATGGTATTGTTGAATTTATTGTAAAATGTACAGACAACAATTTATAAGACTTTTTTGCTGTAAGTCATAATTCAACCCTGTACTGCTCTCCCCTGATTGGTCAGTGATAAGTGGGTGAGTCTGGCTGCTTTGAAAAGGTGATAAATGACCCCTGGGGTTAGGAAGCCTCTTGGGGCGGAAAGGTTGCTGGGCATAGAAATGCCAGAGCAAGGGGAGGAGTCATAAACCATGGACTTTAAGAGAAGGGGAGAAGCCCAGTGCCATTCACAACCTTACCCTGTTCACCCCCAGCCAGATGCTAGGATTAAGGAAGGAATGAACAGATGTAAGGTGGAGAGACTATGGAGATTAGCCATCTTAGGGGTGTGTTTAGCCAGGTCTTCTCTCCCTGCTGAAAATTCTGACATAATGAATTTTGGAAGAATAGTGGTTTCTGGGTTAGCGTTTTGCCTTACTCTGCAGGAAGTGGTCAGACCTTTGGGTGGAACCCTGCAGCTCATTGGACAGGAGTGCCCTCTTGCTTGACCCCAGAGAACACTGACTAAGTATCTAAGAGAGGTGGTGCCTCTCAGATCTGCTGCTTGAAACTTAGGAGAATCAGAAGGGTATGCTCTGAAGAGTTTGATGTGCATTTCCTAAGGCCTGCACTCTGAAGATTGGGCCTTTTTGCACCATTTGAAACTACAGCCCTGTGGATCAAACCCGCTTCAACAGGCCTAAAGGGTGGACTCCCTGCAAGCTACAGGTTAGCAGAGCACACCTGGACCATCACCACAAAGAATCCCAAGCCTGGAGTACTACGAGTGGATGTGTAAGGGTTTTGTCCTAGTGGATTGTGGGAATTGAAGTCCCACACTTTCAAGGACCCTCTTGGAGATTCCAGATACACTATGGTTTATTGCCACATATCGGTTTTACAAATCATGAAACAAAGCCTATAAAGGTGTTGCTCTGAGTGAAGTAATTCACAGAAAATAATCCTAGTCATGGCAGAGTTTAGATGTCATGGAAGCAAAATTTGTGGTTGAACAAGCCAGAGGCAGGAGAGTGGGATGTAGAAGACTCTAAGGCCAATTTATAGAAAAAGTGTTGTGTCAAATTAAAATGAGGATAATAAACTAAAGGGCATATTAACAAGCAAGGCGTTAAAATTATCGCCGCTTTAGCAGCAGAAAACTGCCGCTAAAGCGGCGATAATGGGCTTGATAACATACCGCAGAGAATTCCAATAGAAGCCCATGTTGGCACCAGAACATGGGCTTCTATGGGAATTCTCAAGGGCATATTATCAAGCCCATTATCGCCGCTTTAGTGGCAGTTTTCTGCCACAAAAGCAGCGATAATTTTAACGCCGTTTCTTGATAATATGCCGCTAAGTCGGTAGAGGCAGCAGGCAGTGGGCACCCATTGGAAAGGGAACTCAGAATGGGACACGTTTGAGACATCCATTGTAACCTTATTGTAAGGAAATGCCTCTTTTTGCATGTTCACTCCCAATTTTTGGACTGATGCTGTTGGGTTTTGGACTCTGAGAGTGCACTGGGTCCTGCTAACCAGACCTCAGTACTAGTGTTCTTACCCATTACCAAGTATATGTAAAATTGGTTATCCCTAATTGCCAAGTGCTGGCTTTCTTATGAGGCCCTAGTATATGGTACCCAGAGCATGTAAGGCTGTGTGACTACCCAGGGCTGCAGCACTGATTGTGCCACCCTGAGTGTGTCAAAAGTACAAAATGGCTCCCAGCCTGCCGCTGCAGACTGTAAGGGCAGTGCCACACTGCTAGATCAACTTTCCCATTAAAATCCCCCTTCCCATAACATTATATTTACGTCTTTCCTACAGAAAGCCTATAGTCCCCTATGGTAGAGAGCTGTACATTGTTAAGAAGGACATGTAAACTTGGATTTTGTAACATCAAAACCTCCAAAGTTGTCGTTTTGCTGGGTAAACGTTAGTAGTCTCACTGGCTAACACTGGGTTGCTGGCTGGCACTCCAGCCTGGCTAACTTCTGAAGGGGACTATAAAACAGGGTACAGCGAGGTATCAAACTAATTGTGGCATTAAACCCGACCTGATGCCCAGGTCAAATTTAGTGTCCCTTTTAAAGTTAAGCGACTTTTAGATAGTTCCAGTGGACCAGTAGCCTCACATGGGCTGGGACAGGCAGACAGCTTTCTGCCTATCAGGGTAGTGGTATTTATGACTCCCAGGATTAGGATCAAACACTGAATGCCGCTGGGAGAGGTGACAGCTCCCGTTTGCAGGAAACATCTCTGGGTTGTAACCCAAAGGCGAGATTCAAAGGGCAAGCTGCCTTTAATGGGAACATTGTGATAACACTCCTAAGTGGCTGCCCATTTTTCAGGCAGACAAGCTGGAGACAGGGACAGAAAGGGAAGACCTGTGCCCAAACTGGTTTTCCTAGGGACGTGTAGCCCCCAGGTAGCCACACCTCTAGGCTGTGCTAACAAGCTACTTACATCCAAGGAAGGGTCCCAACATCTTAAGAGTGGCAAGAATAGTAAACTCTGGGATTGTCATTTGCCACACATCACTGGAAAGTCGTCATCAAAAGGGAGGGGACTTGGTAACCTATTGGGTAGTCACCATGTCGTCCCCTCAGGCCACTTTAGCAGGATAAATAGGGCACCCCTGGAAGCCTGGATTTTTATATCATGCTGGATTTGAAAAGAAGACCGAAAAAAAGACTGCCCTGCAGCCCTTGGAACCACAAAAGAGAGGCTGCACCGTCTGCTGGATTGTACCTGCTGCAGTTTGGGCTAGCACAGTTTGGACTGTGCCTGTAGTTCCTAGCTCAAGGAAAAGCTGTTCCCCAGCCAGAGACCAAAGCAATGACTTGAAAGATCAGTCTGCCCCAGACAAAAGCAGTGGCTCGAAGGATCAGCCTGCTGATCTCCTGGAACCAACTCCAGGAACACAAGAGCTGAAATATCCCAAACTCCCAAAGTGCTAGCCACCGGAGAAGATTCACTGCTAGCTGCCACTGAGAACCTCAAGAGACTAATCTTCGCTAGCTAAAAAGTGCACCCGAGTCCACTGGACCCAGGAGTGTCATCAAAGTCTGGATTGGTCACTCCAGAAAAACACTAGCCCCACTAAAGGATTTTGAATCAACCATTGTATCCAGAGACCAGAAGCCCAGCCGCTGCTGTCCTTCTACTACTGGAAAAAGGACTTCATGGGATCCCAAATTCTTCTGTGGCCAAGGTTGTTTCACATCACCCGTGGACCGAGGAACCACCACAAAGGCACCCTCATTGACCGTATCACAAATGGAGCATCCTTACGCATCTTTTAATCCTCCATCCCCAGCATCAGGACCACTCCGTTATCATTATGGTCTGTGGCAGACGAGCTGTAAAGGTTGGAACTGGACTGAAAAATGCTCTAGTGGCCACGTAACTGTCCAAATCTAGTCCAGTGGCACCTTAGACCTCTATCCTGTTGGATTTGGTTACCCAAGCTGGGCCGGAGTAGACAAACTAACTTTTACAAACTTTAGAAAATGTTGCAAACTTTTTGTTGACCAAACGCTTTTTTGCAGTTGAAATTAATAGTGATAAATCCATTGAAAAATCATATAGCTCAAACCCTCTTGTCGATTACACTCATCTTGCACTCTAACAATACATATAAATACACTCTAGTTTTATAAATTGTGTTGTGTTTCTTTCATGTTTTGTGGCTTTCTTATTTTGTTGTTTGGTATTGTCATATGCTTTACACTAAAGGGCCTATTTAGGAAAGGCTTGCACCACCGGAGTGGCATTTTTTGTGACGCATCGGCACTGCAAACCTCTCAGCTATATCTACGAGGCCATGCAAAGCCACTAGGTAAAGCTTTAAATGCCCTCATAGATATGGAGTAAAGAGAAGCTGCGCAAGTCGCTGTGTTGCCTTAATCTGCTCTATGGAGGTGTTCTATGGGCGTTGCAGTGGGTTTCCCATGCAAGACCCATGGATTTTGATGCTGCCCCAGATTCACTTAATCAAATAAACGTGGGGCAGTGCAGAAACCTTATGCCTCCACAGGAGAGGCATAACGAGGAAAAATATCTTTATTTCTCCTTGTTTTTTCCTCTTTCCACATATGCTGGATTCTGCAACACACATAGAAAGGAGTAAACGCCTCTCTGGATTGTTTGTTTGCAGGATGGTGCCCCTGCCTGCACGAAAAAACAATCCTGCATTACAGGGTGCAAGTGTGCCTGTGTTGCTTCCAGGCATCCAATTGTGCGACACGCAGGGGGAAAAGTACAGGAATGCACCGTATTGCAAAAATATGGTACATTCCTGCTCTTTCACATTGAAGCAGGGCAGCGCGGCAAGAAGACTTGCGTTGTAGCCCTACGTCGATTGCCCATGAATAAGCCTCTACATTCCTTTGTTCAAGCCTTGCTGCTCGAAAGCCATAGCTACTCAGGGTTGCGCAGAAAGTTGTTCAAACAAGCCTACTGGACCCAAAAAAGCTTTTGTGAGTGTATTCAATGATAAGGCTCCACAGGCATATCATATAATTCACGAAGATCCTCACACTTATTAATTCAATAATCTGCATGGCTAAATGTTATGTTATGTTATATGGTTTTGTAGAGCGCACAGCTGCCCCAGCAAAGGGTCGTCCCAGCGCTAAGCAACAGAGAGGGTAACTACTGACAGAAGGCAGGTCTATGAAGGAGGGAAGAGATTAGTCTTGATGGCCTTACGAAAAGCTGAGTAATTGTTGATGCTGCAGATGTGTAGAGGCAGTGAATTCCAGAGTTTAGCTGCCAGTGTGCGGAAGGAACCCCCACCAGCCCGCACCCTCTTTACCCGGGGAACAACCGGCAGATGATGACCCATCAAGCGGAGCTGGCGGGTGGAGTATATGATGACAACAGATTGGCCAAAATACCAGGAGATTCAGAATTTTAAAAGTGATGCAGAGGGCCTTGAACTCTACACGTCTGGCTACCGGAAACCAATGTTGCCGACGGATAGCATTGGTGGTAGAGCGAGTTTTAGGAAGGCCAAGAAGAGTTCTGGCCGCTGCATTCTGGACCCTCTGCAATCTCAGAATCTCAGACTGGTTTGTCCCCAGGTAAAGTGAGCTGGCGTAATCCAGTCTTGATAGATCGGAGGCCTGAACAATGACCTACCTTATAAGTGGATCGAAAAAGCCAAGCAGTGGTTTGAGCCCCCGCAGTATGCCGAAACAAGTCCCTGCCACTTTCTTGGACCTGGAAGTTGAGAGCCGAGTCCACCCAGACACCAACATTTTTCACCACCTGTTTAGTGGCAGGCGCACAGCCAAGGGTAGCAGGACATCAGTGCTCACTCCACAGCTCAGGATCATTCCCTACCAGCAAAACCTCAGACTTGCTGGCATTGAGCTGAAGGCAGTTGGCAGACATCCACTCAGCAACGGTGGCGAGACCGCATTGAAAAGTCATCGGAGAGTGCCACTACCAACTGCGTATCATCTGCATATGATACTAATGTAAGCCCTCCACTACTGGCCACTGCTGCTAATGGTTGGACATACAGGTTGAAAAGTGTAGGGCTGAGAGCTGAGCCCTGTGGCACACCTCGATTAATAGGATGGACCATAGAGGTGAAAGGGGGGGCCGTTACCAGTAAGGTCCTATCAGAAAGGAAAGAAGTGAACCAGTCCAGTGCAGGGCCCACAATTTCTGCTTCCTCCAACCTTTGCAGCAGGATATGGTGAGAGATCGTGTCAAACGAGGCTCTAAGATCCAAAAGGATAAGTGCTGAGGTGTGTCCCAGTGCTGCCCTCAGATGTTCTGTCACAGCTAAAAGAGCAGACTCCGTGATGTGGCCAGGACGGAAGCCATTCTAAAAGGGGTCCAACATGTTATTCTCTTCTAAAAACCTGTGAGGATGGTATTTCTGTAGGCCTCAGAGATCTTAGAGGCCCACGGCAGGAGAGAGATAGGACGAAAATTCTCAGGTTTAGCTGTGTCGAGGGTAGGTTGTTTTTAACAAGGGGATAACCCTTGCTTGCTTTCAGGTCCTAAGAACGGTTGCCATAGACAGGGACATGTTAATCACCTGACCCAAAGGTGTAAGAAGCACAGGTAGCAATTTTATAAATTGGACGGGCTTCATAGGGTCAGCAGAAGAACCAGATTTAACTTTGCTGCATAGAGAGCGCAGCTCATCCAGGGAAATCGGCGGGAACGAGATGAGCGTGTGAGTGGATAGAAGTTGGCACGCGGGGTCAGAGCACATAACAGCTTGAGGGAAGGTCTTGTAAATGTATCCACCTTGTTGACAAAAAAAGGTGGCAAGATCTTCACAGTGCTCGTCCGACGTGATAGAGGGCGCTGCAGATACCGCTGCCGATTTAAGATCTTTAAGTATGGAAAAAATACTCTTGGTGGGGTTACTGCTGCTCCTAATCTCATCAGCAAAGTAGCCTGCCAGTTCAGACTGAATAGCCCTATGATACTTCTTGGTGGCTGTCCGATAACACCCCTTCAGGATCAGATCGTAGTCCTGCCTCCAGGGCGGCTCCAGCCTCTTACATGCTTTATGCATGGTGGCGAGTTTGTCGTTGTACCAGGGACTAGATTTAGTGTTATGACACTTGGACCATTTAGCAGGAATAAGTGTGCCCAGCGAGCGGAGTAGCCAGTCCGATAGTGTGTTATACTCAGCATCTGGATCATCTGACAAGCTGGGCATGCTCCTCATAAGGAGGGCATGAAGATGATCGGTATTTAATTTATGCCAGGGGGGCTCTACCTCCGAGAGTGTCATGGGGATCAGATAGTGGTCAGACCAGCACACTGGAATAGGGGTAGCAACTGAGAGGTAAGGAGGGTTAGAGAAAACTGGATCTAGCAAGTGGCCGGCGTAATGGGTGGGGCCATGGACCAATTGGAGCAGCTGAGAAGCCGCTAGGTCAGCTGAAAAATTACCAACTTCTAAATAATGGGGGTTTTCAAGATGCAGGTTCAAGTCACCAATAACGCTACACTTGGTAGATCTCATAGCTAGAGAACTAACTGTCTCAATTAATGCAGCCCTAAACTCCTTCGAAGGTCCTGGCGGGCAGTAGACTAGTAGGCCAGACATAGTATAATTTGCGTTAAAAGAGATCCCAAAGCGCGCACATTCACAGCCCACCAGGGATTCTTTAATCAGAGTGCAGGTGTAACAAGATTTAAAAACAACTGCAATGCCTCCCCCTCTAGCCTCTCAATTGAGAGTCATAATACTGATGCCTGGGGGGAGTGCCAGGCTGGCTCAGCCACCATGTCAGCTGACAACCATGTCTCCTTAAAAAAAAAAGTGCAACAGTTTAAGCTTCATAGTCCTTGAAGCCCTTTTAAAGCATACTTATCAAACCTAATGCCTTGACACACCTTGTGATCGGAAACAACTTGCTGCATGCTTTGGAGGTCATGCTTAGAACCCTCACAAAGTGCATTAATTTCCGTAGGAGCACTAAAGACCTGCCCTTGCTGCATCCCATTACCTGTCCCATCATATTTGCAGTGGCCCCACAAATCATGATAGGGAGTCTATAACAACAAGCTTCAAGGGAACAATACACCCAACAGAATCTAGTGTTCCTTGATCTGAGGGCAGAGCTCTTGGTCCAGTAGACCAGAGGCTAGCAGTCAGGTGGTGAAAGACTAGAACACTAGGGACAAAGATCATGGTGTATTGATTATATTGAGGAAAACGTATATGTTGGCAGAGAAAGCAATTCAAGTATTCTTCTTCGACATCTCTGGAAGACTGGTTAAGCTGTTGCAAGTCCTGAACATCTGTGCTTCATACTCTTTTGTAAGGTACATTTAACATGTTCAAAGGTATTCCACAGTCTACATTGTTCAGGACTTGGGTTTAAGTTATGGGATTGCATGCTTAAATCCATGATATGTCACAGTAATTTCACATATTGGCAACGTTCTCTGATCAATGTGTTCTGTTGTGTGTTTTATACTGATTACTTCATTCAGAACATTTGTGCGCTACCCTTACAGTTAAAAAACACAAAAATAATGGAACTTTCACATGGTATTGGGTTGGCTGTCAAGGTTTTCTTTAAAGATTTGCCAGGGAATTCACTTGATAGCCTGGGTACGTTAGTATGGCTTCCAGGTGCTGTGTTGTGTTCTCTTTTGCCTTCTCCATTTCTTATTGACAAATTAAAATTTGCACATGTAGAGTTGGTTCTTCCAAAAAGTGAATTTTTCCTGGAAATGCATTCCCAATACAATTGCTTGAAGTGCTCAGACAATTTCAAAAAATCATTGTAGTGGTATATTTGTTAAATATTATTTTATGGTTGGAAATTTTAGTCACTGTTAATGCTGTAGGAAGTTTTGCTACCTTTATTGTCACAGTGATCTGCAAATTATGGATACATTACAGAAACATTCTGATTCATGTTGTGATATACCTGGGGATAGATTTAGTTATTTTCCGGGGTATTGTACGGAAGAATACCACATTCAACAATGCCATTACTTTTCTTCTTTTTGAATTGAAATGCAAATCTTTGCCTGGTGGTACATTTATCATAAAGGAGAAAATTAAGAGTTGCCTGAAATCCAAGTAGGAGATGTTGGACAGAAATGAAATATACCAGTCACATTTCCACTGCTGAATCTGACTATGATTGAGTTGAAGGTCTCGTAATGCCTGGTACTCAAGCACCAGTCCAGTCAGAATTGACTGGAGTGGTATATCCTCTAAGATACTGTCCCAGCTAACTCTTAATGAGGGTCATTGTTATATTCTACTCTAGGGCAGGTCAATACTTTTGCAGTTAAATCCCTTCAAAAGCATTATCCCTTTCACTTTCCCTATGTGTTTTTCCATCGATTCAAACGTTCATTGCATGACATTAACATAGTTAAGAAAGGCAGCCATTGATAATGACTAAAACATTTTTTTGATTTTTATTTACAGTGCTTTGGTTGTAATGGCTACAGAGTCCATACTTTTAGAATAATAATATCTTTCTATTATTGATTGATACAACGTTACACAGCAGCAGACCTAAAACGCAATGGAATTGTTTTGTATTTGTATACATTTTTAAGGGTACTGTCAGTGACATGCATCCTGTGCATCAGAACTTTATGGACCACAGTTAATTGGAAGACTTTTTTTACATATGGAAGAAAGGAATTTTGCAGGCCTTGTGCTCCCCATTTTGTTTTGTTATTTTGATTGTTGAGGACAGAAGTTGCCTATCTGCCACTAATTGTTAGTCTGTATTCTGTCATAATGAGGCCAATTCACAGAGGCATGGAAGAGTATGTGAAAGAACATTTCTGTACTACCTCTTCATAGGCTCATAAATGATTTTGTGAATTAGTCGTACCATTTCACCACTTACTTTATGATGTGGAGTTAGATGTCTAGAGGAGAGAAATTTTTAGTGTCTGAACTTCACAAATGGTTTCACACATGTTAATTTTCTCAATTGACTAGAGAAGGGATAAAACTATGGACCAGTGAATGCTTATTGTTAGACCTGACGTCTGCAGTGTGCTCTTCCCCAAAATGTTTTGCCTTCACTGCTCCTGTTTTCTGAATTTGTTTTTGTTGGCATCAGGACTCTCTACACTTTACCACAGCAAAAAAAGTGCTAAAGTGCTTGTGATCTATCCCTGCAACATGGTAAAATTGGCCTCCACCTGATTGGTACATTTAGGGTAAAATTCACAAAGAGTCACCGCACTCGTGGTGGAATCTCCGCACTGAGCAGGGCAGGGTAGAGATTCCACCCCGAGTGCAGTGATTGTGCCAAGAGTGTGGAGAACCCACCCCAAATGCGGAGATTCCGCACTCGAAAATTTACAAGTCGTAAGTTCCTTTATGGATCAAGCCCTTAATTTATGTATGTCTGTAGGATATGGTACTACATGGTACTAAGAGCGTGAAAATTAAATGCTAATGGGGCCCTACCTTATTCATTGTGCCACCCACTCAAGTAGCATTATAAAGCTTGTCTCGTGTGCCATGAAGTCAACAGTGCAGTATTAAACTGGCATTTTTACCAGGCAAAATAAAATGTTTGCTAGGCCTAAGCCTTCATTTTTAATTCATTTAAGTCAGCCCTAAAAGTAGGCCCTAAATGCCCATATGGCACGATGCCGTATATAAAAAAAGATTTGCACATGTACTTTTAAGTTTACATGTCCTATAGTGATAATACCTAATTTTATTTAATACTCAGATGCCTCACTATTCTATAGAATAACATTGGGTTGCCGTATTACATTTAATAAGTGATAGCATTTGATTGGGAGCAGGTAGGAAAATGATGTCCAGTGTGTGAGGAATTGAAATCTAATACCCTCTGGCCCATGCCACACTAAAATGCCACATTTGGGCTTATTCTATAATAACAGGCATGCCAACTACAGGGCGTTCAGACCCTCCATGTTCCTAGACTCATAGTTAGTAAGCAACAATTTTTTATAGGCATTTCAATGTTTTAGCATGATATTAATTCAGAGCTAGACTGATTTTTGAAAGATTAATTTCTTGTCAATTCCCAAAGAATTAGATCAAAAATGGAATACTTTCATTACTTATTCTCTTCGTATTTCTCATCTAATTTGAATAATTAAGGGGCATATTAACAAGCCAGGCGATAAAATTATCGCCGCTTTGGCGGCAGAAAACTGCTGCTAAAACGGCGATAATGGGCTTGATAATATGCTCTATGGAATTCCAATTGAAACCCTTGTTAGATGTGAAGGACATTTAACATGGGCTTCAATTGGAATTCCTTAGAGCATATTATCAAGCCCATTATCGCCGCTCTAGCGGCAGTTTTCTGCCGCTAAAGCGGCGATAATTTTATCGCCTGGCTTGTTAATATGCCCCCAAGTTGGTAATTCTGTGCCTCCTCTGCTGTTTCTCTAAATTTCTTTCTTGTACTATTATCCTCCTAGTTTCTTGAAGAAATTGTTGACCTCTTTCTCCTGTAAATTTACTTATCTTTCTGTTGTTCTCATTATTCTATACCCAAAAGAGGGTGCAGTGGATGTTTATGTTTTATCATTTGTAGATGATCATTCCTCTTTTACATTCGACAAGCATCAAATCTCTTATACCATTCTATTTAAGTACTGATCTAGCCTATTTTTGTATTGTACCCATGTTTATTAAATGTAATAGGATTTATGTTGTTTGGGTGGGTCTGCCTCTTTTTTCATAGTAGTTCTTGGTGTTCTTGTCAGAGATCAGGTTCTTCTATTTTTGATCTATTGAAATTATCAATGTTATGTTTGCCATAGTTACACTGTTATGGCTTCATGTCCATCTGTTATTAGCAGTAATAGCAGTAGTAGTATTGGTAATATTAGGAATAATAACAATAATAATAATAATAATAATAATAATAATCTCTTTATATTTAAGTTATTTAAAACCATACAGTTAATAAACTACATGTATGTAAAACTATGCCAAGAATGCACTGGATTTAGATACTACAGATATGGTACCAAAATATCATGCAAAATTTCATCTGACAAAAATATAGAGTCCTAAATTTTGTTTACAAAAACATCATCCTATTGAAGCTAAAAATGGCAAATCTAAACCCTATGGAGTGATATTGTTGCAAACATTTAGGCCACAATATTTATATCAGACAAAGTTTTTGTTATCGATATTGTGAACTATAACGGAGGCCAAACAAAAATCAGTGATTTAATCACATTGCTGCCTCTAAATGAAAACAGTTGACTGCAAGCCAAACACCTTAGCACACACTGCTGAAACAGTATACAAATCGATTCAGTGACAAGCAAGAAGCATCCACTATATCTGAGTGCAAGCACTAATTCAGAAGACCGCAAACAACCTACAACAACTATCCTTGAATAATCCTTGAACTCTCAGACTTTTCATGAAGATCTAAATTAATTCATTGCCAACAATAGAAATGTGACTGGAATTACATGTGTGATTGGACATTCTTGGCCATTTGTTTAAAAGGAGATAAACCACATTTAGACCTATCCCAATCATTTAACTGATCAAATTCTACTAGCATGACTATGAATGAATTTGACCAGTAGGATTGTGAAGTGTTTATTTCCAACGAAACACATCCCACCAAAAAATCCTCACTTATAAAATGAAGTTTTTTTTTCTTTTAATTAGTTAGGCTCGTTCATCCATGCCATAGAGATGTGTGAGGCCTGCTATTTGAAGGAGCCCAGTCTATCAATCCTGGCTCATTCATAGAACTACAGCTCAGTTTCTTCCTGTGGTTCAACATATATATATATTAAGCCTTTCTTTGTTTTCATGGATTGGTATCTTAGTACTCTTTTCATAGAATTGCTTTGTTTTTGCCCCATAGGTTCCTTCTGTTTAACTTTTTAAAAAGAAGAAATCTATTGGGAAAACTATGATCACTTCATTAAGTCTACCTACAAACTCTAGCACAAGACTAAAATAGATTCCGCCTAAATTGTCACTAGAGAACTTTTCAAAATCTTAAAAGATCTTACCCATCCATCAGCATGTTGCAACTCCTCTGCACCCTCCCAGAAACCTTGCTCTAATCTCCAAAAGATTATTTCTATTCAATCTATTTTTCCTCCAGAACCAGATGTGATCAATACCAAGACGTTCTTGTCTATCAAAGACCCCCAGTTAACCCCGCACTTGATGAGCTGTCCAACTACACAGGACATAGAGACCTGATGCTTCAGGTCAAATTAGACTCCTCTAACAATCACTTTTCTCACCATTGTCCCTGACATCTGTTATTTGGTTCAAAGCCCCCTTTGCAAACATTAAGATTAAGTCAGACATTTGACATCAGGGTCTGCAAGCAGGCCAATCACTAGGTAGGGTCTTTTCTCTCCAACTGTAATCAGACAGTCACCCTCCCTCCCTTTCGATCAGGAGCAACTACAAACAACTCTGTCATCTAACAGGGGTCATCAGTCAACCCCGTCCTTTTAAACATATATGTTCATACTCTCGACTCACCAATTCGATCCTTTGGCTTTGATGTGATCAATTATGCTGATAATACACAAATTATAATTTCCATCTCCAAGAGCTGCAAATCCATAGAACTCAATGTCTGTGCCTTTATGCAGGTAGTTGCCCTCTGGATTCATAATCAGAGTCTCAAACTCAACAGTGAGAGACAGATATCGTTCCTTTGGGTCAACCAGACATG
The DNA here is from genome assembly GCF_964204655.1 of Triturus cristatus. NCBI lineage: Eukaryota > Metazoa > Chordata > Amphibia > Caudata > Salamandridae > Triturus > Triturus cristatus. The sequence continues at coordinate 978,569,702 of NC_140587.1, forward strand.
TCTTGGTCTCCTTCCTGATGTCCTACTGATTTAGCCCCCTTTCACAGATCTACAGCAAAATAATTCTGCATCTAGTTTGAACTCTCAGGTCCCTGTTTTGTCCCACTAATCACTCTGAGAAAAGTTTTTCCACTTCATCCATGGAAAACTAGGAAAACAGCAATACATTCTCCAATCACATCCCATATTGATTATGGGAATTCCCCCTTTTTTAGGGGTCCCTGAGTATCTCCTTCACCGTTTGCATGTAGCACAAAATTCTTCTGCCAGGTTACTCCTAACATTTCACCCTCATCTCAAACAGCTACATTGGCTCCAGAGGAAGAAACACTTGGGGCCTCATTTATGAAGCCCTACTGGCACTTTTGCAGCCCCGGAACGTCACTGTTTTGACGTTCTGGTGGCGCAATGTGCACTGGCATATTTATATGGCCACATAAAGCCATGTTATATGGCTTTTCATGGCCTTATGAATATGTGTCCCTTTCACTCAGAAAACTGTGTGAAAGGGGGGTTCCATGGGTGTTACTGGGGGTGTTCCCAGCAACATCCATGGCTTTTAGACACTGCCCCAGATTTACAAGAAATCGTAAGTCTGAGGCAGCGTCAAAAACGTATGCCTCCCTAGGGGTGGCTTAAGGGAGGCACAATAAGGAAAAATATCTTTATTTCTCCTCGTTTTTCCTCTTTCTATGTGTGCTGCATTCTGCAGCACACATAGAAGGAGTAAAAAGCCTTGTGATTGTTTTTGTGCAGGAAGGTTTCCCTTCCAGCACAAAAATAATCATCCCCCCAATGCAGGCACCCTTGCACCATTGTGCGAAGGTGCCTGCGTTGGCACACAGCAGTCCATTGTGTGCCGACACAGGGGAAGAGGACAGGAATGCACTGTATCTAATAGAAACAGTGCATTCCTGCCCTAGGGCAGTGCAGCAGCAAGGCTTGCTGCATTGCTCTATGGTAAAAAAAACATACATTAGCCCCTTGATCTTGAAGGTCCTTCAAATTTTAAGCTATTTCTGGACCTTATCTCCCTCCTCACACTCTTTGCTCCACCTCATTCCATCTATCAATTGATCGAAGAGAGTGACAGAGCCCTTTTGTATCGCTCTGCTAACTCCTGGAACTCTTTAATCCTGGACATTGGAAACAAACTCAAAAACATGATCTTCAGAAAAAAAACATAAAACTTTCCTCTTCTGATCTTTCTTCTCCGTTTGGTTGCTAAACTTGGTGTTACCAGTCAAAGCTAGTTGCAGGACACCCCTTGGGGTGCTTGCACATTTTGTAAAATTGCATTATATTACATTACATTAAGATAGGCCAAAAATGCCATGAGCAAGGGCATTTTCAAGATGGCAAACATTTTAGGCCACACTAACTTTGGTGTCTGAGGTTGTGAGTGTGTAGTGAAGTGCACTATGTGTTCTCCTGTATCTAGCATTGAAATGCAGTTTGAAGGAGGCACTGTGCCCACAACAATTAATGACATAGAAGTTGGATAGGACAAAAAAAGGATCCTTCTGAAACCATAAGGGGATACACAAGAATTGTCCTGACATCCTGTTCTCTCCCTTAAAAGTGTACCAATTGTGCGAAACAAACCTATCAGGCAGGATTTGTCACTGTCGTTTCAACAGAATGCTCAAATCTCCCAACCTGCTTATTCTGTTGAGCTCAGAAGAGTCACCTGTGCCCTGTCAGGTCAGCATATTGCATGAAGCTGAGAGGAATTTCACATATCTCTTCCCGGGCTGAGTACAGTCTGTGAGTTGGTGGAGATTTAATGCGAACTAGCCTTCATCAGCTGCAGGCAGAGTAAAGTTAACTCTCTTAAGAAGTAGTTCTTAACCTGTGGTCCAGGGACCCCTGGGGGTCTGCCACACTGCTAGACCTGTCCTGTCAGGCTTAGGGTGGTCTTCCCCCACACCTTTTGCCTGCTTGCCTCCTCTTTTTGCTCATTCTTTTAGTTGGTCTTAGGACTCTGAGCACTTTATCACTGCTGTCCAGTGCTAAAGTAAATGTGCTTATCCCCAAAACATGGGAACATTGGTGGGACATTTAGTTGCTCTGTAGGTCCCTAGTCGAGTGTACTATTTGTGCCAAGGGCCTGTAATTAAATCCTACTAGTGGGCCTGCAGCAATCATTATGCCACCCACACAAGCAGCCCTTTAAACATGTCTCAGGGCTGCCACTGCAGAGCCTGTGTGTGCAGTTGATGTTGACCTGGCACTCTAAAACATGCCCCAGTCCTGCCATTCCATCCTGAATGCAGTGTTACATTGCCATGGATGTTGGCATTTAAAAACCCCTTGCCAAGCCTTAAACTTCCCATTTTTAACACATACATCACCCCTAAGGTAGGCCCTAGGTAGCCCAATAGGGCAAGGTGCTATATATGTTAAAGGTAGGACATGTACTGCATGTTCTGGTAGTGAACAATACCCACATTTGTTTTTCGCTACTGTGAGGCCGAATCCTCTCATTGGTTAACACTGGGAATTCCTTATTACACTTTTAAGCTGTAATTCCTGATTGAGAAGGAGTGGCTCTATTACTTTTTATATCATTTGATTGGTAATGATAATTCTGCTTTTCTGGTAAAGTTGGATTTAGCATTACTATTTTAGAAAAAAACACTATTATAATGTTGGTATTTCTCTGCTCTTAAAGCTCTGTTTGCCTGCAGCCTGTCTCCAATACACATCTGGGTTCAGTGACAGCTTGACTTTGTGCATTCTCTCTAGATAGCCACACTCTAAGGTAGGTCAGGTGTGTCTGAGGGCCCATCTGCAGCCTGATAGCTCACACCTAAATAAGCGGTGAACTGCCCCACACAAAGGTTTTATTATCCCCCTGTAATGAGTCTGGAGCCAGGGCTAGGAAGAATGAACCTCTGTGCGCTTCAAAGACCCTTCTTTGAAGTCAGTCCCACTTGTAAGGCACAACTACGTCTAAGTACTGGGTCTCTGACCCCACCAAATCAAATGCTTCTGGACCTGTAAAGAAAGTAACTCACGAAAAGGACTGCTGTGCTGCTACAAGGACTGTCACTCTGCGGGACTGCTGCTCTAGAAGAACTGCTGTTTTTCTGCAGTGCTACCCTTATGCCTGCTTTCCTTTTTTTCCTTGCTGAGGAAGAACTGGTCTTTTCTTGAACCTAGAGTGATCTCCAAGGGCTTGTTGGCTTGCCTCCTTATTTTGAGACTCAGGAATATCAAAGTCTCACCACCTGCTCCTGTGCCTGGTCCATTGGAAGCGGACCCAGGTGCCTCCTCCAGTTGACCCAACGCATCTCCTGTCTGCCTGTAGCGGAACTGCTGCTTTGTCGCTGTTGCAGGAGCAGAATCGGTGCATCGCACTCGGAACTAGCACATTGCCTTAGAAACCGATTATTTGGAACCAACGCATTACCGCCATTGCAGTGTGGGAAGACAGATGCATCCCCTTGACTGTGTGGAGTAACCCTTTGCATCGTCTGCGGAAACAAAGCATCTCAGCATGGCGCATCATCTACAGAACCGGCACATTGCCACCACTGCATGAAAAAAATTGACGCATCACCTTGTCAGCAGGATCAACATTGACGCATCGCTCAGCTGCACCCCGCATCTCACTGTTGCAACCTGGATCAAGGTACTTTGTTCAGCAGACCCTGCGTGGCTCCTGAATTTGGCATTCACATCATCATGGTCAGCCTAAACTCTTGATTTTGCTCAGGTCCAGTGTGACTAGTTAACTCCCATAAGCACTATTTTTACATTTAATCTTTAAAAAATCATATCTCAACTTCTACTTACTGGATTTTTGTTGATTTGGTTTTTATTTATTTATAAAAATAACAGGTATGTTTCTACACTGGTGTGGAGTCTTTTTGTCATGTTTTCACTGTGCTACTATTTAAAGATTTGCACAAATACTTTACACATTGCCTCTTAAGTTAAGCCTGCCTACTCTGTGCCAAGCTACCAGAGGGTAAGCACAGGTTAAATTATGTTGTGTATCTGTCTTACCCTGAATAGGATTGTGGTTCCTGCTTGGACAGGGTACATACCTCTGCCAACCAGAAGCTCAGTTTCTAACAGACAGCTACTAAGGGGGCCTGCAACTGCTTAGAAAATTAAAGAATATTAACAGATTAAGAAGGTGTATATAAATAAAGACGCAAAATGTACAATTGAAAATTTGAAATGTTCTATAAATGTGAAGGAATTTTGACACTGGAGGCTAAAAATTACGTTGGCATCTTCAGATTGATTTGTGGGAGAAGTCAAACAGAACATAGAATGGACAATGGGTGCTCTCATTTAAATTTAGAAAAGTTCCAAGCTTCCCATTAAAATTTGACTTTTTATTTATTTATATGTTTTTGTCAATTAAATAAAATATTTAACCATTTATGTATTAGTTGGAGGAATGGTAGTTTCCATATTTTTGAGTATTGTTTTACGGTTCAAATTATTGATCCTCGTATTCCAATTATGACTCCTAGGCAGTCCATGGAATCCTATTATGATTCAGTAGGGGCCCTAGATTCCATTATTGATTAAGTGAGAGTCCACAGAAGTCAAAAGGTTAAGTACCACTGCTCTAAAAGTTAGATTTCACATATATTTCATCTAAAACTAACTTTACCATTAGATTGGATTCTTATTAAATGTAAAATTAAGTCTGTAGTAGATACAGATCAAAAGTTATTGATATAATTGTCTAATCTAAATGTTGACTTTTTCTATGTGCCAGAAACAGCCTGACAAGTAACAATGCCGGCTTGGTCCTAGTCACTAGGGGAAAATGCCATTTTAAAGGCCACACGTGTTCCAGTCTTAAATGTTATGCACCCTACTTTGTGGGCAGCAACGTGTGCTTCGTGGTAGCACGTTCAATATTTTACATGAGCTTTTCCTACATATCAAAAGAGTGATTCTGACAGGTCTGGGCAGGAGAGTTCAAGCAGCTGCTGTAAGGCTACACAGGGTAGGCCTGAAGCCATGTTTTCACTGCCTCTATAGTGGATTGCACAATAGGTGCTGCAGGTGGCATTTAACTTTCCATAAGAGTGGTGTATTTTTTCACCATGTACTATGACAGTAGATGAAGGTTACTTGCCCCAGTCATTGTTAAGTCAATTTTGACACGTTTAAAAGGGCAGCACCGGCACTTTTTAGCCTGTGCAAAGTGCACAGAGTTCTAATCTCCTAGCAGGATGTAATTTACCTACACAACACAGCTGTAACAAATCAAACCATCTTTCTTCAGCTGCTGTTAATTCACTTTCTATTCTTACCATCTGCCTTTTGATTTCCTTTAACTTCATCTATTGTTTTATGAAATGTTAAAGTGTTTCTCTCACTGGTAAATATTGTAATCTACCAGCCATTACTCCAATTGTAACTCCAAATGAATCATCATATTTATTCTTCTCCAGAACTCTCTAATCATTGTTAGAGTTCTTGAATTCGAGGCCACATTGTCAAACTCACTTTTAAATCCTTGGTCAATAATGAGTATTGGAGTCCCTTTCGCTTGAACTGTTTCTCAGTTAACATTGCTTATGTTCTTTAACACATTATTTATACTGCTTCAATAGTTGATCATTAGGTGGTGTATTTGGAACGGAGTACACAGATGTGTCATGACCAAGGTGGCTATTACAAAGGTCACTTTAGAATGAGCATCAGGAAACATTTTAGGCGTCTCTGTGAGCAGATGGGATATTTCACCTGTCTGGCTTCCACATTTACGTCTAGAAATTGTCAATAGACCTCATGAATAAAATTATTAAGTTATGGGATTGCATGCTTAAATCCATGATATGTCACAGTAATTTCACATATTGGCAACGTTCTCTGATCAATGTGTTCTGTTGTGTGTTTTATACTGATTACTTCATTCAGAACATTTGTGTGCTACCCTTACAGTTAAAAAACACAAAAATAATGGAACTTTCACATGGTATTGGGTTGGCTGTCAAGGTTTTCTTTAAAGATTTGCCAGGGAATTCACTTGATAGCCTGGGTACGTTAGTATGGCTTCCAGGTGCTGTGTTGTGTTCTCTTTTGCCTTCTCCATTTCTTATTGACAAATTAAAATTTGCACATGTAGAGTTGGTTCTTCCAAAAAGTGAATTTTTCCTGGAAATGCATTCCCAATACAATTGCTTGAAGTGCTCAGACAATTTCAAAAAATCATTGTAGTGGTATATTTGTTAAATATTATTTTATGGTTGGAAATTTTAGTCACTGTTAATGCTGTAGGAAGTTTTGCTACCTTTATTGTCACAGTGATCTGCAAATTATGGATACATTACAGAAACATTCTGATTCATGTTGTGATATACCTGGGGATAGATTTAGTTATTTTCCGGGGTATTGTACGGAAGAATACCACATTCAACAATGCCATTACTTTTCTTCTTTTTGAATTGAAATGCAAATCTTTGCCTGGTGGTACATTTATCATAAAGGAGAAAATTAAGAGTTGCCTGAAATCCAAGTAGGAGATGTTGGACAGAAATGAAATATACCAGTCACATTTCCACTGCTGAATCTGACTATGATTGAGTTGAAGGTCTCGTAATGCCTGGTACTCAAGCACCAGTCCAGTCAGAATTGACTGGAGTGGTATATCCTCTAAGATACTGTCCCAGCTAACTCTTAATGAGGGTCATTGTTATATTCTACTCTAGGGCAGGTCAATACTTTTGCAGTTAAATCCCTTCAAAAGCATTATCCCTTTCACTTTCCCTATGTGTTTTTCCATCGATTCAAACGTTCATTGCATGACATTAACATAGTTAAGAAAGGCAGCCATTGATAATGACTAAAACATTTTTTTGATTTTTATTTACAGTGCTTTGGTTGTAATGGCTACAGAGTCCATACTTTTAGAATAATAATATCTTTCTATTATTGATTGATACAACGTTACACAGCAGCAGACCTAAAATGCAATGGAATTGTTTTGTATTTGTATACATTTTTAAGGGTACTGTCAGTGACATGCATCCTGTGCATCAAAACTTTATGGACCACAGTTAATTGGAAGACTTTTTTTACATATGGAAGAAAGGAATTTTGCAGGCCTTGTGCTCCCCATTTTGTTTTGTTATTTTGATTGTTGAGGACAGAAGTTGCCTATCTGCCACTAATTGTTAGTCTGTATTCTGTCATAATGAGGCCAATTCACAGAGGCATGGAAGAGTATGTGAAAGAACATTTCTGTACTACCTCTTCATAGGCTCATAAATGATTTTGTGAATTAGTCGTACCATTTCACCACTTACTTTATGATGTGGAGTTAGATGTCTAGAGGAGAGAAATTTTTAGTGTCTGAACTTCACAAATGGTTTCACACATGTTAATTTTCTCAATTGACTAGAGAAGGGATAAAACTATGGACCAGTGAATTCTTATTGTTAGACCTGACGTCTGCAGTGTGCTCTTCCCCAAAATGTTTTGCCTTCACTGCTCCTGTTTTCTGAATTTGTTTTTGTTGGCATCAGGACTCTCTACACTTTACCACAGCAAAAAAAAGTGCTAAAGTGCTTGTGATCTATCCCTGCAACATGGTAAAATTGGCCTCCACCTGATTGGTACATTTAGGGTAAAATTCACAAAGAGTCACCGCACTCGTGGTGGAATCTCCGCACTGAGCAGGGCAGGGTAGAGATTCCACCCCGAGTGCAGTGATTGTGCCAAGAGTGTGGAGAACCCACCCCAAATGCGGAGATTCCGCACTCGAAAATTTACAAGTCATAAGTTCCTTTATGGATCAAGCCCTTAATTTATGTATGTCTGTAGGATATGGTACTACATGGTACTAAGAGCGTGAAAATTAAATGCTACTTGGGCCCTACCTTATTCATTTTGCCACCCACTCAAGTAGCATTATAAAGCTTGTCTCGTGTGCCATGAAGTCAACAGTGCAGTATTAAACTGGCATTTTTACTAGGCAAAATAAAATGTTTGCTAGGCCTAAGCCTTCATTTTTAATTCATTTAAGTCAGCCCTAAAAGTAGGCCCTAAATGCCCATATGGCACGATGCCGTATATAAAAAAAGATTTGCACATGTACTTTTAAGTTTACATGTCCTATAGTGATAATACCTAATTTTATTTAATACTCAGATGCCTCACTATTCTATAGAATAACATTGGGTTGCCGTATTACATTTAATAAGTGATAGCATTTGATTGGGAGCAGGTAGGAAAATGATGTCCAGTGTGTGAGGAATTGAAATCTAATACCCTCTGGCCCATGCCACACTAAAATGCCACATTTGGGCTTATTCTATAATAACAGGCATGCCAACTACAGGGCGTTCAGACCCTCCATGTTCCTAGACTCATAGTTAGTAAGCAACAATTTTTTATAGGCATTTCAATGTTTTAGCATGATATTAATTCAGAGCTAGACTGATTTTTGAAAGATTAATTTCTTGTCAATTCCCAAAGAATTAGATCAAAAATTGAATACTTTCATTACTTATTCTCTTCGTATTTCTCATCTAATTTGAATAATTAAGGGGCATATTAACAAGCCAGGCGATAAAATTATCGCCGCTTTGGCGGCAGAAAACTGCTGCTAAAACGGCGATAATGGGCTTGATAATATGCTCTATAGAATTCCAATTGAAACCCTTGTTAGATGTGAAGGACATTTAACATGGGCTTCAATTGGAATTCCTTAGAGCATATTATCAAGCCCATTATCGCCGCTCTAGCGGCAGTTTTCTGCCGCTAAAGCGGCGATAATTTTATCGCCTGGCTTGTTAATATGCCCCCAAGTTGGTAATTCTGTGCCTCCTCTGCTGTTTCTCTAAATTTCTTTCTTGTACTATTATCCTCCTAGTTTCTTGAAGAAATTGTTGACCTCTTTCTCCTGTAAATTTACTTATCTTTCTGTTGTTCTCATTATTCTATACCCAAAAGAGGGTGCAGTGGATGTTTATGTTTTATCATTTGTAGATGATCATTCCTCTTTTACATTCGACAAGCATCAAATCTCTTATACCATTCTCTTTAAGTACTGATCTAGCCTATTTTTGTATTGTACCCATGTTTATTAAATGTAATAGGATTTATGTTGTTTGGGTGGGTCTGCCTCTTTTTTCATAGTAGTTCTTGGTGTTCTTGTCAGAGATCAGGTTCTTCTATTTTTGATCTATTGAAATTATCAATGTTATGTTTGCCATAGTTACACTGTTATGGCTTCATGTCCATCTGTTATTAGCAGTAATAGCAGTAGTAGTATTGGTAATATTAGGAATAATAACAATAATAATAATAATAATAATAATAATCTCTTTATATTTAAGTTATTTAAAACCATACAGTTAATAAACTACATGTATGTAAAACTATGCCAAGAATGCACTGGATTTAGATACTACAGATATGGTACCAAAATATCATGCAAAATTTCATCTGACAAAAATATAGAGTCCTAAATTTTGTTTACAAAAACATCATCCTATTGAAGCTAAAAATGGCAAATCTAAACCCTATGGAGTGATATTGTTGCAAACATTTAGGCCACAATATTTATATCAGACAAAGTTTTTGTTATCGATATTGTGAACTATAACGGAGGCCAAACAAAAATCAGTGATTTAATCACATTGCTGCCTCTAAATGAAAACAGTTGACTGCAAGCCAAACACCTTAGCACACACTGCTGAAACAGTATACAAATCGATTCAGTGACAAGCAAGAAGCATCCACTATATCTGAGTGCAAGCACTAATTCAGAAGACCGCAAACAACCTACAACAACTATCCTTGAATAATCCTTGAACTCTCAGACTTTTCATGAAGATCTAAATTAATTCATTGCCAACAATAGAAATGTGACTGGAATTACATGTGTGATTGGACATTCTTGGCCATTTGTTCAAAAGGAGATAAACCACATTTAGACCTATCCCAATCATTTAACTGATCAAATTCTACTAGCATGACTATGAATGAATTTGACCAGTAGGATTGTGAAGTGTTTATTTCCAACGAAACACATCCCACCAAAAAATCCTCACTTATAAAATGAAGTTTTTTTTTCTTTTAATTAGTTAGGCTCGTTCATCCATGCCATAGAGATGTGTGAGGCCTGCTATTTGAAGGAGCCCAGTCTATCAATCCTGGCTCATTCATAGAACTACAGCTCAGTTTCTTCCTGTGGTTCAACATATATATATATTAAGCCTTTCTTTGTTTTCATGGATTGGTATCTTAGTACTCTTTTCATAGAATTGCTTTGTTTTTGCCCCATAGGTTCCTTCTGTTTAACTTTTTAAAAAGAAGAAATCTATTGGGAAAACTATGATCACTTCATTAAGTCTACCTACAAACTCTAGCACAAGACTAAAATAGATTCCGCCTAAATTGTCACTAGAGAACTTTTCAAAATCTTAAAAGATCTTACCCATCCATCAGCATGTTGCAACTCCTCTGCACCCTCCCAGAAACCTTGCTCTAATCTCCAAAAGATTATTTCTATTCAATCTATTTTTCCTCCAGAACCAGATGTGATCAATACCAAGACGTTCTTGTCTATCAAAGACCCCCAGTTAACCCCGCACTTGATGAGCTGTCCAACTACACAGGACATAGAGACCTGATGCTTCAGGTCAAATTAGACTCCTCTAACAATCACTTTTCTCACCATTGTCCCTGACATCTGTTATTTGGTTCAAAGCCCCCTTTGCAAACATTAAGATTAAGTCAGACATTTGACATCAGGGTCTGCAAGCAGGCCAATCACTAGGTAGGGTCTTTTCTCTCCAACTGTAATCAGACAGTCACCCTCCCTCCCTTTCGATCAGGAGCAACTACAAACAACTCTGTCATCTAACAGGGGTCATCAGTCAACTCCGTCCTTTTAAACATATATGTTCATACTCTCGACTCACCAATTCGATCCTTTGGCTTTGATGTGATCAATTATGCTGATAATACACAAATTATAATTTCCATCTCCAAGAGCTGCAAATCCATAGAACTCAATGTCTGTGCCTTTATGCAGGCAGTTGCCCTCTGGATTCATAATCAGAGTCTCAAACTCAACAGTGAGAGACAGATATCGTTCCTTTGGGTCAACCAGACATGTCTTGGTCTCCTTCCTGATGTCCTACTGATTTAGCCCCCTTTCACAGATCTACAGCAAAATAATTCTGCATCTAGTTTGAACTCTCAGGTCCCTGTTTTGTCCCACTAATCACTCTGAGAAAAGTTTTTCCACTTCATCCATGGAAAACTAGGAAAACAGCAATACATTCTCCAATCACATCCCATATTGATTATGGGAATTCCCCCTTTTTTAGGGGTCCCTGAGTATCTCCTTCACCGTTTGCATGTAGCACAAAATTCTTCTGCCAGGTTACTCCTAACATTTCACCCTCATCTCAAACAGCTACATTGGCTCCAGAGGAAGAAACACTTGGGGCCTCATTTATGAAGCCCTACTGGCACTTTTGCAGCCCCGGAACGTCACTGTTTTGACGTTCTGGTGGCGCAATGTGCACTGGCATATTTATATGGCCACATAAAGCCATGTTACATGGCTTTTCATGGCCTTATGAATATGTGTCCCTTTCACTCAGAAAACTGTGTGAAAGGGGGGTTCCATGGGTGTTACTGGGGGTGTTCCCAGCAACATCCATGGCTTTTAGACACTGCCCCAGATTTACAAGAAATCGTAAGTCTGAGGCAGCGTCAAAAACGTATGCCTCCCTAGGGGTGGCTTAAGGGAGGCACAATAAGGAAAAATATCTTTATTTCTCCTCGTTTTTCCTCTTTCTATGTGTGCTGCATTCTGCAGCACACATAGAAGGAGTAAAAAGCCTTGTGATTGTTTTTGTGCAGGAAGGTTTCCCTTCCAGCACAAAAATAATCATCCCCCCAATGCAGGCACCCTTGCACCATTGTGCGAAGGTGCCTGCGTTGGCACACAGCAGTCCATTGTGTGCCGACACAGGGGAAGAGGACAGGAATGCACTGTATCTAATAGAAACAGTGCATTCCTGCCCTAGGGCAGTGCAGCAGCAAGGCTTGATGCATTGCTCTATGGTAAAAAAAACATAAATTAGCCCCTTGATCTTGAAGGTCCTTCAAATTTTAAGCTATTTCTGGACCTTATCTCCCTCCTCACACTCTTTGCTCCACCTCATTCCATCTATCAATTGATCGAAGAGAGTGACAGAGCCCTTTTGTATCGCTCTGCTAACTCCTGGAACTCTTTAATCCTGGACATTGGAAACAAACTCAAAAACATGATTTTCAGAAAAAAAACATAAAACTTTCCTCTTCTGATCTTTCTTCTCCGTTTGGTTGCTAAACTTGGTGTTACCAGTCAAAGCTAGTTGCAGGACACCCCTTGGGGTGCTTGCACATTTTGTAAAATTGCATTATATTACATTACATTAAGATAGGCCAAAAATGCCATGAGCAAGGGCATTTTCAAGATGGCAAACATTTTAGGCCACACTAACTTTGGTGTCTGAGGTTGTGAGTGTGTAGTGAAGTGCACTATGTGTTCTCCTGTATCTAGCATTGAAATGCAGTTTGAAGGAGGCACTGTGCCCACAACAATTAATGACATAGAAGTTGGATAGGACAAAAAAAGGATCCTTCTGAAACCATAAGGGGATACACAAGAATTGTCCTGACATCCTGTTCTCTCCCTTAAAAGTGTACCAATTGTGCGAAACAAACCTATCAGGCAGGATTTGTCACTGTCGTTTCAACAGAATGCTCAAATCTCCCAACCTGCTTATTCTGTTGAGCTCAGAAGAGTCACCTGTGCCCAGTCAGGTCAGCATATTGCATGCAGCTGAGAGGAATTTCACACCTCTTACATATCTCTTCCCGGGCTGTGTACAGTCTATGAGTTGGTGGAGATTTAATGCGAACTAGCCTTCATCAGCTGCAGGCAGAGTAAAGTTAACTATCTTAAGAAGTAGTTCTTAACCTGTGGTCCAGGGACCCCTGGAGGTCTGCCACAGTGCTAGACCTGTCAGGCTTAGGGAGGTCTTCCCCCACACCTTTTGCCTGCTTGCCTCCTCTTTTTGCTCATTCTTTTAGTTGGTCTTAGGACTCTGAGCACTTTATCATTGCTGTCCAGAGCTAAAGTAAATTTGCTTATCCCCTTAACATGGCAACATTGGTGGGACATTTAGTTGCTCTGTAGGTCCCTAGTCGAGTACACTATTTGTGCCAAGGGCCTGTATTTAAATGCTACTAGTGGGCCTGCAGCAATGATTATGCCACCCACACAAGCAGCCCTTTAAACATGTCTCAGGGCTGCCACTGCAGAGCCTGTGTGTGCAGTTCATGTTGACCTGGCACTCTAAAACGTGCCCCAGGCCTGCCATTCCATCCTGAATGCAGTATTACATTGCCATGGATGTTAGCATTTAAAAACCCCTTGCCAAGCCTTAAACTTCCCATTTTTAACACATACATCACCCCTAAGGTAAGCCCTAGGTAGCCCAATAGGGCAAGGTGTTATATATGTTAAAGGTAGGACATGTACTTTTAAGTTGTGCATGTTCTGGTAGTGAACAATACCCACGTTTGTTTTTCGCTACTGTGAGGCCGACTCCTCTCATAGATTAACACTGGGAATTCCTTATTACACTTTTAAGCTGTAATTCCTGATTGAGAAGGAGAAGCTCTATTATGTTTTATATCATTTGATTGGTAATAATAATTCCACTTTTCAGGTAAAGTTTGATTTAGCATTACTATTTTAGAAAAAAACACTATTATAATGTTGGTATTTCTCTGCTCTTAAAGCTCTGTTTGCCTGCAGCCTGTCTCCAACATACGTCTGGGGTCAGTGACAGCTTGATTTTGTGCATTCTCTCTAGATAGCCACACTCTAAGGTAGGTTAGGTGTGTCTGAGTGCCCATCTGCAGGCTGATAGCTCACCCTGGATAAGATGGGAGGGAGGAGCTGACACTTACACCTAAATAAGCGGTGAACTGCCCCACACAAAGCTTTTATTATCCCCCTGTAGTGAGTCTAGAGCCAGGGCTAGGAAGGAAGAACCTCTGTGCACTTCAAAGACCCTTCTTTGAAGTCACTCCCACTTGTAAGGCACAACTACGTCTAAGTACTGGGTCTCTGACCCCACCAAATCAGATGCTTCAGGACCTGTAAAGAAAGTATCTTACGAAAAGGACTGCTGTGCTGCTACAAGGACTGTCACTCTGCGGGATTGCTGCTCTAGAAGAACTGCTATTCTGCAGTGCTACCCTTTTGCCTTCTTTCCTTTTTTTCCTTGCTGAGGAAGAACTGGACTTTTCTTGAACCCAGAGTGATCTCCAAGGGCTTGTTCGCTGTCCTCCTTATTTTGAGACTCAGGAATATCAAAGTCTCACCACCTGCTCTTGTGCCTGGTCCATTGGAAGTGGACCCAGGTACCTCCTCCAGTTGACCCAACGCATCTCCTGTCTGCCTGTAGCGGAACTGCTGCTTTGTCGCTGTTGCAGGCGCAGAATCGGTGCACCGCACTCGGAACTAGCACATTGCCTTAGAAACCGAATATTTGGAACCAACGCATCACTGCCATTGCAGTGTGGGAAGACAGATGCATCCCCTTGACTGTGTGGAGAAACCCTTTGCATCGTCTGCGGAAACAAAGCATCTCAGCATGGCGCATCATCTACGGAACCGTCACATCGCCACCACTGCATGAAAAAAATTGACGCATCACCTTGTCAGCAGGATCAACATTGACGCATCGCTCGGCTGCACCCCCCATCTCACTGTTGCAACCTGGATCAAGGTACTTTGTTCAGCAGACCCTGCATGGCTCCTGAATTTGGCATTCACATCACCATGGTCAGCTTGAACTCTTGATTTTGCTCAGGTCCAGTGTCACTAGTTAACTCCCATAAGCACTATTTTTACATTTAATGTTTAAAAAATCATATCTCAACTTCTATTTACTGGATTTTTGTTGCTTTGGTTTTTATTTATTTATAAAAATAACAGGTATGTTTCTACACTGGTGTGGAGTCTTTTTGTCATGTTTTCACTGTGCTACTATTTAAAGATTTGCACAAATACTTGACACATTGCCTCTTAAGTTAAGCCTGCCTACTCTGTGCCAAGCTACCAGAGGGTAAGCACAGGTGAAATTATGGTGTGTATCTATCTTACACTGAATATGATTGTGGTTCCTGCTTGGACAGGGTACCTACCTCTGCCAACCAGAAGCTCAGTTTCTAACAGACAGCTACTCAGGGGGTCTGCGACTGCTTAGAAAATTAAAGAATATTAACAGATTAAGAAGGTGTATATAAATAAAGACGCAAAATGTACAACTGAAAATTTGAAATGTTCTATAATTGTGAAGGAATTTGACACTGGAGGCTAAAAATTACGTTGGCATCTTCAGATTGATTTGTGGGAGAAGTCAAACAGAATATAGAATGGACAATGGGTGGTCTCATTTGAATTTAGAAAAGTTGCAAGCTTCCCATTAAAATTTGACTTTTTATTTATTTATATTTTTTTGTCAATTAAATAAAATATTTCACCATTTGTGTATTAGTTGGAGGAATGGTAGTTTCCATATTTTTCGTATTGTTTTACGGTTCAAATTATTGATCCTTGTATTCCAATTATGACTCCTAGGCAGTCCAAGGAATCCTATTATGATTCAGTAGGGGCCCCAGATTCCAGTATTGATTAAGTGAGAGTCCACGGAAGTCAAAAGGTTAAGTACCACTGCTCTAAAAGTTAGATTTCACATATATTTAATCTAAAACTAACTTTACCATTAGATTGGATTCTTATTAAATTTAAAAATAAGTCTTTGAATGGAGTCTGTAGTAGATACAGATCAAAAGTTATTGATATAATTGTCTAATCTAAATGTTGACTTTTTCTATGTGACAGAAACAGCCTGACAAGTAACAATGCACTTGGTCCTAGTCACTAGGGGAAAATGCCATTTTAAAGGCCACACGTGTTCCAGTCTTAAATGTTATGCACCCTACTTTGTGGGCAGCAACGTGTGCTTCGTGGTAGCACGTTTAATATTTTATATGAGCTTTTCCTACATATCAAAAGAGTGATTCTGACAGGTCTGGGCAGGAGAGTTCAAGCAGCTGCTGTAAGGCTACACAGGGTAGGCCTGAAGCCATGTTTTCACTGCCTCTATAGTGGATTACACAATAGGTGCTGCAGGTGGCATTTAACTTTCCATAAGAGTGGTGTATTTTTTCACCATGTACTATGACAGTAGAGGAAGGTTACTTGCCCCAGTCATTGTTAAGTCAATTTTGACACGTTTAAAAGGGCAGCACCGGCACTTTAATCCTTTTTAGCTTGTGCAAAGTGCACAGAGTTCTAATCTCCTAGCAGGATGTAATTTACCTACACAACACAGCTGTAACAAATCAAACCATCTTTCTTCAGCTGGTGTTAATTCACTTTCTATTCTTACCATCTGCCTTTAGATTTCCTTTAGCTTCATCTATTGTTTTATGAAATGTTAAAGTGTTTCTCTCATTGGTAAATATTGTAATCTACCAGCCTTTACTCCAATTGTAACTCCAAATGAATCATCATATTTATTCTTCTCCAGAACTCTCTAATCAGTTTTAGAGTTCTTGAGTTCGAGGCCACATTGTCAAACTCACTCTTAAATCTTTGGTCAAAAATGAGTATTGGAGTCCCTTTCGCTTGAACTGTTTCTCGGCTAACATTGCTTATGTTCTTTTATGAATTATTTATACTGCTTCAATAGTTGATCATTAGGTGGTGTATTTGGAACGGAGTACACCGATGTGTCACGACCAAGGTGGCTATTACAAAGGTCACTTTAGAATGAGCATCTGGAAGCATTTTAGGAGTCTCTGTGAGCAGATGGGATATTGTCAATAGACCTCATGAATAAAATACTTTACATTGTCAAACTGCTTTGCAATGACGTGTCATGCTGCATAAGGGTACCATTAAAATACTAAATACATGTTAATGTAATTATTTTCCAAAATACGTAATCTCTGCATGCCCACATTATTGACTTACGTCAAGTTACAGCTAAGCAGGTACACAAAAGTACAATAGCTATTTCAAGCTTAGAAAACCTCTAAGGTGGGTGTTTAAAGTGTTTTTGCTCTCAAAAACTGGCATGGCCTGGTCAAGCAGACCCTCCTACCAGACAGCTGTACTAGCAGTTATGGTCTATATTAAGATGTCGAGGACCATAACCTCCCAAGAGGGCTCTCTGCAAAGATAAAGACATATAATAATGTATTACTAATTGGAAATAATCGCACCTGTGTAGATTCAGCAAGAGGAAGTTGCCTAGAACTACAATGCTCTAAAACTGCATCTAGTTAACAACAGGCAAAATAGCCCCTATGATAACCGTAACATACAGGTAACCTCAAAGTCTGTTTGCAGGATCAATGTCCCACAATGGTCATCTGTAAGTACGTGTTTCAGTACTAATAAAGATGGTGGTCTTCACCATCATTTCAACACCAGTTTAACAAGAACAATGTTAACTTATTGCAAAACAAATTTCATCAAGTCTGTACCTAATTTACAGAGCTTGGATAGGATGGGGAAAAAAACTGAATCACTGCTCCTGAAGGACTACATGTGCATGCTTATGGAACCTTTGAATTCTGTGCACACTTAGGTAGAGATTTACAAACCCCTTTCGCCACTTTTGCGTCACTTTTCCCATGTTAAACGTGACGCAAAAGTGGCGCAAGGGGCTTGTAAATCTGCCCCTTAGTTCAGTTGTGAACTAATATCCAGCTCTTTGTCTTCCCCACTAATTTCCCACATGGTACAGTGCATTTTCCGTGTGCGCTGCTCACACCTAATCAGGCACCTATTTGCATAACTGAAGTATTTTCCACATTTGCTGGCAACATCATGCAAATATATTGTATCAAATTAATGTGTCTGATCGGAACCTAAAACTGTTACTCTTTCAAGTCATATTATGTTGTCAGTACAAAGAGCTACCTGGTATTGCGTCTATTTGCTAGCCTCTTTATTGAAGATCAAGGATTGCACCATCACCTCTACCCTCGGGGATAAGAACATTCTAGAGTGCCACACACTGACAGCTAATTCAGAGTGAAATGTCCAGACAAAATAAAGTAGCTATGTGTTGCAAACGCAGCTGATTCTGTACTACATAGCAGCCATGTTTTGGGGACTAATGTGTGGTTGGCGTGCATTTATGTGTCGCAAAACTATCTTACTCCTGTCATGTGTGCTGCCCTTCAATATACGTTGCGCCTTACAAATCTATTATGGGTTTATTTAATTTAATTGTTCCAGAGAAGCTCCCAATCATGTTCATTTCCGTAATAATTTAAACAAATGTAAGTGTACGTGTTTTTTTTCTAAGTTTCATCTTCAACCCTTCTGTCACCCTTTCTCTTCCTTCTTCTTCCTCCCTTTCCTCTCTTGCTTCCTAAAATAAGACCTTGTCCCTAGAAATGAGTGTTGTTGCCCACAAATTAAGTACTGGGCCGAAGTCCAATTTTCCTACAGCCCCTCCTAGCTGCCAGTCTTTTCTTTCTTTTCTTCCCTCTTCTGTTCCACTCTTGGCTGCCATCTCTAATTCACTTGTGCTCTCTCCAGGTCTAAAGGCACTCTGAACACCAGAAATAGATCAGTATAACCGTAGTGTAATATGAATTCAGGGTCGAGGTAGATACCAGTATAAGAAGGAAACCATATGGAGCAAAAAGACGTGTCTGGCTATGATTAACGCGGAGACATCTGTTAACAGCAACAGATCTGTGGGAGCATCTTATAATTTATTTTTTATTTTTATGATTCAGTGGTATGTTTTGATTTGCCAAAAATGTTTAGTTTTTTGGGGGGGATAAATTACTCATTGGTTTCCGTTAATGTTCATTGTTTTCCTCATTAGTAGGATGTATTTATGAGGCCTCAGCAATTTAATCATATTTCATCAGTAAATATTGCTATACTGTCATAATAGTAATTGGAGAATGCATAGTTATTGACTTGCTGCCAATGCCATGTATTTAATCTGTGTGTGCAGTTTAGTGCGGACCAGAGCCATGAAGAAAGAACAGTAAAAGGAACAACAGAAAGTTACGCCTGCAAAGTTCTGGTGGTTTACACCTATACAAACTATATCGTTCTAAATTTAAACTTTTTTCGGTCAAAATTTACAAGTATGGAAAAGGAGAAATAAGCAGGGGACATACATTATTTTTTAAATCAGTCAGTTATTTGGGTAAGAACATTTAAGGCAATACGGCCCGAAACCCACTGACCACTCAATGTAAAGAAAGGTGTATACCCAACTGTTCCGTGGCTTAAGTCTTGTACAGGCTATTAGAACATTGGAATGGCGAGCATTCCATTGAAGACAATGGAGTGCTCCGAGCTTCTTTTGGCTCGTAGTTGCCCTGAGCATCAATAGTCTAATGTTTGTTCACAGCTGTTGCTGTGAACAAAGGCCTTACAGAGCCCAGCAAGGCACATCATTATCATGGCCATGGATGCAAGGCAACAATAAAACATGTCCAGAGAACTGGTGATTAATGATCCTGCTGGAGAGCAGTCCTTTGCCTGTTGGTAGTTTTGAAATGCAGATAAACTGTATTTTATTTGGATAGCTCAGTGGGTTACTGCCTTTGTCACAGAGATTCTTGTGTTACTTGCAGTTCAAAAGTTACAATCCTAACATAGGACAGTGGCTATGAACTGTCATCAAAGACCTGCAGATAAACATGAATGGTATAGTTAGAACTTCACTTTTTTTGTGTTACTATAGAGTTAGAAATTCCCCAGTCTTTCATTATTTTAATGTTGCTAAAAAGAGTTTGGGCCGATATACATTTTTATTAGTAAAGTCAAGCCCCAACCACTACGGTATGCTTTAAATCCTGAGTCTGTGCTTCCCCAGCCCAAACCCTCTTCAAATTTACTGCCCACCAGTATGGATGCCATGTGATTCCTACATCTTGTAATCCTCATTGGCTCATGTGACATTCCCTGTAGACGGAATTACATACTAGCGATAAAACCGGCCCTGTCATTGCCTTTCTGTTTTTATTTAATTAGCAATCGGGTCATTAGGGCAACTGTGGAACATATTTTAAAGTGCGTTCTAATTATATTTACTGCTATATTTAATGTTTTAAGTTTGAAGGTGATTTATAATGAAAGTAGAGCTGGATGGGGCTGATATGGGGCTGGGGCCCAAGTTCAGCTGTGAGATAAGGTGCAGAGGAGAGGGATGGTAGAAAAGTGGATAATCGGGCCTGGAAGCACTTGTGTTAAAACCTGGCCTGTTGGAATTTGAGGGTTTGCACTTACATCCGGACATCGCTCTTACTTTCAAATAACTCTCCACATGCTCTGTATACACACAGAATTGATCCGTTGTATACTGCTGACTGTTTGCAAGTAGATATAATCTAATCTAGGGCTTGTAGGCTAGCGGACTCGGAGCGGAGGAGGTCCATGCGGTAATTCATGAGGGGGTGACACCATGAGTTACCCGCACCGGGTGACACCAACCCTAGTGACGCCACTGCCTACATTTCAGTAAGCAGCAGAGCTATGGAGTGAAAAGCCAAGTCTTGAGTGTTAGCCTCCTAGTCTAGATTTCTGTATTCTAGAAGCATCAAGCCAGGTTGACTAATTAGAACATAACGTTCTCAGCAGGATGTTTAGGTGTAGTAGATCTCGTAAAAAAACGAGCTCATGATCATAAAAAGCCCTGGAAACTGCTTTTCTTGTCACAGACAGTCAATGAAGCAAAACAAGATGGTGAGATGTAGCTGAATGATTTGACAGGTCCAAGAGGAAAAGTTAAAAAGAGGCACTTTGAACAATTTGGATAATGCACAAAAGATATACCAGCAATTCGAAATATATGGTTTAAAGTATCCCCTGACTTACATTTTAAAGATATAGCTAATCAGTGAGGATTCCTTGACCATATAGAGGGAAAGAGGCCGAACGCCAAGCTCCTTTATAAGGTTATGGAACTCCGAGATAACTTGCAATACACTTATCATGTACAGCAGGGGGTACTTAAATCTTTCGAATACATGGTCATGCCATCACATTTCCCACCTTTCCTACAAATCCTCAAATTTCCATATGAAAGAGAGAGCATGTTTGGAAATATAAAGAATAAAAATAGAATAGTGCAAAATTAAACACATCAAAAAACTCTTAGATTTTTGTTGCAAAAAGATATTAGAATCAGTTTAATAGCAGTTTCGTTTTAATGGCATAGTAGTTCAGAAAGTATAGAAACATGTAGAAAGATACTATCAAACATTTCTATAAATCTCTAAGGAGTGCACCACGTAAATATGTTGCCATACATTTCTACTTGTCAGTGTACAGCTATAAAAACAGAGCAGAAGAAAAAAAAGTCATATTTTGCTTTTGTTCTTACAACTCTTTAAATTATGCCCCACAACCTGACCTGACTTTCCCCTCACCTATTGACTTGGGCAGCAGGCATTGTGATGTCAGAACTCAATTGTAATAAATTATTATAGTTGATCAGCTATGTCATTTTTTATATTAGGTGATTGAGTCTGTCACAAATCCCCTATTATAAAGAAATTAGAGCCAGGTTTTTATACAGACATTGCAGGATCCTAAGTATTATTTAAAGAATTATCATAATTTATCACTCAACACCATCATTACCGCCAGCGACAGAATCAAATTTACCCACATCACACAATTCACCTGGACCATTCACGCCAATGTCCGCTTAACTATCTCCAATGTCCATCACCTCACCGCAAAGCACTACAGTGCATCACACTGCAGCTAGGGCAAGGTAACCAAAGAGATTTGGACACAAGCCCTCACCACCACACAACCCGTGACCGCAGCAGACCTTGACCGGGCCGCTCAGAACTTCACCACCTGGATTAACAAATGCACCGACAGTCACCCCGCTAAAACCAGCAAAGATCAACAAAACCTCTGAACAAACCAACTGGTACACCACGGAGCTCAAACCTACCAAGCACAACTGCTACCAACTTGAGAAGTGCTGGCATGCCACCGAGGACCCCTCGGGCTGGGACACCCACAAAGCCGTCCTCAGCAACTATCACCTGCAGCCATCACCACCCGGATTGACACCGCAGCCAACCACATGAGGGAACTCTTCAAGATTGTCAAGAATAGTCCACACTAACAGCCACAAAGAACACAATCTGCCCCACCCAAGAACTCTGCCACACCCTGTGAGATTGCTTCCATAACAAGAGTGCCACCATCCACAACAACTTCGACACCCAAACCCCCTCGATCAGCCTCGACAACCTCGATCAACCAACAAACACCAGCCAAATGATAATCATCTCTTCAACTTTGGAGCCAACCTAACCAGCTTGGAACTCACCAACATCCTCAACACCTCCATCTCTATAGCAACCTTTTCAGACATGGAAACAGGCAGATGTAAGACACCTTCTGAAGAAACCTTCTGTCAACCCCAGTGACCTTAAAAGCCTACAGACTGATCTGCCTGTGCCCCTACCCAGCCAAAGTACTTGAGAAAGCCATCAACCAATAGCTCACCAAATATCTGGAACAAAATCTCCTACTCGATGCCTCACAATCCGGAATCAGCGCCAACCACAATGCTGAGACCGCACTGATCACCATGACAGATGACATCAGAACTCTCCTCGACCATGGAGAAACTGTGGTTCTGATCCTCCTCCACCTCTGTGCTGCATTCAACACCTTCACCCACCACACCCTCATTGATAGACTCCACAACATCGGCGTACAGCAGAATGCCCTTAAGTGGATCGCTTCCTTCCTCTCAGGATGCACACAGAGTATCTGACTACCTCCCTTCACCTCTGCACCCAAAAACATCGTCTTCAGCATACCCTAAGGTTCATCCCTCAGCCCCACCTTATTCAACATCTACATGACCTCCCTCGCAGATGTCGTAAGATCCCACGGACTCAACATAATCCACGCTGACTACACTCAACTAATCCTCTCACTCATTCACGACACCTTCAATGCCAAAACCAACTTCTGCCATGCCATGTCCAATGTGGCAAAATGGATGAGAGACAGCTGCCTCAAACTCACCTCTGACGAGACAGAAGTACTAATCTTTGGAAGAGACACCTTTGAATGTGATCACTGCTGGTGACCAGCAGAACTCACACCAACACCCACACCAGTTAACCATGGACGCAACCTTGGCATCATACTCAACAGTCAACTAACAATGAAATGACAAGTCAAAACAGTCACCTCCTCCTGCTTCCACACCCTCTGCATGCTCTGCCGACTCTTCAGATGGATCCCCATCAACACCAGAAATACTGTCACATGGGCCTTCGTCACCAACTACCTGGACTATGGCAATGCTCTCTATGCCAGATTCTCCACACCGGCTCCTCAAAAGATGCCAGACCATGCAAAACACTGCAGCCAGACTCAGCCTAGACCTTCCCAGTGGCGGCCGGCATGGAACGGGGGTGGTGGGAGGGATGGGGAGGAGGAAGGGAAAAAATAAAGAAAAATTCACTTACCTTAGCACACAGTCTCTCCCACGTCATCTCTCCTCCGCTCCTCTTTCAGGAAGCACCTAGACTCCCCTAGGCCAATCACGATGCTGCTGTCACCATGACAGTGGCTTTGTGATTGGTCTGAGTGCCATGGTTTGGTGCTCAGAAGGGGACTGACAGCCTGTGCATGTTCTCCACCCAGGCTTTGTATTACTGTCTGTTTGGCCGGCTCAAGACGGCCGGCCAGACCAGCATGCACACTTAAGGCGCAGCAACCACTCCTCCTCCCAATATGTCATGGGAGCCCAGCCCTGCCCTGCCCTAACCTGGCTGATACTAAAGATAAAATGATAATAACTTCTGTAATTATCATTTTATTTTTCCTTTTGGGATGCTCCTCCATCTTAGCGGAGGAGCCACCATTGGACCTCCCCACACAGACCCGCATCACCCCTCACCTCAGAAACCTCCACTGGCTCCCCATCCAGAAGAGATGTCAGTTCAAGATCCTAACGCACTCATATAGGGTAATCACCCATTACTTCGCGGCTTATACTCTCCATACCATTACTTCGCAAGCGTTACAATGCATGTGATGTAACAACGTGTAGCCTTTAATAAACAAGTTGTTACATCACATGCGTTGTAATGGCTATCCACATCGTTGTGAGGAAAAGGACGCGCTTCCGTTTCCTCACAACGATGTGCACCTCTGACGATGCTGGAAGCTGGAGAAGAGAGGAACCACGCTTGAAGGAGAAGAGAGGAACCACGAAGAGAGAGAGGTAAGAGTGGCTGTGTAGTTTTTAACGGTTTAGGGTAGGGGGAGAGTCGTGCAGGAGGTAGTCTTTTAGGTTTTAGCATAGTGTAGTTGTGTTTTTTTAGTGTAGAGTAGTGTATTTGGGTTTAGGGTAGTGTCGGGTGGTCGTGCAGGGTAGTGTTTCAGTGTAGGGACCGGACTGGGGGTAGTGGTAGGGTCGTGCTGGTAGTAGTGTTTTAGGGTTTAGGGTAGTGTTGTGGTGGTAGTGTAGGGTAGTGTTTTAGGGTTTAGGGTAGTGTCTGGGGTTCGTGCAGGGTAGTGTTTCAGTGTAAGGAACGGACTGGGGGTAGCGGCAGGGTCGTGCTGGTAGTAGTGTTTTAGGGTTTAGGGTCGTGTTGTGCTGTTTGTGTAGTGTAGGGTAGTGTTTTAGGTTTAGGGTAGTGTGGAGGGGTAGTGTTTAAGGCTTTGGGTAGTGTTGTGAAGTTTGTGATGTGTAGGGTAGTGTATTTGTATATAGTATTTAGCGTAGTGTTGGGCGTTTTAAAATTTAAAAAAGGAGTTGAAAAAGTATGCGGGGTAAATGTCTCTATAAATGCTTTTGAATACACTTGCAATGTAAATGTATGTGAACTTAAAACTTGCGTAGTAACGGTACTTGCAAACTGAAAACAATGTTGTAAAAGTATGCGTTGTTTTGGTTCATGAAGTAACGACATATATTCCTCATATAGAGCTCTCCCGATCAAGGACCATCATACCTCTACCATTGACTGAACTTTTACCTGCCTGCAAGACACCTGTTCTCCTCTGCTCTCGACTTCGCACACACTCCCAGCATTCATCGCAGCGGCGGACGCTCCTTCTTCTTCAACGCAGCCAAGTCCTGGAATGATCTGCCCCTCCACCTCCAAACAGTTCCATCACATCACATTACTGCTATGGGGCTGTTCATAAGAGATGCCTAAAAAAATGTATGTGAGGATTATAAATTAGAAGGTGTACAAATATTTCCCGAGCTCATGTTTGTCACCTTGGAATGGGGAATGACCTGCACCAAAATACAAGTTCCATTTGCTCCCATAACTTGTGCACATTTTGTAATCACGTTTAGGGCATGAGCTTAAGTTGACATCCAAAATTCCGTCTTCCTCGGGACTCTAACTGCCTATGACAATTGTACTTTTCGAATGGCATTGTGTTTGTGATTATATATGCACTTTGATACACTAAATATATGTCTCAAAATTGCAGGGTGTACATGCCCACCCTGTAAAGGTTGCAGCCACGTGTCTGCAGACATGTTCATTTGAGAAAATTAAATCCATACAGGAAATGCTGTAGATAGTTTAAATTATATTGTTGTCTTCCAACAGCCTCAAGAATAATAGGCGCTAAATGTACATTTTAATTAAGAACATAAATTAGGATAACATTGGAATGGATTTTAGTATTACTACGCCTAAAAATAATAAAGATTAATTGAAAAGGAGCCTAATGGACCAATGTGAAGAAGTGTGTTTGACATTTAAAAATAAATGGACAAGCTGTTCTTTGCTGAATGCCCCCATTCATGCGATAATGACACTTCCGGTGGCGGTTCATTTTTGACGTTAGTAGAATCACAATTATTACCTTGGACGACAGCCACTGAAACCTCAGAGAAGAAACAAAAGGTACTCACGTACATATATGAAATGATCATGTTTTTAGGCCTGCTGGCTGGTAATAAAAAAAAGAAAACACTGTTGCTACCTGACCGAGGCGCAATACAATGCACAGTGAGCTGGAGGTATTTCAGCAGGTATGTGTGGGCGAGCAGCGACTGCATCGCCTTCCAATAGCCACCGGCTTTCAAATTAAGTGGGATGTGGGCGGATGCTTATTTCCATTTTCCCTTAGGCAGGTTAGAAAGTGGACAGGCTCCAGGATCTGGAAATCTGAAAACCTGCTCATTATTAATAAAGAGCAAAGCTTCTGCCCTAAGAATCACTCCATTGTTCTGAACGCAGGATTTCGTGGCTGGATAAATAGCACGCTGCATTGAAATTGTAAAAGTCTGTGTTTCTCTTGCTTTGCTTTTAGGGGAAAAACTGATCCTAATCACAGAATGGTAATTTAAATTTGAAATCCCTCCAGCCTAGTGCCAAAAAGAGCCTAGTGCCAAAAAGACACGAGTTGCAATGTTGGGCTTTAAAAGCTCTAATGCAAAAAAGTAGCATAACATAGTATAGTGTAAAGAAATACAACGTAACAACATAACTCATGGCTCCAATTCCGATATTTGATCAATCACTAATGTCATCCATCAATCTGAAATGTTGAATGTTTCCTGACCAATCCGTTTTAGTGTTAGACCTGGCCTCCTAGGCGTGGGTTTCCCCTAACATTTTGCCTTCAGATCTCCCGTTTTTTGCTTACATCGTTTTTGCTGGCCTTAAGACTCTGCACACTTTATACCAGTGCTAAAGTGCTTATGCTCTCTCTTTAAGACATGTTGAATTGGTTTATACCCAATTTAATTTACTGGTAAGTCCCTAGTAAAGTGGCACTGCCTGTGCTATGGCCTGTAAATTTAATGCTACTAGTGGGCCTGCTGCACTGATTGTGCTACCCACTTAAGAAGCAGTTTAAACATGTCTCATGTCTGCCATTGCAACCTGTTTGTGTGCAGTTTTAAACTGCCATTTCGACCTGGCAAAATAAACCTTTTGACAGACCCAAACCTTCCTTTGTAATACATATAAGTCACCCCTAAGGTAGAGCCTGGACAGTCTCAAGGGCAGGGTGCAGTGTATTTTAAAAGTTGAACATGGACTTTTAAATTTTACATGTACTGGTGGAGAACAGCTCTAAAATTCATTTTTCACTTCTGCAAGGCCTACGCCTCTCATAGGATAACATATAACTAACCTTTTTACACTTTATAAGTGTAATTTCCAAATGAGAATAAGTAACACCTTCATGTTAAGTGTCTATGGAATCGGAATTTAAAATCCTAACCTATGGCGAAGTCAGGTTTTAAATTGCAATTCTGAAAATGCCACATTTAGAATTTTGTTACAAACTACAATGCATTCTGCAGGGTGTCACAATTTCTGTGCATGAAAAATTGGTTTTGAATCATCACACCTATATAAGAAGATCAATGTATGTTGTTAAAAAAACTGGGAAAATGCGGGCTTATACTGACCATTTGGGATTCATCCTTGAATCACCTGGAGAACAGGACGAAAGTACTCTGTACAGTTGTCGCTGTATTTAATATGGACCCTATGTTAAAATTTGAAAAGTGAACCACATTGGGGGTCTCCCCATATTGAATTTTGATTATATGGATTATGGTTACTTGTGGAACTGTTTTGTGGACTTCATCCGGGCTTTGAGAAGTTTGCTTTCCCTACAATCGTACAGCATTTGCACTGGCCATATCTCTCTAGTCCTGAGGATGACCTGCCGTGATGTCTAACTATTAACACATACAAGTAGTGTCGAAACATCAATGGCAGTTCTATTGTTTCATGGCCGATATCAACCATCCTTAATACGTGCCAATAATGATATAGGGTGTTTGTTAAATTGTGGATAGGAGAGAGAATAGGCATCCTTATCGTAATTTCTTTATTTATATCATGTTAAGATCAGTCTTTGTCTGACTGTGTAATATCAAACATATATTGTTTTCACTGTGTGTCACTTTATCACCAAGTCATGCCATTTGACATATTTTTGACAGCCTTATAAAAAAAAGAAAGAATTGTGCACATTATTTAGACATATGACTTTGAGTATACTAAATAATTATAGTTGTTGTTGTTGTGTGTATTTTGTTTAAGTGATGTGCTATGGGGGTGTCGAATAATGGCCAGTATAGGCCCACACACTCCCGGTTTTCTGAAGAGCATACACTGATCTTCTTATCTAGGAGTGACAATTCAACATATATTTTTCACACAAAGAAATTTTCGACACCAGACAGAATACATTGTAGTTTGTAACATTATTCACCCAGGGCTACCTCTTTGTTTTTGATGGTAAATTTGAGAATTTGGGCATTTTCTTGACTTAGCCATGTGGTGCATGCAACCTGTCTTTTGGTCACATGAGTTGATGTGGATGACAGTTGGGCTTTGTGTTTTCCTCCTAAACAACCACGCACAATGGGGAGCTCAGGTGTGTCTAGAGGGGCCATCTAGCCACACCTAGCAGGACACTGGCAGGATGAGAGGGAGGAGCTGGGCCCAGCCCCACTTAGGCTTGAATCGACTGTGTCCTGTCTCCACACAAAGGGGTGCATACCCCCTGTTGTTAGTCTGGAGCCAGGTCCAGGAAGACAGAGCACCTGTGCACGTCAAACGCATGCCTCTAGAAGCTTCTGCCCACTTCAAAGACACAAATGGGTATATATACTGGAGCTTAGACACCAGCACTTCAGTACACTTCTGGACCTGTGGATTCTGTGCCAGAAAGAAGGACTACAGTGCTGCTGCAATGAATGCCACTCTGCTGATCTGCTGCTCTGAAGGAATTGCTGCCCTGCTGGCTGACCTGCTGTCTGCTGCTCTCTTGCTTGGGTGAGAAGGACTAGACCTGCATCTCTTGAACCCGTATTGACTCAGGGGCGAGTTGTCTGCCTTCCTGATTTGAAGCCTCAGTGACATAACAGGCTTCCAACAAGCTTGCGCATGCAGGTGGACTCGCCATCTGTGAGTCTACTTTGCCAAGTGGTACCACCCCAGTCCTGGCACTTGAACATGGGTTTAAGGTGCTCTACCATCCTCCATGGATCCAGTGGAACCAACGCATCTCCTTTGTGGTGCTGCGCAACCCAGAGCAGAACCAATGCATCTCTGATGCTGTATGGATTAGACCTGTTGCAAGACTTGCATTGTTGCTGAAGCCCACATTACATTTAATGAGGTAACTATAACTTGCGCCCCCGCAATGCACTGCTTATGTCCTAACATATTACATCATTCATGACATGGTCGGTGACATCACTGATGATATCTCTAAGGTTTTTTAAATGCTAATTCCTAACTATAACATCCCTGTAACCCTTGTTTTTGTCAGTGAATTTCTATGTTTTTTTAATTAGTATTCGTGTTTGCAGAGCAATGGAGAAATGGGGCTGGGCCCCTAACGAACTCTCAGGAGTCCCGCTGTGTTAGACTTACAGGAGGTACCAGGAGGGCTTCCTGCCCCCAAAGCCTCTCAGAAGTAAAGTGGACTTCATGCCCCAACCAGTAGTGCAGCATGAGCTGCATTTGCAGAGTTGTGGAGAAAGGGGGCATGGCCTCCAAAGACCTCTTAGAAATCCCACTGTGTGGGACTTACTGGAAATAACAGGAGGGGTAGTGGGCATCCAAGGACGTCCTTGGTGGCAAACTACCCATCCTGTTACCCCCAGTAAGTCCCACACAGCAGGACAGTAGCGGCTCCTGAAGGAAGTGGGGCGTGGCGGGGTGGGTGGGGGACATCAAACTCCGGCATACAGCTGACCAGAGTTGAGTAAAGAAATAAATAAATAAAATGAATTACATTGCGTGCTGCATTGCCGATTTGGCGTTGCAGCGCGCGCAATGTAATTCATTTTATTTCTTTCTTTCTTTACTCAACTCCGGTTGGCCCTATGCCGGAGTTTACTACCCCCATCCTGCCCCTCCCC
Organism: Triturus cristatus; assembly: GCF_964204655.1. Lineage (NCBI taxonomy): Eukaryota > Metazoa > Chordata > Amphibia > Caudata > Salamandridae > Triturus > Triturus cristatus. Next base: position 978,599,668 of record NC_140587.1, read on the forward strand.
CGCCCCACCTCACCACTCTGCAGCAGTCCCTTGAGGAGCCTCTACTGCAGCAGGATTTCTGAGACCTGGTAGGAGGCCACACCCCCTTTCTCCACCACTCTGCAGACGCACATCCTAAGACATTTGATGCTTAATAGAACAGCCAGCCTCTTTGGTCAGGGCTCACAAGCGGGTGTCACCGCTATATATTTCATAAGCCCAATTCTCCTCCATCTGGTGGAAAATGAGCCCACCATTTAGAGTATAGTCCAACATCTTTTATTTCAGAGAGTCTGTGATGAGCATTACACTTTGGATTATAGTCCAAATGTTGGGCTCGTTTTCTACCCGATGTGAGTGAATTGTGCTTTTGGAATATATAGCGATGACGCCCGCTTACGAGCCCCGACCTGAAAGGCTGGATGTTCTGTTAAGCATCAAATGTATTTTTGAAACACATAGTCCATGGATGCCCGCTGGTCACATATTGGAGGAAGGATAAAGGAAATCCACAAGGTAAGGCCACTATTCATGATAACGGGGCGGCCTGCCCATTCAAATTGATCTTGTAGTAACATTGGGGAGAGGAGTTTGCCTAACGGCTAGGGCGGTCGACCTCGAATCTGGGGAACCGGGTTTGAGTCTCAGCAATTATGCTGAACATCCTGTGATTCTGGGCAAATCACTTTATCTCCCCGTGCCTACCAAAAATGAATGTGTTCTCATGTAACGCAACTGGTGCTATGTAAAGAGCTCTGATACACGATACCTTTGGGTCAATTTTGCGCTATATAAAACTCCATTAAAAAAAAAGACATTTTAACACAGAGAGTGTTTAACACTGCTGGAAGACATATTAACTAGTGTGCATTGATTGTCAGAATAGTTGCTGTTTATTCTGATGCAGGATAGTATATTGACGTCCTTGGGGGCCAACTACTCCTCCTGTTACCTCCAGTAAGTCCCACACAGCTGGTCTTCGGAGCCCACGCCCTCTTTCTCTACCACTCTACAAACACGCCTCCTGGTGCACTACTGGGATAAAGTCCTCTTGGATACAGAGTGCTCTTGGGGGCCCGGAAGCCCTTCTGTTAACTCCAGTAATTCCTACACAGCGGGATTCCTTAGAGCATGCCGCGACCCCACCCCATTTCTCCACCACTCTGCAAATGCAACTAAAACTTAAAAAAGCATAGAAATTCACTGAAAAACCCAAAGGTTACAGGGGTATTGTAGTTAGGAATTAGCATTCAAAGAACCTTAGAAATTCACTGAAACAAGAAAAGGTTACAGGGATTTTATAGTTAGGAATTAACATTTAAAAAACCTTCGAAATTCATTGAAAAAAGCAAAGGTAACAACGATGTTATAGTTAGGAAATGGAATAACAAAAATCTTTGCTATTCACTGAAAATCCCAAGGTTACAGGGATGTTACAGTTAGGCTCAAGTTTCACTCTTACAAAAACCAGTGAAATTCAGCAGTTATAGTTAGTGAGTCGCAGCACTACTGGTTGAGGGATGAAGTCCCCTTGTCTACTGAGGGTCACTGGGGGCCAAAAAAACCTGTTGTTGTCACAAGTAAGTCCCCACAGCTGGATTGCTCGGACCTCATCATAAGGCCCACCTCCTTTCTCAGCCATTCTGCAAATGGGGCTCCTGTCGCAATACTAGTTGGGAGATCAAGTCCCCTCGGCTGCTGAGGGTTGTTGGGCGATACAGCAAAACACACAATTGGGTTGTTGGGGGCCAAGAACCCCTATTGTTGCCACAAGTAAGTCTCCCACAGCAAGATTTATGAGACCCTGCCAAAGGTGCCACCCCTTTCTTAACTACTTGGCAAAGGCGCCTCTTGGCGCACTATTCATTGGAGATGAAGTCCCCTTGGCTGCTCAGGATCGTTGGGAGCCAAGAACCCCTATTGTCGCCAGAAGTAAGTTCCCCACAGTGGGATAGCTCAGCCCTTGTCGAAGGTCTGCCCCATTTCTCAACCACTCTTGAAAGGGGCCAACTGTCCCACTTACTACTAGTTGAGGGCTGAAGTCAAGGGCTGAGTACGGAAGTAAATTCTGCTTTACCCGCAGTTGGTGGAGTTTTGCCTTACTCAACATTCCAAGCGAAGAGTGGAGTGGCAAAGTCTGCAAACTCCGCCAGTGGAGCAAAGTTTACTGCCTACCTCTACAAAGATCACATTCCCACTCATAGACCCACTCTGATACTAATATACCTACTTACAGCCCCATTCATTCTTACTCAGACCCACGTACAAACCTACTCTGACTCTCATACACCCACTGAGACACTCATGCAATCATTTACACACTTTGTATCAAAGGTTAGGTATTGTGAAATTTACTGTAAAAAACAACGATTACAGGGACATTATAGTTAGAAAATAGTATTAAAAAAACTGAGAAATTCACTGACAAAACCAAAGGTTACAGGGGTGTTATTGTTAAGCTCAGATTCCACTCATAAAAAAACAGGGAAATTCAGCAGTTATAGTTTCCTGAGGTAACTATAAGGTATGCCTTTGCAGCGCACTGCTTTTGATCTCACAAATTAAATAACGCATGACATAGTCAGTGAGATCACTGATGACATCACTCACATTCACTGGATGATGTCATCTGTGATGTCATTTGAGATATCATCAGTGATGTCATCAGTGATCTCACTGACTATGTCATGAGTTATTTAATTTGTGAGATCAAAAGTAGTGCACTGCAAAGGCATACCTTATAGTTACCTCAGGAAACTATAACTGCTGAAGTGAATTGCATTGCCCGCCAATATTAGCACAAGCTGATCCTCGTTGGCGGGCAATGCAGTTCACTTCATTCGCTTTTCTTTCGGTGGTGCACTACTCCCGCAGCAGAACCTCTCCACATAAATATATTCTAACTCCGTTTCCAATGTTACGAAAGGCAAGTCGATTCATGATTGAAGGTTTACTCTCTGTTTTTATTGCATTCACATAGTCTGCAGTGTAAACTGTGTTTCAGTCTGGACCTTGATCAGCTGATACGTATGTTAAAGGGTGTATATAGCAAGGCAGAGGCTAAAATGATTATTAATGGAGCAGAAGCAGGGATATTAATCGTGGAACCCGACAGGGATGCCCGTTATGCCCCCTTTTGTTTGTCATGTTTATTGAACCCCTAGCTGTAATAATGTATTGATTTTGCCTCCCATGGAAGGTATGGCAAAATTAAGCTATATACCAATTATATAATTTTATATCTTAAAGCCGGGTGTTATAATATTCAGGAGGTGATGGATGAAATCCAGAAATTCAAGCAGGTGGGGGATACAAAGCGAATCAAGCAAAAATGGAAATCCTTACATTTAATTTGGAGTTCTCCTAGATCCCGGTCTGTTTACAACACTGACCACCACATCCAATTAGATACCTTGGTATTTTTGTAACAAATTAATATGGTCAATTATTTCTACTGAACAATAGTAAGATGCTTGCGAAAGTGAAAAAATTACTAGATAAATGGATACTGCTGCAGGTATCACTGATAGGACGGATTTCGATGGTTAAAATGTCAGTGCTCTCATTGTTTTTGTTCCTTTTTAGTAATCTCCCCTTAAAAATTCCCAGTTCCTATTTTAAAGAATTGGATGAAATGATCTGGACATTTGTCTGGAATAATAAGCAGCCCCGGGTTAAACTAGCCACACTACAATTAGATGTAGCACAGGGCGTATTGGCACTCCCATATTCTCCAACATAGTATTAGGCCTCTTTGATTAACCTGGTGTTACAATTAGGAGAGCCCAATTCAGTTTTTGATGACTTCCTTTTAATTCATATGCTGAAGAAAAGTGCCATAAAACTTTTAGCTTCTTTACGATCAGCAAACTCTCCAAAAGGACCAGATATAAGATGCTACTGGCATTGGCAGCAAGAACTCCCCTGTTTTTTAAATCTCAAGATATTCCAGCATACCATGTGTATTCTCCCATTCAAGATTGTGTTGTAGGCGGTTTAATGCTGCCCAAGGGACTTTACCAACTATGGCATGAATTAGGTTTTATTCGGCTTGGGGATTTTTATAATCATGATAGATTAATTACATGGGAAACAATACAATTACAATCCAGTAACCCAGGCACTGCTTTCCATATGAGTTTTCTTCAGGTGGTGAATTTCCTCAAAAATAATTATACCATGCTAAGCGTGGCTGCACGTCAAATCACCAGGCAGATGTTCAATAAAATAGTTGGTGTAGGAATTTGGTATTGTTTATTACATCCGAAGGCTCAAAGTGAAGAGATTATTATAAAAGAACTCCAGAAAATTCATTCTGAGACAGGGTGCAAATTTAAGACTAAAGAATGGCAGCAGCTCAGTGAGATAACAAGTAAAGCAATACTAGGTGCTAATTTTAAAAGAATGAATTTCCTATCCAGATGGATGGCATATTACACCCCATTGAGAATGCATAAGATGTTGCCAACGAATCAGAGCCAATGTTTTAGATGTAAAAAACAGGATGAAGGGGGCTTGGTACGTATCTCTTATGTATGTATTGGTCTACAGCAATTTTGGAAGCATGTTTTTAGTTTGATTACTCGCTGTATGCCAATAAAAAATGTTCCATCGTGTATGTTGGTTTTATTGGCTTCATCAGGGGGTATAAAATGCCTAAAGAAAGGTCAACAGTATTTTATAGTAATCTCGGTAGCAGTTGCAAGGTCACTCGTTCTACAAAATTGGAAAACAAATAATCAACCAAGGATCGACCATTGGGTCCATAAAATGTGCAGGACTTACAGATTTGAGTAGGCATATGCAAAGCGTGCAGGAGCCACTGTAAGATTTAGAGCTTTTTGGGCAAACTTCTCCTCTTATTTTATGAGTCCGATTGTATAGCACTATCTGCAGGGATTTCATCTTTACACTTCATTAAAATATTTGCTGCTAGTTACACAGGCACTTTAAATAATTTTGGATACTTGTATGCTAGAGAGAAGTAGTTGCTATATTGATTTTTAAATATTAATTGGTTAGTAATGGTTACTAGTAAATACATGTATTGGTTTTCCTAGAAGACTACCAGAAGTAAGGAAATGCCTTGTAAACTATGTGAATATGGTCCAATGTGGGGAGAGTTGAACATGTTTCATATATACCACTTTTATTCATGCATTTTAGGAACTGGCTTTTTATCGATCACTCAACAATGGATGATAACTTAGCTTGATATTTGGTATCTGCTATTTTTATCTTTTTATCCATCCTGTAATGTCTTTTTTGTTATTCCAGCTCTAATAAAAAAAGAAAAATCATCATAAGATGACTATTAAAATCCTTAATAAGAGGGGGTTTGGCTTGAGGCTTCAAGATGGCGGTCACACTCTAAGAGTTCTCTGGACCCCTCTGTCATCCGCCGCTACCTGACGTGATTCCCCGGTGCCCTCAAGACGGATGAAGGGTGGCGGCTGCATCCTCTCCTGACTGCTGTTTGGCGAGACCTCTGGTGGACCATTTTGCAAGGAGGAGCCTGTGCTGGTGGCCAAGAGACATGCAGCGGTGCACAAGATGGCGGGCCTGGCCTGGCCCTCAGAGTGTTGTGGGTGGCATATTGAAGGACAGTGATCGTGGGGCAGCCAGAATAGGAGTTCTCCCCCCAACTGAGACACTGGTGGTACTAGAGTTTGGCAGTGCATTACCTGTGGGTGAGTGCTGCAGCCGGGGTAGAGGGTGCAGGCGGGGTCGAGGTAGTGGAGGGTGCCCTGCCACCCAGGGTCACACCTCATTGACTAGTGTGCCAGGCTGCTCCCGCTCCCCTTGCAGCCACTGGCAAAATGGCTGCTGAGGGCGAGAGCCACATTGTTTGTGCAGCGGAGAAGGCTGGGTCCCCATGGCATAAGAGAAGGGGCCTGGGCCTGGCCCAATGGCTGGCTGCCCGCCTGTGATATGAGGAGACGGAACGGCTGCCTGGATCCTATGGTGGCTACTTGACCAATGTGCCTATGTGGCAGCTGAGCAGAGCTTTGAAGTATAACTGCTGCATGCCTCCTGAGCAGTGATCAGAGGCAGAGGTGTCTGGGGCCGTGAGAGAACTCCCCTTGTCTCTGAAAGTGTGAGTGGCAGGTGAGTGTGGCAGCCCGGGAAGAGGAGCACCCGCAGGATTGAGGTACCAAGCAGACCTGCGCTTCTCGGGGCTGCGCCTCACGGACTTGTGTGACTGGTGGGGGGCCGGGTGGCATCTGTGCGGCCTGGTCCCACCGTCCCCCTGCATTGACTGGTGGGCCCTCGACTGTGCACTGGGGCCACCTCCAATGTGATACAGAGAGCCGAGGGCCTGGGGAGTGTTGGAGGAAGGGCCTGGGCCCCGTCTGATTGTGAGATGCCTGCTCTCAGTATGAGGGGGCAGAGGCACAACCTGTCTCCCCCAGAACCTGCTGGCCCTGAGAATCGACTTATAGGGTTGGCTGGGGCCACAGCCAGGGGGAGTCCTGGTACATACCTTCTACTTTCCAGCCTTGCTGGTGGACGTAGGCAAGGCATCCTGCATCTCCCTGAGTCCAAGCGTATGCAGCGCCTGGTGTTTCAGTGCTGCTGGGCCCGAAGGGTGCTCCCCACCTGGATGGTCAAGGTGACACTGTCTCCCAACTTGGGAGGCCTTGGGACTGGCTGACAGGGGCCACGACCATTCCACTCACCTCAGGGCATGCAGCTGGGTGGTCTGGGTGCTGTAGACACTTCCAACTCCTTTGGGACAGGCTCATGGCCATTGGGCTCCCTGGTCTGGTCCCAGTGGCAGGGGGGCTGCTTATACCACTGTGTTACGGTGAAGTCCTGTGAGCTCTGGCCTGGTCGACATTTGCAACACTTGGGGGAAGGCGCGCACAGCAAAACCAGCCCCCTCCCAGCTGTATATAGATCAGTGCACAAAAGCGGCCCCTCCATCTGGAGAAGAGGCACCAAATACGGGCACTATAAACAAATGGTAATTGGAGAGGATTCTCCAAGCCATACAGACATCGCAGGCTGCTGTCGAGAACAAGATTGGAGAGGTCAGAGTTTACGTGGTGCTCCTCCACCGGGACCTCCACAATGCCACTGGCTACATAACTGAGGCAGAGGGACGTATATCTACAGTGGAAGGCAAAGTCGCTGACCTCAAGGCAGAAGGAGCCCCCCTTCTCACTCACGGGGGAGCACGATCACCACCCTGAAGATGAGGAAAACCGGTTGCGATGAAACAACATGCGTTTTGTTGGGTACCCAGAGAATGTTGAAGGCTCTGATCACACCAAGTTCTTGAAGGACTGGCTTCACTCTTATATGCCTAAAGGTAAGCTATCACACTGGTTTGTGGTGGAGCGAATGCATAGATCGTTGGCCTTTAAACCCCTTCCAGGTGCCCAAAGATGACCAATGATAGCACGCTTGCTCAACTTCAAAGATAGGACTCTATTCTGACGGAGGCTAGGGTTCATAAGGACCAAGGATTCCAAAATTATGCTCTTTCTTGCCTACATGCAGGAAGTCCAGGTGAGGCATAGATCCTTTGAGACCGTCAAGCAGCAGCTCAGCGACCTTCAGCTGTCTTATATGCTATTATTCCCACAACCCCTTAAAATCCTCCATGAGGGTAGGTCACATTTCTTTGGAACCCCTGACTCTGTCTGGGACTGGTTTGTAGAAGGTAACCTGTTATCAGTCCAATGGAGACCTTCACTCTCTTCTTCTCACCACCTGCAGGATAGTGCACAACAGAGGATCTACCGCCGGAAGGGAGCCTGCACCTGCAGTCACCCGGGGAGGCAGGGAGTGGTGGCCAGATCACTCTCTCCGCGAGCAAAGGATTTGCAGACTCAGAATCCACCTGAGCCTTAATCATCAGTCTCTGCCGGAACAGGCCACCGAGAGCAGTCCCAGTTAGAAGATCGCCTGAGCCACACCCCTTTGCGAATTATATGAAATGGTTTGGACTAAGGGACGAAGCATTGGCCAGTATGGACACTTATGTTTTAGTATGGAGGATATTGGACTGCCCCTTGAGGGTTCCGGGGGAGTCTCCATACTGATCCTAATACTGAAGGGGTCCACCATATCATGCCTGACTAGAGAGGGGTTTCCATTAGTTTTCTTTCCCCTTTTGTTTGATCCCAGTTTGTTCACCTGGGTGACAGATGCGTCATCTAGGGAAGTATGGGGAGGGGGGTGTTGGAGGGGACAAGGGGTTGCACACCACCGGCATACCTGTTAGTGTTTTAATGCTTGTTATTGAATGTTTTTATTCTCAGGTTGTCGCAGTGGTTTGATTTTATGCAAGTGGCAAAGGGTCTCAGGTATTTTATTTCATCTTACCAGGATGCTTATTGGGTATTGGCATATGTGCCCATTGGGCTCGCACTGTTACCAAAGCTCCGCCATTACCCAACTTAGTGTTATGTTCTGGAATGTTAATGGTGTCTTGGACAAAATCAAGCTATCAACAGTGCTGTGAAACAATCAGCGCTTGCTGGGTTTACTAGGGGAGCCCGCGGGGTGGTCATACTGTTAAGGCGTTCCCTTCCAATGGTGGTATCTCAGGTCCAAGTTGACCTGATATTGGCTGATATTTAGTTGGCTGATGTTTAGGCTGCTATTTAGTTCTCACAGGCTCTCAGGAGGGCTGTTCCCTGAACCGTCTAAGCATATATGCCCCCCTGGTGGTGCTGGACCACTTTTTGTCCATCCTCCTTGCCCTGGTAACAGGGCTTCCACCGGGTCTTACCCTTATAACTGGGGATTTTAATGCAGTCCTTGATCCATCTCTGGGTGTTTTGGGTCCCATTTCCGAGCTCCGCAGTGCACAGGACTGAGCATTGCAACAATGGGCAACTGCACTGGTGTGAGGTATGGAGGGTTTGGCAATCCCGACACCAGCACTACATGTACACATCATCTGGCCATTACACGCAGGAGTGAATTGACATGATCTTTATGCCAGCTCCAGATGTTCTCCAGGATTTGTACATGCAGATACTTCCCCGGGGAATCTCTGATTATGCTCCATTACTGCTTCAGCTGGGTGACCCCACCCTCTACCACTGTCCAATGTGGCGGCTTAAACCCTGGCATCTCCAGGAAAAGACTTATGCTCAGGCAGTGGGTGAGGAAATCCAGCAGTACTTTCAGGTCAGTGCTGGGTGGGTCCACTCCCTGGGTATTCTTTGGGGGACGTGTAAGGCTGCCATCCGGGGGCACGCTAGGAACCTCCTTTGACTAACTGAGTGATGGCGACACCTACAGGTGAACCAACTAGAGACTGAGGCACTACTCTTGGAGGAGAGAATAGCTAGAGGACCAGATGATGAAGGCAGGAGACACCTTACTCTGATTCGTGAGAAGATCAATCTACAATCTCTTGAAGCAGCAAACATGCTATGGTGGGCATCCACGGCACAGGTTTACAGATGGGGGACAAGAATGGGAAGCTACTTTACTGGTTAGCGTCTCACCCCTTAGTTGACAGGGTGATCCCAGAAACCTTGGCTGGCGCGGGTTGTATCCACTGTACTTCCTCGGGTATAGTGCAAGAATATGAAGACTATTATTCGTCCCTGTACGCAGCTTTTCCCAACTGGCGGCTGAGGTGGAGGTTCCCCTCCATGATGGGGTGTCGCTGCTGTGTCTCTCACCATCTGAGCGTCGGGCACTGGACAAGCTTATTATGCTGGAGGAGGTGGGAGAGACCATAGCCTCGATGAGAGAATGCCACTCCTGGGCCGGATGGGTTTCCGACAGAGTTTTACATTAACTACTGGTATGTTCTTGCCACCCCCACCTCCTAGATATGTATTTGGAGGCCATGGAATGTGGCTCCCTTCCTACAGAGGTTGATCAAGCCACAATAGTGGTCATACCCAAATCGCACCCCCCCATCCACTTCCTGTGCTGACTACTGCCCTATCTCCCTCCTTAACGGGGAGGTGACAATATTTGCCGCAATTCTTGCTACATGCCTTAGGCATTTACTTGGGTCCCTTATTCATCCCAATCAGTGTGGCTTTATGCCCGGGAGGAGTAAATGACACTGTCTCCAACATCTCAATGAAGGACTTGTGCATCGTCACCTTTTATCGCATCCACTGGCTCTGCTTTTAGTTGATTTCTAGAACGTGTTTGATACAGTTGATTCTGGGAACCTGTCAAAAGTGATTGACCGAGCGGGCTTTGGACCCTGGTTTTGCAGGCAGGTAAAGATGCTGTATAAGGACCTTACTGCCAGAGTGCAAGTCAACTGTGTGGTTTTAGAGGTGTTCCCCATATGGCGTGGAACCCAGCAGGGCTGACCCCTGTAGCCCCTCCTTTTTGCACTAGCCATTGGATCCCTGGCGAGGCTCTTACAGTGCAATGTGCAGATACGGGGGTGGGAATGCAGCAGAGGTGTTACGTTGTCGGTCCTCAGGATCGGTTTAATGCTCGGAATGGTCCACCAACTACCGTCGTCTGCACGAGCAGCAACCTCACCAACGGAGGACGCAACTGACTACCGGCCGAAAATGCAGGTCAAAGACACACAGGCGTTAATCCTCCTCCGCACGAGCAGCCGCTCAACCAACGGAGGAGGTATCGCCTAGAACAATAAACAAGGAACGAGATTTTGGTGCGAAAGGCACCCTTACCAGACCTGTCCTCCTGGACTCTTCGAAAACGCACCAACTCTGGTGGAAGAATTTCCAACGCTAAGCCGGGTTCAGCTACTTCCTTATGGGCCGTCCTTGCTGCGTCATACGTGACGCGCAAGGCACCATGGGAGTTGTGGTTTCCCCTGGTAGCACCGCTGTTCTGGGCATTACTGACACACTTTAGTTGCCAGGATAGTGCGCTCGAGTATGGCGCCTGTAACAGTACATCCCCTCCCTAACGAGAGCGCACCAAGGGTCCAGGTTTCAGTGGGAATTTCCTGTGGAAAGAAGTCACCAATCTAGGTGCGTGCACCCCGGCTGCAGGTTCGCATGATTTCTCCTCCGGGCCATACCCTTTCCATGCCACCAAGTACCACAATTTGCAGCCACGCCTCTTTGAGTCACGTACACCCGGTACTTCGTACTACATCACCTCATTGACCAGGAGAGGTGGAGGCAGTTTCCTCACAGGGGATAAGGAAGGTTTCAGTAAAGATATGAGAAACGCAGGATGGATACGTAAATGCGAAGGCAGCTTCAGTTTCATGGTTACTGGACTAATGTATTTGTCAATTTTGTAGGGTCCTAAGTATCGAGGGTTGAAAACACTGTGTTTCCGAAAGGGTGTATTCCTGGTGGACAACCAGACGAAGTCCCCCTTTCTGTATAAAGGTCTGGACATCTGCGTTTTTCTGCTGTGGTCTTGTATGCAATCTTGGCTGCTTTCAGGTTCTCCTGGGTCTTCATAAGAGTCTCCTTAATATGAGCCACTCTCTTGGTTACCTCCGGTATGTTAGTGTCCTTGATGGGATGGAGGAAAGGAAGAAACCATGGATGGCGGCCATAATTGCAGTAAAACGGGGATGCCCGCATAGAGCCATGAGTGGCGTTGTTTTTTTGAAACTTATTTTTATTGGCATTTGTTAGTTCCTTCGTTACATATCAGTATTGGAACACAATATCATTAAGCACATGTTTTCAGTCAGGTGAAATCAATCTTGACATTTATAATTATCTTTACTGCAGTTATGTGCAAGGTAACAGGTGTTTGCCGAATGAAAGATCAAACCAGGGAGGGGGGGAGAAAACTAGGGGCAGTCATGGACTATTAGAGAAGGGTCAGCTAGACTATATCACAGGTGATCCGTAATGTGACCGGTGGAGCAGCGCATTGGGAACCCCTGGCCGCAGTACGATGAAGCAGGCGGACATACAGCATAGGCGCAGACCTCGGGGCAGCGGGGATAGGAACCTAATCACTCCAGGGTGAGTGTACAGTATTAGGGGGGAGTGTCCTCCGGGTGGGTGGGTGTCGCGCTCTGCCGCGTGGCAGTAGGGGTGGTCACGGTCGCGTCCCGATCAGCTAGGGGCGGGTCTTGTTTAAACTGATGCATCAACAGCGCCCACTCCAGGGAAATCGGGGTTTTACGTGTGCCCTTCGCCTCCTCTTCCCGCAGGGTATCCTCCTCAGCCGCAGACCATTTGAGTACCGCCCCCCTCCATGCCGCCAGCGGGGGACCCGTAGGGGAACGCCAATGCATAGCTATGCATCGTTTAGCCAGGAGGTGTGCTAAGGAGACAAATCGTATGGGCACTTTATGCCGCTTCTTTCGGCCCATTATTCCTAGTGCGCAGTACTCCCAGGTATCTAGATGGGGCAACCCCGTAAGATCCCGGAGGGTCTCGTGGATAGTCGACCAGTATGCCCGGATACCCGGGCACGACCAAAACATGTGGAGGAAATCTGCGTGTTGCGCCTGGCAGCGGGGGCAAAGGAAGAGTGTGTCGGGATAAAAACGCTGGAGGCGCGCTGGGGTCAAATAGGCCCTGTGAAGAATGTGATATTGTATGTTTTTGAAACGAGCATTTCGAGACACTTTTTTGGGGAATTCGAGTGCCCTGTCCCACTCATTGTCGTGAAACGCCCGCCCCACCTCCTCCTCCCAAAGGGTCGGTAGGGGCGTCAATGATGAGGGTATCAACTCCCGGATGGACTTGTACAACCAGGTTTTGAGGTTGCGACCCCGTCCCATTCGCAGTATCATGTGAAGGACCGGATGCGTGGGTGGCTCCCCTAACGTGAGATCATAGTGTGGTCGAAAATGGCTGAGGAGCTGGCGGTGCCGCAGGAATTGTCCCAGGGGGAGATCATATTCATCAATGAGTTGCTGAAATGGTCGGAGGTGTCCCTCCACGAAAAGCATTTCTGCCTCGGTGACCTCCCTAGATGTCCACTCTCGAAGCATGGCAGGGGTGAAGAACTGGGTATCTTTGGGCCAGCCCACCAGCGGAAGCAACGGTGAATACGAGGGCCTGTTAGGTGCGAGCCGGTGTATGCGCCGGATGCATCCCCGGGCCACCTCCACTTGGAGTGGGTAAGTCCCCGCCGGGCGGGATCCCGGCACAAGCAAACGACATAGTTCCGGTGTCGTTATCCGACCCGCGGCCGTGTATGTTTCGGACGTGTGCCTGCCGGCTGTCCAATAGGAGAGCCATTGGAGCTGCGCCGCTAGGAAATAGGCTTCGAACGAGGGGGCTCCAAGACCGCCTTGTGTCGTGGGCAATTTCAGTTTTGCCAGTGCGATTCTATGTCGTCCCTTGCCCCATATTAAGGATCCGAGTAGGGTATCCAAATCTTTAAAGAAGGAGCGAGGCGGTATCACAGGAAGATTAGTAAAATAATAGAGTAGACGTGGGACCAGTACCATTTTCGCTAGGGCCACGCGGCCAATCGGGGCTAGCGGGAGTTGCCGCCAAAACCCGATGGTGGAACGTATAGAGGCGAGGGCCCTACGATGGTTACCCTCGAAAAGGTCAGAGGGTGAGTGATATAAGCGAATCCCTAGATAACGGGGGGCCTCCGCCGTCCAGTTTAGTCTCTGATCCCCGATCCACACCTCCTGAGGGGCAGAGTCGGGGTGCAGGGGATATACTACAGATTTCTCCCAGTTCACCTTCAAGCCGGAAGCTTCTGCGAACTCGGTCAAGGTGAGCCCGAGGGAGGTTAGGTCCGCAGTGACGTCCCGTATATACAGGAGGAGATCGTCCGCATACAGCGAGACACAGTGCGTGGTGTCCGCGAGTGGTATGCCCCAGTCCTGTCCCTCTCTCCGGAGACGGACAGCCAGGGGCTCCACAGCCAGCGCGAATAACAGGGGTGAGAGGGGGCAGCCCTGTCTGGTACCCCTGTGTATCGCGAATGCCGAAGAGATACGACGCCCAATGCGGATTCGGGAGGTGAGTTTAGTGTATAGAAGGCGGGTGTAGGCTACCAGCTTGGGGCCGAGTCCAGCACGTCGGAGAACCGAGAACAGGTACTGCCACGTCAGTGTGTCGAAGGCCTTCTCGAGGTCCAAGATCAGGCATGCCGCTCTGGGGAAACGGTCGCCAATCTGGTCCTGGATATGGAACAGACGTCGTGTGTTCTGGGAGGTATTCCTGCCCGGTATGAATCCGCATTGGTCAGCGTGTACTAGTGGACACAACACCCGGGAGTATCTTTCTGCCAGTATTTTCCCTAGAATTTTGCAGTCGGCCGTAAGGAGCGTTATAGGTCGATAAGAAGCTAACAGCTGTGGGTCGCGGTTGGGCTTCGGGAAAGTGACAATTACCGATTCTCTCATGGATCTGGGTAATTCGCCTGCACGTAGTGCCGTGTCCAGTACCGTCGATAGACGGGGGGTCAGTAGGGAAGCGAAGGTGTCATAGTATTCTAGCGGGAACCCGTCCAAGCCCGGGGCTTTGTTTCGGGCCAGTGTACGTATGGCATGTGTGATCTCCGAGGTATGGATGGCTGTGTCTAGGTCCGTTTTCTCCGCAGCAGAGATCTGCGGGAGAGGGAGAGGGTCGAGGAAGCGATCGATCGCCCCCTGATTCCATGCTCTGGGGCGGTCATAGACCTCCGAGTAATATTGACGAAATTCTTGCAGAATCTCGTCCTGGGAGTGTACCAAGACGCCGTGTTGCGTGCGTATGGACGTGATGGGTCGAACCTCTGTGTCTTGTTTTGCTAGCCACGCTAGCAGCAAGCCCGTCTTGTCGCGGTCTTTGTGCATCCGAGTCGCATACGTCTGAAAGTTGTATCGCCGCATATCCGTACACGCTCCCTGATATTCCGATTTAGCATGGGCCAGCTGCGTTACCGTTGCCACCGATTGGTCGGTGAGTTTTGTAGCGTTAGCAAGCCGTATCTCAGCTTTCTCGAGGGCCTGTTCCAGGGTACGTTTCACCCCGGCTCGCTGTTGAATGCAGTCTCCCCTGGCCACCACCTTAAAGCTGTCCCACTCGATCAGGGTGGAGGATGCCGACCCCGCGTTTCGGGTGAAGTATTCTCGGATACTACACTCCTGTTCGTGGGTGAAGACCGGATCTGCCAGACAATCGCGCTGGAGGCGCCATGTGGGGACGGGGGGGTGTGGGGGTCTCCATTGAAGACCGAGCACATGTGCATCATGGTCGGATATAACTCTACCCAGGTAATCCGTGTGACGGATCTGAGGGAGCACTGCTGCCGTGCATAAGAACCGGTCCAGCCGGACCCGGAGATTGTGAGGAGCAGAGTAGAAGGAGTACATGCGTGTATGAGGGTAATGTAATCGCCACGCGTCCGTGAGTGACCAGTATGCCACCCATGCCTTAAATCTATCGATTTGTCTGTATGCAGGGGAGCATGGCAGTGGGAGGTAGGAGCGATCTAAGTCGGGATCCATGATACAATTGTAGTCTCCCCCGAGAATCCAGGGCACATGTGTGAATTGGGCTAGGGTTTTCGTAAGTCTGTCCCAAAATTTATCCTGGTCCACATTCAGAGCATATATACTTCCCAATAGGACGGCCTGTCCGTCAAGTAGTCCCTCCAACAAGACAAACCTACCCTCCCCGTCTACCACCCGCTGGAGTTCCCGGAACGGGGTACCCGGTCGAACCCAGATCAGCGCGCCGCGGGCAAATGATGAGTAGGTTGTAGCGCAAACAAGGCCCCGCCATTTCGCCTGCACCCTGCTTACCTCCGCTGCACAAAAATGGGATTCTTGCAATAGGAGTATGGATGCTGCTTGGCGCTTCGCATAGGCGTAGATCGCATAGCGCTTGCGGGGGGTGTGAAGGCAGCGCGCATTTAGCGTGAGTATGTTAACGTCCGTTACACTCATCCTCTGTGCCATGGGTAGTATGTCGTGTATGGGGACCTAGGGGGTTCCCTGCGCCGCTGCCTGTGTATGAACCAGTGATCCCGGCCTCTGGGGCATTTGGTCGGGCGGATGTAGGGTGCCATGACGTGTGGGGTGTGGAAGAACTGGGAAACAAACGATATGCTGGGGTACGGGAAACAGTCCCAATGCAAAGGACTCAACATCCAAGGGACGATGTGTCCAAACTTCTCCCTGTAACGCCGGGGGAGTGAACCTGTTCTATGTGTTGGGGGGTAGCGACCTGAAGCTGAGCGCCTATGTGTCTAGCGGGCATGCAAGAGGATCATTTCGCGGTGCTAGGGATGTGCCAAGCTCGACCTCTGCAATGGTGGGTGCATATTGGCTATAACTTGTAAGGATACAATGTAGGCAGTCCATTGTTCTTAAGAGCATCATGGTGAGGAGGGGGAGACCTGCCCATCCAGCAGTCCCTCTGCCGTTTGAGGGGTGACCCCAGAGGGCACTACGGAGCCCACCCCGGATGTGGTGTCATCACTGTCATTTTCACCCTCGGAGGAGAAGATGTGCGGAGGGCGATCAATGGAGTCGGTCCGCTGGGTGGATCTGAGGTCTATGACCGCCTGTAATGCTTCCCGTCTCTCCTTCATGATCTGCTCCAGATCCGGCGAGTCATGGGTGCCAGGGGTTGCTTTCATTTCTGTGTGGCGAGGCTTCGTGGGGCGCTTTTTCGTTGCTCGGAAAGTGTTGTAGGGTGAGCCGGTTCTGGGGCGGGTATCGGGCGTCCGTGTGCAGTGTTGTTCCGCCCATTCGTGCGCCGCCTCGGCGGTCGTGAAAAAGACTGAAGCGCCCTTGTAGAGGACCTTGAGGCGAGCTGGATAGAGTAACGCATACTGCATGTTGTTGTCCCGCAATTTCCGCTTGACGGCCAGAAAAGTGGATCGTTGCTGTTGCACCGCTCGAGCATAGTCTGGGAAAATCATCACCTGCTTGTCCTCGATTCGGAGAGGCGCCGCCTGCCGTGCCGCTCGGAGCACCACGTCTCGATCTCGAAAGTGCAGGAATTTAGCGAGCAGTGGTCGAGGGGGCTCTCCGGGAATGGGCCTCCAGGCCGGCACCCTGTGGGCTCGTTCGATTGAGAAAAACGCGATGCGGTCCGCTGCCGGGGTAAAGGATTTGATCCAAGTGTCCAGATAGTCTATGGGGTCTGTTCCTTCGATCCCCTCCGGTAGCCCCACCACCCGAATATTGCAGCGTCTCGAGCGGCCTTCCAAGTCCTGAGTCTTTTCCTCCACTGCAGTCAAGCGGGTGAGGACGCCCTGGATTGTCAACTGTTGTTCTTTCAGTGCGGGCTGCATTTCCTCTATTGTCCGTTCCTCCGCCCGTACCCGATCCGCCAGCTTGGGATGATCATCCCGGAGCAGATTAACTTCCGTCGTCAACGTGCCGAGCCGTTCCTCCATCGAGATCCGGGAGAGTTCGATAGCTGCGAGGACTTTATCTAGTTTGTCCGAGATGGAGAGATCCGACGAGGGCCCGGTGTTGGGGGACCAAGTAGAAGTTTTTGGCATCTTTTCCGGAGCGGTCTCCGGCACCGCACACTGTTGCGTGGACCTTGGTTTCCCCATGGCTGGGTGGTACTGGGGAGGCGGGCCCCCTAGGGGCGGGACCCGTGGGCCCGGCTGGCCTCGGTGCCTGATCGGGTGTAGAAGACGGGGATGGGCCCACCCGGCGCGATTGTGGTCCCCCAGCAGGAGGGGGGGTAAGGTCTCAGATAGGAGCTGGATTCTTGTTCGCCTAGAGGTCCAGGCGCGAGGCAGTGTCCGCTGAGAAAGGCGGAGGGGGGGGAGAGTCCTCACAGGAGCGTTTTGGTCGACAAATCACCCCTCCGCTATGGCGTCTCCGTGCCAGATATACAGCCGGGTCAGTGCGTGTTACGTCACAGATACCTCTTGTAGCTGTCGTCCTCGTGGGGGCCCATGGGGGGAACACAGCAATGTCACGCCACGTACAGACGGCCCCACCCAGGTTAGACAGGGGGTGCGCCCAATCGGCAATGAAGTTTGGGGTCCCAGCGGCTCCAGCCCCGGCCCCGGTCTCCGTTGCCCCCACACCACGCACCTTGTGCTCCGTGGACCAGCAGCGTCTTGGGGGCCCCCCGCTGCGTCTTCCGCTGGAGGGGGGCCTCTTCACAGCAGCACCCCACAATGCAGGAGCTCCCACCGCGGGTCGACGAGTCGCTCAGGCGGCCATAGGAAGGTCAGGCAGCGCCTCTCGCCCCCATCCGGGTAAGTCCAGGGCCCTCACCGATGTGCAGCGCCACCACTCTACTTCCGCGGTCGTAGTCACAGAAAGCCCCTTGGGCCGGTCAGCGGGGGAGAAGAGGAGGTGGGGGAGGGGAGACGGCCAGGTCCGCTCCCGGTCCCCGTGCAATGACCACATGCGTGAGGGGGCCAGCACACCCCTGCACCTCCGCCGGGTGTTTCGAGGTCCGAGGGGTCCGGGCTCCGCTGCAGGCAGGCGCGGCTCTCAAACGCCCGCCGTTGTGCTCCCGTGTCGTTGGCAGGTCGCTGACTGTGCCACTGGCGCCATCTTAGATGTCGCGGCGCAGGAGGCTCCCCGCGCCGCGGCTCCGTACAGAAGAAGTCTCTCCGGTGTTTGCGGGTCTCCGCTGGCGCCGCACCCCCAGCTGCATGGGTTCCGCCGGATCCGTGACCGGTTAGCAGTTCCGGCGCCGCTCTCAGAACCGCGACATAGGCGCCCGAGACGGGAGCCTCAGCGAGTCATGTCCGCCATCGTGGCTGCCGAAGCCACGCCCCCCATGAGTGGCGTTGTTATAGGAAATCTCCGCGAGCCACAGATAATCCACCCATTATTCCTTGCTGTTGTCCACGTAACATCTCAAGTATTGTTTCAGTGTTTGGTTGAGACACTCCGCCTGTCCATCGTCTGAGGGTGAAAACTGGTAGACAAAGCCGTGGTGACATTCAAAGAGGAACACCATGTCTTCCAGAACTGGGCCGTGAATTGTAAGCCTCTGTCGGACACGATAATACTCGGTAAGCCATGCAAACGTAACACATGCAACATTAACAATCATGCTAGTTGGCCCCGCTGAAGGTACCTGTTTGCAGGCTATAAAGTGTCCCATCTTTGTTAGGTAGTCGATGACTACTAGGTTCGCTGTACATCCTTGATCCAATGGTAAACCGACGATGAAGTCTAGTGAAATATTCTCCCAAGGGCTGGTAGGGGTAGGGAGAGGTTGGAGCAAACCCTGTGGGCGACAGTGATAAGATTTTATCTTTGCACAAACCTCACATGAAGTCACCCACTCCTTAACGTCTACCCTAAGAGAGGGCCACCAGAACTGTCTGTTGATGAGTTCAACGGTCTTTTCTACCCCTAGGTGTCCTGCACTCGGAGAATCATGGCACCAGCTGAAAACTTGTTTCCTCAGCTGCACAGTAGGCACCAACAAATGGTGATTGTTCACCGGGAAGCCTTCTTTGATTTGCCATTCCTTATGACTCCAAAGCCAGGTCCTCCTGGTAAATGAGCGAACCCCCTTAAGTATACTCTTGAGGAAGGCATCCGGTTGTATCACACACAGTACCCGGGCTGGGTCGATAATGGCGCTCTCCGGTGTGTTTTCAGGATTCCTGGCAGAGGACTGTCGGGTGAGAGCGTCAGCTTTTTTATTCTCCGAACCAGGCCTATAGATAATGATAAAATGAAACCCTGAGAAGAAAAGCATCCACCTAAGCTGACGCGGTGTGAGATGCCTTGCGGTCGTCATGAACTGTAGGTTCCTCTGGTCAGTATCCACCGTGACCACAAGTCTGGCTCCCATCAGAAAATGTCTTTTTCGGCAATGTGGCAGTTCCTTTCGGCTTCATTAAGCTTCCTAGACATATAAGCCACTGGATGCAACTGCCCCGTGGAGGGGTGTCTTTGTGATAGTATGGCTCCTAATGCCACCTCGGAGGCGTCAGCTTCTACCACATTTGGTTTTTCCGGATCCAGGTGTGACAAGACTGGGGCTGTCACGAAAGCTGATTTTAAGGCAAAGAAGGCCTCATGGGCTTCAGGATTCCATTCAAACTTCTGTGACCTCCTCAGTAGTTGAGTTATTGTGGCAACTAGTTTGGAAAATTGATTAATAAACCGTCTGTAGAAATTGGCGAAGCTAATAAAGCATTGCACATCTCGAACGTTCCGAGGGGAGGCCAATCCTTTACAGCGGTGATCTTACGTTCGGCCATTTCCTGGCCTGAAGGACTAAGCATGACTCCAAGGAATTTCACTGTGGTAACATGAAAGTCACATTTGCTCAATTTGCAGAACAAATGGTGTTTCTTCAGGATTTGTAGCACGGATTCCACATGTTGTATGTGTGCCTCCTCAGTTTCAGAATAAATGAGGATGTCATCAATATATACTAGTACTACGTAGTGATCCAGGATTTCGCGGAGAACATCGTTGAGAAAGTATTGAAATGCCGCAGGGCCGTTACATAACCCAAACGGCATTACCAAGTACTCAAATAACCCATACCGGGTCTTGAAAGCCGTTTTCCATTTGTGGCCACTCCTCATGCGAACCAAATGATAGGCTCCTTTTAAGTCCAGCTTAGTGGAAATGTTCGCCTTCTTTACCTGCTCAAGCTAAACATTGATTAGCGGTAAGGGGTATCTGTTCATCATGGTTATAGCATTCAGTGCTCTAAAATCCATCAATTGTGTGTCTTTTGCTTTATCGCCCTAAGTGCGCAGACGTGAGTCCTGGGCTCACTGTGCCACTGGAATCAAGCTATCCTGGCTGAAGAGGGGTGAAACTCCGAAACCGGTCCTAGGATGCTTGTTTCCGGTCCAGGGAGGACCTGGCTTGGCATTTCGGGCTGGACTGTTCCCATGAGGCACAGGGTCAAGACTGATTTGCATATAGCCAGGTCTAAACTGGGGTGGCATGGTGAGCAAAAGAATGATGGATTTAACCCAGATATCTTGACTGGGGTTGAATGTATTGATTTGTTCTGCATTCCGTCCATCAATTGTGTGTCGTTTGCTTTCTCGCCCTAAGTGCGCCAGGTATGCTCAGACGTGAGTCCTGGGCTCACTGTGCCACTGGAATCAAGCTATCCTGGCTGTAGAGGGGTGAAACTCTGAAACCGGTCCTAGGATGCTTGTTTCCGGTCCAGGGAAGACCTGGCTTGGCAGTTCAGGCTGGACTGTTCCCATGAAGCACAGGGTCAAGACTGATTTGCATATAGCCAGGTCTAAACTGGGGTGACATGGTGAGCAAAAGAATGATGGATTTAACCCAGATCTCTTGACTGGGGGTGAATGTTTTGATTTGTTCTGCATTCCGTCCATGAATTGTATGTCCTTTGCTAAAATCCACACAAGCACGCAATTCGCCATTAGCCTTTGGTATAAAAAAAAGCGGGGATGCGGCAGGGGACTTGGATGGGTGGATAAAACCTAATTCCAAGTGTTTATCCAAATAGGCTCTGAGATGGAGATTTTCGGGTTCAGTCACGGCGTATAGTCTCCAACTCGGTACGACTGCCCCAGGAACAAGGTCGATTTGACAGTCGTACTGTCTATGGGGAGGAAGTTCTTCCACCTGGACCTCGTTGAATACCTCCTCATACCTCTGATATACAGTGGGTAACTGTACCTCCTTTTCCGTCGCTTTGGCAATACACATCCCGCAAGCTAGCGCTGTGGCAGGGTTTTCTGGGATTCTTGAACAATGTTCCAAGCAATAAAGAGAGTTCATCAGCACGGTTCGGGTAACCCAATTGATTTCGGGGTTGTGCCTTTGCAGCCATGGTAATCCCAATATGATATTTTTTTACTCACAACAAAGGGAAGGGGGAGAAGGTGCAAACCCTACCTCAACCTCCTCAATAATTAAGTATACCACACAAAACAGGAGGTAGGGTGGAAGAACGGCTTCAATCAACTAGCAATTGCTGAATGTTTTAAAGAAAGCACACACGTTTTTTGAAAACTGCCCTCACCCACAACGAGTTGTGGCATGCTTCATCATCGGGCTGCTACTAACGCCTCTGCGCAAGCCAACGCTAGAGGCGGAGCAATAGGGAGGGGTAGACAGTACAACAATGATACAAACAAAAACAAAAGAAGGCTGGATCCTTTAGTGCAGAAAAGATGAATCTTAAAACTGACCCAGGGATATCTCTCTAATAATTTTATTCCTGGATTCCCCTGTCAGATTAAAAAGGTATATATATGTGAAAAGACTATATACCCAAATGGATGGTGGTGGAGTGAGTTAGTTAGGTGCTCACCACCCCTTCCATTCTGCATAGCAGTCGACATGTTTCTGCCGGTTCAAAAAACTAAATCTCCGGCATTCCTCAGGACAAATTTGATCCACATGCCCTTTTGCCAAACCCCTGTTATTTCCCACTGTTGTGGGTTATACTCCACCTGTCAGTCTGGAGTTCCTCTTATAACTTACTCCTTCAAAGATTAGGAACAGAGTTTATTAAGCAATTTGCTTAAAAAGGCACTGGAGTAGAGAGCGACCCTCTGTAGTCAAACATTCATCAAGAGTGGTGCGCTGCCTCCTGACTCCGTCTCTCCTGGTGCCGTGTTGTGGGTGAGGGCAGTTTTCAAAAAACGTGTGTGCTTTCTTTAAAACATTCAGCAATTGCTAGTTGATTGAAGCCGTTCTTCCACCCTACCTCCTGTTTTGTGTGGTAATCCCAATATGATCCCGTATTGAGGGGCATGGATGATGCTGAATGTTATATATTCCCTGTGGGCGGCTCCGTATTGAACCTCGATTTCTTCAGTGTTGTATCCAATGGGTCCTGTGATCAGTTTCCTCCCATCGACTGCATAAACTTCTTCAGGCGTGTCTTTGGGCACAAGACATATGCCTCTACGCTTAGCTTCTCCTAAATCCATAAACATGCCAGTGGCTCCAGAATCTACCATAGCAGCCATGGGAATACATTCAAGTTGTATACGCAAAAGAACGTTGATGAATAAATGACTGGTTCCTGCTGGATCCTTGTTCTGTAAGGAAGGGATGTGTGCCTGACTCCAAGAAACCCCTTCATCTTTCTTTGAGTCATCTAGTTTTCCAACACCTTGTCTAGTGCAGCTGTCGTCATTCTACTGTTGTGGAACCGATTCAATTTGGGTTTCACAGGGCATTCCCTGACGAAATGTCCTTTCTTGCCGCAATATAAGCAAAGTCATTGCTTCCGACGTATGTCTTTTTCAACCGTGGTTAATGCAGCCCTTACGGTTCCTGTCTCCATTGGTTCAGATCCTGAGGCGTGGTTGGGTTCCGAGGATTTCTGACGTTAATAAGAAGGTATGTTTCTCTCCTTTCTTTTGTGGTCACCCTTTCGCTCGCTCAGTCTATGATCTAAGCGTAGTACCAGATTAATCAGATCTTCGCAAGTGGCAGGTTGGGGATCGATCTGAGCAATGACGTCCTTGAGGTCTTCCCGTAACCCCTGATGGAAAAGTGCGGCTTATTTGGACTCAGGCCACTTGGTTTCTGCTATAAGCCACCTAAAGGAATTCAGATACACCAACAGGTCCTTGTTACCCTGTCGGAGCTCCAACAATTCCCTATCAGCCGTGTAGGACTCAGCTCTCCTGTCGAATACCTTCAAAAACTCAGCCCGAAAGGCTTCCCAATCATGTAGGAGAGGGTCGGCACGGCTTACCAGTGGTACTGCCCATTGTGCTGCATCTCCTGCTAGATAAGAGATAAGAAAAGCTACCCTCGCCTGGTTAGTAGGGAACGACTTTTGTTTGCATGAAAAGTCTAACATGACCTGTGTCAAAAATACCTGCACTGTACCAGAATCCCCATGATACCGCTCTGGTGTAGCTAATGGTATAGAAACCGGCATCTCTACAACCAGCGCATTAGGCGGTGTTGCCGCTGAAGCACCTGCACTAAAAGGATTCCTCTATAGACCATCCATTGTCGCTCTCAAATCTGCGGCTTCCTGCCTGGACGCTGCTAACTCAGCCTGAACTGTGGCAAGCACAGCTAGAACATCATCAAGAGTGGCCATTCCCAGCCCAACCCGACCGGGAGGACACTATTTTGTGGGTTGGAAATTCTGTTACTTTGTCAGTCCTCAGGATCGGTTTAATGCTCGGAATGGTCCACCAACGACCGTCCTCTGCACGAGCAGCAAGCTCACCAATGGAGGACGCAACTGGCTACCGGCTGAAAATGCAGGTCAAAGACACACAGGCATTAATCCTCCTCCGCACGAGCAGCCGCTCAACCAACGGAGGAGGTATCGCCTAGAACAATAATCAAGGAACGAGATTTTGATGCGAAAGGCACCCTTACCAGACCTGTCCTCCTTGACTCTTCGAAAACGCACGAACTCTGGTGGAAGAATTTCCAACGCTAAGCCGTGTTCAGCTACTTCCTTATGGGCCGTCCTTGCTGCGTCGTACGTGACGCGCAAGGCCCCATGGGAGTTGTGGTCTCCCAGGGTAGCGCCGCTGTTCTGGGCATACTGACACGCTCTAGTTGCCAGGATAGTGCGCTCGAGTCCGGCGCCTGTAACAAGAGGGCATGAGGACCGCATTGCCTTGTATTCGGATAACTTTCTGCTATACTTGGCTCACCCGACCTTGAGAGACCTCTAGACTGACTGTTACCCAGGTCAAGTCGGTGTTTTTTCCCTTGGCACTCTTGCGCAACTGTGTGGAATGGCAGATGACTATTCCTATTCGCCACTTCAGCTTAATTACCTGGGTATATTGGTGGAATGGATTCCCCAACTAGCATGGTCTCTCAATATTGTCCCGCTAGTTCTTGAAAGCAAGGAGGAACTCAAGCAATGGCAGTCACTCTTATTGAACGAAATGGGGAAGACAGCATTATATAAATTGATGATACTGCCATGCTTCCTATATCTCCTATCAAACTTTCCGCAACTGCTTCCCCGTCACTGGTATCATGAGATGGACTCGGCGATTATCACGTTCCTATGGCAAAACTCACGGCCTCGATTGGCGTTTCAGACCTGTCAATGCACCCCATACAATGATTGCCTGGGAGCATCTAAACTTCACCTCTATTATCTAGCATCACAATTGTTGGTGCTCAACAAGTAGATGGGAGGAGGATGGTTTAATCCGGGATACCAGCTGGAGCTTAGTGGGGTGGATTTCCCTAGAATCCTTGTAATGCATTACATGGACACAGTTCCCTCAACGCTCCCTGAGATAATCCGGTTGGTATTTGAAGAGTGGAGATCAGCCCACAAGCATACAGGGTGGTGGTACAAGCTCACGCAACAGACTCTGTTGTGGCAGTTTCAACAAAAGAGTCCTGGCACACTGTAGCATAACTTTATTATTGTTCTGGACAAGGTAGAGGAAGTGTGCTTTATCACAAACCTCCAACACTCATTTATATCATATTATATGGAGACAACCCATCCAGAATGCTACAAAATTAAAAAGTTAAGTGGGTAAGAAAAGTCAGAATGAAAGAGAATGTGCAGTCAGTCCACAAAAAGATACACTCTACAGAAACCCTCAATGCTAAAGAGGTGAAAAAATGTGTAGAGAGAGAGAGAGTACCTCACGTGCGCACCACCAAAGGAGCTACTGGTTGGTTCTCACCAGCTTGCCCACGTTTATTTCATCATCGGCAACTCTCTCTCAAGAAAAAAGTGTGCAGTGTCCAGTGAAAAAACACATAACACAAGACGGTGTAGTGTAAAAAACAAAGAGACACATAAACTGTGCAGACAAAGACAGTAAACAATGGTGAGGGTATATAGACTCTCAAATAATTGTTTTATTCTGGTTAGGAGTCTATCCCACTATTTAAAAACACAGCATGTTGCATACCTTAGTAATGACGGCCAACATGTTTCATTGCCAATAAAATTTGTGGCAAATTCATCAGGGCAAGAAGGGGTCAAGGATCACCTTCTCTGGACACACACCTTTAAAAAGGACTGACAAACACAAATAGACAAACATACAGCTGAATCAGTTCGACGAGGGATGTATTCACTGCCCATCCAAAAAATGGTTATTGTAATCAGCTTAAATTCATTACCTAGTTGGGGCTATGGGCCCACATACCAGCCACCAACCAGTCGCAGGGGCGTTCTAAACTCTTTACTATCGCCTTCCTGCTCTGCAAAGCACGACCATAGTTGTTGCCTGCACCTGTAGAAAAAATGTATAGACCATATATACCTAGTCTAATCCGGCACAGTCTCTGTATGTTTACTGTTCCTCGATCTCTCATAGATCATTCACCTAACAGGTTGATCGTTCTACTCAACCATGTGCCCTTTCAGCGATTAAACCGTTCATTTCTGATGTATCACGTCAGCACATCAAACATTTTTACACAGCTGAACTGGCTTCAAAGATGACACCCCTCTTATTCGTGCCACGCTTAAAAATAACCTTGGTCTATACATACCGCAGCATCCACGCAACATCCGAGGATGCAGACAGCTGTTTCTCAATAGCTCATATACCCCCAGCTTACCCTGTCACTGTACAACCAGGTGGTACCTCAACACTGGAACAGCTAACAGCGCGACTGTGTCTGTTTTCAAAGGACGGCTCTTGCGCCATCTCGCGAGACTACGCGGTTACCCGGATTGTCTCGAAATGCTGAGGGGAATGCAGCGGCCATCTTAAAGTGGTCTAAGGTCCCGATTTCAAGTAATTCAGAACTCGCTGGAACAATCATTCCCAACCAACGGGCGGTTATAGAGTATGCCATATGATTTAAGCCAACAGCCCGAATCCAGCGGGCTAGCACCCCATATGTCGAGGACATGGTCCTGCTCACAACCAACCACCACCAAATGGGAGAAACAGATCTCTACTACAAGATGAACAACGCGGCAGCCATCTTGCCAAAGATAAATATAGAAGGAGGAAATCAGTTCAGGATTAATGTAATTAGGAAACCTCCAGACTGCAAAGTGGAGCACATATGCGTGAATGTGTGAACCATACACATATTACACACGGCGCCCTCAACAATAAAACAAGGGAGGGACAGAGACACGGCCCGTAAGCCACCAGGTGACCACATTGGAGAGCAGGTATATCCCAAGTAGATTATTTCGGAACATGCAGCTTAACCTGTCATGGGTAAGACTCCACTATTTGTGCCAAAAATGGAACATCAAGGATTAGTGCAGATAGTGCAGATAGTGCGGACATAATTTCATGGTGTTATACTCAGCTTGTTAGTGACCACCTATCTGCTCACTTTGTTCCACTCAATTTGGTCATTAAGACCAATGGTGTCCCCCTTCTCAGTATAGATCCAGCGGGCCTCCTTCACAGCCAATCTCTTGTCAATTTCACCTATGTCGCCACAAACTTTCTCCAGAATGACCCACTTCAAAGATCTAAAGTGATGTTGCTGATCTTTATAGTGTTGTACCAATCGTGTAGTGAGCTTGCAAGCTTAACCATGACAGGTTAAGCTGCATGTTCCGAAATAATCTACTTGGGGTATACCTGCTCTCCAATGTGGTCACCTGGTGGCTCACGGGCCGTGTCTCTGTCCCTCCCTTGTTTTATTGTTGAGGGCGCCGTGTGTAACATGTGTATGGTTCACACATTCACGCATATGTGCTCCACTTTGCAGTCTGGAGGTTTCCTAATTACATTAATCCTGAACTGATTTCCTCCTTCTATATTTATCTTTGGCAAGATGGCTGCCGCGTTGTTCATCTTGTAGTAGAGATCTGTTTGTCCCATTTGGTGGTGGTTGGTTGTGAGCAGGACCATGTCCTCGACATATGGGGTGCTAGCCCGCTGGATTCGGGCTTATGGCTTAAATCATATGGCGTACTCTATAACCGCCCGTTGGTTGGGAATGATTGTTCCAGCGAGTTCTGAATTACTTGAAATCGGGACCTTAGACCACTTTAAGATGGCCGCTGCATTCACCTCAGCATTTCGAGACAATCCGGGTAACCGCGTAGTCTCGCGAGATGGCGCAAGAGCCGTCCTTTGAAAACAGACACAGTCGCGCTGTTAGCTGTTCCAGTGTTGAGGTACCGCCTGGTTGTACAGTGACAGGGTAAGCTGGGGGTATATGAGCTATTGAGAAACAGCTGTCTGCATCCTCGGATGTTGCGTGGATGCTGCGGTATGTAAAGACCAAGGTTATTTTTAAGCGTGGCACGAATAAGAGGGGTGTCATCTTTGAAGCCAGTTCAGCTGTGTAAAAATGTTTGATGTGCTGACGTGATACATCAGAAATGAACGGTTTAATCGCTGAAAGGGCACATGGTTGAGTAGAACGATCAACCTGTTAGGTGAATGATCTATGAGAGATCGAGGAACAGTAAACATACAGAGACTGTGCCGGATTAGACTAGGTATATATGGTCTATACATTTTTTCTACAGGTGCAGGCACCAACTACGGTCGTGCTTTGCAGAGCAGGAAGGCGATAGTAAAGAGTTTAGAACGCCCCTGCAACTGGTTGGTGGCTGGTATGTGGGCCCATAGCCCCAACTAGGTAATGAATTTAAGCTGATTACAATAACCATTTTTTGGATGGGCAGTAAATACATCCCTCGCCGAACTGATTCAGCTCTATGTTTGTCTATTTGTGTTTGTCAGTCCTTTTTAAAGGTGTGTGTCCAGAGAAGGTGATCCTTGACCCCTTCTTGCCCTGATGAATTTGCCACAAATTTTATTGGCAATGAAACATGTTGGCCGTCATTACTAAGGTATGCAACATGCTGTGTTTTTAAATAGTGGGATAGACTCCTAACCAGAATAAAACAATTATTTGAGAGTCTATATACCCTCACCATTGTTTACTGTCTTTGTCTGCACAGTTTATGTGTCTCTTTGTTTTTTACACTACACCGTCTTGTGTTATGTGTTTTTTCACTGGACACTGCACACTTTTTTCTTAAGAGAGAGTTGCCGATGATGAAATAAACGTGGGCAAGCTGGTGAGAACCAACCAGTAGCTCCTTTGGTGGTGCGCACGTGAGGTACTCTCTCTCTCTCTACACATTTTTTCACCTCTTTAGCATTGAGGGTTTCTGTAGAGTGTATCTTTTTGTGGACTGACTGCACATTCTCTTTCATTCTGACTTTTCTTACCCACTTAACTTTTTAATTTTGTAGCATTCTGGATGGGTTGTCTCCATATAATATGATATAAATGAGTGTTGGAGGTTTGTGATAAAGCACACTTCCTCTACCTTGTCCAGAACAATAATAAAGTTATGCTACAGTGTGCCAGGACTTTTTTGTTGAAACTATTGTTGATTGGAGGGCGTTCTGGCACGTTTTCCCTCTCTAGCTCCTTTGTGATTGAGTCTGTTGTGGCAGTGCCTGTGGCTGAGGGATATGGCATCCCTGGAGGGGTTCGCCTGCTGCGACTCCATTGGCATTACATTTCTTGGGGATGTCTGGAAGGAAACCCATATGGTCTCTTTTCAGGACCTTCAGCGGACTTATGCTCTGTCAGGGACCCAGTTTCACAAATATCCACAGCTCAGACATTCCCTTAGGGTACATGTGTCCCTGATACACAGATCCCAGAATTTAGCCCCGTGGAAGCGAAGACATTGAATGCGGCCCTGGGTAGGGGGAGATTCTCCAAGATTTACCGCACACTGATTGTCAATGTCCTGGATACCTCACTGACGCCTAGTTGACGTCGGAAGGAGTGGATTGCGCCGATGGAGTATGCAGACTGGAGGAATGCATTGATGGCCCCTCGGGTGCTAACTATGTCATCGCACCTGCTTCTGGTGCAGACATACTATTTACACCGTGCTTACTTGTCCCCCCACAGGCTCTAGCATGCAAACCTACTGGCTCGCCCTTCATTCTTCCGCTGCTCCCACACACCTGCTGATTTTTATCATATGACTTCATCAGAGGGGTTCTGGAGAAGAATTGTTACAGTGCTCTCCAGGGTGGTGGGGTTTGAGCTCGAAATGTCCCTGTTAATGATATTGACGGGGGTGCTGGAGGGAGTTGGGAGAACCGGATCGGACAGGGATTTGCTAGGGACGGCCTTACTGGTGGCCAAGCGCGACATTACAGCCGCTTGAAAGCTTCTAAGCCTCCTATACTGGCCCGGTGGAGAAAATAGGTGGACTGGTGCACCCAGCAGAAGAAGCTGGTTTATGAAGCACGGGGTTGTCCAGTCAAACATGCCAAAGTATGGGCAAACGGTTTGTAGGGGGGACTTGGACATACTGTAAGAGTTCTCTCAATAAGGCCTGTGTTCATATCATTACATGGGAATATCATTTTTGTCACTGTACTGCAAACAATGTCTCCTACCCCTGCGAGGGCTTGTACAAACTGCACTGCAACTGGTTGTGAAGTATTGAAACAAATAAAAATAAGTTTACAAAAAAAATCCTGAATAAGAAGGCCAGCCTCAACCTTTTTTTTCTCAGAACAGTGTCAGACTGGAACAGAAAATAGGCTTGGGAATTGGCATCCTATACTGTGCAGCAGGGATGGGGCGTGCACTCATGCGCACTCTTATTCACACACGTGCTCACACTCACAGACAAACGCAAACACCCATCCAAAGCCTGCATGCAAAAACAACCAAACCTTCATATATACACACACAAACACATGCTCCCGACATTTCAAAAGAAAAACTTACAGACCCACATCTGAGGTGGCAGGAGGGATGTCTCAGTGGTTCCTGAAGAATATGGTCTGCCAGTAGTCTCATTGGCTGGAGAGGCGATTGCATTTTCTTACTTGTCAAAAAGTGGGATTGGGTCAGTGAGACTTGCTGACCCCACCCTGCCCTGAGATGAGGCATTACTGATGGCCACTCAGCCCTGGGCACTTCAGGACTTAATACTGAAGCGCCCAGGCCGAGTCTACCTCACGTGATTGGATTCTGAAAAGGAGGACGCTGTGGAAACTGTCTTCGAGTGGCACTGATGCCGCGGGAATAATTAAATGGTTAAGCTTGCAAACAGGAGCTGCGTTTTGATGGCCTTTTGAGTGCACTACCTCTACATAAGGAATTTTGTGATCAAAAGCAGCGGAGTATATCCACTAAGTTAGCAGGCTGCATTCAAGTTGTGGGCAAAGCAAAAAGTGACCTTAAGGAAGACCTTAGGAGGAGCCACTTCCCCCTATTTGGTACTTTGGAAGCTCTTTCGAGATTCCAGTGATAATTCGTTATACATTTGCCCGGGCATCTCCATTTCTTGCCTCTCCCGTCCTGATGAGGGCCGAATGAATGGGCCGAAACAAGCCGACCCTACAACACGGAGGAGTCCGTCAGATTTTGATTAATGTTAAAAAATGGTGTACATGTTCCTTTAAGCCGGTAGAGAGTTGAAGTATCCCCTCGAATGTGTATGTGACTACCTCTTTCTGTTACAAATTGCCTTTTTTGAATCACGTTGCTGTTGCATGCGTATGTAAATATAACGAGCAGGAAAGATTAGTTATGGATATAAGTATGTATGTATTTTCATATATTTGTTCTTATGTGTCTTTTGGTAAAAACCAGATAAAATATGTTTTATACAACCATTTTTGGAGTCAGTATTGGTTTGACAATAAAAGAAATAAAACATTGTAGAGATTTAGGACTCACAGATAGGGACTAATATATATTTTCCCCTTATATATAATTATTGGATTATCTGTTCCTCTGCATCGCTGTTCATCCCCAGAGTGTATTCCTTGGCCAGATGCAGTAGGATTATTAGGGCAAACCTCGTTTTTTGGAATATGAGTCTATCAGCGATGCTCCCCTTCACGATGAGGAGGAGGCTCACGGAAGACTTTATCAGGCTGAGTGAGGAGGTCACATCCACCAGCATGTGACATCTTCAACCTCACAAATTGCGACTCAGGCAGTCAGGCACCTGATCATTTGGAGTATATATACAGGGCCTGGATGGCTGAATCGAACATAAAGAGTGTCTATCAGGCTCACCTTTACTCAGGCTGACAGACACTCGCCATGCGTCGTAAAAAGGTGCATGGGCACAGCAGCAGCCCGTCCTTAACAGTGGAGGGGTCAGGTCCATGGACCTGACCCCTCCACTGTTAAGGACGGGCTGCTGCTGTGCCCAGGCATCAAAATAAAAGAGTCCCCCATTAGTGGATTAGAAAGCTACTAAAGTTTCTCATGTTTGCAAATTGGGGCACTTTTTAAATTGTGAAGACACGTTGTATGAGTGTTATAGAAGCTAAGGAAAACCGCATGGATTTGAACTTGCTGTCGGTAACGTTTGTTTTAATATCAGGGGAATCAACAGTAAAAACCGGCCCACTAGACCATCAAACAGGCACATAAACAGCCAGAAGACTGGGCCACAGACTGACCTATCAGATCAGGCCGTCTGGCACTGCCTGATTTCCCTATAGGCCAGTCCGATTCTGAGAGAATTCAAGGTGCTTGGGTCCTTTTCCTGCTTTTGCCAAGAGTTTGTGCTAAAAAAGACCCAAATATTACCGGAACAATACCTAATAATTCTGACCATTGTCAAAGGTCAAAATGAAGGACATTAAACCCCATAGCGGTAGGGCAGTTTGAAAGATCCATATAATTATTCTCGATATGAGGCCGTGCCACCTTTTACAGACGGAAGTAATACCGAATTAGAAGAGTGACATACGAGAAATAAACATATAACTAACATAAAAGTGAGCGAACATGTGTGAAACATTAACAAATCAAAAAGGCTAAACAGATGCTTGTAAACCATGTTCATAGAAGGATATATTACGAGGTGAATCCAATGAGCAAATTATGTTTTTGTAGTTTAGGCAGAAATACGTATTACCTTTTACTTTAATTACACAGTTGCCCGTGCCCAGCGCAGGTGTGTCTGGGATGTGGATTCAGGGGATAAAACATTACAGTAGTCGGTTTGGAAGAAATGTATTGTTGGGCAGAACTGTAATGCAACCTTCCTCTTGATGTCTAATACCCCAGCCATGTTGTGGTTTACAGCAATCTCCAGGTGCAGGTAACAGCACGATACCATGTCTCTCGGAGGGAAGCCTGGGGCTGTTTTTTCCCCTCTGGAAGCAGATAGAAAGAATCTTGGATTCCAAATTAAACTTCATTGGTTAACGTTTCTAGTGTAATAATAGCTCTCAGCAATTAATGTCTTGGCAGACGATATTTTTCCAGTTGCAAAATGAACACATTTGTCAACGAACACTGATACAACTTCAAAGTTTATTATGTAGGATTTTTGGACTTTCTTATTCCCCTCAGGTAGCAGAATAATTATAAATTCCTAAAATCCTGGGGATGAAAATGGGTATTTAAAATGTTGAAAACATTTACACGAAAAAAAACAATAAGAAAATTAACTGTTTCAGTAGCCTGTTTGCCTAAAATAAGCTTTGCAACTCCAGAAGAGCACACTTGGCGTAACAGGTAGTGGGCTATCACTGCCAAATCACCTATTATTTTACCATTGGCATTGATACCTGTACAGTTAGAATTGAGCTATCCATACTATGTCCAAATGCATTAAGCACATGTTCAGGGCCCTTTCACCCTAATGTCAGTTAACGTGGCTTTGCACTAAATAGTGCGTCTATCCATTCCAAGGCTGACGCAAAGAGGAGAAATGTCTTTATTTCTCCTCCCTACTTCATCTTTACTTCCTTTTTACATGTTTGTTGAATTCTGCAGCTCAAGTACAAGGAGAATGAAGCCTGAAAATATTTTTCTTGTGCAAAAGGGTGCCTCTTACTACACAAAACTATCCTGACCTTAACGCAGGCAGCCTTGCGATACCCCGCAAGGGTGCCTGTGTTGGTGCTAGGTAGGCACAAGTGCGCCAGCGCTTGGAGAGAGCTGAATTGTGCCATATCTTTGCAAATGTGGTGTAGTTCTGCTCTCTCCCATTCATGAAACTCAGTGCAGGAACATGATTTGCTGCGTTGGGTTACATGAACATTTAGTAAAAATGGGCCTTAGTTTTTTTAGATTAAGTTGAATATGTGCAGAGGCCAGCAATATAGCTAAAAATATTCTCTCCAATTGTTTTAGAGACCTGTAAGATATGTGAGGGGAGTTTCTTCTGAAAGTGTGGTAGATATAAAGAGAAAAATCTCAAAATTTCTGGGAACAGTAGAGAACCTTGAGTAGCTGCAAAGATGATATCCCAGAGATGTTTGTCAAAGCTATCAAAACATTGCATGATTTCATTAGTCCCCTAAAAAATCCCTTGCCATATAATTTAATTGAGCAGCCTATCAGTCTAGAGACCACAGAAGCAACTGTTTTGTATCCCTGCTGGAAATGATATGACATGTAAGGAGTTATCGCAAGATGTTTGGCTTTTGACTAAAATACATGCTCTTTCGTACTACACAATCAGCGCCATGTTTACACCAGAATGTATCACCGAAAATGTCTTATGGCCACCTAAAATGTAAAAACAAGCATCTTTATGATTGGTGCTGGGTCCAGGTCCATCTTACCTGGCAGGAACAAATAGGTGGCCACCACAGGCTCTACTTTGATGAGATAGACTCTGAAGTTCTGTTCAGACCTAAAAGTGCTTCTTGAAAGTTGGGTCTGCTACTTTC
Source organism: Triturus cristatus (assembly GCF_964204655.1). Taxonomy (NCBI): domain Eukaryota; kingdom Metazoa; phylum Chordata; class Amphibia; order Caudata; family Salamandridae; genus Triturus; species Triturus cristatus. The sequence continues at coordinate 978,634,036 of NC_140587.1, forward strand.
CCTTACCCTACACCGTAGACCAAGTTGCAAGGATGTTCTGTCTGGATCCCAACCTGATGTATCTGATTCCAAGTTTAAAATGCTTGTATATAGATCGGAAGCTCCCCTTCATGTGATCAGTCCATCAGATCCTAATGCTTTCCAGAGCCTGTGGTGCTGCCAAAGTATTTTTCGGTGATGCCATGATGATTAAGTGGTCAGCCGACCAGTACAACATGCCCTGCACCAAAACTGCCTAAACCCATCGGCCCCCACCCTCCAGCTGCCCACAACAGACATCTCTACATAGTGACCAAAGAGGGCCTGTAAACCACACTTGTTTGGAAAAGTACCAGAATATTCTTCAAATCCTTTCTAAAAACTGACTGCTAAGACTTTGACATGTAGCAACAGACATTAAGGTACTCAATTCAGGAATAATTAAATTGGACCTGTGTTATAGAATCCCAATGTGCCACAAACCTAAGCCTTTTATACAGTTTTCAGAGGAGTACTAGGAGAGTATTGATACACCAATGAAAGGAAAGGCTTAGCTTCAACTGGAAGAAGTCCATGAGCCTGCCCTTAAACTTTCAATGGTGTGCCATCCTTATTTCAGAAGTGGTATGGTCCAAAGGCACATCTACAGCACATGAACATCCCAGTTACAACTAGAGGTTCCAAAATGCGGCCGTCACTTCATGAGCAGAGTGCATTCTGAGAGTGGTAGCTGTTGTATGCTACCAGGGGAATAGAGCCACACACGTGCATTTGTATATAAAATTGTACTTTCAGCACCATTACCAGTGAAGCAAGGGCTTTATAACTGATCTGTGTATTGGGGAAGAATGGTACACAGACTGTCCAGTGTGTATATGTGAGGCCTTTGGGTGGTGTAAGGTGTAACTTGCATTGCAAGATTGGCCTCTGATTAAGACACATCATTATGTGCCATGGAGTTAAGACAGACTTTGAGATCCTTGCCTCACTCACAAGTGATACCAACTTCTCTAAGGGGTCCACATACACACGTCTTCCCAACAGTGGCTTATCATTTGTCCAGTCAAGGAAGCTGTAACAACTAACCACAATAGTTTACCAGGGTATGGTACTACCTGAGCGGTCTTTGAAGGCAAAATGTGGCACTAGATTGTCTTCTGTTTTGAGGGAATATCAAAGTGTAAGACTCAGCACTTTGCAAAGATAATGTTCCAGCTCCTATTTGGATATGAACACACAAATCTGCATTTGTGTTGTCTCATACAATGCTACAGAGCAGATGCCATTTGTTAGATAGTAAAAGAGTGCAGAGACTCCATATCACAGGATCATTGCAATACCATCTGGACTGTCTCCGATCTCCTTTTGTAGACTGGCAGTGGAAGATGCCTAAGTAACTATGGGCCCGATTCACAGAACTAACTTAAGACAAAATCCTAAACTTACTACTTTTTGGTATTCACAGAAGTTAGGATTTTGTCTTAAGTTTGTCTCAAGTCTGTCTTAAGTCTGTCTTAAGTCTGTCTTAAGTTTGTCTTAAGTTTGTCTTAAGTCTGTCTTAAGTCTGTCTTAAGTCTGTCTTAAGTTTGTCTTAAGACAATCTTAAGAAAAAATCCTAACTTCTGTGAATACCAAAAGTAGTAGTTATAGGATTTTGTATTAAATTAGTTCCGTGAATCGGCCCCAATGACTGGAAACACAGATTACAAGAAAGCAGAAGGTGAGGGTTGGTCAGTATAGAAGCGTAAGCAATCAAAATTCATCTAAGATGTCAATGTATGAGTCAAATCTGGACATTACAGTTAATGTGCACGTACTTTAGGGTCCAAGTCACTTATATTTGTATAGTGTGATCAGAGGAGAACAAAGTCTGCACTTGCTTCATGTAGGTATATGTGTCGTTCTGACAGGTACAACCACTATATTATGATTTGTTTTCCATTTCAGTGGGCCCAACTGGCCAAAAGGACCAGGACCCGGGTCAGAGCAGGACATCGTTGGGGCACCGGCAGCCATGACCTCTCTCCACAACCGAACAGGAGGAGGAACCTTCAACATCAGAAAGCAGGGAAAATGCACCCACCTGGACAGAGCAAGACAATACCTCAAGTGCTACAGACTGGGTGGAGGCTGAGGACATTGTAGGTGGGGTGTAGAACTGGACACCTCTAGTGGGCGGAGGAGATCGACTCTCCCCCTGACAATTCATAACTTTCATTTGGCGAGGTATCCCGGGGCAGGTCACACCACAATCTGGGCCTGCCATCAGCCCCTCCCTGACTCTATGGGCCCCCATTCCATTGGGGTCTCCAGCGGCATCCCCTGCCACTAGTCTCCCTCCAAGTGGCTGCCAGGAAGACCCTAACATAGGCTCTGACTCTGAAATACCACACTCCTCATGTCCAACTCAAACCCCTCCCCGTATTGTGATTCTTGTGGCTGCATTCCAGGAATGTGATGGGGGCATGTGAGGGTCAGCCAGACATGTCCTCTTGCATCAAGCTGCAGATGTGATGAGGTGCGTATGTTGTGAGAGAACCTTGCAAGATCAATGGCCACCCTCACTGCCAGTGTCACTTCCTTGGGTGCAGCCATGTTGTCTGTCCTTCCCAACGTCCCTCTGAAACCACCCTCAATGTTTCTCCCTGTATATTGACCCACACTGTTTCCCCTGTACTCCTTGTGTGTTCCAACCGTGTTTGGTGCTTGGTCCTGTACTGGCCTGCCAGGAGCCTGCATCTGATTTGGAAGATCTGAACATTGTTGAAATTGAGTATGACCAGTAGGACAGTTGACTTGTTGGACTATGACTTTCTTTTGGACATTTACTTTTAACTTTGTATATAGACTGGTGCCCGAGACGCTTCCTGGCATGTTTTATTTATGTTGCCCAACCCCCTCCAAGTCCCCTTGACCATTCTGTTCAAAGAACATTATTTGCTTTTTTTTCTCCCTGCCAAATGGAATGATTTTTGCTTTTTTTCCCATCCATTACATGTACAGAAACATATCTAGATCCAAACTTTCTCTATCTTATTAGCTTCATTGTAAATGTTGTGTTCAACGTATGGCCATATACCTTGGGAGTAGTTATTTGCTCTGCACATGATAGCTTGTTGCAGTGATGGGGTTGCACTTTCTACATGTGTCACACATACATCCTCACATCTCTAGGCCACCACAATGGTAAACAATTGGCCATCAGTACATAATATGCAATTTAGCCTTGACCTGTGTCGACATTTAGCTTTTATTTACACATATTCTGGATGACATTTTTTCCTGTGATCAAGAGGGATCGTGCTTGCGACTTTGCAAATTTGGTGGTGATAATTGATGTGAGTAACTGCGTTTGTGTTGTTGCCGAGGTACAGGTTGGTGTGCTGCACCTGCCTATACAGGGGGAAGTTCCTGGACAGGGACTGATGGTGTCTTTACAGTTGGGGGAGTGCCTGGACAGTGCAGGTGGGGGAGTGCCTGGATATGGGGGAGGTGGATGTGCAGGTAGGGGGAGTGCCTGGACAGCGGGGGTGGTGGTGGATGTGAACTCTTGCAGTGAGTCTGTGCAGTTTGTGGGACAGGCATGTGGGTGTGATGTGCTGCAGGTAGATGTGAGGGCTCCCCTTCCTGCTTTGATCTTGAAGGGAGACTTTGGATAAGTTTCAGCATACCCTCCATCATCTTCATGACTAAGGCGTGGTGTCTGTCACTCTCTTCTCTATGGATGGATAAGATGTCATTGATGTTCTTGGACATGTCTTGCCAAGAACTATCCATCCTGTCCAACACCTGGGTAAGTCTGTCTACCACCCGAGGGATTAGGCGCATGTCCTGTAGTGCCTCGGACATGTCTGACAGAGTAACCCCTATGGCACAAATGTCCTGCCTCAGATCAGCCTGCTGTTGGAAGAACTCCTCCTCCCACTGGCCACCACAGTCGTCTGCAAGCTCTCTCCACATGGGATAGCCATGGATAAGACCTTCTATTCCACCAGCAGGGAGGCGGGTGGCAGGTGTTTGTCTGTGGACAGGAGATTAGTGGCCAGGGAATACCTGCACCGCAACGGGGGGGTACATCCTTCAGATGGTGGAGAGAATGCCTGGGATGCACTGTATTGGGAGGATATATATATAGTTCACTTCCTCAACATCTACCTAAGCAGCCCACACACCCCTCCCAAAACAACACAATCTAACTGGTATCAGTGCGACCCTCTACACATCAATTTCCATACATTTTGTGCCCTGTGATTTTCCTTGAGAGTATTCATATCATTGACTTACAATCCAGTTGTGGCTACTCCACTTCCTATCACACAATATAGTCTATTACTTACATACTGCACTCACTTGCCATACATTTAGTGTCATCCTTTCAATAGCCACCATGGTTTGATATAGGATGCTGAAAAATGTCATATGTGGGCATATTGAGATGAAGGAAAACAGTGATGTTGAACACATATAACATACTGCGGACATTAAATCCACACTTTATGAGCATTCAGGTACATCATTCTTGGGTTTACTTACCAATGTCCCGCATCTACCCAGTGTATAGTCCCTGACCAGTTGTCACAGCCAACCCTGTAGCAGATGTCAATGTGGGGACTGTAATACTGGACTACATCATTGGGACTACAAAGATATGTGTGTTTGCCAGTTAACATTCCATTTGCCAACAATGATGCACTCGATTTCAGAGTTTAGTTCACAGTTCTGGCACTGTTGATGGAATACAAGTAATATGTCCATGTGTTGTCTGCTAACAATTTAGGCTTTTAGACCCTCTCGTGACCACGTTTACTTACCAATTTGTGATGGTGGAATGGATCGCTGACGATGTTGTCGTTTCCTCCCAGCAGATGCAGGGACCTCTGCTACAGTGACTGATTGCTAAATGTGTCAATAGAGAAGAACAAAGAAAAGTCAGCAAACCAAAAATGCACATGTGCAACTTGTCAGAAATGTCCTAACTGCATCTACATGCTAACAGTAATGCTCAATGCAGCCGGTGCAGGTATGAGCAATGGGGCGGTGGGACAGTGGAGGGTCATGGCAGGGCAGGGGTGGAAATTCGACAGAAGACGGAATTGGGAAAATAAAATTATAAAAGAAAGGAAACCACTTACGTTGCACTCGGCAAAGTGGCAAGCAAAAGGTAAGTGGTTTTGATTTTTTTTTAATGTTATTTTCCCTATTCTGTTTTCCTGTCGATTACCCCCCACCCCTACCACTCTTACCTGCCCCTGCCACAGCTGGCTAAGTGGAAGGGGACGTTTCCCTAAGCACATTCTGCAGCATTCAATGCCAGAGAGGGTCTAAGGAATTAATAGCTAACCTGGACCTCCGTGAAAGAGCTGTATGGAGGCAGACTGCGCCTACAGACACTATTTAAATTGACCCTTGGAACGCTAAATATCCGACAACCCCGAGCGCATGACGCTGGAGACCTGGTTGGTGAGAGCATGCTGTGCCACGTATTTTTAATCTTCAAATTATTTTGACTAGAGGATACCCACTTTGAATTACAAGCTATATACAAGCTGCCTTGCTGTAAAGGCTATGTAGTGCATTGGTATCTAGTTGGAACCTAATCTAAAGGCAACACACAGACATTATATTTAGTCCTGAGGAAGAACCCGAGATGATGTTTCTATATTCACACTAATCCCTAAAGGGTCAAAATGTTGACGCATAATTCCAAGTGTAACAGATCAACTAGACCATTACAGAAAAAGAGGATAAATTCCTGGTCTTGTTAATTAATACTCTCTATGTATCTCATGCTGTGTTTAAATGTACTTTTGTGATATATGTTTTATTGTTTATGTTTGAATTCTGTTGTGATATATATGTAAACACATTTTGTTTTAAATTTTAATGTTTAGTGTAGTTGTAAGCTGGATAACTGTATGTGTATATATATATATATGCCTTGAGGTCTTCCGTATATGAGATGCCTCCTCCTAAACGAGAGTTGCTTCGTTGTCGATAGACCGCACGGAAGCCGGTCTCTGCTTTATTGCTTGGAAGAACTTCCCCAGTATATCCGGCAGAAAAACGAAGCCTTGTGCGGTTAAATAAATCCTTTATTCCTCAATCAGCCATTCGCCAAACGCTTTTTGAGTGCATGGCACCCTTGTACACTGACGCTGAGTAAAGGTTTTTGCGGCCATTTAACTTTGCTTTACACGTGACCATACAACTACAAAATGAGGGATCTAGGGAAAAATAAGAAAATGCCTTTAACCCAACCAGGTAGATTCATTACAACTTACAGTACACAGCACATTAAACTAAGAGGCATTTTAAACAAATACTGGCATGTGATTAAGAATGACCCAATCCTTGGAAAAGTTCTCCCTCGCAGGCCGCAGATCACATTTCGCAAAGCAAAATCGTTCAAACAAACCCTGGTTAGAAACAATTTAAAAAAATCCAAACCAAAAACAACTTGGTTAACGAAGAAGCAAGGATTTGTAAAATGCACCAAGTGCAAAGCATGCACATATGGTGTCAACACAGATAAATATGCACCAGGTTTAAACAAACAACTGCGGATGGTTAAAGGAAAATTCTCATGTAAAACTGATTATGCTGTCTACGTGCTTCAATGCCCTTGTGGCTTGAGGTACGTGGGCAGCACAATCTTAGAAGTACATAAGAGAGTGCTTCAACACTTGAGAGCAATAAAGAACGGCGACAGATCATATTCTGTCGCACGACACTTCGAGAAATTCCATAATAAGCGACCTGATGGCCTAACATATTTTGTGATAGATGCCGTTGAACAAAATCCTAGGGGAGGCAATAGGGAAAAACAACTAAGAAGATTGGAGTCACGTTACATAATTGAATTAAATTCCAAACAGCCAGATGGTTTGAATGTTGAAGAGGATATGTATACGCACCTTTAATAATCAGTTTTGAATAATCTGTTCCTAACAAATTTTCTTTTATGAAAAGCTTTCACCGTATTAATTGACTTAATTTGTTTATAAATTTATGCATTGTATTGGCAATACAGCCCACTGGGGCTTGAAGAAATTCAAGAAATTCTTTAAAAACATTGTTTGATAATAATATGGTTTGATAAAGAAAGCCCACTTGGGCACTATTCACAATCTATAATCTATAATAGATAATCAAACAATGTTTATAATAGTGAAATCACTGCCGGTCACGATTTACTATTTTAGTTTAATGTTAATGACATAGGACTGTGATTCATGTTGCCAACAGCATACTATTGCATATGTATTCTAAAAACTACGAGTCTGTTTTCCTATACACTCATTTTGTAGTTGTATGGTCACGTGTAAAGCAAAGTTAAATGGCCGCAAAAAACTTTACTCAGCGTCAGTGAACAAGGGTGCCATGCACTCGAAACGCGTTTGGCGAATGGCTGACTGAGGAATAAAGGATTTATATATATATGTCCTGTTTTTTTAATTAATTTATGATTCTTTAATAAAAACCCTTAACATATTCTAAACTGTGTGATTAGTTTATGGTATAGTAATTATGTTTAGACTGATTTTTATGTTTATCATTAATTGAAATCCCATCTTTTAAGAGGGATACCAAAAAGAACTTTCTCTATTTAAGTATTGTGTGGCAGAACCACTGTTCACTTAATGTACTAATCCTCAGGTTCTGCATGTAACTGGGTCACCCTATTGTTTCACATTGGCTAAGTGGAAGGGGCACTTTGTCTATTGGTATTTATCAGTATTAGGTATATACACCAGCGGCGCTGGGCCCCTGTTTCTAATAGTGGGAATAGGATTTGCAATTTCCATCACAAAGGATTCTGGGACTTGTAGTGCAACGTACAGAAGGAGACACATGAGGCTCTGACTCACTATGCTTTTTTCCACATACTTGGGACAACTTCCATAGTCACAATTGTGGTGCAACGCAGACAGACAGTTCATATCCATGTTCTTGTCATCACATTTAACTGGTACCACATTGCGGACATCACTCACAGGTAGCCCATTAAGCATGTGGGGATGTCTGGTTTGGAAGACATCCTCCTCTAGTGGGTGAGATGGAGGCAGGGTACAGATTGTACACCAGGTCTGAATCACAAATTATTTGTGGTAAATTCTTCTTAGAGTATTCCATGTTTACTCCTGGATGGTAGGGGAAGGCAAGGAGTAGGGCCCAAAAAATCCTGGTTTATTTCTGGACCAGATTTCTAGACCAAAAATGCTCAAGCGTAAGTAATGTCTATTCACTGCAAAATCTTTGTGAATCAGGTTAGGTATCACCTCCAATACAATTACATTCCTCCTCATTCCAGGTCGACATTAAAAGCTTGACAGTAGTTGTTAGACCTGCCAGCCATAGCATGGTATTCCCCCAAACATTTTGCCTTCACCCCTAATATTGTTTGTTAAGCTCGTTTTTGCTGCACTTAGGACACTGCCCACTTTACCACTGCTAACCAGTGCTAAAGTGCATGCTCTCACTCCTTAAAATACAGCAACATTGGCTTACCTTCAATTGGCATATTTAATAACTTGTAAGTCTCTAGGAAAGTGGTACTACAGGTGCCCAGGCCCGGTAAATTTAATCTTGCTAGTGGGCCTGCGGCACTGATTGTGCCGCCCACTCAAGTACCCCTTCAAACATGTCTCAGGTCTTCAATTTCAGCCTGTGTGCGCAGTTTTAAACTGCCATTTTGATCTGGTAAAATAAACCTTTTGCCAGGTGAAAACCTTCCCTTTTAATACATATACGTCAGCCCAAAGGTAATACCTGAAAAGCCCAGAGGTCAGGGTGAAGTGTATTAAAAAAGTTGGACATGCACTTTTAAGTTTTACATGTCCTGGTAGTGAAAAACGTATAAACTCCTTTTTTCACTACTGCCAGGCCTGCTTTATCCATAGGATAACATTGGATTTATATTTTTACATATAATAAAATTTAATTTTCAAATATGAATCGGTAACCAGTTCATGTTTGGTGTCTTTGCAATTGTATTGAGAAATCCTCTTTTATAGTGAAGTTGGAGTTGAATTACAATTGTGAAAATGCCACTTGTAGAAAGTTGCCATTTTCTTGCCTTTTCCATTTAGTGCCTGCAACCTGTCTCTGGGCCACATGACTGAGTGTAGCTGACAGTTGTGCTTTGTGTATTCCTCTCAGATAGTCACACACAATAGAAAGCTTAGGTGTGGCGGCATTGGCCTTTACTGTCAGGATGGGGGTGGGAGATAGGCACAGCTCTAGTTACACATGAATACCCCATGTAGGTAGTTTGGAGTCAGGGCAGGTGAGACATGAAGCCTGTGCACTTCAAATTGAAACCCCTAGAAGCATCACCCACTCAAAAGATGGCCAAGGTATAAATAATGGACCTCAGATACCAACCCTTCAGTACATTTCTGGACTTGTGGATACTCTTCCAGAAAAAAGGACTACTGTGCTGCTGAAAGGACTGCCACTCTACTGGACTGATGCTTTGAAGGAATACTGCCCTGGTGTTCTGACCTGTTGCCTGCTTCCTTGTGCCTGGGTGACTAAGACTGGACCTGCATCTGTTGAACCCAGTACCCCAGAGTGACTCCAAGGGCTAGTTTGCTGACTTCCTGACTAGAGCCTCAGGGACAGAAGGTTCTAACAACCTTGAACCCAGCACCTGCCATCTGTGAGTCCTATCCTGCCAAGTGGTGCCACTCCAGTCCTGGACCCTTGGAATTGGTCCTGAAGGTGGTCTGCCAGCCCATCTGTGGATCCAGCAGTACCGATGCATCCCCTTTGCTGTCTGGCACAATCTTGATTGGAACTGACTCATCACCTCTGCTGCAGGGCTTCTCTCAGCGCAAGGACCTCACAACCTCACAGACCGCTTCAGAACTGCCACTGTGTGAAGTTTCCCGGATGCAGGCCCTCGCACCCCCAATCTCTTGGCGACAGCAGCCTCGACAACGATGCAAGTTTTTGCATCTCAGACTAGCAGCTTATAGGAACTGATGCATCTCCTTGACTACAAGGTAAATCCCTGATGTCAGACTTCATATTGCAAGCCCTCGATGATGCAAGACCTCGCATTGCAGCTTTGCTATTCCTCACAACTGACGCATCGACTCAACTGCGCAATGCATCCTCTGCACGGGACATCGCAACCTATCACAGCCAAGATGTAAGGTACTAACTGAGTCCCTGTGGCCAGCCAGCCCTACATTGCAGTTGGTTTAAATGTGTGACTTTGTCCCAGTACGAAGCAACCAGATATCCTCAATTGGCACACTATGCTTCTTGGTGCTATTTTCATGAAATCTTTAGAACTGCATTTCTGCAGTTCCACTGATTGGATTTTTGGCATTTTGGTCTTGTTTTATTTACTGAAGTTTTGTCTATTTTTCTCAATCTATTGAGGGATCCTTTTGTGGTGTGTTTTTATTGTGTTACAGTTTGAAGTGTTGCACATATACTTTACACACTAAGTTAAGTCTGAGTCTTCCGTGCCAAGCTACCAGGGGGTTAAGCACAGGTCAATTTGGGGTTGCTTGTAACTTCAGCCTGACAAACCTGTTTAATTTGGGTTTTACCCCCCTCAACCAGCAACCCAATTGCTTATAGTAGTGATGAAAAGAACATATTTGTATTAACCGTATCTTGAGGAACAAATGTGTGTTTGCAAGTAGTTTTCTAATTGTGTTGGCATTGTAAATGTTTACTACATTCTGTTACAATTACTTACTGACCTTCACACAGTAGCAACTTTCCTAAGTGATGCATAAAAAGTGAAATAGAACTAATATACTGTTTTCTGTTCTGTGTGGTACTATATTTGCAACACAAATGGGGTGGAGGTAGTGTCCTGCTAATACATTGTCACTTTTAAGACATGCGTCTTTAAAAAGAATAGTAAATCACTCAGAATATGGAAGCTAAACCTCCTTATTGAGGCAGTTATATGTTGAAATGTGCAATTATTTTCGTTGTCATTTCTTCCTTCATCACATATTTCAAAAGAGAATAGAGGTCTATTTGAGTAGATGAAAGGTTTTTTTTTTGCAAAGAGAACAACCTGTTTCTCCTCTATCCTCTGTTTGCTCTTCTAGTTATCTCAATTGATCTGACTCCTCACCAGCTACTTATCAAGTTTCAGAATACTTTGAGATCACATTTCGATTCTTGGAACTTGCTTTGTTAGTCATCCATTTATTTGCATTGCTTTCCATCTTTACAGCCTCTGTCTTCCTCTGTTTTCCGCCTGCTCTGCCTGACTCCTTCATTCTCTACTTACAGGCCTCGCTGGCTCCCTGAGTCTGCCTATCAGCCCAGTAGCTGAAGACTCCCTGACTACAATAAAAGTGCTAATTTAGAGTAACTGATTAGCATTTTTGGTGTTAAACTGGGCTTATGTTTATTTCTTAAAGTGATTTTGTAAAAGTGTGTTATTTTTGTGCAATTCAGTCTACTATTAGTACAACATTACTGCATGAAAAGCCAGCTTTTCACACATTTCCCTCTCCAGTTCCCCTCTTCCTACCTGCTCTCCAGACCCAGCTTATGGATTAGGAAACTGAACAAACCCCTCCTCCAGTTTCTCTCATTTGCCTGATTCTAGGCGATCTCTTGGCTGGGCCTGCAGGTGAGCCTAAGAGGCTGAGAGTGTGTCAAGTGACCTCACCACCAGAATTTACAAGGCCTCTCCCTAGGGTGTGTCAGAGTGGCGTTGAGGCTAGGAGCAGAGAGGAGAAGGGCAATTCTCTGTTTGTGCCTATTCAGGCAGGGACGGGACTAAGTCCAGAAAACTGCCCTTTTTCAAATTAAAAATCTCCACCATACCCATTCTACAGCCTCATACATACATACACACTCTCAACAAATGCACAGTATTCATTCACAACAAACAGACTTAATCCACACTTCACTCACTCACCAAACACTACACAACTTCACAAACATAATCTACATACCCTTCTACCTCCACCTCATCACACTAGCACCTTCACTCTCGCACAAACCACTACTCTGCCCTAAACTACTATCAAACCGATACATAACAAATACACCACAAACCCACATTGCACATAGTCTTAATCTCCTCAAACACGCCCTCCCTTTTCATCCAAAATACTAGCTCTACCCTCTACTTACTCCTAACAGAACCCATTACAGCTCCATCAACCCTTTATACAACCCTCTTTCACTTCATTCTATCATCACGTCCCTTCCTTCTTTTACCCAAAACGCATAAGCAAATGATCCCTGCACTCTACTCCACCACAAAGACTACCTCTTATCCTTACCAACACTGCTACAAACACTCATAAACCCTATACGTCCACTCTGAGATGCCACATATATTATCGTCCAACATACACTAAAATCTTCTTTCCCTTCAGCACCCTCTCTCCACGGGTACTTTAGTTTTGATTTCTCCCCAAAAACTTGCTACACCAATATCACATATAAATACTCCACAAAACAAAAACAAAACACACACACAAGCACATCAAAATCTCCCTCACACACAATTTACTACTACATTCCATCATAAACTACAAACACCCACTCTGACTGTCATGTTTGCAAATATAATACACATCCTAAATCAACTTTACCACACAATTTTCAATCAATACCAACACTAACCACAAACTCCTCCAATAATAAACAACAGCACTCACTCACCCGCCTTTCATCCATCACACAATTAATAGCCTTAAAACATGAACCACATGTTACCCCACCACTCCTAATCCATGCCCCTTCTACCTTCAACAAATGCAAATGACATAAGTACACATACCACTCTTCACAACGTTGCATCTGTTTGTTCATTCCACAACATATCTACACTACAAAAACAACTGCACAGTCCACCACCTCACTCTCAACCCCTGTCCCCACCACCTACATACACAGACCAAACAAAATGCTTTCAGAGCCTGGAAAAAGAGGAAGCAAGATAAATGTTATATTGAAAGAAACAGCAAATATCACCAAAGCTGAGGATGTTTCCATACAAGGTTGTTAGGACCTCATCACCAGATGCATCCTTACATCAACTTTCTCCTGTAAATTCCTCCTTCTTCACATAATAACATCTAACAATCAAACATCCCCAGACACATGTATAGGCACCATCTCAAACCTTCTTACACTATATTCAAACCTATGGATCCTCGATGACATACCTTATAGTTTGACATACCTAATATGCCCCATAGCAGAACCATCATCACTGGTCATGAGACCTGAACTTACATCATATCATCCCCAAAACCACGCACATCACTGGACACATCCTAGATGTCATTGTTTGCAAATCCAGAAGTAGTTACCCTCCAAAGGATTACTCCAGTCGTGTGGTCAAACCACCACCTGGTAGCAGTCCAACACAAGATACCATAGCTCACCATACCTAAGATCACCATGCCTGCAACTACACATTCCCTGGGAACTGAAATTTGGGGAACTGGAAACATAGCTAACGTCCAACACAGAAATGGACACAATACATTCAGTTTTAAAACTCTTTGAGTGGCTCCATGAAGCTTTTCATATCCAAATATCATTAACAACAACAAAACAGGACAAAACAAAACAAGCCTCTTAGATAAACCAAAACAGAAAAAAGATAACACAACAAATTGTAAAGCTTCAATGCACTTAGCTCAAAACAAACAATACCCAAGACAAACTTTATCACCACAAATATAATAGATTGCAAAAGTAAACTATCAAATAAGCTACTATTAAAAAATAATTACAAATGCCAAAAGTACAAATAAAGTATTTTATAAAATTCTAATATAATTTTGTAAACCAAAATGCAGTGAAGGACCCCATCCCATTTTTAAAACCTTTACAGACAGACTTGCAAATCATTACACAACCAAAGCAGAGATGTTGGATTCCTATATAAAATCAAACAAAAAGCACCAGCACCAAACCAATTTCCAGCAATCCCTTCCAAGGATAGGTTAACACAGCCTCTGCATTCCTTCAAACCACTATCAGAAACTGAGCTCATGGATCTTGGGTCATCTGACCCTTGTCCGCCACAACTCTTCAAGAACTTCCTCTTTCCAACCTCTGGTATCCACCCCAGTCAGAAAACTCATCAATAACTCCATAACAACAGATGTTTTTTCAGAAAAGTTGAAAAAGGCATGCATATGCCCATGCATAAAGAAGACAAACCTGGACTCTCAAGCCCTCAACAACTACAGACCTATTACAAACAGACCACTCCTGGACAAACAGATAGAAAGAGCAGCCTTCACCTAGATGTCACAATTCATTGAAGATAACTCATACTCTGTAAGTTCCAAACAGGATTCTATGGAGGAAGAGGCACAAAATATGTCCTTAATAGCTATCTGCGATGACCTTAAAAACATAGTAGACCACTATGGGGTCACTGTAGTACTTCGGTTGGACCATTTGTCTGCCTTCAACACAGTCAATCAAGACACTCTAATCCAAAGACTCCAAAAATCCAGCTTGGAGGGGACTGCACTTAATTGTATCACATCCTCTCTTCAAAATTGAACAGATGTCATCCATACTCCTCCATTTTCATTGTTGGACTTGGCCCTATCTACAGGGTCACCTCCAAATCTTTTACCTTCACTCCTCCTGTTTTGGTGAATTCGTTTTTCATGGCCTTAGGACTAACCAGTGCCAAAGTGCTTGTGCTCACTCCCTAAAACATAGTAAAATTGGTTTACATCTGATTGGCTTATTTAAATTACTTATAAATCCCTTGTAAAATGATATAACATATACCCAGGGCTGTTACATTAAACACTACTGGTTTGCCTGCAGCATTTATTGTGCCACCCACTTAAGTACCCTCTTAAAACATGTGCCAGGCCTGCCATTGCAGCCTGTATGCAGTGTTAAACTGCCAATTTGCCTTGGCAAAAGAAACCACTTGTCAGGCATGAAACTTCTTTTTTATTACATATAAGTCACCCCTAAGGTAGGCTCTACGCAGCCTGCAGGGCATTCTGCATTGTATTTGAATAGCTGGACATACACTTTTAAGATTTACATGTCCTGGTTGTGAAAACCCCAAATTTGTTTTTCACTACTGTGAGGCCAACTCTCATAGGATAACATTGGATTTCCTTATTGCATTTAATAAGTGGCAACTTTTGTTTGTGAGCCGGTGGAAATGCCATGTTTGGTGTCTTAGGAATTGTAATTTCAATTCCTCTTTAATGGCAAAATGGTAAGAGACAGATTTTAAGTCAATTCAATTCAAAACAGCTTTATTCTGTGTAAATTACACAACCATAAAAGCATACTTATTAAAATCAGAAAAACATTATACAAGATAAAAATTTAAATTAATTTACAGTCGATACTTATACAAATTTGAAGGGATCATTAACCAAAATATTTTCAAGAGTCAAGGGGAACTAATAGCATACAATCATTTTATACCAAAAACAATGCATAAAAAATGCAACAATAAATAACATATCCTAAAAAGCGTATTATTATATACTGTTTTAAAAAGAGAATAGAAGATACCCGAAATTCTAAATAGTATCAATTCATTAAAATATTTTATATCTAATTCATCATAATACAGTATATGGAGAATAAAAAGCCTGTGCAAAAACCGTGTTTCAAAGGTAACCGAAGTGAATCAGAAAATGTAATCTCTGTTCTTATTTACTATCGTCCAGTTTCTCATATAACAACACGTCTAGGTAAGCTAATTCCTTTCTTTTCCTATGAAGCGAACCACAGAGTAAACCATCTTTATGTTATCCAGGCTACATAAATAATTAAAAGCATTTTTATAATTATACAGCCTATTAGTAAGGAAAAGTGGTTTTAAGACAGATTTCCGAATATCGCTATACAGGGTACAAAATAACATTAAGTGTAACGTAGATTGAGGAGTTTTTCCATTACATGGACAGTTAGGTAAATTATAAAATCCCTTTTCTTTGTCACGGAACGCAGTTATATAGTGTATAGTACCCAATCGAAACCTTGTTAAATAAAATCTGTGCTGGATATTACCTAACAGTGTACGATATATTTGTATACCCATCACAGAAGGAATTTGACTATAAGCAACGACGCTATGTTTTTGTCTAGCCTCATCAGTTCTGACACAATCCCTGGCCGTGATATTTTTCATCCTCAACTCATTTTTGCCAATACCTTGTATAGCTGAAAGGTCCCCTTTTTCGAAATCTATCATGCAACTTGATAATAGGTTTTGTATATATTCAAACCAAGGGATTTTGTTCCAATGATCAAGGTTCAGGCAGTCCTTAATTATATCTGTAGTAAATTTGGTCTCTTCTTTTGTCCACCACCCTCGCCAAAATGTAAGACCCGCTATACTAATGGTATCGTTTATATAAGGTACTGCTAATTCTTTGTGGACGATATAATTTGCTGTTGAATTAGGTACTGCCAATACTCTTTTTAAGAATTTGTTTTCTTCTATTTGAAGGGCTGGGGAACTTACTCGCCCCGATATAGCTGCCCCATAACAGGCACCCATCACACACTTAGTTCTGTACAGGGTGAGTAACTCCCTCACGGGCTTCTTTCCTAATTTGGCTGAAAATCTAAAGATTCCCTCAATAGTTCTTAACAATTTCAGTTTACTCAAATCAATGTGAGATTTACAGTTCCCATTTTTATTAAAAAACAAACCCAGGTAAACAAAGGATGACACTCTACCTATAGCCACACCTCCCACATTATGTTGTCTAAACTTCGGTTTGGTCTTACCACATGTCATAACAAAAGTCTTCTTAAGATTTAGCTGTAAATCCTTCGCTGACATGTACTGTGCAAATCTCTCAATTAAGCATTGTAGTCCACTCGTTGTCCTTGATAAAAGGACAGCATCATCGGCATAAAGTAATACCGGAGTTATACGTCTGCCTACTTTTGGACTACCTGTAGCTTGCTTTTGCAGGGAGGAATCCACATAGTTAATGTAGAGGGAGAACAATAATGGGGCCAGTACACAGCCTTGGCGTATTCCTCTTGCAACCTTAAAATCTTTTTTTTCACTCACCCTTCGTTCCAAATCGTACTCTTGAACTTAAAAAGGAATAGATTTGGGACAAATATATATATTAATATCATTTGGGGCTCCTAACTCTTTTAAAGTTTGCCACAACTTAGCATGATTGACGAGGTCAAACGCACTTGTAAGGTCGACAAAACAAAGGTGCAAAACCCCCTCCTTGGCCAACGTATATTTTCCGATTAGGAGTTCCAAATTTAGACATTGCTCCAAAGTTCCAATACATCGTCTGAACCCAAACTGGGCTTCTGAGAGAATGTTATTCTCATTAGCCCAGTCTTCTAACCTTCCCAAGAGAATTCTTCCCATTAACTTGGAGGTTGAGTCCAGAAGAGATATCGGACGATAACAGTTTACTTTCCCTCTATCTCCCTTCTTAAAAATGGGTACGATAATACTTTGTGACCAAGATGCAGGTAGGACTCCCCCTAGAGCAGCATTAAAAACATTTATTAAAATAGGGATCCAAAAGTCCATATCACTTTTAAAAACATCAATCGGAACCCCATCAGGGCCCGTGGCCAGGGCCCGTGGCTTTCCCACTCGCACTCTTTAGCAGAGGATTTGTAATTTCTGCCATTGTAATTTCTGTGATTGGTGGCAATCTCACTGGATCTACTAAAATAGAATTGCTATTCTGTTTTTTTGTAGCTCTGACAGCATCTTTATTAAATATAGAAACCAATATGTATTATCCAGTCTTCTGGGTGTACTGTAACTTCAGTTTTCAAAATTCGATTATCCTTAAAAAAAGGGTGGTCAATAGTTTGCCAAAATAATGCTGTATTTCTAGTTTCTGCCGCCTGGGTCAGACTTGCCCATGCCTCCTCTTTCCTCAGAGTACTCATTTTTGCACCATCTCCAGGTTTTGATCTGAGAGCTATTTTTAAATCCCTATTTAACCTAGAACATTCCCTATTAAACCATCTAGGGTTATTATCGCGTGTTCTTTTCTTATTTTTAAGGATTAAATTACTTGCCATTTCGGTAGTTATATTATAAAAAGCACTTATACTTAACAAATCTGGGGAAGAGCTACACATGCAGATATCAATATCCTTTTGGTTTTTCTGTCTTAAGTTTTCCAAAAAGAAAGTTGGATCTACTCCTGACCTTTTAATAGATACCATTATTGCCTTGGAGTTTAATATCTGTGTGTGTAGGTTTACCCCTTTGTTGACGAACAAGACCAAGATCAAATACTAATATTAGAGGGTGATGTTCACTAAGTAAATTTTCACTAATTATTATTTTTTCCACTAGATCATGGCATTTTAGTTATATAATAAAATGGCCAATATTTGATAAACCTCTCTCCCCTACATAGGTAGTGATTGTCATGTCATCCTCTGAGTTTTCTGGTTCCAACGTTACCAAATTAAATTTAAAAATGATATTAGTTATTGCTTCCCCGTACGGGTCGTGTGCAAAATGTGGGATTCGATCCCCAAATCTATCAATAAAACCACATTGTTCTCCCAATATACTGTCACAAATTTCACCATTAAAATCACCCCCCCCCATATTATGATATACTCTCCCCAATTATTTTACGAAAAGTCAAGATCAGCCTCTAATTCTTTAATTACCCTCGATCTAGTATTATCAAAGATAATATTATAAAAGTTAATCACGACAAAAGTTTGTTTCCTTTCAGAGTATAATTGTATCAGTTGATAATATTGAGAATTAGTATTAACATCTTTCACTACTGAGGCACAGTCACCGCTATAAGTGTTGCTAAGCCTCCTTTTGCTCTTCCTCTTCTTGAGGGAGTCGCATTAGTACAGATTACCTTAAAAACATTTGTGAAAAAGGGCCATATACTCCATGTTTCCTGAATCATAATTATAGTACAGTTCTCTATCGATTTGGGCCATTCATCATTACTTAATTAATTCTTAATCCCTGTGTGTTCCATAACATAATATTCGTAGACCTCTTAACATGAGGGGTTGTACTGTGTGTATCCGCACATTCCATATCGAGAGTTACTATCCCTAGAGTGTTATTTATTTCATCCTTCCGACATTCCAGTTGATTAACACTTGTTCTTACGGAGCAAAAAGCACCATGAAACTTATTTTTGGGGCAATTTGAGGTACTTCCTTTATTGGGATCAGTGGTATTGCATCGGGTCTCAGTTAATATTTGCGCACTCAAGCACATATCCAGCTTATTTACCTTTTCATTATCAACCTGCACATTTCTTGTGGCAAGGACATTTGATATTCTACTCAAAATAATTTCTGTATTCTCATTATGTCAGTCAATCTCACTACACGATCTAAGTAATTCATACCTATTATATGTAAGGATGTTTAGGATTGTTTGTGGCAAATGGGTCCAGTTGCCTTTGAATTCACTTCATTTGGCCTATAAAAATAACCGGATGGGACAACAGTTATATGATTTGTCCTATCTGTGATCATTTCCATATTTTTATTAGCAAAGAACTCCATCAACTCTTCAACCAACACTCTACTGCAGAAGTTCACCACTACACAATCTCCCTCTCACTGTTTTCTGGTGTTGCCCACCCAACTCACTCTCCTCAACATTATAATATTTTGTACAGTTAACCAATGTATCGCTTGGTATTTTAATTTCCCATATGGTTCATATGACCTATCCTTATCTAACCTGGGTACATATTTGAGAATAATAACGTACGTTGTTGCCTGGGGTGGGAGATGTAGAAATTCATCAGTATCAATACCTCCATTCATGGTCCTATTTGATTTCTCTACATTTTTAATTTCATGTATTTCTTCTGGTGGTGCTTTATATTCAGTAACAGTCCCTCGACTTTGTATGTCTGACATTTTACCCCTTAACAAAGGTTCGTTAGCGGCCTTTCCCTGTTTATTTTCAGATGTACATTTACAAACATCAACCTCCTTTAGCATAATAGGTAAATATTTAGCTACAGTCGATATACTCGGGGTTTTAGATGCAAATATGCCTGACACAAGGTCTGTTAAAAAAGCGACATCTTTTTGAACAAGTTTTATCTCAGACATAACATGACGTTCAATGGAGTCCAATTTTGAATGCACTTTTTTAAATAGTGTCTCCAAATTATATGGCCCTTGTTGGCTATCAATTACGCAGGCCTCTCCTTTTGTTAATCCAGCAGATTTATCCCCATTCTTTGGCTTCTACTTTGATCTTGGATTTGCCACCTTAATACTATCAGCACAGTTCTTTGCTCTTGGCAACTGTTTCACTTTCTTTGCCGGTGGGGAGACTAAAGTTGAATTATCCGATCTTGCTAAAATCTCCAATGATGATGTTAAAACACATGGATTGTCCCCAATGATCTGCAATTTCCTCTTACTTATATTACTACCGGGATGTCCTGTATCTAGCTCAGGTGACTTCTCAATTACTAGTGCCATATGCATCAAAGGCTCTTTGCTACCTTCTAGTTCCGGAGACATTAGGGCAGCATCTAACGCATTTTTAGTTGCAGCCAGCTGTTCCTTCACAAGAACAATTTCATTATCAATCCTTCCCACTGCAGATTTTAGATATTTAGTTATAGGAGTAGTATTAGACTGTGGTTCCCCCAAGGATTGTGGTTGTTTCCTCTTACCCATTGTCTTCTTGTTGATGGAAGATGCTATTTTGACACAACAAATAGGAGACTCCTTACCAGACTCTTCCTTGGGACCCTTTCAGACATCCAAGAGGGGTGACCCAGCCCAGCCTTCTCCAGTTGCCGACGGGCGCAGACGAGCGCAGACGGGCCCGACCTTGGCCCAGGCACGCCCACGCGCATCCCGCGCTGCATGAGCCCTGCCTGGTATTTGAAGCTCCGCCGGCGCTAGTGGTGACGCGCCACCTAGGCGCCTTACGTTGCAGCTTGGGGATTGTAGTTTCACTTCCCCAGGCTGCTGCTCCGTCACTTCTCAGGTACAGACATATATGGGCACAAAAACCAGCAGCAACAAAGCAAAGTATCCTGGACAAAAGTACAGGGCTTCTGCGCTGCGTGAGCCCTGCCCGGTATTTGAAGCGCCGCCGGCGCTAGTGGTGATGCGCCTCCTAGGCGCCTTACGTTGCAGCTTGGGGATTGTAGTTTCACTTCCCCAGGCTGTTCCTCCGTCACTTCTCAGATACGGGCACATACGCTCACAAAAACCAGCAGCAGCAAAGCAAAGTATCCCAGACAGAAGTACAGGGCTCCCGCGCTGTGTGAGCCCTGCCCGGTATTTGAAGCGACGCCGGCGCTAGTGGTGAAGCGCCTCCTAGGCACCTTACATTGCAGCTTGGGGATTGTAATTTCACTTCCCCAGTCTGTTCCTTCGTCACTTCTCAGGTACAGGCAGATACGGGCACAAAAACCAGCAGCAGCAAAGCAATGTATCCCGGACAGAAGTACAGGGCTCCAGTAAGTCACAATTCTGAAAATGTCACTTTCAGAAAGTTGGCATTTTCATGTCCTAACCATTTGGCGCCTGCAGTCTGTTTCCTGGGTGACATAACTAGGTGTAGTTGGCAGCTGGCATTTGTGTATTCCTCACAGACAGCCACGCAATATATGTGGAGCTCTGGACAGACCTTCTTGCACTTCAAAGACCCTGCAGCATCTCACACACACAAAAGTTCAAACTAAACTATTGCACCCCCAGATCGAACGAGACCAGGGCAGAGAGGCAGGAAATTCTAGAGACCTCTGTTGGAGAAAACCTTAACATTTTCTTCCAATTAAAAGGTAGCAGCAGGTATTACTGTAGGACCCTCATTTCCACTCTTCAGTTCACTTTTGGACCTGCACTAGACTCTCACAGGACTGCCCGGCTGTCTGTGTGCTGGTGTACACTTCAGAGGACTGCCTTTCTGCACTAAGAGTACTTACCTGCTGCCTGAAGCCTGCTTGTGCCCTTAGAGTACCACCCTGCCACTTGAGACTTCCTTTCCTTATTGAACCCAAGACTTCCAGAGTGACTCCAAGGGCTAGTTGGCTGGCCACCTCATCAGAGCTTCAGAGACAGACAAGGCTTCAACCATCTTGTACCCATACCTGCCCCAACCTCAGTGGGTCCTGACCCTGTGAATGATTCCCCCTCCAGTCCTGGACCATTGAAAGTGGTGCTAAAGGTGCCCAGATCGAAAACCTGGGACTTTTTTATGCTATAAATTGCTGTGAGAACCGAGAGGAGATGGGGGCCTACCTGCTCACCGATGCATTGCAAGGTGCATCATCTGTCAGCCTGACTTAACTGCAGCTCTTGCTGCGTTCTTTTCTGCATCAGGAAATCCTTTTCAGTGAAAGTTTTGACTTCCATAAAAGAGACTAAGTCCAAACATAAAAATCTTCACCGTGACTTTCTCCAGCAGCTCCCTGACAACTTCTCGGACACTGCCGGCTGCCTTGCTCCGCTGAACTTTAACCTCTCAGGCATTTTTCTTTAAATATTGTTCTAAGTCCGAAGGAAAACAGAGACTAGGCTCAATCCACTTTGTGTATCCAAACTACCCTCCAGAATGGTAACTAATAACTTTCGGCTTTGCCTCGTTCTCGCCTCACTACATGTCCATGGTTGGAATTTGATTTTTTCGGCACTAGGTTTAACGTTAAACTTTAACAATTCATACCTCCGGTTATATTGATTAGAATTGTATCACTTAAGTGTCAAATGATATATTAAAATGTACTCTAGTTTCTAAATTAGTGTGGAAGTTTTCTTGTGTTGTGTTTTAACTTTACTGCTGTTTAAGTGTTGCATATGTATTTTACCTTCAACCATGTTACATTCCTTCTCTATTAAGACTATTGCTAATGTTGTTTATCCTGTGGTCTTCCCTGCTGGAACATGGAACACTATGCCTGCATGGTATGACCTATGTTCCATGTTCCAGAAGGGGCGATTGAGGAAGATTCTTCATGTATCAAGATGCGCTGTGTCTCTCGTTGCACTTATATGAATAAACATTGAAATTTCATCAGTCTGCCTGAGCATCTATACTTTACAAATTTAGCGACGAGTTACAGAAGATCCACCAGCTGCTTTACCTACCGAGACACAGGTGCGGTGAGATTTTCCTTCGAATCCACGTCAATGCTCCGTGATCCTGTTCTGCCTATAAGGTCTCCTTGCTGCCAGCGTTGTAGACTTCACCTTGTTGAAACTCCGGAAACTCTACGAGTTAAAGCGGCAAGTTTACAGATTTTTCTTCGTTTTGGGAGCAAGTGGTGTGCCTGACGGTCTCCCATACGTGCGCATGCGCGAGGAACACACTAGCGCTCTCATTGGCTACGCGCTACATCATCACGTTAGCGGCCATATTGAGTAAGTAACCTTGGCAAAGAGCTTCACAAATTAACAGGAATAACGAATATTACATAGTTTTCGGATTTCATGAGCGCAGGACTTCTGATATCCCTCAAGTTCTGGTATTTCACTGAATATATTTTCTGCGCATACTAATATTGAATATTGTTTTTGTACATTTTGGTTATAATATTCTCCATAAATAAAAAAAAATATAGAATTTTTTTGGGGGGAAGCCTGACTAATTTTAAATATGGTGATATCTCACAATTCAAAATACTGAATATATTCAAAATACTGAATATATTCTTGACAATATCTTACATATATAGAAGTGAATACTACATATTCAACACCTGATACAGCAACTTCTTGTGGTTTCTTCTAGTTATATTTACTTCAAGCTGAGAATGAAAAATTTCCTAGCTACCGTAACGGAAAGTTTCAATTCTATTAAGGACTCGGAGGCGAGGATTATGCTCTATCTTTCTTTAATTCCAATAGCGGCACTTCAAAGTTAAACAAAAAACCACTGTTCCCATGAACCACAGGGAACATAATACAAAACAATAGAGAGTGTCCATGGGTAGACAGTCCGACATCCATGCACCAATCACAGGGCTCCTGGGGGTATGTAGTCCTCTGTCCCTATCCATTCCTCCTCTTTCGATGCTGTAGGCCAGCCAGTCCCAGATCCTCACGAATCTTGTTTGCCCGAATCACCTGCGGAAGCAAATGACAGCGTAAGTGAGAACCTTGGCTAGGGCTTAGTCCTGCAAGGAAAGAATTCCAGTACATGGAACAGGTACAAGCAAAATGCAAACTCAGAAGAAGACCTGTTACTTACCCCAGTATGAGGGTGGGAAAGGTATCCTCAGAACTGATACCCTGGGTGGGATAATCCTCGCCTCCGAGTCCTTAATAGAATTGAAACTTTCTGTTACGTTAGCTAGGACATTTTTCATTCTATGTCAGGACCGGAGGCGAGGATTATGCTCGTTTAAAGCTTGATCACCACCAAATGTGCCATATCCAGCACTGGTTTGAAATAAAACCGTTTAAAGGTGGAGTCCGAAGACCAATCTGCCGCATTGAGAATGTCTTCTAGACGAGCTCCCAGGGTAAACGCCTTAGAGGCCATGGCCCCTCTGGTAGAATGGGCCCCAAAAACACGGAGGTCAATGCCTGCTTCCTGCATCACCCAACGAACCCAGCGGGCTATCGTGGGGGAGGAGACCACCTTGTGCGGTTTCCTCAGTGCGATAAGCAATTGTCGTTCTCCGGGAGGACGGAACTCGTCCGACATTTCTTCGTAAGCTTTGAGGCAGGACACCACACAAAGCTTAGGAGAGTCCGGAAAAGCAGGATAGGAAATGGAGGTGGTACCGCATTTCGTCCGCCTTCGGATAGTGAAAGTAACCCCAAAGGGGGTAAAAATCCTTCCTGAGACATCCAGTGCCCGCACATCCGACACCCGTCGACAAGATACGAGACAAAGAAGCATAGCCAATTTGGCAGAAAGGTCCTTCCGAGATAAATAATGGTTCGGTTGCCAAGACAAGAAAAGGTTTAGGACCTGGTTTACATCCCACAGCTGGGAGTAGCGAGGCTCCGGCGGCAACGAAAGACGGATGCCACGGAGAAGGCGACAAACCCAAGGGTGCTCTCCCACCGGGGAGCCGTCCACTAAGGAGTGGCTGGCCGAAATGGCCGAGCGAAAGGTATTGATGGTTCTATAAGCCAACCCGGCTTCAGCCAAAGCGGCTAAGAAATTTACAATTGAAGTCACATCTGCCGCCACGGGATTGAGATTCCGGCGCATACACCAACGCACCCAACGCCTCCAAGTGGATCGGTATCGCTTGACCGTACCCTCGGCCCAAGCCTTTGACATGAGCTTCTCAGCTGTTCCCGAAAGGCCCGGGATCGCCCATCATCCCCGGTAATCCGCCAGGCCATCAGGGCAAGGGATCCCTGCACTATGAGCGGGTGAGGAAGCCCGTCGGGATCGAGGAGAAGAGTTGGGAAGCGGGGTAGTAGGATTGGAAAATCCCAGGAAAGTTCCAGAAGAACTGGAAACCAAACCTGAGATCTGCAAATCGGAAATATTAGCACAATGTCCGCCCCCTGGCGACGCACCTGCGCTGAAACTCTCGTTAGCATGGCAAACGGGGGAAAGGCATAACCCGTCTCCTGTCTCCAATCCTGGAGAAAAGCATCCGTGCTCGTCGCCAGAGGATCCGGCCGCCAGCTGAAGAACCGGGGCAGCTGGTGATCCAATCGGGATGCAAACAGATCCACCAAAAATGGGCCCCAGATGCTCTGGAGGTCCGCAAACACACCCGGATGAAGTTTCCACAGGCTCACGTCCTGAACATGCCGTGAGTGGAAATCTGCCACTTGGTTGCTGTGGCCCGGAAGGTATTCCGCCGTGACGAAAACATGATGGTCGAGGCAATACTGCCAAAAATTCGTCTCCAGGTCGGATAGCGCTCGAGAGCGGGTCCCCCCCAGGTGGTTGATGTAATGCACCGCGGATACGTTGTCCATCCTGAGGAGGACGCAAGAACGGACCGAGTCTTGGGTCCAGCACTTGATCGCAAAGGATCCCGCCAACAGTTCTAGGTAGTTGATGTGAAGCCGCTGCTCCTGTGGTGACCAAACACCTCCGGTAGCATACTCGCCACATCGTGCGCCCCATCCGGACCTGCTGGCGTCGGATTCGATAACGATATCGGGCGCGGAACCGAAGATCGCCCGCCCATTCCAGGCTTCCATATTGGCAAGCCACCATTGCAATTCTTCCCTGTCTTCGGCCGAAAGGATGACTTTCTGGGAATACGAGAGGCCCCTGCGAAGGTGCCGGGCCTTGAGGCGTTGTAAAGCCCTGTAGTGCAATGGGCCCGGAAAAATCGCTTGTATGGAGGCTGAGAGAAGACCGACTATGCGGGCCAGTTGGCGGAGGGAGAGGCGCGACTGTGCAAGGGACCTTCTGATCTCGTGACGAATCTTGGTCATTTTGCGAGAGGGCAAGCTGAGGGTGGCTGCCACCGAGTCAATTACGAACCCTAGGAATGTCACTTGTTGGGCCGGAAGCAGGACGGATTTCGCTTCGTTGATAATGAAGCCTAAACTCTGAAGGAGATTTACCGCCGTTTGAAGATGTTCCGACAAAACCCGAGGACATTGGGCCATAATCAAAATGTCATCCAGGTAGACGATCATGCGCATGCCGGATGCCCTCAAACGTTCGATCGCAGGCCGAAGAACCTTGGTGAAACACCAAGGGGCGGATGACAGACCGAACGGGAGGGTGGTGAACTCATACACTGTGTCCCGCCACTGGATTTGCAAAAATCTCCTGTGAGGAGGAAAAATCGGAATCGCCAGGTAAGCGTCCTTGAAGTCCAGATGCGCCATCCAATCGCCGGGCCTGAGGAGATCGCGCAAGAGATGGATGCCCTCCATCTTGAAGTGGCGATAAACCAGCCACTCGTTGAACTCCCGCAGATTGATAACTGGACGCTGAGTCTCGTCGGCTTTGTCGACCAAGAAAATATTGCTGAGGAAACATCTGTAATGAGGCTGCGCCTCGACGATAGCGTGCTTGTCCAATAAGGCGGAGACCTCTAGGTCGACCAATGCCATGTCGGCGACCGAAAAAGAAAGAGGGCGAGGAGGAACCGACTGGAAAGGTTCTCCATGGAATTCTATGTGGAACCCTCGGACCGTCTGCAGCACCCACGCATCCCCCGTGACAGAAGTCCAGGCCTGGAAAAAATGCACCAGACGGCCCCCCACTTTTAGAAGGGAAGAAGGGAGAACACTCACCGGACGAGTTGGAGGCTCCACTGCCTCGACCGCCTCTGCCTTTCCCTCTGCGACCTCTGGTCGGGTAGAAGTTTCCGAATCTGGCTTGATCCTGGTAGTTGCCATTACCGGAGCCTTGCCCTCTGCCCTGATTAGGACGGCCGGACGAGCGGCCCCTGCCTCGTCCGGCCCCCCGGAAAACACGGGGACGGAAAACTTTCCTGATGGAAGAATGGGCTCTATCCAGCGAGGTGAAAGTATTGACAAATTTACTCAATTTCTTAATAAAGGGCTCTCCGAAAAGGCCTCCCTGGGCCACGGAGCCCGCCTCAGAGTCAGCGAGGTCGCCAAGCTTGGGGTCCACCTTGATGAGCAAGCTTCGGCGTCTCTCCGTAGAGAGTGTGCAGTTGGCGTTCCCTGGGAACACCACTACGCGCTGAGCCCAAGCAGAGAGGGTATCAGGAGAAATTAGAGAGCCTGATATTTTGGCCTCTTCGGCCATATCAAGAATCTTTGTGGCAGGCCCAAGTACATCAAGAAGTTTATCCTGGCAAGCTCGCCAGGACCTGTCAATACCCCGCTTGGGGTCCTTGACAAACCTTTGCAAGAATGTCGCCATGCGGGGGTCAATCTCAGGTGTAGCAGCAACCTTGCCCTCCAGAGAAGGCCGGGGGCATTACGCCCTAAGACAGCTTCTGGCTGTGGCCTATAACGGCCGACGGATTCTGCTGGCGACATACTGGGTGACTTTTTCTGAGGGAGCCCAGTCTGAGGAGCGGGGATGCAAAATATCATCAGGGTCCAATATGTCGGCGCAAAGATTCTGCGCCTCGGTAGTTGGTTCTGGACGGGACGGCCGCCAGGGACGGGATGGGCCGGCCTCGTCGTCAGCATTGTCTGCTACCTCCCCCGAAGGTGCGGGAGTTGCCGGTGTGGGGTTACTCGCTAAGAACGCCTGCTTAAGGCGAGCAAAGTCATCCACATCCACTCCAGTCTCTTTAGGCCGTTTGGCAGGAGGAGGCTGGGTATCCGCAAGAGTACCACTGGAAACGGAGGAGGGCGGAGGAAGGTTCTGCGCCCTGGCTAACGCCTGCTCTATTCTACGGGAAAGGCGATCCTCCAAGGGCCCCATGGCCTGCTCAACCGCCCTGTGGATAGAATCATCCACCGCGTCATAATAGTCCTCATCCCATTGCAGGTCTGCTAGAGGAACCTCCTCCCACTGACCATCCTGTTGATAAGCCTCCTCGTCGTTTGACTCCATGAATAATGAAGGGAGTCAAACAGGTAAGTGGGGCAAAAGAGGGTAACCTCTGTATTAAAGGGGGCTGGGTGTCAGCCTGAATAAAGTGCGGGCAATGCTCGCGTTGTAGAAGGGAACAAGCCCTGGGACCCACAGCCCTGATGCGATGAAAAACTTAGGGCACCCTGCCAACAAAATGGTACCCAATACTGGCTCTGCAGAGCGTTATTGAGGCGTAAAAGAGATACAGACCCCACCCCCAAGGCGATTGGAATCGCTGAGAGACTTGCTGCCTAATGGCAGATAAAGACTTGCTGCCTAATGGCAGGTACAGACTCGCAAAGCGAGCGTTCAAATAGGCTCTGGGGGGGGCGTTGAAATAAACACTGCCTCAGGGCAGGACAACAGACCACACGGGTGTAGAAGGCAGGGCAGGCTCCTCGGCGAAACATCTCAGGCATTGAAAAGCGCGCGAGGAATGCGCAGAATGCCAGACGTTTCGCCGATGAGGCGCGCGCCAGGCGCCCTCTAGCGGTAGGTGGAGCACCGCGAGCCTGAGCACCACAATAACCGGCCGTTAGGGAGGAAGAACGCTCCCACGGCCGAGCGAGGGAAACCGATTAGCGGCCCCCTCGCACAGCAGCTACAGGGAATAAGATTAGAATCAGCAAAAGTCTTAAAATCGGCAAAATGGAAACACTACACCGAAGCTGACAGGAAAAACGCGCTACAAAATGAACGCGTTAAATAAAGCCAGCTGATCCCAAAATAACCATCAGCATAGAGCGTGCGTGAATCGCGAGTGAAACACAAAACTGTTGACACATGATAACATGACATTCCCCACAACCAATTTAAGGAAAGGGAAACAACACTTATCTTATGCTGCCAGAATTAAAGAAAGAGGAGGAATGGATAGGGACAGAGGACTACATACCCCCGGGAGCCCTGTGATTGGTGCTTGGATGTCGGACTGTCTACCCATGGACACTCTCTATTGTTTTGTATTATGTTCCCTGTGGTTCATGGGAACAGTGGTTTTTTGTTTAACTTTGAAGTGCTGCTATTCGAATTAAAGAAAGATAGAGCATAATCCTCGCCTCCAGTCCTGACATAGAATGACCATTTTGTAAATTCAGTCACGTTCATTATATAGCTCTTAGTACTTTATTTATTCAGTATACCTTGACGATTTATAAAATAGCGCCTACTTTGCCACAAACATGCAATTTGATCCAACCTTCCAAGTTTCTACAAAACAAAGGAAAACCACCAATTCCTTGGTCAAGGTGGAAGGAGGAATTTTTCACTTTCCTAAAAGCCATTGATGGGGAACGCATGTCAGCGGAAAGAAATAAAAATATATTTCTACATTCCCTTGGTTCTAAAGGACAGTTAGTTTATAGAACACTTCCTCCTGTTAGGTCTGCCTGAGATTACAATGTTTATGATGAAGCCATTCAGCGTATAGAAGGAAGATTTAAGCCTACTACTAGTGTTGCACTCAATAGATTGAAGTTCTACACGAGAGCCCAAGATGAAAATGAGAGTTTCGACGAATTCCTCACGGCTTTACGTGCTCTATCCTTGCATTGTAATTTTGGTCTAATGACTGACGAAATGATCAGGGATCAAATCATAGTACATGTTAAAAGTAAAAAGGTTCAAGAACAACTATGGATTTTAGGAGATCCTAATTTGGAGACAGCGATTAGTACAGCAAAAGCGTTATAACAATCTGATAAATGGATCAAAGCTCTTGACAAAGACACGAAATCCACTGCTTCGGGAGAAGTTAATGTTATCAATCCTAGCACGTCAAAGGGATACCCTACTTTAAAAGGAGAAATAAAATCCAAACAATTTTATTGCTATAGATGTGGAAGTCCAGAATACATAGCTTCATTTCCACAATGTCCTGCTATAGGCAAAGAGTGTATAAATGTGGAAGTTCAGGTCATTTTTCTAAAATGTGTAAAAATGTATCCAAATTCAAATCTGATTCTAGAAGAAATTTTTCACCTTCATCCAATGTAGGAAGGGGAAAGGTTTCTTATGTTGTATGTGTGATACTTCATATCACCACTGTTTCGGAGGTACAAAGTCTGGAGTTGTGTCTATCCAAGACTATTTTAACATTTCAGAGGCTGACAAAATTGGTTCACCTAAATGTATGGTAAACATTTTAGGAAGAATATTGGAGCTCATGGCAGACTCTGGATCTCCTTGGACGATCATTACAAAGGAGTATTGTTCACAATGTTTGGGAGAACTTGTAGATATCACTTTACTATGCAAGCCTGACATTGTTGCTTTTAATTTTGATGGCTCTAAAATTGATTTTATAGGTTTCAAAGAAGTACTTATTGAATTTAAAGGTAATTCTGCCTCCATTAAATTGTATGTGGCATTTAAAAGTGTCAATGTGCTAGGCTGGCGTGACCAGGCTAAATTAGGCATTATTTTGAATCCTAGAAGCAAAGAACCAGTATCTGTATTTGCTTTGTCTTTATCCGGTACAGATTTTACACATCTATTTCCTCATGTGTTTTCTGATAAATCAGGAAAACTTAAAGGTTTCAGTCACAGAATAAAGGGCAAGGTTGGTTGAGTACCTGTAAAGCAAAAATGAAGAGGGGTCCCTATCAGTATCAGAACAGAATTAAGAGACATGTTGGATACCATGATTAAGGATGACGTTATTGAAGAAATTGAGTCTTCAGAATGGGTTTCTCCCATTGTTTTAGCCCTTAAGCCTGATAAGAGTATTAGGCTATGTGTGGACTTGAGGGCACTCAATACCAATTTGGTTGTCGATTGCCATCCTCTTCCAAACATCAATGAAATTGTGTGTATGTTAGATGGTACATCTGTGTTTTCCACTCTTGATCTTCGATCATCCTACCATCAAATTGAACTTACTGATGATTCAAAACATAACACTGCTTTTATAACACCCCATGGTCTTTTCCAATTTAAGAGGATGCCCTTTGGCCTTGCTTCGGCCGCATCTGTATTCCAAAGAGCCATGTACCATATTTTTAAAGATCTGTGCTCGTTTGTCAAATGCTTCCAAGATGATATTTTAGTATTTTC
Source organism: Triturus cristatus (assembly GCF_964204655.1). Taxonomy (NCBI): domain Eukaryota; kingdom Metazoa; phylum Chordata; class Amphibia; order Caudata; family Salamandridae; genus Triturus; species Triturus cristatus. The sequence continues at coordinate 978,665,492 of NC_140587.1, forward strand.
AAAAAATAAGGAAGAACATTATCATCATCTTAAAGAGGTGTGTACAAAGTTAAGTGATTTTGGTTTAACACTCAAGGCCAGCAAATGCAATTTTTTTTATGATTCTGTAGAATACCTAGGGCACACACTTTCTGGTGAGGGCGTGGTACCTAAGAAAACTTTAGTGGATGCTATTATCAATGCAACAGCTCCTGATAATAGAGAAAAACTATTTTCTTTCACCGGGCTGTGTGAATACTATAGTAAATTCATACAGAATTTTGCCACAAAAATGGAACCCCTCAGAGAGTAAATGAGAAAATCCTCTGAGTTTGTCTGGACGAATAAACAGGAAGCAGCTTTTAGACAAATCAAGGAGGAAATTATCAATGCTACTACTTTGAAGTCATTTTGTCTCAATAAAAGGTGTATTATTACTGCGGATGCTAGCCTTTACGGCTTCGGAGGAGCCCTTAGCCAATGTGCCGGTAAAGATGAGTGGTGTGTAGCCTTTGCATCGCGGACCCTCTCAGAAACGGAAAGAAGATATGCCATATTTGAAAGGGAGTTTTTAGCATGCATCTGGGCCATTGAGCATTTTCGCAACTATGTATGGGGAAGTAGATTCACACTTAGAACTGATCATAAACCCCTTGTCGGTATTTTATCTCCTGGGGGTGGTTGGAATTCTACTGCCCGCATAGCTCGTCTTACTTCTCGTCTTCAAGAGTATGATTTTGAGGTGGCATATGTTCCTGGTAAGAACAATGTCACTGCTGATTTTCTGTCAAGATTACCCTGCAATGATGTGAATGTCTCTTCTATCGAACAGGACATAGACATAATTGCCACGATAAAAGATTTTGTTTCTGATGAATTTATGAAACTATCTGAGGATGATTGGACATTAGAAATGAATAACAACCTTTTATGTCTAAAAATCCTTGAATTTGTCAAAAATGGGTGGCCCAAGGAGAAATATGCTTCTGCTGATCTTGCTCCTTTCTGTCGTATTTCTGCAGACATAGAAGAAAGTGATGAGTTGCTTTTCAAAGGGGGCAAGATTATTCCTCCTGAATCCAGGCAAAACAAAATTCTGTTACTTACTCATCAGACTCATCTAGGTATGTCCTCTATGAAGCGTCTCATCAGAGCAAATTTTTGGTGGCCAGGTCTTGACAAAATGATAGATAAGACTGTCAGATAATGTCAAGAATGCATCAACAGTGATAAAATGCTTCATACTTCATCTGCTCCCCTTAAACCTATCTCGTGGCTAGATTTTCCTTGGCAAAAAGTAGCTTTTGACATTTCTGGACCCTTTAGAGATCTACCTTCAAATGCTCGTTTTGCTTTAGTCATGATTGACTATCATTCTAAATGGCCAGAGGTCAAATTTGTGGCTAATGCTTCATCCCAAGTGATTATCACTTTCTTGAAGGAATTTTTTGCACATGAGGGTTATCCGGAAGAAATTGTAACTGATAATGGGATACAACTCACATCACATGAAATGGAAAGTTTTTTTAATATGTGTAATATCAAACATTTGACTACTTCTTTATATGAACCAAGGGAAAATGGTCAAGAAGAACGATTTAATCGAGTTCTCAAGGAAGCTGTTCACTCAGTTCACATGTCCAATGAACCTTGGTTAGAGGTTATTAGGAAGAAGTTGTGGATGTACCGTATTACTCCACATTCGGTTACTAGTATAAGTCCTTTCAGATTATTGAAGGGAAGAGAACCTTCATCTGATATCTGTCCATGGTGGATAAAAAAAATCAACAAAACCAGTGACATGACTGATATAAATATTGTTGCCAAACGTGTTGAAGATAAACAAGATGAAATGAAAAGGAGGTTTGACTCTAAAATGAAGGTCAAAGTACCTGATTTTGTGGTAGGGGAGTGGGTCAGGATCAGGAAGCCTGGTTTTTTGACTAAAGGTTATTCCAAATTTTATCATCCTATCAAGGTGGTGAAGGTTTGCAAAAACAGTGTAATTACCCAAGATGGTAGAGTCTGGAATGTAAGAAGGGTTGCAAAATGTTAAATTTTACATAGTGACAAACCATTTGTATTTCAGAATCCTATTGATGTTTCAAAAGATGTTTCTTATCCTACACAATCAATAGCGTCCAGAGTTAAGAGCAATTTCCTTGAATTTTTTTTATCTCTAAGGTTTTTGAATTAATTTTCTTTATTCTGTAAGAAGGGAAATGTGTTACATTCCTTCCCTATTAAGACTATTGCTAATGTTGTTTATCCTGTGGTCTTCCCTGCTGGAACATGGAACACTATGCCTGCGTGGTATGACCTATGTTCCATGTTCCAGAAGGGGCGGTTGAGGAAGATTCTTTATGTATCAAGATGCGCTGTGTCTCTCGTTGCACTTATATGAATAAACATTGAAATTTCATTCAGCCTGCCTGAGCATCTATACTTTACAAACCAATAACCCAATTTCTCACAATCATCCAAAGCCTACATCATAAACGCAGGAGTCCCTCAAAGTTCTATCATTTCACCCATGCTTTTCAACATCTATAGAAAGTCATTTTCAGCAATGATCAACAAATTTCAGATCATCTTCTCTAATTAAGCAAATGGCACACAGATGTATATGGAAATCCCCAAAGACCATGGAAAGTCAGAAAGCCTCATTTGCCTCTGAGCCATTGATCAGTGCATGACATGGAGTCATCTCAAAATGAAAGCATGCAAAACTGAAATACTCACATGTGGGGATTGGAAACATTATGACCAACTATGCGCTTTGTCTTCCAATCTGGGACCATCTTCTGAAGTATCCAAGGGAGTAAGAAACCTCGGAATTCCATGGACTCCAAGTTAGCAATAAATGCCCAAGCGGATAGGTTAGCAAGATCAAACCTTAATACTATTACAACTCTGCAACACAACTTTCCCCACCTAGGATTTCCACCCAAAGTCCAATCCACTATCTCTCTTGAACTGTCTAACATTGATTTCAACACTGGCCTCTTCCACAGATCACATCTATAAACTATGAAAAGACTGCAACAAATTCAGGACTATGATGCCAGACTTCTCCTATATGTTGAGCCACAAACCCCATCTTCCCTGCAATGTGGGTCATGCGTTGGTTACAGGTTGCTAGAAAATTCACCTTCAAGTGGCTTTCTATCACCCACAAAGCTATACATGGAAACAGATCACTTTTAATCAAGAAGAAGAACACTAAATAAATACAACAAAAGAACCTCTACTCCAGAATGGCACCCATCTACAAATCACAGCATACAAGAAAAAAGCATGGCTGTAACATCTTCCTCTGTTCAAGCAGCCAAACAATGGAATTCATTTCCCCAAACATAACATCTACGGACATCCATCTTACCTTCAGGAGATTACTCAAGAGTTGGCTCTTCTCTACATGACCGCCATACTCAAAACACAAATGTTCATCAATAGTATGCCAATGACACCCATAGTGCATGCATGTGTGTATGTAAAAATGTATAAAAATAATTGCATGTATATATTAATATAATTGCATTTCTTTCTACAAATGTACATATTACTTACGTTTATCTCTATATATATGTATATCTTACCCAGTGCTGATCGCCACTGGCCAGTCCTAGTTAGGTCAGCTGTCCCATAGGAACAGCGTTTTTGGTGTTGCTAATAACTTTGGCACCGTTTGAGGAATCTCCATTAAACTTTCCAAAAGGTACTACTTTTTGACTAGTTTGTGCATGGAAAGTTTGTGGCGATACACCAAGTGGAGGCCAAGAAGAAAGGAGGTCCCAAAATGCAAAATCCCAACAAACTAAAACAAAAACTACTAAACAGAATTACACCAAATTTGTCAGAAAGCTAGATATTGGTACACAGGTTCTGCTTTCTGTGATGTAGTGTAAATCCATTCAGTAGTTTTTGAGTTATTAAGGTTAAAAAATATAAATATCTGGATGGTTGGCTTCTGTTAGAAATGAGGGGGCTCTGGTTGGCGCAGGTGAGTACCAGCGACAAGCAAGGACCCTTTACTTCTAGTCAGGGCGAAGGATGACTCTTTAGAATAACCCCTGCTCACCCTCTAGGTGCGTGGCGCGAGCAATCAAGGCTAAACTTCAGGGCGCACACAGTTAAGCATTTGTAAATATACACACAGCAAATACAAAGCATGCACCACAAACGGACACCAGGCAGGTTTTATATAAAAATATGGCTTTTATATATCTATCTTTTATGCAGACTTATTACATGACCCAGTAACGTTTGAAATGTTGGGCCACAATATCTAATATTGCGGAAAGTTCTTTAGTGCGGGCAACAAGGTGAACTGTGGGTCTCAGCGCGCTTCGCGCTGATGCGGCGGCGTGTAGGACGACAGGGAAAACAAACGTTACTGACCCTGGATCCGATGCGAGCTCGCGGTCGAGTTTGTGTGTCACAGTACCTTATTTCTTTGTAAAGGCGGGTGCGGGCATCCAGCGGCTCTTCAGAAGGGCGAGGCGGCATCCGAGGCTTCCAAGCTTTACGGGGGGATCTGGTCCTTCAGGCTTACAGGGAGAGTGGGGTGTTCAGGTTGGGCAGGTGAGCAGAGGGGCAGCCGGGTACGTTTTCCACGTCCGAGCCATCCGAGGCTTTTGGGATGCTCAAAGCGCCGATTCCGGCGGGAGGGATGAAGGTGCACAGCGGGCCTCCAGAGGCGAGGTGACGGGGGCAGCCCAGCACGGCGTAGAGAGAGCGGCTCAGATTGAGCGAGGCTCTTCTCAAGGCAGGGGCGGCCAAGCAGCCCGGTCACGGCCCAAGGAGGGGCTGATGAGCACGAGAGTCATGGCTCCGGCGAGGGAAGGAACACCACAGTCCAGCGGTAGGCGGGTGAAGATCAGGATGAGCCCAATGGTCCTGGGGCTCAGTTCAGGGGGCAAGCTCGCTTCCAGGCCCTTGGAGATTGTTTTGAAAGCACAAGGTTCTTGAAATAAAAATGGAGCAAGTCTTAGTAAAGGGTTCTTCTTCTCTCCTTTGGCAGCAAGGTCACCACTGCAGGCCAGTCCCCCAGGAAAGGGACAGTCTTCCTCCGTACAGCTTTCCTGGCGCCTCCTCCTCAGGCAGAGATTCTTCTAGGTTCAAAGCAGATCTGATTTCTTAGGAGCAGGGCTCCTACATTTATACTGCATTTCGTTTGTTCTCCCAGGCCAGGGGGGCCCTTGCCTAGTTCAGTCCAGTTCTGGAGCACTTTGTTGACGCGATGCAGGCTTCTTCTTTCAGAGTGCAGGGCAGAGTCATCAGACGCTCCACAGGGGGCGGAGCCGGCATTGTGGTGGCAGAGCACAGTCCTATTCAGAGTCCAGGTGTACTCCTCCCACCCATCTACCTGTCAATCTTTCTATTCACCACCAGGCTACCTAGCCCTGCCCATCTGAGTTTCCCCAGCCCTGTCACTCACGTGGGCCAGACAGCAGATACACATCACGCAGAGGTGGGCTGAAATGGTTAGGCAAGCAAAGGCCAACTTTCTAAAAGTGGCATTTGCAAATGCAGAATATTAAAATAAACCTTACGAAAAGATGTACCTTATTATTCCGAGTTCAGGCATACTAAACACGATCTTCTACCATGTTCCCTGGGTCGGTTAGAATCATAGGATGTAACAATCTTAACCGCCCATTCTGGCCTATGAGAACAGGGTAGCCTTACAATAGTGAACAACGAAAATGGCGGTAATTCCCTATTAGGACATGCCACACACATGAGGGCTTGTCCTACCTTATGCTACAATGCACCCTGCCCGTGGGCCTACCATAGGGGTGACTAACATGAAGTCAAGGGAAGGTTTAGGGACTGGCAATTGTGTGCACTTGCAAGTCAGCATGTCAGTACCAGACTGCACGCAGGTTCTGCGATGGCAGGCCTAGACACATTTTACCAGGCCGCTTCTGTGGGTGGCACAACCAGTGCTGCAAGCCCACCAGTGGTATTTTTATTTACACTCCCTGGCACTCCTGGTGCGCTTTACTGGGGTCTGACAGTAAACCAAATAAGCCAATCATGGAATCCAACCAACATAGGAATTTACAATGGGGAGAGCATATGCACTTTAGCACTGATCAGCAGTGGTAAAGTGCCCAGAGTCATAAAATAGCCAACAACAGGTCAGAAAAAATGCAGGAGGAAGGCAAAAAGTTAAGGGATGACCCTGCAAGAAGGGCCAAGTCCAACAGGTTCGAAATACTCTCGCGAAAGAGTCTTGAACCCAATTTAAAAAAATAAAGCATTCTGATTTGCTCAGGGAGCATTTTTTCCCTTGGGACAATTCACTCCAGAGGGAGTCAAACTTCCACAGGAGTGGGCTGTCTGATTGGCTGGCATCCCTTGCAATACTTGGGTACTTGGGGCTTGATTACGATCTTGGCAGGTAGGGGTACTCCGTCACAAACATGATGAATATCCTGTTTGCCAAATTACAATTTCATCATATCCTATGGAAACTAGCTACAAGGGAGGGCATAACATTATCAAATAATTTATGCAAATGTCCATGGTATTCAAGCTTTAATCACTGATGATCAGATGGTCATATACAAAGTCTATCTCTCTTGCAAAGAATTGATTCTCCAAGCACTGCATTTTTAAATTATTCTTTATTTTCAAGCCACTTTTCCAATTTTGTGTGGACTGCACCCGCCCACAAGCAGATAGTTATGGTGCTGGATGGATTGTAGGATCACTGTGTTAATGAGCTAGAGATAGTTAATTGCCATGTGTGAGGAGACGGGCAGTGACTACATGTGAACCTTGTGAGAGAACAAATGGCAGTTACTTCATGTGTAACTTTGAAGTGGGAGTGTGTAAGATATTTCAAACCTGCATTTTAGAACTGTGTTTGACTTGCCCCTGAACGTAAAAAGATGTCACGGCACCCATGCACCTTAAGGTCACTTAACCGGTTAAGGAAATTGTGTAAACTAAAGAAACATTAATAAAAGGTTGTGGCATACAAATACGGTGCCTTGTGATTGCGGATAGTAAGACGGGTAGTAGCTTGCCATGTGATTTTATGAACTGGATGTTGCGGTAGTAACAAACTGCCAACTGGCTGCCAGCAGGATAATATGGCCTTCATGCTGCCAATACATGTGAACTTGTTTTATATAGCTTAAACCTCACAAGGAGTGTTAATATTTGATGGGACTTGTGATAATTGCAAGGAATGTCTTTTAAAAATGCCTAATGTTGTGGAATCTGTAAACAAAGACAATACATTACTAGGTTGTGGCCGAGTGGGTCTTTTGATATTTAAGTTTTTGCATATTTGAATGTCTTCTTAAATTTATATAAAAAATTGTAAACAATTAAGGAAAATCATGGTTTTAAGGTGATAGCACTTCAACGATAATTATAATTGTACTATGCATGACAAGTGTTCATAAGGATACACAAAGGAACAATTGTTTTTCTCTTCTTTATCAGTGAATATTATGTTTGGGGATTTGAGGAGAAATGGGGTGAGGGTGTTATACATGAGACAATATTTGTAAGTAATGAATTTGGTCCTCCTGTATTTATGATATGCATTACTATATTCACCATGGAGGAATATGGATATGAGGAATAGATCATTGGTACACTGTTTTGAGCTGCAATCACTATAAATTCTGGGGGCAAAGATGGTCATGGAATTAAGGTCACAATATACATTTATGATAGAAGTGAGGTGTTGGGTGCAATTGGTTTAAATCAATGTATGGACATAAGGTACATGTTTATGTTTTTATATAAAACTACAAGGATTTTTAGAAAATGTAACAATGATTTTAACTGTTGAAATGTTGATGACTGTATATTGTATGTTTTAGGCCCTGGTGAAGTCCCTTTATTAGGACGAAACGGGTTGGCTGGGTCTGTCCCAAAAAGTTGGAAAGGTGGCTTGAAATTAAAGAATATTTGAAAACCCCAGGGCTTGGATAATCAATTCTTTGCAACAAAGATAGACATTGATTATGACCATCTGATCATAAGTGATTACAGATTGAATACTATGGATGGTTGCATAAATTATGTAATAATGTATTGCTCTCCCTTTTAGTTAGTTTCTACAAGTTGCTTGAGTATTGTTGGCAGTCAAACTTTTGAGAATAGGCACAAAGGCAAGAGAATTGGGAATATTGACCAGTACAGCCTTGAAAATCACTACTACCATCTATTTGTGTATTTTTCCATTATATCCTATGGAACTTGTAATACGGTGGACAGGACATCCATCACATTTGTGACTGAATATCCGATTTGTCAAGATCATAATCAGGGCTTTAGTCCCCTGTCCTGAACAAGTTAAAAACAAATATATAAGGGTTACTCTGACTTCAAATGGGCAAAATTGCCATAATGAAGAGGGACAGTTAAAAAAAAAACAGAGGGGTGATTTGTTATAATAATGGGAGATGGTGTGTGGCCCCCTACCCCAGTCTTTGCAGGCCCCAGGGAGCACACCCTTGGGTCCAAAATGAATGTATATGGGGAGGAGGGCTGCTTGGCCCTCCTCTACAAGCCATCAGGCATGGTGGAGCCCACCCTGAGCCGAAAAGTCAAAAAATGAGGAGGGGGCAATGCGGCCACCCTTTCCGAGTCATGACAGGCCCTGTTGAGCCAACCCACAGGGCCAAAAACCATATTGGTGAGGAACTTTGTGACCCCCTCCACGAGCCTCTAAAGACCTCAGGCACCCAATCACCCGGAGCCGCAAAAGTGTTTAAAAGGAAGGGGTCCACACAGCTCCCATCCCTGAGCTGTTAATAGTCCCAGGGAACCAATCCTCCAGGGACGTCTCATTAGCTATGTCCTGGGGAGCCCACCTCCTGGACATATCAGTTTCCCTGCCTGCACAGGCGCAGGCAGAGAAACCTGTGATACTCCTGCTTGGTGGGAGCATTTTAAATCTCTCTCCAAATGGAACCAAACAGAAAGTCTGCCCCCAGCGGGTGGGAGCTTTGAAAATACATGTTATGTGTAGGGCTCCTGGTTTTGGGTATTTATTTTGTTGACGTTTCCGTCTGTTTTATCCCTTTTTGTTTTCTGATCATATCTGTATTTGTCCATGAAGATCCTATATACCTTGACTTTCAGCGGTGAACTTGTGCCCATGTGGATGTTGTGACTGCACTACAGGGCAGGTCCAGCAGTTGAACAAGTAAAGTTCATAGAATTGCCCATACTGGATCTTACATTTTGTCTGCTGCGTGGATGACTCTGTAAAGAGAGTTGCATTATTTCCACCATATTTTGTAGATCCTAACAACATGTTGGGTAGGGGCTTGTGCTCTACTTTAATGTTTATTTGAGGTAAAAATTAGAGCTGTGTTTTCCATCGCCAATGGTAGGGCTTGCATCTATTCACATGAACGAACACATAGATTGTGAGCAGATCTGAGGGCAATAAAAAAAGTTACATCAATGATTTTCTTTTAAATTGTGTAGGAGCTGGGACACTTGTCTGCTAAAGCAGGCACCTTCTTCACTGGTTCCATGATGACAAACTCCCATTCAGCCTAATAATCCATCAGAGTGGTCTTTTGATCTTGACACTGCTTGATAAACTCCTGGATGGCTTGGACATTTTTTGCATATGAGATGGCATTTTTTTCTTAAGCCACATCACATAATCAACCACATTGCATATGGGAGACAAGTAGGCCTGGGCGAAAATTTCGTTCCGTTCGCGGAAATTGCGATAATTTGAAATTTTCGCGTTCCGCGGAGAGCGCGAAAATGTCAAAACTTCCGGTTTCCGCAGCTTGGCGATAATTTGTTTCTTGCTCGCGCTGTAAAATAATACATTCTCGTGCGCGCGCGATTGCCTTACCTGAATCCCTGCGTTCGCCGACAAGTTTTCTTGATCCGGTCGCGTTCTCCATGAGATGTTGTATTGTTTTTAGCCATTTGCGCTGTCTCGCGACAGTTCGCGCCCGCAGTGACGTCATGCGTCACGCGATCACGTCTTTCTTCTCGCGATCATGCACCGCGAGACAACTCAAAACAAGATGGCCGCGCCCGCAAGCAACCACATGGGTAAGTTGGCGACCCGCAACCATGCAGAAAATCTCGCGAACATGCGGTAAAAAAACTTCCGCATCTTCGCGATATTTCCGCTTGTTTGCGATAATTTTAAACATTTTCGCGATAATTTGCGAAAGTTAATTTCGCAAATTCCGCCCACCCCTAGAGACAAACATTGATAAAATGAGTGATCTCAAGACACGGTGGTTAAAAAGCAGTTCATAGAAATGAACATTATGCCTGTATGCAAAAATCATGCTTAGTAGGAGGTTGACTCATTTCCTTCTCCATAGGGCTTCTAGAATGCCCAGCATGCTCTTACCATCTTGTTAAAGTACTTAACTTGACCATTGATATGTGAATAATTTGAAGGTGAGCAATTGTCTTTTAGCTTGTGCTTAGAATACCTCAATCAGGTAGGTATAGTTGATCAGAGACCATTATTGTGGGATAACATACTGAATCATCCTGTCAAAGAATGCATATTGTGAAGAAGAGTTTCAACATCTTTGAATGACAATCACTTCTTTCAACCCACAAAGAGTTCACTTAAATTTTCATCAGAAGTACTATATTTCAGCACTGTCAAACTATGAAAGCAAAATCTTCACTAAACATCTATTCTTTCTTTTGATCAAAAGGTCAGAACATCACATCATACAGTAGAATGCAGTGCTTTCTGGAAAAAAAAGTGTGCAAGAGTTTTTAATTTTCTAATTTATTGTTGTAGAGAAATATGTAAAGCAGATGCTATTAGTCGTTCAAGCTGCATTCATGGACTATATAAATGAAGTTGAATTTAGCAATGATTTTGTGAAAGCTTGTCTAATGTATTTGACTAAATAGTCTAATGAGAATTGTCTGAGGAATCCAACGTCTTGGTGCATGTGCTAATGGGCCCATATTGACAGATTTTCAAAGCAAAAAATATATAAAATGATTTTGGACGGCGGTGCAGCTACATGGTAGATTTCCATTACCACATAAAAGAAGCTAAAAGTTAGCCCACACTTAGTTATAGACCTCACACCAGATGAGCTGCGGCATGGACTAAAGATCCTTAAAGAATGTCCTTTCAATAACAACACATTAATAAAAAATAGCACTGAATTGTACTAACAAGAAAACATCCAATAGTTAGAATTTGCATGGACTGAATAGCATGACTACACATTATAAAGTTCATGCATATTTAAAAAGGCAGGGAATGCATATAGCTCTTTTGCAGGAGACTCACCTTGCTACTGCAAAAAGGGAGGCTTTATACAGTAGCAGCTCCTCCGCTAAGGCGGAGGAGCGTCACCACTCAGCTCGCGGAGCAGTGTAAAAGAGAAAATACAATGATAATAAAATACGCATGATGGTTTGGCTGGTCTTCTTGGCCAGGCCAAACTGTCATGCGGAGGAGGAGAGGTGCGGCGATCGGGTGAGTAAATTTTGTTTGCCCCACTACCCCTATGTCGTACGGGCCACCCCTGGCGTTACGTAACAGATGGCAGCATCAATTGTACGATTAGGTTTTGATAAGGGTCTGCCCAGGGGTACCTTTCCAAAAAGCAAATGAATTAATTGGCCCAGGTGGTATGTATGGGGTGGTGTTGGATCACCTGGCTGAATGGGATTTGAGTATAGAGGGGATCTGTAGTCGAAATACAGACCTGAGTACGTTTTTTATGGATTTGTCAAGGAAATTGGGATCATATTTAACGCACAATATACTTGTAGGAGGTGACTTTAATTGTATTGTGGATCTGGATTGTGATGATCGCCCCCTTCCCCCTCAATAGACTTTTCAAATTGCTAGGCAGTTCAGAGATTGGCAGCAGAGGTGGGGACTGATAGATTCTTGGAGATGTTTGCACCTAGACACTAGGGATTATTCATATTTTTCGGGGATGCATTAATTAAATATGCATCTAGATGCATTTTTGTGTCCCCTCTGTGTGCATAGAGAGATAGGAAATTTGGAGTATTTATGCAAAACAATCTCTGATCATAATCTGGTTCGGCTTTCACTGAGGTGGAGTGGAGTGTGGCCCAAAATACCTAATTGGCGTCTAAGGGCAGAAGCATTTGAAGAGCCTGCATTTCAGGATACCATTGGTGAGGCAATACATAAGTATTTCCAAAAGATTGAGGCTTTGACAACGTCACCTCTGATGGAATGGGATGCTCTCAAGGCTGTAATTCAGGGGCACTGTATAGTGGAAACGGTTAGGGTGAAACGAACATTAGTGAGAGATATTGAGAAACATGAGAAAGTACTTCCTGAGCTGAGCTTGTGAGACCTGGAAACACAGTTCTGAAACAACAGGTCTTAAATGGCAGAGAACAAGTAGCTGTAGATATGGAAATATTACACTGTTTTGATTATCAAGAATACATGGCCCATACACACACAGAACATGATAAGTCAGGTACTATGCTGGCCTAGCTTACAAATCCCAAAACTAGAAACACACAGATCCTTGAGGTGGACACTGAAGATGGTTTGTACCTGTTAACACAGGAAAGCATTAATAACAGGTTTTGGGACTATTATGATGGATTATATGCACCTTCTCTTGCACAGCAGACGCAGATTATTTCTGAGTTTCTTACCCTGGTGGAATTGCTGAAGGTTTCCTGTGCAGAGGCATGAGAATAGGAGGCGACATTACCATTCATAAGGTGAAGGCTGCTATAAAACACATGACGAGAGGGAAGGTCTCTGGGTCTGGTGGATCTCCAGTAGAATTTTCTTCAACATGTGTGGAGCAATTAACACCAAAATGTGTTCCTCTCTACTCTGCAGTCCGTGAGGGGGGATGCTTACCCCCCACAACAGCTGAGGCATTAGCAATTATGTTGTTAAAGCTGGGAAGGCCTCTTGAGGATGTATGGGTATATCGACCTCTGTTCATGCTTAATTTGGATTGAGAAATACTGAGTAAGAACCTTACAAAGCGCCTAGTACCACTAATGACCAAATTAATACATACAGTTCAGTCTGGGTTTATACCTGGACGGAATACAGTGCATAACATGAGGAGAGTACTGGAGCTTATGGAAGCAGAAAATGAAGGGGAAGGGAAAGAGAAAGCGGTGATAGTGGCATTACATATATAAAAGACCTTTGATAGCCTAAGATGAGAATTTCTCTATAATGTACTAAGTAAAATGGGGATGGAATATGGATTACAATGCCCAATTATTATGGGAGGGTTAGCCGGTCCTGACACTATTATTTGGTGGCTCAATTGCTGTGGTTTGCCCAGTGTATCCATGCTTGCAGATTCCCAGAGGAGACTGGTATGGAGTTACTACCTGATTTAAATGTCCTGTACAGAATCCTTTTGAGTCCAGGCAGGCCTCTTCGGGAGGCCCCCACTGCTATGCTGGTAGTGCGACACTGATGGCATCATGTTCACTGCGAACTCATATCCGAGTGCCCCATGCCCCTGACATCCCATTGAAAAGTTTGAAACAAACGAATCCTTCTGGGAGACTAAGAGGCCTCGTAGAATGGACAAATCATGGGGTGTTTAGAATGGGAGAGCTTTATTGAGATGGAGGCTACTATCATTTGAGTATCTTGCAACCTGTTTTGAGATGCCAGGAGGGCAATTTCTGTTACATCGGATGGTAATAGCCAGAGTGAGTCTTCATTGGAACATGGGTGTAGAAAAGCCAAAGCAACATAGGGCTTGTCAGGTGCTTTGCACACTGTCGGGCCAAGTTAAAGCAGTGATGTGTATTTATCAGGCACTACGAAATGGTATTGTAATATCTCCAGTAGGTCTCAAAGAGAAATGGGAGGAAGATTTTGCTTATCACATATCCAAGGCAGACTGGGCAAAAATGCTTGTGTGTTCAAACACTGTATCTAGGAATGCTAGATTAAAATGTTTCTTATTTACATAAGGCACTCAGGGAAAAACATCTTGGATTTTCCATGTGGCAAATGTAGCAAGCCCTTGATGCGGTGAAGTAGGAGCAGAGATGCTACATAGGGTGTGGGCATGCCCACTATTGGTGGGTTTCTGGAGGGCTGTTGTGTCCTGTATAAATGAGGTGACACACAGAACGATAGATTGTGCTCCTTGGATTTCTCCTCTGGAGGGATTTCCAAGATCTGCCAAGCACAAAAACACTACCTTATTTATTTATTTGGCTCTGATTCTGGCTAGATGAGAGATACCTATGCATTGGAAGGTAACCTGGGTTCCCAGAGTTGTAAAATGGAAGATGGGGTTGATTTGTTGGGTGGGCTATGAAAGCATTGTACTGCATAGAGAAGTGAGGAAAGGAAGAGGATCAACTGATAGGGCTCAAGCATGGGATCTATTAGTGGAATATCTAAAGAATCCTGGCAAGGAAGATGTATCTGGGGAGGAAAATATTTAGTAGTTCCTTTATGAAAACTCTGAAAATAGAAATCTAGAATAGTGAATATGTTGTTACACATGCTAAACGAAGGATAGAGTTTATGTAGTAAAAACTGTGAGAGGTGTATAGACTATGATTTTATCGCATAGATACATGATGTGATAGGACTTGACCTTCAGAGATGGGGGAAGGGAAGGGGTTTATGGATTTAGGAACAATTGAGATTTTACTGTGATTTGCCTATTTTATTATAAATGGCAATAGAAATCTATTTACAGAAAAAAAACAAGAAAACATCAAAGACAGTTTCATGGTATGTAATATAGCATAACTGAAATGTGTTTACTCCTGTTTCTGTCTCATTGCAATATTTAATAAAATTCAACTGAAGCACACTATAATGTACACAATTATTTTATGCCCTTCCTGAGGGTTATGGATCGATTAGGTTAGAGAAACAGGACATTTGACTTCATGGTGTCTTACTCTCATCCTTCATCAGAGTTCTCTCTGGGGGCACTCTCTCATCTACACACAATTGACAAAGTCTTCTCCGTCAGTCAAGGCATCTTCTCAGAAGCACTTTAAATAGGCCAGATCTTCAAACTCCTAAATAAATATTTACTGAATCCTGGTGACCAAATATTAGCCTATTATTCAACTTCCATTCATCAGCAAGATCATTGAAAAAGCAGCCTATGTTCAACTCCAAGATCAAATTATGCTAACCATCTCCTGCACAACTACCAGTCAAGCATCATTTCACACTGCAGCATTGGGATCTCTACCTTATACTCCATAGAAGATGCCCTCCTGACCACAGAAAAAGATGACCCCTGCCTCCTGATATTGTTGGAACTCTCAGCTGCCTTTGGCACAGTCAACCATCCCATCCTCATATGTACCCTGGAGTCTTGAATGAGGTTTAACACCAACATCCTTCCTTGTTTTTACTCCTACCTTTCAAATCAACAGCATTGTTTTATCCATTAGGACTTCCTTAATGCTGCTTCAATTTAGGAAAGACCTAACAAAGCAACTCTTTAAGGAACACTGTATCAGACGGCATAAACAGTTCAAAATCAGCAAACTCTCCTGCCATTCATTGATTTTACGCTGGACTTTGCCCATGTACAGCGCTCCTCTGCATTTTGGTTCACACAATAGAAATACGAACTACGGGCCCCACTCACAAAGGTAAACTTACACTTTTGTGTAAGTTTACTACTTTTTGGTATTTACAAAGGTAACCTTAGACCAAAAGTCTAACTTTACTACTTTTCAGTATTTACAAAGGTACCTCGTTTGTGTGGGTTGGCCTAGTACCCATGTAAGGGAAGGGCCCAAAACTTTTTGTGGAGACAACAAAATTATCTATCAAAAAACGACCTGGTTTTGCAAGGGGGGCACCTGCATTTTTGGTCCCGGGCTCAGTGGTCATCTAGGGAAACATACCAAACCCACACATTTCTGAAAACTAGGCACCCGGGGGAGTCCAGGGAGGTGTGACTTGCATGGATCCCCCAATATTTTCCTACCAGAATCCCATGTAACCCTCAAATTTAGCTCAAAGAAATCACATTTTCCTCGCATTTCGGTCTGCGATCCCTGCACCAGCACATATGTCCTACCATTTAGCGTTCCGCTCATTCTCCCAAGTAAAATGATACCTCACTTGTGTGGGTGGGCCAAGGGCCTGTGACTGGGAAGGGCCAAAAACATAGGGATTGATAGGATAGTACAGCGAACTATCAGCGCTATATTTTATTTTAAATTCGTTTTTAGGTGATTCTGCATTGGACACCCACCCAAGTGAGGTACCATTTTAATCGGGAGACCGAGGGCAATGCTGTGTGGTAGGACATTTGTGCCAGCATGGTGATCCCACACAGAAATGTAAGGAAAATTTCTTTTTTGTTGTTGCTATATTTAAGGTTTACAGGGGAATCTGGGTCGGAAACCATTGGGGGATCAACGCAAGTCACATATCCCTGGACTCCCCCAGGTATCTACTTTGCAGAAATGTGTGGCTTGGTAGGTTTCCCTAGTTGGCCGCTAAGCCTGGGACCAAAAATGCATTTGCCCTTCTTGCAAAACCAGATAATTTTGTGATAGATCATTTTGATGTCTCCACAATATGTTTTGGGCCCTTCCCAGCCATGGGTACTTGGCCCACCGACACAAATGAGGGACCATTTTTATCTGGATACCTGGGAAAATGCTGGGTGGTAGGAAAATTGTGTCAGACCGCTGATCCCACAACTTTCCCACACATAAATGTGAGATATATGTGATTTTGTTAGCTAAATTTGAGGTTTCCAGGGGATCATAGGTAGGAAAACGTGCAGGGATCCATGCAAGTCACACCTCTCTGGGCTCCTCTCGGTATCTAGTTTTCAGAAATGTCTGGGATTGGTAGGTTTCCGTAGATGGCTGCCGAGTCCGGGATCAAAAACGCAGGTGACTCGTTCGTCAAACAAGTTCTTTTTGTAATTGATAATTTTGAAGTCTCCACAGTACACTTTGTGCTGTATCATGTAGTGGGCACTTGGCCTACCCACACAAGTGAGGTACCATTTTTATTGGGAAACTTGGGGAAATTCTGGGTGGGTGGAAGTTTGTGGCTCTCCACAGATTCCAGAACTTTTCATCACATAAATGTGAGGAAAATGTGTTTTTCTGGACAAAATGTGAGGTTTGAAAGGGATTCTGGGTAATAGAACCTAGTGAGAGCCACACATGTCACCCCATCCTGGATTCCCCTGGTTGTCTAGTTTTCAAAAATGCATAGGTTTGCTAGGTTTTCCTAGGTGCTGGCTGAGCTAGGGTCGAAATCCACAGCTAGCCCAGAGGCGTAGCTAGAGCTTGTGGCGCCCGGGGCTATCCCTCAGATTGCCGCCCCTGGGGGGGAGTTGCTGGGGAAAAAGGACGGCAAGCACTTGAAAGAGGACCGAGAGACACGTAGTATTGCCGCTAATAGTTACCTCGATCATGCAAGTTACATGCACATACATGACACGGTCCAAGTCTACACAGTTGAATACACCGGTGACTAGCAGTGACTGGCAGTACAAAAGAGAACACACAGACTGCATGATCTATCTGGGGACTCAGAAAAAACGCATGTGACATCCATCAGAGAGCTGCGTGAACAATTACCTGGTAATCCCCTCAGCACAATGCACACATGCACATACATGACATTGTTCAGGGATCCATCATCTACAGCTGACATTAAATGACCATTCATCATGGTCCCCCCATTAAAGCAGTGCACTTTGTGATCTGCATGGTGCATGTTCTTTGCAGCAGGCATATTAACCCTCTGAGCTACCTTTCAAGGAGTCAACCCTTCCACTAGACAAAACTCGGATCTCTCTCTAGGAAGAACATTAATCACCGAAGTTATCATGACATTTTTATTGTTTCTGAAAATTGTTGGAGGCCAGGAAGGTGTCAGCAAGTTTTTTTAAAACCATAATATACTTTCAAACACTACGCACCCACCCGAAATAGGTACCCAGTGCGGTCACATCGTTTGCACCGCCCTAACCTGCTCAAGGTTCATGTGACCTCAGTGACAGAGTCACAGTGACTGGATCACTGTTGCTCTAGGGTGTGCTGCTTCGTAGGCCTGCCCGCAAAACTGGAGATGAACTTCAGTATGGATTGTGGTGGACAGCCCTTCAAGGTTAACTCACAATTGACACCACTAGGGTACACCTACTTGTGCTAAGACGTCAAGACTTCTAAGGTCTAGTAGGGCCTTGTAAGGTCTAGCATGGGAATATGCTCCCTCAGTAGAGGGGTCTGGTGGACTGGTCATGAAGGCTGAACCCAGTTCCCCAGGTCCAAATTCGACAGCTCTGGCCATAGTGCCCCATCCTCTCCCCACTGATCACCATACTGCCCCACTGAGAGAAACTCGCACTGCCTTCAGCTACAACCTAATTGTGCCAGCTATAAACACTTGGATGTGGCTCAATTCAAATTATGCTTTTGATAAGAGTAATATGCTGCCAAAAAAACAAAAAGTAAAAGCAAACACTCATAGGGAATGCAAGATTAAGTAAAGCATGTGAAATGTGAGCAGAAACAACATGGTTACCTTAACGATCTCTCACTCACTATTCAGAAATCAGCGAGTGGTTTTACCTGAAAAGTTAAAGACATGACTACAGGGCCCTGAAGGGACCCGTTTCAAGGTCCATTGCTTATATCCTTAATAAACGTAAGCAGTATGGTTTAAAAAGACCACATCCATAAACAGAGCCATGGTACACATTTTGTTTTCCAAGCCATCCATCAACCAGGTATTGCAGTACCTCCAGGAATGGTGCACTTCCCCACCTGGGGACAACAATGCTGTTCAAAGAAAGACGAGAAAACAAAAGTAGCGCTTCACTGCAAAGTCTGTAAAGTGAGGCTGATGTGTTTGGATGTGAATAAAACCAATCTGGCCACTTTGCAACCACTCTGTCTTTCTTTATTTAGTTATGTATTTATTTTTCATATTTAAAACCTTCTATTTCTCTCCATCCCGCTGCATTTTGGAATAGAAAAATGTCAGAAAAAGGGCATTTCCCGCAAGAGTGTTTTTCTTTTTTGGATCCATTTCACAGGGAAGCAACTAAATGAAAGAAGGAAAGAGAGTTGTGAACCGTTTCTTCAAGTCATGGTTTTCAGTAAGTGAGGAGCAAGACAGAAAGAGAGGGAATAATAGGAATAGAGGGGGGGACAGCTGCCAGCACAAAAAATAAGAGGACATTGCCCGAGTCCTATTCCTTCTCTGCCCGTCCACGAACGTCCACGAAAGCAAGCCGAGCCTTATCTGAATGCCTTTGTCCACTCCCAAAATAGTGCCGCCTGGGGTGGACCGCCCCCACTGCCCCCCCAGCTACGCCACTGAGCTAGACATATTGCAAAAAAGGGGTCAGTTTTCACTGGCAAAATGTGATGGGTCCACGTTGCATTTTGGGACGTTTCCTGTCGCAGGCACTAGGCCTAAGCACACAAGTGAGGAGTCCTTTTCATTGGGAGACTTTGAGAGATGCTGGGTGGGTGGAAGTTTGTGGATCCACACAGATTCGAGTATTTTCCATCACAGAAATGTGAGGAAAATGTGATTTTTTTTAAATGTTTGAGGTTTGCAAGGAAGTCTGGGTACCAGAACCTGGTGACAGCCACAAAAGTCACCTCATAATAGGTTCCCCTATATGTCTAGTTTTCAAAAATATATAGTTTTGCCAGGATTCCTTAGGTGCCAGAAGAGCTAGTGTCCAAACTCCACAGCGAAGCTCATTGCGAAAAAAGGGCCAGTTTTCACTGGATAAATGTGATGTGTCCATGGTGCGTTTTGAGTGGTTTCCTGTTGCAGGTACTAGGCCTACCCACTCAAGTGAGGTACCATTTTTATCAGGAGACTCTTGGGAATACTGGGTGGCTGGAAGTTTGTGGCTTTCCACAGATTCCAAAACTTTCCATAACAGCAATGTAAGGAAAATGTGTTTTTTTTTACAAAATTTGGGTTTGCGAAAATAATTTTGGGCAACAGAACCTAGTGAGATCCACAAAAGTCACCCCATCTTGGATTTTCCTTGGTGTCTAGTTTTCAAAAATGCATAAGTTTGATAGGTTTCCCAAGGTGCCGGCTGAGCTAAGGTCAAAAATCCACAACTGTCCCTTTGCGTTTTGGGCCTTTTCGTGTTGTTGGTACTAGGCCTACCCACACAGGTGAGGTGCCATTTTTATCAGGAGACTTTGGGGAATGCTGGGTGGCTGGAAGTTAGTGGCTCCCCGCAGATTCTAGAACTTTTTATCACAGAAATGTGAGGATTTATTTTTCCAAAGTTTGAGGTTTGCAAGGGATTCTGGGTAACAGAACCTAGTGAGAGCCACACAAGTCACCCCATACTGGATTCCACTGGATGTCTAGTTTTCAAAATGTTATAGGTTTGCTATAGTTGCAGGTGAAAACATTGGCACAAATGGCTGTTTTTTCCAACTCAATTTCAATCTTTTTTTATTTCAATCGTTAAATTCTATAAAGAAAAACCTTCAAGGATCTACACAAATGACCCCTTGCTGAATTCGGAATTTGGTCTACTTTTCATAAATGTGTATTTCTCTGGGATCCATTATTGCTTTCACACCTCTCTCTACCACTAACTAGAAAGAGGTTGAAAGCACATAAAATAGGAAAAATAGGCTATGTCCGAGTAAAAGGCCTAAACTGTGTAGAAAAGTTTGGTTTTCTGACAAAAGTCTTCTTTCTCCTGAAAGCTGGGAAGATGGTGATTTTAGCACCACAAACCCTTTATTGATACCGTTTGCAGGGGGGAAAAACGCTTTTTTCTGCAGCACTTTTATCCATTTTTCCTCAAAAAAACTGAAATTAGCTGTATTTTGGCCAATTTCTCCGTCCACTCCAGGGGACTCCGCAAACCCTAGGTACCTATAGAGTCCTTAAGAGGTTTGAAGAAAAGGATTTGGCGTGAATACCATAAGTGGAAAAATATTTACAGGGGGCATAAGCACAAACTACCCCAAATAGCCAAAAAAAGTCTTAGCACAGGAGCGCTAGCAGCGAAGGGGTTAAACAGAGAGTACAGTTCAAGGTGCGTAATTTAACATGCAAAGCCTTCTCTAACCTGGCTCCTTCATTTATTTACAATAAAATAAGCAAATATGTTTCAGGACGTTGACTGAGGTCTGCTTACCCGAATCTCCTAGTTTCTCCTAATTATATGGGGGCAAGAATGGAAGGTCGTAGTTTCAAAGTAATGGCAGGTGCACATGTGAAACTCCCTCCCACTGTATTTACGCCTGGAGAAAAATCTTTCTAAATTTAGAAAATGGCTGAAAATCTGGCTCTTTAGACAGGGCTTTGAGGAACAGATTTTGCTCACCCTCGGGAACTTGGTAGTTCTTTCCTTTCAGTATACAGCTTCAGGAAACCTTTGGTGAACGTGTGCTTTATTAAATGCTCACTAGCATTACATAACATATCATCATATACATACACAAACTATACAATGATAATGCCCACAAAAACATGTGCATTACCAGATACCACAACCACAGGAGCTTCAAATGTAGGGCCAAGATGGCCAGATCCAAGCCAAATTTTCAGCACATACACTATGTAAATGAAGTTGATTTGTTACTTGATGACAAGAGGGTCCCAAACAGCATGGCTTCCCTGACGCAAACTGTGTCCTAGATAAATTGAGTTTACTATGGGACCTGTATTTACCAGAGAACATGCTGCATCTGATTTCAAGCTCCTCACCTCAAAATGCGGACTAACCCGTTGATAGTGTTATCAGTCATTCAAAGATGTTAAATAAAGTATGTGTGCAGTTTTGATAGCAATTTTCCCACAGGTTTGATATTATGAAAATTCGCATAGTTAAAATTCTAAAAATCCCCAACTGCACTCATGTTGTAATACCAGGCCAAGCACAAAGTGTTTGCACTGGCCTCTCCGGTAGTACACACGCTGTGATCAGCACCTTAGATTAATTCAACGTATATTGATCAGAAGCAGAATGTGTTTTGAAAAAAAATGGCAAGGTGCATTCGTTCCAGGAACTACACTAGATTGTAAATTTGTGCTGGTCTCTTAATAAAATGATCACACTATTTCCCAAAAACATTTTTCGGAGAGACTAGCACTGCAGAATCTTTGTCAAAAGATCATTCAAACCATTGTGCCTTCAAATTTATCTTGCAAATAAATCGTTATAGCCAAGATGTGGCTAACATTTTTCATTCCACATGCCGCCTCGTTCAATTTATTGCCAACAGATATGGACGCTGGGCGTCCACCATCTGTGCCCGCCTTCCACAGCTGCTGTTCATTCGATGAAATGCGCCTTTTCTTTCCAGGTGATTTTAAAGTGGTTGAACGTTAAATTACTCACAGATTTCATGTACTGTGAGACAAAATTATTGTGTTCTATTTATTCACCATAAAAAAAGAATCAGTCTCTCACAGGTGAAAAACAGATTTCTCTTCGTAGTTCAATCGACTATATGATTTTAATATCAAATTATATGTTATTTTTCAGATCCAATGCTGTGTATATTTTCATTGCCCGCTTTAGCAATGCAGTGCATAACCAGCGCTGTCAGACGGTTATTATGTTTATATATACTAGTACTCGTCGGCAGCTCATTTCTCATTAATACGTTATCTTCAGGATAAACACCCTGGTTATTTTGTGGGCCAATATGTTCACTTTAAAGATCCCATCTCATTCGGTTACATTTCTTTTCTTTCTCCTTGTGTGACCACAACTACCCGAGAGCTTTCCACCGCAGACGTCATGCTTCAGGCCAAGTGTGAACTACAGAGATGAGAACACTTGTAGGGCGACATTTTGTCTGGTGACATGAACCTGAGGCAAAAGGCAATCTCGTTGATGCCCACCTCAAGAAGAGCACATTTTCTGTGACCTCATGGTAAAAGTATTCAGCGCTAGCATGCCGTTTTGATATTCACATACAGCGTTCTTCCTTAGAGTTTTGTCAGACTTCTCCCCACAACACAGATGTGTTTTAAAATGTTCGTTTTATGTAGCAGCACAGACAACACATATTAACCACTCTTTATAGCACAGAATTAATTCAAACTTGTTGTCCTTGCAAAAAGGCAGTGCCTTGTGCAATATAACAATAAACATGCCTGATAGTGGAGGTGGCATTAGAAGAAATGTGCGTGGATTTGAAAAATAAGAAAAGAGTGTATTTTTGAGGAAGAGGTGCACTAGTTAATCCAGGCCATGGTTTTAGATCCAATTTCTTTTCTTGAAAACAAAGCGGTCACAAGTTGCGAACATTACAGAGATCTGGGCCTAAATCCATCATTTTTTTGCTCTCCATGCCGTTTCAGTTTAAAACTAGCTATATGCAAATCAGTCTTGACCCTGCTGCCCATGGGTACAGTCCAGCCCAAACTGCCAGGACAGATCCTCCCTGGATCATTAACAAGCACCCTGGAACCGGTTTCAGCGTTTCACCCCTCATCAGCCAGGCTAGCTTGACTCCTGTGACGTGGAGAGCACAGGATCCATGTCTGGGCATACCCGTCCCACTCAGTGGGACAAATGCAAAAAGAACAATTGATGGACAGAATTCTGAACAATGTCATACATTCACACCATTACAGAGATCTGGGGCTAAAAGCATTGTTTCTTTGCTCGTTTTTGCTTGATTCCAGTCCAGGGAGGACCTGGCCTGGCATTTCGGGCTGGACTGTCCCCAGGAGGAGCAGGGTCAAGACTGATTTGTATATAGCTGGCTCACTGGGGTGCATGGTGGGCAAAATGATGATGAATTTAACCCAGATCTCTTGACTGGGGGGTGAATGTATGATTTATGCAGCAGTCCGTCCATCATTTGTTTGCGTAGCACTTTTCACCCTAAGAGGAATGGATATGCCTAAACATGGGTCTCTTGCTCACTCTGCCACTGGATTCAAGCTAGCCTTGCTTATGAGGGGTAATACCCCGAAAATGGTCCAAGGCTCCTTGATTCTAGTTCGGGGCGGGTGTGGCTTGGCAGTTTGGGCTGGACTGTTCCCCTGAGGAGCAGGGTCAAGACTGATTTGCATATGACTGGGTCTTAACTGGAGTGGTATGATGAGCAAAAGAACATGGATTTAACCAGATCTCTTGACTGGGGGTGAATGTATGATGTATTCAGCAGTCCTTCCATCTTTTGTTCGTGTAGCACACAGCCCCCGATGCACCTGCACTTGAAGCACCTCTGTGAAGATCTCCTTCTATACAGATAAAAGGAGCCAGGCACACAGGATACAACTATGAATATTACATCATCTTCACCTAGAAGGACAGAAGAGAGATATTTGTGTGAAGTGCCACGAAAATGACCTTCGAAACAAGTTTCCTAATTTCTGTCAACTTTATTTCAGTAAAAGAAAAACCAAAACACATTTTGCAAAATAATGTCTGAAATAAAATCGTATGTGAATTATTTCGGACAGGTGAGATTGGAATATTTTACCTAATTCTCCTCTAGAAGGCAAGAACCTCATTCTGAATACAGATAATTACCACATCCCAAAGGTTAAAATTGTCTTACACATTTCACTGGTGAGTTGGCATATGACCTTTGCAATCCCCCAAATGATCCTCAGAATAGTTTTGAAATGTTAGGAAGTTAAACTCTGCATCCAGGAGAATAGAATAACGCACACGAACTGAGAACAGTATACCTGTCTAGATATAAATTAACCAAAGAAAATTAATACTCAAAATATGGAATTATAACAGCATTTAGGTATTTTTGGAAGTCTCCTTTTAACTGTTCTTTTACTCAGAAAGAACGTGTTTCTGTTTTTAAATTAACCCTGATTAATAAAGAAATCTTCATTGAGCTCTGTTTATCACATTAAATTTAAAAATGTCAGCCTGTGTCCACAAGTATGAATGACAACATTTTGAAAACAAACATTGACACAGAAAATAGGCTTGGCTACATTATAAATTAGAGTAATTCTTCATTGAGTTGGGTAACAACAAACATCTGTTATTCAGCGCCAAGATACCCGTAGTGATGAACGTGCACTTTACAAATACACATGTTATGTTATGTTATGATTGACGAAGTTGGTAATATGGATTGGTGAGTAAATAAAGAAGTATAGAGTGAGGGATTGAATAAGTGAGTGCAATTTTGATTGACTGGTTGAGATGGTGAGTGCATGAATGGATTAGTAATTGCATGGATTTTTGCAGACAAGTTACACCAGTTTCAAATCCCGAGGCTTCAGACTGCAATAGTATTAAAATCATAAAAACGTAAAATTTAGCAACATTCGGGAATGGACAGGCATTTTCCACGTGGTGCTCATCTTTTTTTTCAAGAGTTCCTACAATAAGTCAAGAATTACTGCCATTATTTGAGTTAATACATTACAAAAGGGGACACCGTTGTGGGAGGAATGCCCGTCATATGCCAATAGTTACCTCTGTTATGCATGTAATCTTGAATGCATTTGCAGATTTGAACCATCACTCACTAATTCTAACTGCATGCTTGAACTTCACTCATTAATCAGGAATCTTTGATGGGTGTTTGAGTTAAATTTGCCTCATTACTAAGGATTCATTATTGCATTTTTAGAGGTGCACTATCTTGCACGCCTTTTTAGATTCTGTGATTAGTCATTAATCATAGAGCATGTTGAAATTTGTGCCATCCCTCAATAATCATTGGCAAATATAAAAACTTTAAAATCACTCCCTATTCTCAATACTAACCAATATTTCCACCAAATTCAGTAGTACTCAAATATTCCACATGAACAAATCTAGTAAACAATCCATATTTTCTAGTTTTATAATACAGTATTTTCTTATGCAAATGACAAAGGACTCTATTAACAAAGACAAATCTATGAGAAGCGACCTCCTTGCACCATGATTTACACTTTGCCAGAGTACCTTTGCCAGATACCAACTACAGTTGTGTTGTGTGTTATTGTCTGTGTTGGGCTGATATGCAATATATTATGATGCACTTCGCAGTGTTTGTATAGGAGTGATAGATGTGAGATGCTTAATATGTGCTTTTATAAGTCATTTGCACATTTGTGATTTTCCATGTTCATGTGTTATGTATACCTTTTTACAATGTGATTTACTTCAGTGTCTGCGATGTTTAAAGTTATATGACCATTTGTACACTTCATTTGATTTATTTTTTGAAATATTTTAAAAACATGACGTATTTGGATGTCTGCAAAGGTTTAAATATTTCGTTTATGTTATTAGTAATAGTTTTTTAACATCTCTACAATATAGTTTACATTAGCTTCTACAAAGTGTAAAATCATTTCAGCATTATCTTACAATAATGTTTATATCTTTTGCTATCAAAGTTATTTCCTACTCCAAATGATTTTCATGTGATTCTTTTGCAGTATTACTGAGGGGACTTGCATGGTGTGGGACTTACTCCAAAGTTGAGTGGAGTAGATTTGAGCCTGTTCAGCTCTAGTACTATCAGGTAGATATGGATGCATGTCAGTAAACAACTTTCTCAACCCTCCTCGGAGTGGCTCAAAGAAAGCACAGATACCAGTGCTCCGCAACAGATGAAATGTATTTGAATGTCACAAAGATTATTGACAGGCCAAGACAGAAAGCAGACGCACATCCCAGTGCTACACCTTTGTTTTTTGTGAATATATTTCTCAGTGAATATATATATATATATATATATATATATTACCTACTGGCGGTCGCCAGTAGGTAGTTATAGTTAGGACCACGTTTCCATAGGAAATCCGTAACATTCTATTTGGAATAACTTTTGCGCCGGCTGACGAATCCTCGCGAATTTTTCAAAATAGGTGGGGCGCTACGCTCCGCTCCTACCCTGAAAGTCCCGGGGGGATTTGTCAAGCGGGGGCTGAGATAAAAGGGGGGTCCCAAAACGCGTTTTTCCCATGCATTTTTCCATAGGTCCTATAGACACAGCTACAGCCCGAACGGCTGAACAGAATTACTTGAAATTTGGCAGAGAGGTAGTCCTCAGTTCAAGGAAGTGCCTTTTGTAGGTTTGGTGTAAATCTGTTCAGTAGATTCTGAGAAAATATCCTTTAAATCAATATATATATCTGAGCCAGCTTACGGTGCGCTTACGGTACGCTTACCGTACGCGTACGGTGGCGTGCGCGAGCGCGATTCTGATTGGCTCTTAGATCTTAGTAAACATTCGAATCGGTCGAAACCAGGAAGCGGCGGCCGCCATTTTGTGTTTTTCACTCAGAAAAAAAAAGAGTGATATCTTGAAAAGGGGGCAAGGAGGAGAGTTACAGACCCCCTAACATTTGTAAGGGGGTCAAAGAAGGACAGAAAAGTACAAAGACAACATTTATTGATTTTAAAAAAAATCGCGGGGTACGCGTACGGTAAGCTTACCGTAAGCGTACGGTAGAAAAAAAAAATAAAAAAAGAAATGAAATTCAGATTTAAGTGTTTAGATATTAGGGGGCTCTAAAAAGAGCCGTTGTGTTTATGAAATGATTTTTTAGTGGTACCTACAAGTAAGTACCGATGCAGAGTCTAAGGTTCAAGAGGAAGACTCTGTTCCCTTCATCATTGAAGTGTACACCATCTCCTCTATAAATGTCTTGCATGTCGTAACGCAAGTTGTTGTGGTAAATGGAACCCATACCATAGTCACGGAGGAAAGCAGAAACAGATTTGTTGACGTGCTTTCTTGCTTTGTCAATCTGCGGACAGAAATGATTGGACCAGTTCCATTTTTGCCTTTGGCATATGTTAGAAAACACAAAGGCAGTTTTAGGGAAAAGTGAAAACAGTTGTGCAAAGGTGTCCTTCATAAGCATTTCCAGACCTACCCCAGTCAAAGTGCCTAGGTCATTGCCACCACAGTGCACTATTATGAGGTCAGGGTGTTGGATGTGCATGAAGGATTTCACCAATGGCATCAATTGGTGCCACTTTAACCCTCTCTGACCAATCCATTTACTGTCTACATTTGGCAAAGCAAGGTCTCTCACCATATCTGTTTTCTCTGCATACTTTTCACTCCAGAAGACATAGCTGTGCCCTACAATCCACACTGTGAACATCTTCAAAGGAGAACTGGATGCACTCAGGAGGTGTCTTTCAGTAGAATGGCAATATGAAAAGAAAGACAGTTTGGAAATGGAGGCATACATATTTTTTTCATAAAAAAAAGAACTGATTGGCTGTTTCATACCATTCTAGAATAAAAACTAGGCTGTATGTGTAAATTAATAGAAGCATGTTTTGTATTGGTACAGAAAAATGTATTACCAAAGAACAGTACTATGGATTTGCTGTTAGGTTTGAAAAGTCAAGCACTCTTGCTCTGTGGAATTGAAACATTGTTTGGTGAACTTCTGACCTAACTCCACACAGCAGTGTTCCATGAGCTGTTGCTATGGTAGCAGGCAGAAGTCAAGTTGGGGGAAGGGTACTAGGCAGAAGTCAAGTTGGGGGAAGGGTACTTTTGGAAAAGGGTTGGTTTTCAACCAATAGAAATGTGTGATTACATTTGAAAAAAAGGGGGAAGCACTGAGATTTGAAACTAACATGTATATGTGTGGAAAAAGAGAGGGAAAGTTTGCCATTATCTGGTTCTGCTGAGAGGAGAGAGGTGTAAAGAACAGAGATCCTGGCTCTGATAATCTGCTGTCTGAGTGCCACATTTCTTTCACAACTAACTAATTTTAAAGGTGAGTTTAGAGTTTGAGAGGGGATGTATATGGTAAATTAAGAAATGAATAATAGAAATGGGATTCCTTTTGTTGAAGTTGTGTTTATTATTTTCTGTTTTGGGAGAAATTTAAATGTGAAGAACATGTAAAATAATATGGACTATGTTTACACCATAAATTAAGGTGTACTGGTAAAAATAAAGAATACTTTAAGGGTTTGAGGTTTCAGTCAGTTATGCAAATACATTCAGCATCACTAAGGCTGGTTGCCCTTGCTGGAGTGTAGGCAGACAACCAGGTTACACATGGTGCTGGTCTGAAAAAGCAGTTTGGACATGTGCTTTTTTAAGAATCTGAAAAGTGGATTCATAATGTGTCAGTCTGTAAAAGTGTTTATCACTTGCCAAAAAAAAGAGTAGTAAGTGTGCTTTCAAATTGGCAAAGAAATTTTGTTTTGTGACTAATGTGAAAACATGACTCTGTGTGCATATAGGAATTACAGGCAGAGATTTATTGCGTATTGCTCTGGTGATTTCACAGTTGCATTAGATGGAAAGGGGGAGCCATTTTTTGGTGCAGAAGCAGACTCTTAGCACACACCCAGCTGCTTACCCTGTGGAATCATGCACAGTATTCACAAGCGAGTGGGGTTTGAGGTTTCAGTCAGTAATGCAAATACATTCAGCATCACTAAGGCTGGTTGCCCTTGCTGGAGTGTAGGCAGTCAACCAGGTTACACATGGTGCTGGTCTGAAAAAGCAGTTTGGACATGTGCTTTTTTAAGAATCTGAAAAGTGGATTCATAATGTGTCAGTCTGTAAAAGTGTTTATCACTTGCCTAAAAAAAGAGTAGTAAGTGTGCTTTCAAATTGGCAAAGAAATTTCGTTTTGTGACTAATGTCAAAACATGACTCTGTGTGCATATATGAATTACAGGCAGAGATTTATTGCGTATTGCTCTGGTGATTTCACAGTTGCATTAGATGGAAAGGGGGAGCCATTTTTTGGTGCAGAAGCAGACTCTTAGCACACACCCAGCTGCTTACCCTGTGGAATCATGCACAGTATTCACAAGCGAGTGGGGTTTGAGGTTTCAGTCAGTAATGCAAATACATTCAGCATCACTAAGGCTGGTTGCCCTTGCTGGAGTGTAGGCAGTCAACCAGGTTACACATGGTGCTGGTCTGAAAAAGCAGTTTGGACATGTGCTTTTTTAAGAATCTGAAAAGTGGATTCATAATGTGTCAGTCTGTAAAAGTGTTTATCACTTGCCAAAAAAAGAGAAGTAAGTGTGCTTTCAAATTGGCAAAGAAATTTCGTTTTGTGACTAATGTGAAAACATGACTCTGTGTGCATATAGGAATTACAGGCAGAGATTTATTGCGTATTGCTCTGGTGATTTCACAGTTGCATTAGATGGAAAGGGGGAGCCATTTTTTGGTGCAGAAGCAGACTCTTAGCACACACCCAGCTGCTTACCCTGTGGAATCATGCACAGTATTCACAAGCGAGTGGGGTTTGAGGTTTCAGTCAGTAATGCAAATACATTCAGCATCACTAAGGCTGGTTGCCCTTGCTGGAGTGTAGGCAGACAACCAGGTTACACATGGTGCTGGTCTGAAAAAGCAGTTTGGACATGTGCTTTTTTAAGAATCTGAAAAGTGGATTCATAATGTGTCAGTCTGTAAAAGTGTTTATCACTTGCCAAAAAAAAGAGTAGTAAGTGTGCTTTCAAATTGGCAAAGAAATTTCGTTTTGTGACTAATGTGAAAACATGACTCTGTGTGCATATAGGAATTACAGGCAGAGATTTATTGCGTATTGCTCTGGTGATTTCACAGTTGCATTAGATGGAAAGGGGGAGCCATTTTTTGGTGCAGAAGCAGACTCTTAGCACACACCCAGCTGCTTACCCTGTGGAATCATGCACAGTATTCACAAGCGAGTGGGGTTTGAGGTTTCAGTCAGTAATGCAAATACATTCAGCATCACTAAGGCTGGTTGCCCTTGCTGGAGTGTAGGCAGTCAACCAGGTTACACATGGTGCTGGTCTGAAAAAGCAGTTTGGACATGTGCTTTTTTAAGAATCTGAAAAGTGGATTCATAATGTGTCAGTCTGTAAAAGTGTTTATCACTTGCCAAAAAAAAAGAGTAGTAAGTGTGCTTTCAAATTGGCAAAGAAATTTCGTTTTGTGACTAATGTGAAAACATGACTCTGTGTGCATATAGGAATTACAGGCAGAGATTTATTGCGTATTGCTCTGGTGATTTCACAGTTGCATTAGATGGAAAGGGGGAGCCATTTTTTGGTGCAGAAGCAGACTCTTAGCACACACCCAGCTGCTTACCCTGTGGAATCATGCACAGTATTCACAAGCGAGTGGGGTTTGAGGTTTCAGTCAGTAATGCAAATACATTCAGCATCACTAAGGCTGGTTGCCCTTGCTGGAGTGTAGGCAGTCAACCAGGTTACACATGGTGCTGGTCTGAAAAAGCAGTTTGGACATGTGCTTTTTTAAGAATCTGAAAAGTGGATTCATAATGTGTCAGTCTGTAAAAGTGTTTATCACTTGCCAAAAAAAAGAGTAATAAGTGTGCTTTCAAATTGGCAAAGAAATTTCGTTTTGTGACTAATGTGAAAACATGACTCTGTGTGCATATAGGAATTACAGGCAGAGATTTATTGCGTATTGCTCTGGTGATTTCACAGTTGCATTAGATGGAAAGGGGGAGCCATTTTTTGGTGCAGAAGCAGACTCTTAGCACACACCCAGCTGCTTACCCTGTGGAATCATGCACAGTATTCACAAGCGAGTGGGGTTTGAGGTTTCAGTCAGTAATGCAAATACATTCAGCATCACTAAGGCTGGTTGCCCTTGCTGGAGTGTAGGCAGTCAACCAGGTTACACATGGTGCTGGTCTGAAAAAGCAGTTTGGACATGTGCTTTTTTAAGAATCTGAAAAGTGGATTCATAATGTGTCAGTCTGTAAAAGTGTTTATCACTTGCCAAAAAAAAGAGTAGTAAGTGTGCTTTCAAATTGGCAAAGAAATTTCGTTTTGTGACTAATGTGAAAACATGACTCTGTGTGCATATAGGAATTACAGGCAGAGATTTATTGCGTATTGCTCTGGTGATTTCACAGTTGCATTAGATGGAAAGGGGGAGCCATTTTTTGGTGCAGAAGCAGACTCTTAGCACACACCCAGCTGCTTACCCTGTGGAATCATGCACAGTATTCACAAGCGAGTGGGGTTTGAGGTTTCAGTCAGTAATGCAAATACATTCAGCATCACTAAGGCTGGTTGCCCTTGCTGGAGTGTAGGCAGTCAACCAGGTTACACATGGTGCTGGTCTGAAAAAGCAGTTTGGACATGTGCTTTTTTAAGAATCTGAAAAGTGGATTCATAATGAGTCAGTCTGTAAAAGTGTTTATCACTTGCCAAAAAAAAGAGTAGTAAGTGTGCTTTCAAATTGGCAAAGAAATTTCGTTTTGTGACTAATGTGAAAACATGACTCTGTGTGCATATAGGAATTACAGGCAGAGATTTATTGCGTATTGCTCTGGTGATTTCACAGTTGCATTAGATGGAAAGGGGGAGCCATTTTTTGGTGCAGAAGCAGACTCTTAGCACACACCCAGCTGCTTACCCTGTGGAATCATGCACAGTATTCACAAGCGAGTGGGGTTTGAGGTTTCAGTCAGTAATGCAAATACATTCAACATCACTAAGGCTGGTTGCCCTTGCTGGAGTGTAGGCAGTCAACCAGGTTACACATGGTGCTGGTCTGAAAAAACAGTTTGGACATGTGCTTTTTTAAGAATCTGAAAAGTGGATTCATAATGTGTCAGTCTGTAAAAGTGTTTATCACTTGCCAAAAAAAAGAGTAGTAAGTGTGCTTTCAAATTGGCAAAGAAATTTCGTTTTGTGACTAATGTGAAAACATGACTCTGTGTGCATATAGGAATTACAGGCAGAGATTTATTGCGTATTGCTCTGGTGATTTCACAGTTGCATTAGATGGAAAGGGGGAGCCATTTTTTGGTGCAGAAGCAGACTCTTAGCACACACCCAGCTGCTTACCCTGTGGAATCATGCACAGTATTCACAAGCGAGTGGGGTTTGAGGTTTCAGTCAGTAATGCAAATACATTCAGCATCACTAAGCCTGGTTGCCCTTGCTGGAGTGTAGGCAGTCAACCAGGTTACACATGGTGCTGGTCTGAAAAAGCAGTTTGGACATGTGCTTTTTTAAGAATCTGAAAAGTGGATTCATAATGTGTCAGTCTGTAAAAGTGTTTATCACTTGCCAAAAAAAAGAGTAGTAAGTGTGCTTTCAAAATGGCAAAGAAATTTCGTTTTGTGACTAATGTGAAAACATGACTCTGTGTGCATATAGGAATTACAGGCAGAGATTTATTGCGTATTGCTCTGGTGATTTCACAGTTGCATTAGATGGAAAGGGGGAGCCATTTTTTGGTGGAGAAGCAGACTCTTAGCACACACCCAGCTGCTTACCCTGTGGAATCATGCACAGTATTCACAAGCGAGTGGGGTTTGAGGTTTCAGTCAGTAATGCAAATACATTCAGCATCACTAAGGCTGGTTGACCTTGCTGGAGTGTAGGCAGTCAACCAGGTTACACATGGTGCTGGTCTGAAAAAGCAGTTTGGACATGTGCTTTTTTAAGAATCTGAAAAGTGGATTCATAATGTGTCAGTCTGTAAAAGTGTTTATCACTTGCCAAAAAAAAGAGTAGTAAGTGTGCTTTCAAATTGGCAAAGACATTTTGTTTTGTGACTAATGTGAAAACATGACTCTGTGTGCATATAGGAATTACAGGCAGAGATTTATTGCGTATTGCTCTGGTGATTTCACAGTTGCATTAGATGGAAAGGGGGAGCCATTTTTTGGTGGAGAAGCAGACTCTTAGCACACACCCAGCTGCTTACCCTGTGGAATCATGCACAGTATTCACAAGCGAGTGGGGTTTGAGGTTTCAGTCAGTAATGCAAATACATTCAGCATCACTAAGGCTGGTTGCCCTTGCTGGAGTGTAGGCAGTCAACCAGGTTACACATGGTGCTGGTCTGAAAAAGCAGTTTGGACATGTGCTTTTTTAAGAATCTGAAAAGTGGATTCATAATGTGTCAGTCTGTAAAAGTGTTTATCACTTGCCAAAAAAAAGAGTAGTAAGTGTGCTTTCAAATTGGCAAAGAAATTTCGTTTTGTGACTAATGTGAAAACATGACTCTGTGTGCATATAGGAATTACAGGCAGAGATTTATTGCGTATTGCTCTGGTGATTTCACAGTTGCATTAGATGGAAAGGGGGAGCCATTTTTTGGTGCAGAAGCAGACTCTTAGCACACACCCAGCTGCTTACCCTGTGGAATCATGCACAGTATTCACAAGCGAGTGGGGTTTGAGGTTTCGTTCAGTAATGCAAATACATTCAGCATCACTAAGGCTGGTTGCCCTTGCTGGAGTGTAGGCAGTCAACCAGGTTACACATGGTGCTGGTCTGAAAAAGCAGTTTGGACATGTGCTTTTTTAAGAATCTGAAAAGTGGATTCATAATGTGTCAGTCTGTAAAAGTGTTTATCACTTGCCAAAAAAAAGAGTAGTAAGTGTGCTTTCAAATTGGCAAAGAAATTTCGTTTTGTGACTAATGTGAAAACATAACTCTGTGTGCATATAGGAATTACAGGCAGAGATTTATTGCGTATTGCTCTGGTGATTTCACAGTTGCATTAGATGGAAAGGGGGAGCCATTTTTTGGTGCAGAAGCAGACTCTTAGCACACACCCAGCTGCTTACCCTGTGGAATCATGCACAGTATTCACAAGCGAGTGGGGTTTGAGGTTACAGTCAGTAATGCAAATACATTCAGCATGACTAAGGCTGGTTGCCCTTGCTGGAGTGTAGGCAGTCAACCAAGTTAAACATGGTGCTGGTCTGAAAAAGCAGTTTGGACATGTGCTTTTTTAAGAATCTGAAAAGTGGATTCATAATGTGTCAGTCTGTAAAAGTGTTTATCACTTGCCAAAAAAAAGAGTAGTAAGTGTGCTTTCAAATTGGCAAAGAAATTTCGTTTTGTGACTAATGTGAAAACATGACTCTGTGTGCATATAGGAATTACAGGCAGAGATTTATTGCGTATTGCTCTGGTGATTTCACAGTTGCATTAGATGGAAAGGGGGAGCCATTTTTTGGTGCAGAAGCAGACTCTTAGCACACACCCAGCTGCTTACCCTGTGGAATCATGCACAGTATTCACAAGCGAGTGGGGTTTGAGGTTTCAGTCAGTAATGCAAATACATTCAGCATCACTAAGGCTGGTTGCCCTTGCTGGAGTGTAGGCAGTCAACCAGGTTACACATGGTGCTGGTCTGAAAAAGCAGTTTGGACATGTGCTTTTTTAAGAATCTGAAAAGTGGATTCATAATGTGTCAGTCTGTAAAAGTGTTTATCACTTGCCAAAAAAAAGAGTAGTAAGTGTGCTTTCAAATTGGCAAAGAAATTTCGTTTTGTGACTAATGTGAAAACATGACTCTGTGTGCATATAGGAATTACAGGCAGAGATTTATTGCGTATTGCTCTGGTGATTTCACAGTTGCATTAGATGGAAAGGGGGAGCCATTTTTTGGTGCAGAAGCAGACTCTTAGCACACACCCAGCTGCTTACCCTGTGGAATCATGCACAGTATTCACAAGCGAGTGGGGTTTGAGGTTTCAGTCAGTAATGCAAATACATTCAGCATCACTAAGGCTGGTTGCCCTTGCTGGAGTGTAGGCAGTCAACCAGGTTACACATGGTGCTGGTCTGAAAAAGCAGTTTGGACATGTGCTTTTTTAAGAATCTGAAAAGTGGATTCATAATGTGTCAGTCTGTAAAAGTGTTTATCACTTGCCAAAAAAAAGAGTAGTAAGTGTGCTTTCAAATTGGCAAAGAAATTTCGTTTTGTGACTAATGTGAAAACATGACTCTGTGTGCATATAGGAATTACAGGCAGAGATTTATTGCGTATTGCTCTGGTGATTTCACAGTTGCATTAGATGGAAAGGGGGAGCCATTTTTTGGTGCAGAAGCAGACTCTTAGCACACACCCAGCTGCTTACCCTGTGGAATCATGCACAGTATTCACAAGCGAGTGGGGTTTGAGGTTTCGTTCAGTAATGCAAATACATTCAGCATCACTAAGGCTGGTTGCCCTTGCTGGAGTGTAGGCAGTCAACCAGGTTACACATGGTGCTGGTCTGAAAAAGCAGTTTGGACATGTGCTTTTTTAAGAATCTGAAAAGTGGATTCATAATGTGTCAGTCTGTAAAAGTGTTTATCACTTGCCAAAAAAAAGAGTAGTAAGTGTGCTTTCAAATTGGCAAAGAAATTTCGTTTTGTGACTAATGTGAAAACATAACTCTGTGTGCATATAGGAATTACAGGCAGAGATTTATTGCGTATTGCTCTGGTGATTTCACAGTTGCATTAGATGGAAAGGGGGAGCCATTTTTTGGTGCAGAAGCAGACTCTTAGCACACACCCAGCTGCTTACCCTGTGGAATCATGCACAGTATTCACAAGCGAGTGGGGTTTGAGGTTTCAGTCAGTAATGCAAATACATTCAGCATCACTAAGGCTGGTTGCCCTTGCTGGAGTGTAGGCAGTCAACCAAGTTAAACATGGTGCTGGTCTGAAAAAGCAGTTTGGACATGTGCTTTTTTAAGAATCTGAAAAGTGGATTCATAATGTGTCAGTCTGTAAAAGTGTTTATCACTTGCCAAAAAAAAGAGTAGTAAGTGTGCTTTCAAATTGGCAAAGAAATTTCGTTTTGTGACTAATGTGAAAACATGACTCTGTGTGCATATAGGAATTACAGGCAGAGATTTATTGCGTATTGCTCTGGTGATTTCACAGTTGCATTAGATGGAAAGGGGGAGCCATTTTTTGGTGCAGAAGCAGACTCTTAGCACACACCCAGCTGCTTACCCTGTGGAATCATGCACAGTATTCACAAGCGAGTGGGGTTTGAGGTTTCAGTCAGTAATGCAAATAAATTCAGCATCACTAAGGCTGGTTGCCCTTGCTGGAGTGTAGGCAGTCAACTAGGTTACACATGGTGCTGGTCTGAAAAAGCAGTTTGGACATGTGCTTTTTTAAGAATCTGAAAAGTGGATTCATAATGTGTCAGTCTGTAAAAGTGTTTATCACTTGCCAAAAAAAAGAGTAGTAAGTGTGCTTTCAAATTGGCAAAGAAATTTCGTTTTGTGACTAATGTGAAAACATGACTCTGTGTGCATATAGGAATTACAGGCAGAGATTTATTGCGTATTGCTCTGGTGATTTCACAGTTGCATTAGATGGAAAGGGGGAGCCATTTTTTGGTGCAGAAGCAGACTCTTAGCACACACCCAGCTGCTTACCCTGTGGAATCATGCACAGTATTCACAAGCGAGTGGGGTTTGAGGTTTCAGTCAGTAATGCAAATACATTCAGCATCACTAAGGCTGGTTGCCCTTGCTGGAGTGTAGGCAGTCAACCAGGTTACACATGGTGCTGGTCTGAAAAAGCAGTTTGGACATGTGCTTTTTTAAGAATCTGAAAAGTGGATTCATAATGTGTCAGTCTGTAAAAGTGTTTATCACTTGCCAAAAAAAAGAGTAGTAAGTGTGCTTTCAAATTGGCAAAGAAATTTCGTTTTGTGACTAATGTGAAAACATGACTCTGTGTGCATATAGGAATTACAGGCAGAGATTTATTGCGTATTGCTCTGGTGATTTCACAGTTGCATTAGATGGAAAGGGGGAGCCATTTTTTGGTGCAGAAGCAGACTCTTAGCACACACCCAGCTGCTTACCCTGTGGAATCATGCACAGTATTCACAAGCGAGTGGGGTTTGAGGTTTCAGTCAGTAATGCAAATACATTCAGCATCACTAAGGCTGGTTGCCCTTGCTGGAGTGTAGGCAGTCAACCAGGTTACACATGGTGCTGGTCTGAAAAAGCAGTTTGGACATGTGCTTTTTTAAGAATCTGAAAAGTGGATTCATAATGTGTCAGTCTGTAAAAGTGTTTATCACTTGCCAAAAAAAAGAGTAGTAAGTGTGCTTTCAAAATGGCAAAGAAATTTCGTTTTGTGACTAATGTGAAAACATGACTCTGTGTGCATATAGGAATTACAGGCAGAGATTTATTGCGTATTGCTCTGGTGATTTCACAGTTGCATTAGATGGAAAGGGGGAGCCATTTTTTGGTGGAGAAGCAGACTCTTAGCACACACCCAGCTGCTTACCCTGTGGAATCATGCACAGTATTCACAAGCGAGTGGGGTTTGAGGTTTCAGTCAGTAATGCAAATACATTCAGCATCACTAAGGCTGGTTGCCCTTGCTGGAGTGTAGGCAGTCAACCAGGTTACACATGGTGCTGGTCTGAAAAAGCAGTTTGGACATGTGCTTTTTTAAGAATCTGAAAAGTGGATTCATAATGTGTCAGTCTGTAAAAGTGTTTATCACTTGCCAAAAAAAAGAGTAGTAAGTGTGCTTTCAAATTGGCAAAGAAATTTCGTTTTGTGACTAATGTGAAAACATGACTCTGTGTGCATATAGGAATTACAGGCAGAGATTTATTGCGTATTGCTCTGGTGATTTCACAGTTGCATTAGATGGAAAGGGGGAGCCATTTTTTGGTGCAGAAGCAGACTCTTAGCACACACCCAGCTGCTTACCCTGTGGAATCATGCACAGTATTCACAAGCGAGTGGGGTTTGAGGTTTCAGTCAGTAATGCAAATACATTCAGCATCACTAAGGCTGGTTGCCCTTGCTGGAGTGTAGGCAGTCAACCAAGTTAAACATGGTGCTGGTCTGAAAAAGCAGTTTGGACATGTGCTTTTTTAAGAATCTGAAAAGTGGATTCATAATGTGTCAGTCTGTAAAAGTGTTTATCACTTGCCAAAAAAAAGAGTAGTAAGTGTGCTTTCAAATTGGCAAAGAAATTTCGTTTTGTGACTAATGTGAAAACATGACTCTGTGTGCATATAGGAATTACAGGCAGAGATTTATTGCGTATTGCTCTGGTGATTTCACAGTTGCATTAGATGGAAAGGGGGAGCCATTTTTTGGTGCAGAAGCAGACTCTTAGCACACACCCAGCTGCTTACCCTGTGGAATCATGCACAGTATTTACAAGCGAGTGGGGTTTGAGGTTTCAGTCAGTAATGCAAATACATTCAGCATCACTAAGGCTGGTTGCCCTTGCTGGAGTGTAGGCAGTCAACCAGGTTACACATGGTGCTGGTCTGAAAAAGCAGTTTGGACATGTGCTCTTTTAAGAATCTGAAAAGTGGATTCATAATGTGTCAGTCTGTAAAAGTGTTTATCACTTGCCAAAAAAAAGAGTAGTAAGTGTGCTTTCAAATTGGCAAAGAAATTTCGTTTTGTGACTAATGTGAAAACATGACTCTGTGTGCATATAGGAATTACAGGCAGAGATTTATTGCGTATTGCTCTGGTGATTTCACAGTTGCATTAGATGGAAAGGGGGAGCCATTTTTTGGTGGAGAAGCAGATTCTTAGCACACACCCAGCTGCTTACCCTGTGGAATCATGCACAGTATTCACAAGCGAGTGGGGTTTGAGGTTTCAGTCAGTAATGCAAATACATTCAGCATCACTAAGGCTGGTTGCCCTTGCTGGAGTGTAGGCAGTCAACCAGGTTACACATGGTGCTGGTCTGAAAAAGCAGTTTGGACATGTGCTTTTTTAAGAATCTGAAAAGTGGATTCATAATGTGTCAGTCTGTAAAAGTGTTTATCACTTGCCAAAAAAAAGAGTAGTAAGTGTGCTTTCAAATTGGCAAAGAAATTTCGTTTTGTGACTAATGTGAAAACATGACTCTGTGTGCATATAGGAATTACAGGCAGAGATTTATTGCGTATTGCTCTGGTGATTTCACAGTTGCATTAGATGGAAAGGGGGAGCCATTTTTTGGTGCAGAAGCAGACTCTTAGCACACACCCAGCTGCTTACCCTGTGGAATCATGCACAGTATTCACAAGCGAGTGGGGTTTGAGGTTTCAGTCAGTAATGCAAATACATTCAGCATCACTAAGGCTGGTTGCCCTTGCTGGAGTGTAGGCAGTCAACCAGGTTACACATTCGGCTGGTCTGAAAAAGCAGTTTTCTGCCTAATTTCAAAGCATGACTTTGTGTGCACACAGGAATTATTTTTAGAAATTTAATTTGTGAAGGTGTTATTGTGATTTTCATTTATAGGAAAGGGGTTTATAGTATTTTAAGATTTCTAAAGAATATAAAAAATGTAGTAATATATTTAAATAAAATAAAGGAATTTTTTTTTAGTTTTTTTCAGATATTGCTGAAGAGCAGTGAACAAAATTTAAGATGCCTACAAAATCCAGAGTAAAGAAAGACCACAAAAAAAACCTATATTTGAAGACAACTGGAGGACCTAAGTTAGTTGGAGATGCTCATGTTGGG
This sequence comes from Triturus cristatus, assembly GCF_964204655.1. NCBI lineage: Eukaryota > Metazoa > Chordata > Amphibia > Caudata > Salamandridae > Triturus > Triturus cristatus. Next base: position 978,705,627 of record NC_140587.1, read on the forward strand.
AAAAAGAAAAAATCTTCTGGTAAGCAAACAAAAGATTTTTTAAAGAACATATTCAAAAAAAGGAAAAATGTACAAAATGTCTGTACTAGAAAAAATGTTTTCAATAGAAAAGGAGAGGAAAAAATTGAGCATTTAGTTAATGCAAATATACCTTCTGCAACTAAAAAGATAAACTTAAACAGAAAAACAGCGTTTAAAGAGATACGTAGAAAAATGTTTCAGAGAAGAGTTATGTCCAATTTGATAAAGGATCTGAAGAAATATAAGCAAAAGGCTAAGTTTTAGAAGAGAAAAAAAGAAATTGAAGCCATTGCAGCAAAGGCATTAGAATTAAAAAGGAAACTATTCATTTTAATTTTGAATAGGATGCGTACATTAGATATAATGGTTAATGTACTGAAATCACAAAGCAAAAGGAAAAGAGTAGTGAACAGAACAAACTTTTGTAAAGGGTTTTTAGGAAAATGGATGCATAGTTCAAGTAGTGAACCTTTTTTTAATGAAGAGAGCTATTTTCAAAGTAATAGTTTGCTGCATGCAGTTGACACCAGAGGTCGTGCTTACGAAGTGAAAAATGGTTGCATAATGGAGAAGGAGATAATGGTTCCAAGAGATGAGGTACAAGTGATGGCGGATGAGGCTATGGGGAGACGTCCTAAAGCCCCAGTGTACACTTGGAATTGTAGTAGTATTTGCACTGTGCGTCAGGAATCTATTGATAAATTTCGTGAGTTTCTAAGAGAATATACTAAAAAAAGTGTAAAACAGAAGATTAAGGTGCTTCAAAGTCTGGATCCATGCAGAGTGAGAGAGAATACTGGTTTGCAGGGTCATTCTCTGGCTTGTCTATCTAGAAAAGTGTGTAATAGTGTTTTCCATCATTTTAGGATGCTGGCTGTTCATCATACTGAAATGAGAAAGTTTGTGAGACGGTTGTATTTTGCTAAAAGTCCAGCAATAAAGTTAGATGAATTGAATAGGGCTCTGTTCTGTGGATCGGTATCAGATGTAGAGAAGGTTGTTGATGAAATTCAGTTTTGTTACTTTGGTCCTGAACAAAACAGTGCAGAAAAGGACACAGTAAATGAGGAAGAAGTGGAAGAGAATGTAGAACCCTCTGTAAGTAAGACATTTAATGATCACTTAACAAAATTTGCAATAATCTCTAATGAAAGACCAAATATTACTTGTATTTGTTGCCGCAGAACTCATTATAGAAAACAAACCAGGTATGTTGATCTCTATAGAAAAAGTGAAAATGAAGATAATTATAAGTGGAAGGATTTTGCCACATATATATTTCTTGAAAATTGTTTTGAATTGGGTGAAGTTCAGCGTATTTGTAAATACTGTTATAATAAGTTAGAAGAAAATAGAATGCCGACCAGAGCTGTACATATTAATTTAGAATTGGATGCAATTCCTGCTGAACTTTCTGAATTAAATACATATGAGTCTATACTCATTCAATGTGTTCATCCGTTCCAGACCATAGTACGTATGGAGCCCAAAACTGGTAAATTACCTCCTTCAGATTTACTGAGAGGTTTAAAAGGTAGAGTGGTGTATTTGCCCTTGGATTTGAAAAAAAATATGGAAACTATTGATGCGGATACTTTGGAAACTGAACCATTAATTATTCTGGTTAATGGTGTACCTACAAAGAACAAGAAGATTTGGCAGGAGCTGGTAGATGTACGGAAAGTACAAAGAGCAAATTTGTATTTGAAAAGGAATAACAAATGGTATGAATCAATTTATATAGAAGAAGAAGAAGAAGAAGATTTACAAGAAGACACAGAAACACCAACTGGACAAATTGAAAAAGTGGACAAGTCAAAGGAAGAAGAAATTTATGAACATTTTAGCATACATCCTCTTCATTCAAAAGAAGTTATGGGAGACAATATTGATCTGTTTCAGATGAAGAAAGCAAAAGGAACTCCCGTGAGTGTATGGGAGGAGAGCTTGGAAGCTCGATGTTTTCCCCAGCTGTTTCCTACAGGAAAAGGAGGACGATACGATGAATGTCCGGAACAGATTCCAGCTTCTGAGTATCGGACTACAAGACTATATGCCGAAGATCCCAGATTTCGACAAAGTATTCCTTATTTGTTCCATCTTTTATTTGAAAGCGACTTGTCTGCACTGTCTTATGCAGTAAATCACATTTTAAAAAGTGGAGTACATTTACAAAATGTGTCTGCTAAGGATTTTATGGAGAAAGTGCAGCACCGAGATGATCATTTGGAAACACAACTGATCAATCTGATGGCTTGTCAGCGTGGGACAAATGAATATTGGTACCGGCGTCATGGTGAATTAAAATGCATGTTACGGAATTTAGGAACACCAACATGGTTCGTTACTCTAAGCTGTGCTGAGTACGCTTGGGATGATTTACTGGATTTTCTACGAGAGGCAAATTCAAACATTAAAAACATCGAATACAAGACAGCAGGAGAACTGTGCTCATTGGATCCGGTTAATGTTTGCAGATATTTCAATCATAGATTTGAGGCTATGATGTCGTTCATCTGCAATAAAAAAAATCCACCTCTAGGAGAAGTAGTGGATTTCTTTTGGAGAAAAGAGTACCAGGCAAGAGGTGCTCCTCATATTCATATGCTGTTGTGGATCAAGGATGCCCCAAAGTTTGGAACAGATGCTGATGAAGCAGTGTTATCTTACATTGAAGAATATGCAACATGTGCTATACCAAAAAGCACAGAAGATAAAAAGTTAAAGGAGCAAGTTTTACGTTTCCAAAGTCATCGGTGTGGAAAATACTGTCGACGGAAATACAAGAGCAAAGATAAATACTACACTAAATGTCGATTTGGATTTCCTAGACCTGTTCTTTCAAATGGAAGAGTAAACAGTTTTATGTCATCTGTGAGACATACTATCACAAGAAAATCACCTAAGAATACCTACAACCTTAAAAGAAAAGAAGAATCAAAAAATATAAATGACTACAACCCAGTCATTTTATCCATGTGGAATGCTAACATGGATATACAGTATGTAGCTGACAATTCCATTGCTGTTGCTCGATATGTAACGTCTTACATTACGAAATCAGAAAAAACAGAATTGAAGGAAATGTGGGAAGAGATTTCTCACGAGAAGACTGTCAGTAAGAAGCTGTACAGTTTCAGTTTGAAGATGTTATCGCATCGAGAAATTGGATCCTACGAATGTTCAGATAGGTTATCTTCTGCAAGTCTCTACTCGAAATCAAGAAGAATAATTTGGGCAAGTTTAGGCCTTGCAGCAATGAGAAATCGGGTACTGAAATCTGTTGGAGAAATTGAATATTTGGCCGAGAATGACCCAGAAAGTACAGATATTTTGAAATCAAACATGTTGGACACATATTACCCAAAGAGAAGTCATCATCTGGAGAACATGTGTCTGTATGAAGTGCTGCAGAACTACATTTATTCACGGAAAGCCGCAGAAGACATCAACAATGGAAAATATAAAGTCATTGGTGAGGAAGGATGTTTGGTGAAGCAAACAAAAGGAAGTTTGATAAATCACAGGAAGCTGAGTTGCGACACTACTGACAAAAAGGAATTTTACTACTTGGCTCTTTTACAGCTGTTTAAACCATGGCGTACAGAGGATGAACTACTGGGAGATTTTCAAAGCTATGAAGATTCTTTTAATGCTTGCAAAGACAGCATACAATGCAGTACATTCTCAACTTATCTGCAAATGTTAAATGAAGAAATTGAACAGGAAACTGCAATTGCAGCAGAAATAGCTAGAGACAGTTCTCAGGACAGCCAAAGTTCAGGAACACTCAGTCAAGATCCCCTAGGACAACCAATCGTTGAAAATGAAGCATCAATAGCCATGAATGAAGTGGAAACAGCTATGAATCAAGCTCAAGAAGAATTTATAGACTTACAAAATTTGGAAAGACAACTGAACGAAGAGCAGCAACAAATTTATGAAGAGATCAGAAACAAAATTGATCACGGATTTCTACATGAAAAAAAAGAGTGCTCATGCACATCATTTCATCCAATCAGGATGTATGTAAGCGGACAAGCTGGAACTGGAAAAAGTTTCCTTATAAAAGTCATCAGAAGCTACCTACAGCAAAAAACGGATTCTACTTTGTCTTGTGTGGTTACTGCTCCAACTGGGTTAGCAGCATATAACATAAAAGGAATCACTTTACATCGTTTGCTAATGTTACCAGTGGAGCATGAGAACAAAATACAATACAACAAGCTAACTGGAGAAGCATGCTTGGAAGTTTCAAGAGTATTGAAGAAGATGCAAGTTCTCATTATTGATGAGGTGAGCATGGTATCAAACTTAATGCTTGCCTTTGTGCATTTAAGAATGCAGCAAATTCTGAAGACAGACTATGACGTGTTATTTGGAGGAAAACACGTCATAGTTTTTGGAGATCTTTTGCAACTTACTCCAGTTAAAGGACAACCAGTGTTTAATACTGTGACACATGAAGACACAAAGAAGTCATTGGGAAGCACCGGTAATGCAAATATTTGGTCCTTCTTTGAGTACAAGGAACTAACTACTAATATGAGGCAAGCAAACGATGAAGAATATGGAAGTATTCTGAAAGATATCAGAATTGGACTACTCACTGAAGCTGGCAAAAAAGCATTACAGAGGCGGCTGCTACATAATTTATTTCCAAAGGAAGAAATAGTTGCAGAGAAGATATACAAGAACATTGCAGAAAAGAAAAGTGTCATCTGCTTAATGCCAACTCTACGTGAATGCTCAATATTCAATGAGGAGCTTTTGAAATTGGAAAAGGAAGATATCAGGAAATTGGAAGCAGTGGACAAAATTGAGGATGGAAGAATTACTGTCACATTAACAGGCACACTGAAAAATAAATTGGATTCACTAGAGAAGAACATTTCCAAAACAGCTGGATTAGAAAAAAATCTATATGTTTGCATGAACTGTAGAGTATTTTTAAGGAGAAATTTGGATGTTGAAAAAGGTTTAGTTAATGGAGCTATGGGAAGAGTTGTGGGTTTTATTAATTATCAGAAAAAAGATGGAATTGAATGTTTAAAAATAAAATGTGATCAGATAGAAGAAGTTAAAGACATTTGTCGTTGTTCAGTTCGTTTCATGCTTGTGAAAGATTTATATGTACGTAGGAAGCAGTTTCCGTTTTCTCTAGCATATGCTGTAACTATTCACAAGTCTCAAGGATTGACTGTAGATTGTGCATTTGTGAACATTGGTTCAACTGTGTTCAAAGAAGGTATGGCATATGTTGCTTTGTCACGAGCGAAAACTTTATCAGGTTTATTCATGATAGACTTTGATGACTCAAAAGTTAGTGCTGATGCAAATTGTGTAAAGGAGTATAATAGATTAAGAAGAAGCTATGCTCCTCATTTAGGTCAGTATCCTGTGTTGGAGAAACGTGTAGTTTCTCGTAAAAGGAGAAATGAGAATATCTGTAATGAAGATGTAGAGAGGAGGAAAAAAAAGAGGAGTGATGTAATTGCAAGCAAAAAGAAAAAGGAAAATGAAGAACAGATTGTAGGATGTCATTTTGAAAATAGCTCTGGTGTCAACTGCTACGCTAATGTAGTGCTGAATGTTGCATTTTATCTGGAAAGTGTGCAAGAGCAGATAATAGTAAATCAGGGAAAAAGATTCTGTTCTGAGTTGAGTCTCCTTTTTCAAAAGCTGAGTAATGATAAAACTCAAATAGAAAGTGCCACTGAAATTACAAAACTTTTAGATGTATGTTCAGGACGAACACAGTTTTCTCAAAATGTACAGCAAGACGCACAGGAATTCTTGATGTTTTTTCTTCAGGTACTGGAAGAAGAAGGGGTTCCCATTAAAAATTTATTTGGTCTCTCTTATAAATGGGAACATAGTTGTGAAAACTGTTATAATATATGTGGCTCTAATGTTGATTCTGAAAGGTTTATTTATTTAACATTGCCAGAAAGTAAAACAGTCACTTTTGCTAAATTAGTTAAAGATGCTAATCATAGCATGGAATGCAGTGAGTGTCAATCTGACATGTTTTCAACGTTAATTTTAAAGGAATACGGACAGTATGTAATTTTAATGATGCAACGCTGTAAAGCTGATGGTTCAAAATTAGATACTTTAATAAAGAAGTTTACAGGACAGCAATTATCAATTTCAGGAAAAACTTTTGTAACAGTTGCAATAATTTTCCATGATGGACCTACTGTAACTTCTGGACATTACACAGTTTATCTTAAATGTGAAAAAGGCTGGACACTGTGTAATGATTCCCAATTGATTTTTAAGCAACGTTTGCCTTTTGATTTAGCGAATTCCTATCTAATCTTCCTGAAACCTAAATTTTAGAGAGATTTGGCAACATCTGGACAAAACAATTTTACAATTTTATTGGATTACCAGTGGAATTTTCAAAAAAAATGATTTTACAAATTACCATTTGGCCTAATGGAAAGGTAACCAATTGTAATGTGGACTTTTTTAATTTTTAATGAAACTTTGGAAAAACAAAAATTTAGACAAAATCGGTAACATCTACACAATTTAAAATTTGGAATGTTATTGGATTGCCATTGGAAATTTATTCAAAAAAGATTTTTAAAATTACTATTTGGCCATGCGGAAAGGTAAACAATTCTATTGTGGACTTATTTAATTATTAATAAATCTTTCGGAAACCAAAATGTTACAGAGAATCGGTGAGATCTGTACAATTTAAACTTTAGTTTTTTATTGGATTAACATTGGAAATTTAATCAAAAAAGAATTTTAAAATTACTATTTGGCCTAAAGGAAATGGAACCAGATGTATTGTGGAGTTATTTGAGATATATTTTTGAGATTATACTTCTGAAACAAAAATATCAGACGGTATTTTAAAGAAATAAGTATTGATATTAGTTGATATTTTTTTAGAATATTATGCATTTCTATAATGTTATGTTTAAGTTAAAAGAGATTCTGGGCTTTTTTTATACAATCTTTGAGATTGTTATTTTTTTTTTGCCCGCTGTTAAATGATGAATGCAATTGCTTTCTCAATTTATAGTGAAATGCAATATATTCTGAAAACAGCAAAAAAAAGGCAAACATTTTTTTTGAAAAATATGTAAATATGTGTACTGTATTATAAAATGTTTTATTAAATATTAATACTTTTTTCTTTTTTTTCAGATTGAGATAGATAATTTTCGAAAACTAGAACCATTTTTAAAGCAATTAAAAAAAAATTTAAATGAATAAATATTTTTTTGAGTGGGTATGGTAAGTCAAAAATATCATGGTCCCTTTTTTCCACTTCTCCACAATCACATTTTCAGTTTTTCATTGTAGTCTCTCAAGGACCTTGTAATGTGATAATTGATTTTTAGTGTTTTTTTTAAAAAAATAATAATAATTACGCGTACCGTACGCGTACGGTAAAAAAAAAAACAAAAAAAAGTTTTAAAAACATATATAAAAAATAGATGAAAGGTAAGGTTGGCTCTTAAAAGAGCCATTGTGTTCATGCAGGGACAGAGGAAAGAAAGAATGGGAATATTAGACGGTACGACAAGTGTGCTGATCTATTTTATTGTTCACTAGGGAAATACTGGTCTCCCTATAACAAATTAGATCATGACAAGTGGCGCACCGTATTTCAACCCTCAGAAACCGAGGGTTAATTTCCTGAGGAGAAGAAAAAGGAGATGCTCCCCCCACAGATGAAGGGCTCACCTGACCTGCAGAAGAAGGACTCGGCACTGCAGATGATGGTCCAGGCTGAGCTGCTGTGGATGTGCTTGGTTGATTTACTGAAGGGTTACCTTCAGTAAGTCGAGCATGTGTCCTTCTATGTACATCCTTAAGGTGTCTCATCATGGTGTGATTCCCGAAGGAATACTTCCTGTCGGGATTCCCTCTTGAAAGTACACGGTCACACAGCTTACAAGTCACTAAGGGTGCATTTACCTTTTGCTGGCCCTCTGGAAAAGAAAAATACTCCCATATGAAAGAGGTATTTTGTTTCCTCGCTCTCTGCCTCAAGGTAGTGCTGCTAGCCTCACTCTCAGAAGGGCTCTGCTGTTCTGCCATCGTATCACAAAGACAACCCAGCTCCTTCTCCTAAGGGATCACAAGCAGAAATGAGGGGAATGGGTGTGGTGTAGGAGAGTTCTAGAACTGAAAGTAGTTTCAACCAATCAAAAGTTGTGTTTCATGATCACATGACCAACCATACGCTTACGGTGCGCTTACGGTGCGCTTACGGCGAAAGTACGCATGCGCGTAAAAAAGACACGCGCTCGCGCGCATGCGCATAACAGTCACTCCCCAACACTTCCGCGTAACGTGCGCGTGTAGCGTACACGCGTACGCGCCCCACGCGCAATACGCGCGGCTAAGCAAATTGCGTAACTATACGCAAACAGCGTAGATAAATTACGGACATTGCGTAAACCGTACGCTTACCGTAAGCTTACCGTACGCGCACAAAAAAAAAAATATATATATATTTTCAAAGTTATACTAATATATCTTACCTGTCTTGAAATATTGCAGATTTTAAAGAAAAAAAACATAGTGTTTTAAGAGAATAAAAAGTTTTAAAAAAACTTGTTTTTAAAAAAAAAAAAAATATTAAAAAAAGAATTTATAAAAAAAAAAAATCAATAAAAAAAAATATGGGAATCACATATGTTATAGCTAAGAATTAGCATTTAAAAAACCATACAAATTCACTGAAAAAACCATGGGTTTCACACACGTTATAGTTAGAAATTAGCATTTAAAAAACCTTGCAAATTCACTGAAAAAAACATAGGTTTCACACATGTTATAGTTAGGAATTATCATTTAAAAAACCTTGCAAATTCAGTGAAAAAACCAAAGGTTTCACACATGTTATAGTTAGCTGGACATTTCACTCGTAAAAAACCAATGAAATTCCCCCGTTATAGTTAGTTCAGCTAACTATAACTCGCGCGCCCGCAATGCACTGCTGATGACGTCACATATTACATCACTCATGACATGGTCACTGACATCACTCATGACATCACTGATGACATCTCAAATGACATCACTGATGACATCACTGATGACATCATCCTTGTGATAGAGTGGCAGACCTCCTCTTCCCCTAATATAACCTTTGATACACACATTCAAAAATAGAGACTGAAATTTTCAAAACAATGGACATACCAATACCAGTTACAAGAACCTCTTAAGTAATTCTAAGAACCACATACACATCCACTCATTCACCAACAGTCCTATACAGTCACTCATACATGCACTCACTCATCATATGTACTCATACACCTATACATCCTGTTACACAATGCCACTCATCCATAGAGTTACTCACACATACTCACTCATGCTAATAAAGAAACAAACATACATTTATTAGCTTATACAGTTATACACACACCACCACACTTACTTCTATTGAAACTTACACATACTTAGTCTTATAAACAATCACTTATAGAAACACATACTTATTCATACAGGAACTCTTTCAATCTCTCACTCTCACATATACTCACTTATATACACCAATAGTCACATATACTAGTTTAAAACATATGTAGTTACTCATAAAGACACTGTAGAGACAGTCATTCACTCACTAACACAACCATTCACACACTCATCCACCCATACAGTCCTGCACACATGCTGTCTTCAACACATACAAAGAGTGAATCACTCATTCATGCACCTATGCACTACATAATACCCCCCACCGAACCATACAGACACTCAGACTGATACTCAAAAAAACAACTAATAACCTATATAGACACCCATGAAGCTACTCACCAACCCATGCAGCCACTTATACACAAAGTGAGAGACTGATACAGATATTTTCATATTTAAACATTACTCAGTAAGCCATGTATTCACTATGATACACTTAATCAGTCAGTAACACAATACATTTTTCAAAAACAAAGCATCCATTTAGACACTTATATACCCATTTATTCTTCCATTGACCTTGAGATATACATATATAAAACATATTTAATTTTCAGAAAAACACACATTCACTGGATGATGTCATCAGTGATGTCATCAGTGATGTCATTTGAGATGTCATCAGTGATGTCATGAGTGATGTCAGTGACCATGTCATGAGTGATGTAATATGTGACGTCATCAGCAGTGCATTGCGGGCGCGCGAGTTATAGTTAGCTGAACTAACTATAACGGGGGAATTTCATTGGTTTTTTACGAGTGAAATGTCCAGCTAACTATAACATGTGTGAAACCTTTGGTTTTTTCACTGAATATATATATATATATATATATATTCACTGAAAAAACCATGGGTTTCACACACGTTATAGTTAGGAATTAGCATTTAAAAAACCTTAGAAATTCACTGAAAAAACCATAGGTTTCACACACGTTATAGTTAGGAATTAGCATTTAAAAAACCTTAGAAATTCAGTGAAAAAACCATAGGTTTCACACATGTTATAGTTAGCTGGACATTTTACTCGTAAAAAACCAATGAAATTGCCCCGTTATAGTTAGTTCAGCTAACTATAACTCGCGCGCCCGCAATGCACTGCTGATGACGTCACATATTACATCACTCATGACATGGTCAGTGACATCACTCATGACATCACTGATGACATCTCAAATGACATCACTGATGACATCACTGATGACATCATCCAGTGAATGTGTGTTTTTCTGAAAATTAAATATGTTTTATATATGTATATCTCAAGGTTGATAGAAGAATAAATGGGTATATTACTGTCTAAATGGATGATTTCTTTTTGAAAAATTGATTGTGTAACTGACTGATTAAGTGTATCATAGTGAATACATGGCTTAGTGAGTAATATTTAAATATGTAAATATCTGTATCAGTCTCTCACTTTGTGTATAAGTGGCTGCATGGGTTGGTGAGTAGCTACATGGGTGTCTATATAGGTTATTAGTTGGTTTTTTTGAGTATTAGTCTGAGTGTCTGCATGGTTCGGTGGGGGGTATGACGTAGTGCATAGGTGCATGAATGAGTGACTCACTGTTTGTATGTGTTGAACAGAGCATGTGTGCAGGACTGCATGGGTGGATGCGTGTGTGTATTGGTGTGTTAGTGAGTGAATGACTGTCTGAATAGTGTCTTTATGAGTAACTACATATGTTTTAAACTGGTATATGTGACTATTGGTGTATATATGTGAGTATATGTGAGAGGGAGAGATTGAAAGAGTTCCTGTATGAATAAGTATGTGTTTCTATAAGTGATTGTTTAAAAGACTAAGTATGTGTAAGTTTCCGTAGAAGTAAGTGTGGTGGTGTGTGTATAACTGTATATACAGGTGAATGTATGTTTGATTCTTTATTAGCATGAGTGACTATGTGTGTGAGTAACTCTATGGATGAGTGGCATTATGTAACAGGATGTATAGGTGTATGAGTACATATGATGAGTGAGTACATGTATGAGTGACTGTATAGGACTGTTGGTGAATGAGTGGATGTGTATGTTGATCTTAGAATTACTGAAGAGGTTGTTGTAACTGGTATTGGTATGTCCATTGTTTTGAAAATGTTAGTCTCTATTTTTGAATGTGTGTATCAAAGCTTATATTAAGGTGAGAGGAGGTCTGCCACTCTATCACAAGGATGATGTCATCAGTGATGTCATCAGTGATGTCATTTGAGATGTCATCAGTGATGTCATGAGTGATGTCACTGACCATGTCATGAGTGATGTAATATGTGACGTCATCAGCAGTGCATTGCGGGCGCGCGAGTTATAGTTAGCTGAACTAACTATAACGGGGCAATTTCATTGGTTTTTTACGAGTAAAATGTCTAGCTAACTATAACATGTGTGAAACCTATGGTTTTTTCACTGAATTTCTAAGGTTTTTTAAATGCTAATTCCTAACTATAACGTGTGTGAAACCTATGGTTTTTTCAGTGAATTTCTAAGGTTTTTTAAATGCTAATTCCTAACTATAACGTGTGTGAAACCCATGGTTTTTTCAGTGAATTTGCAAGGTTTTTTAAATGCTAATTCCTTACTATAACGTGTGTGTAACCCATGGTTTTTTCAGTGAATTTGCAAGGTTTTTTAAATGCTAATTTTTTTTTTTATTCTTCATTTTTTTCAAACATATTTTTAATTTAATTTTCTTTCATTTTATAAAGACTATGCTTAAATTTTTAAAATCCTTAAATATTTTTTTTTAATATATTTTTTAAAATAAACATGTAAAATTTATTACCAGATTTTTTTTTTTTTTTTTTAGTACGCGTACCGTAAGCTCACGGTAAGCGTACGGTTTACGCAACGTCCGTAATCTATCTACGCTGCTTGCGTATAGTTACGCAATTTGCGTAGCCGCGCGTACTGCGCGTGGGACGCGTGCGCGCTTACGCCACACGCGCACGTTACGCGGAAGTGCCGGGGAGTGACTGTTATGCGCATGCGCGGAAGCGCGTGTCTTTTTTACGCGCACGCGTACTTTTTGCCGTAAGCGTACCGTAAGCGTACCGTAAGCGTACGGTAGGTCATGTGATCATGAAACACAACTTTTGATTGGTTGAAAGTACTTTCAGTTCTAGAACTCTCCTACACCACACCCATTCCCCTCATTTCTGCTTGTGATCCCTTGGGAGAAGGAGCTGGTTTGTCTTTGGGATACGATGGCAGAACAGCAGAGCTCTTCTGAGAGTGAGGCTAGCACCAGCAGCACTGTCTTGAGGCAGAGAGCGAGGAAAGTAAAGCCTTCTTATGTTTGGGATTATTTTACTTTTCCAGAAGGCCAGCAAAAGGTGAATGCACCCTTAGTTACTTGCAAGCTGTGTAAGCGTGTACTTTCTAGAGGTAATCCTAACAGGAAGTATTCCTTTGGGAATCACACCATGAAGAGACACCTCCAGGATGTACACAGAAGGACACATGGTCATCTTTTTGGAGGTAACTCTTCAGAAAGACGAGCCAGTACATCCACAGCAGCTCAGCCTGGACCATCACCTGCAGGGCTTACTCCTTCTTCTGCAGGTCAGGTGAGCCCTTCATCTGTGGGGGGAGAATCTCCTTTTGCTGGCCCTCTGGAAATGAACCTTCGATTTCGGAAGGTTGATATTCATTGCACATTTTGTAAAGGTCTAATTTGTCATAGGGAGACCAGTGTTTCCCTAGTGAACAACAAAATAGATCAGCACATTTGTAGCTTTGAATGATTTTCCCATGCTTCCTTTCCTCTGTCCCTGCATGAACACAACGGTTCTTTTAAGAGCCAACCTTATCTTCCATCTTTTTTTTACTTGTTTTTAAAAACTTTTTTTTTTTTTTTTACCGTACGCGTACGGTAAGCGTACCTTTTTTTTATTTTTTAAAAAAACCCACTAAAAATCATTTATCACAGCCTCTGCTTCTTCCCCCAAAAATTCGCTCCCCCTTTCCATCTAATGCAACTGTGAAATCACCAGAGCAAGACGCAATAAATCTCTGCCTATAATTCTTCTATGCACACAGAGTCATGTTTTCACATTAGTGCCAAAACGAAATTTCTTTGCCAATTTGAAAGCACACTTACTGCTCTTTTTTTTTTTCGGGGCAAGTGTAAATCACTTTTACACACTGACACATTATGAAACCACCATGTGTAACTACAACAAAAACAATTCCCATTTCTATTATTCATTTCTTAAGTTACCACATACATCCCCTCTCAAACTGTAAACTCACCTTTAAAATTAGTTAGTTGTGAAAGAAATGTGACACTCAAACAGCAGATTATCAGAGCCAGGATCTCTGTTCTGTTCACCTCTCTCCTCTCAGCAGAACCAGATAATGGCAAACTTTCCCTCTATTTTTCCACACATATACATGTAAGTTTCAAATCTCAGTGCTTCCCCCTTTTTTTCACATGTATTCACACATTTCTATTGGTTGAAAACCAACCCTTTTCCAAAAGTACCCTGCCCCCAACTTGACTTCTGCCTAGTACCCTTCCCCCAACTTGACTTCTGCCTGCTACCATAGCAACAGCTCATGGAACACTGCTGTGTGCAGTTAGGTCAGAAGTTCGACACACAATGTTTCAATTCCACAGAGCAAGAGTGCTTGACTTTTCAAACCTTACAGCAAATCCATAGTACTGTTCTTTGGTTACACATTTTTTTGTACCAATACAAAACATGCTTCTATTAATTTTCACATACAGCCTAGTTTTTATTCTAGAATGGTATGAAACAGCCAATCAGTTCTTTTTGTTTTAAAAAAATATGTATGCCTCCATTTCCAAACTGTCTTTCTTTTCTTATTGCCATTCTACTGAAAGACACCTCCTGAGTGCATCCAGTTCTCCTTTGAAGATGTTCACAGTGTGGATTGTAGGGCACAGCTATGTCTTCTGGAGTGAAAAGTTTGCAGAGAAAACAGATATGGTGAGAGACCTTGCTTTGCCAAATGTAGACATTAAATGGATTGGTCAGAGAGGGTTAAAGTGGCACCAATTGATGCCATTGGTGAAATCCTTCATTCAAATCCAACACCCTGACCTCATAATAGTGCACTGTGGTGGCAATGACCTAGGCACTTTGACTGGGGTAGGTCTGGAAATGCTTATGAAGGACACCTTTGCACAACTGTTTACACTTTTCCCTAAAACTGCCTTTGTGTTTTCCAACATATGCCAAAGGCAAAAATGGAACTGGTCCAATCATTTCTGTCCACAGATTGACAAAGCAAGAAAGCACGTCAACAAATCTGTTTCTGCTTTCCTCCGTGACTATGGTATGGGTGCCATTTACCACAACAACTTGCGTTATGACATGCAAGACATTTATAGAGGAGATGGTGTGCACTTCAATGATGAAGGGAACAGAGTCTTCCTCTTGAACCTTAGACTCTGCATCGGTACTTACTTGTAGGTACCACTAAAAAAATGACTTCATAAACACAACAGCTCTTTTTAGAGCTCCCTAATTTCTAAACTCTTAAATCTGCTTTTCATTTATCTATTTTTTTTTTTTTTACCGTACGCTTACCGTAAGCTTACCGTACGCGTACCCCGTGATTTTTTTTTAAATCAATAAATGTTTTTTTTGTACTTTTCTGTCCTTCTTTGACCCCCTTACAAATGTTAGGGGGTCTGTAACTCTCCTCATTGCCCCCTTTCCTTGTTTTCACTCTTTTTTTTCAGAGTGAAATACACAAAATGGCGGCCGCCGCTTCCTGGTTTCGACCGATTCGAATGTTTACTAAGATCTAACAGCCAATCAGAATCGCGCTCGCGCACGCCGCCGTACGCTTACCGTAAGCGTACGGTAAGCGTACCGTAAGCGGGCTCAGATATATATATTGATTTAAAGGCTATTTTCTCAGAATCTACTGAACAGATTTACACCAAACCTACAAAAGGCACTTCCTTGACCTGAGGACTACCTCTCTGCCAAATTTCTAGTAATTCTGTTCAGCCGTTCGGGCTGTAGCCCTGTCTAAAGGTCCTATGGAAAAATGCATGGGAAAAACGCGTTTTGGGACCCCCCTTTTATCTCAGCCCCCGCTTGACGAATCCCCCCGAGACTTTCAGGGTAGGAGCGGAGCGTAGCGCCCCACCTATTTTGAGAAATTCGCGAGGATTCGTCGACCGGCGCCAAAGTTATTCAAAATAGAATGTTGAGGTTTTACTATGGAAACGTGGTCCTAACTATAACATCATCTCAAATGACATCACTGATGACATCATCCAGTGAATGTGTGTTTTTCTGAAAATTAAATATGTTTTATTTATGTATATGTCAAGGTCGATGGAAGAATAAATGGGTATATAAGTGTCTAAATGGATGATTTGTTTTTGAAAAATTGATTGTGTAGCTGACTGATTAAGTGTATCATAGTGAATACATGGCTTAGTGAGTAATGTTTAAATATGGAAATATCTGTATCAGTCTCTCACTTTGTGTATATGTGGCTGCATGGGTTGGTGAGTAGCTACATGGGTGTCTATATGGGTTATTAGTTGGTTTTTTGAGTATCAGTCTGAGTGTCTTTATGGTTCGGTGGCGGGTATTACGTAGTGCATAGGTGCATGAATGAGTGGCTCACTCTTTGTATATGTTGAAGACAGCATGTGTGCAGGACTGTATGGGTGGATGAGTGTGTGTATGGGTGTGTTAGTGAGTGAATGACTGTCTCAATAGTGTCTTTATGAGTAACTACATATGTTTTAAACTAGTATATGTGACTATTGGTGTAAATAAGTGAGTATATGTGAGAGTGAGACATTGGAAGAGTTCCTGTATGAATAAGTATGTGTTTCTATAAGTGATTGTTTAAAAGACTAAGTATGTGTAAGTTTCCGTAGAAGTAAGTGTGGTGGTGTGTGAATAACTGTATATGCAAGTAAATGTATGTTTTATTCTTTATTAGCATGGGTGACTATGTGTGTGAGTAGCTCTATGGATAAGTGGCATTGTGTAACAGGATGTATAGGTGTATGAGTACATATGATAAGTGAGTACATGTATGAGTGACTGTATTGAACTGTTGGTGAATGAATGGATGTGTATGTGGATCTTAGAATTACTGAAGAGGTTGTTGTAACTGTTATTGGTATGTCCATTCTTTTGTAAATTTTAGTCTCTATTTTTGTATGTGTGTATCAAAGGTTATATTAGGGTGAGAGGAGGTCTACCACTCTATCACAAGGATGATGTCATCAGTGATGTCATTTGAGATGTCATCAGTGATGTCATGAGTGATGTCACTGACCATGTCATGAGTGATGTAATATGTGACGTCATCAGCAGTGCATTGCGGGCGCGCGAGTTATAGTTAGCTGAACTAACTATAACGTGGCAATTTCAATGGTTTTTTACGAGTAAAATGTCCAGCTAACTATAACATGTGTGAAACCTATGGTTTTTTTCACTGAATTTCTAAGGTTTTTTAAATCCTAATTCCTAACTATAACGTGTGTGAAACCTATGGTTTTTTCACTGAATTTCTAAGGTTTTTTAAATGCTAAGACCTAACTATAACGTGTGTGAAACCCATGGTTTTTTCAGTGAATTTGCAAGGTTTTTTAAATTTAAATGCTAATTTTTTTTTTTCTTCTATTTTTTCTAACATATTTTTATTTTAATTTTCTTACCTTTTATAAAGACTATGATTAAATTTTTAAAATTCTTTAATATGTTTTTTTTAATATATTTTTTAAAATAAACATGTAAAATTTATTTGCAGTACTTTTTTTCTATTTTTTTTATTATGTTTTTAGTACGCGTACCGTAAGCTCACGGTAAGCGTACGGTTTACGCTACGTCCGTAATTTATCCACGCTGCTTGCGTATAGTTACGCAATTTGCGTAGCCGCGCGTACTCCGCGTGGGACGCGTACGCGTGTGCGCTACACGCGCACGTTACGCGGAAGTGTCGGGTAGTGTCTGTTATGCGCATGCGCGCAAGCACGTGTCTTTTTTACGCGCATGCGCACTTTTGCCGTAAGCGTACCGTAAGCGTACCGTAAGCGTACCGTAAGCGTACGGTAGGTCATGTGATCATGAAACACAACTTTTGATTGGTTGAAACTACTTTCAGTTCTAGAACTCTCCTACACCACACCCATTCCCCTCATTTCTGCTTGTGATCCCTTAGGAGAAGGAGCTGGTTTGTCTTTGGGATACGATGGCAGAACAGCAGAGCTCTTCTGAGAGTGAGGCTAGCACTAGCAGCACTGTCTTGAGGCAGAGATCGAGGAAACAAAAGCCCTCTTATGTATGGGATTATTTTACTTTTCCTGAAGGCCAGCAAAAGGTGAATGCACCCTTAGTAACTTGCAAGCTGTGTAAGCGTGTACTTTCTAGAGGTAATCCTAACAGGAAGTATTCCTTTGGGAATCACACCATGAAGAGACACCTCCAGGATGTACACAGAAGGACACATGGTCATCTTTTTGGAGGTAACTCTTCAGAAAGACGAGCCAGTACATCCACAGCAGCTCAGCCTGGACCATCACCTGCAGGGCTTACTCCTTCTTCTGCAGGTCAGGTGAGCCCTTCATCTGTGGGGGGAGAATCTCCTTTTGCTGGCCCTCTGGAAATGAACCTTCGATTTCGGAAGGTTGATATTCATTGCACATTTTGTAAAGGTCTAATTTGTCATAGGGAGACCAGTGTTTCCCTAGTGAACAACAAAATAGATCAGCACATTTGTAGCTTTGAATGATTTTCCCATGCTTCCTTTCCTCTGTCCCTGCATGAACACAACGGTTCTTTTAAGAGCCAACCTTATCTTCCATCTTTTTTTTACTTGTTTTTAAAAACTTTTTTTTTTTTTTTTTTACCGTACGCGTACGGTAAGCGTACCTTTTTTTATTTTTTAAAAAAAACCACTAAAAATCATTTATCACAGCCTCTGCTTCTTCCCCCAAAAATTCGCTCCCCCTTTCCATCTAATGCAACTGTGAAATCACCAGAGCAAGACGCAATAAATCTCTGCCTATAATTCTTCCATGCACACAGAGTCATGTTTTCACATTAGTGCCAAAACGAAATTTCTTTGCCAATTTGAAAGCACACTTACTGCTCTTTTTTTTTTTCGGGGCAAGTGTAAATCACTTTTACACACTGACACATTATGAAACCACCATGTGTAACTACAACAAAAACAATTCCCATTTCTATTATTCATTTCTTAAGTTACCACATACATCCCCTCTCAAACTGTAAACTCACCTTTAAAATTAGTTAGTTGTGAAAGAAATGTGACACTCAAACAGCAGATTATCAGAGCCAGGATCTCTGTTCTGTTCACCTCTCTCCTCTCAGCAGAACCAGATAATGGCAAACTTTCCCTCTATTTTTCCACACATATACATGTAAGTTTCAAATCTCAGTGCTTCCCCCTTTTTTTCACATGTATTCACACATTTCTATTGGTTGAAAACCAACCCTTTTCCAAAAGTACCCTGCCCCCAACTTGACTTCTGCCTAGTACCCTTCCCCCAACTTGACTTCTGCCTGCTACCATAGCAACAGCTCATGGAACACTGCTGTGTGCAGTTAGGTCAGAAGTTCGACACACAATGTTTCAATTCCACAGAGCAAGAGTGCTTGACTTTTCAAACCTTACAGCAAATCCATAGTACTGTTCTTTGGTTACACATTTTTTTGTACCAATACAAAACATGCTTCTATTAATTTTCACATACAGCCTAGTTTTTATTCTAGAATGGTATGAAACAGCCAATCAGTTCTTTTTGTTTTAAAAAAATATGTATGCCTCCATTTCCAAACTGTCTTTCTTTTCTTATTGCCATTCTACTGAAAGACACCTCCTGAGTGCATCCAGTTCTCCTTTGAAGATGTTCACAGTGTGGATTGTAGGGCACAGCTATGTCTTCTGGAGTGAAAAGTTTGCAGAGAAAACAGATATGGTGAGAGACCTTGCTTTGCCAAATGTAGACATTAAATGGATTGGTCAGAGAGGGTTAAAGTGGCACCAATTGATGCCATTGGTGAAATCCTTCATTCAAATCCAACACCCTGACCTCATAATAGTGCACTGTGGTGGCAATGACCTAGGCACTTTGACTGGGGTAGGTCTGGAAATGCTTATGAAGGACACCTTTGCACAACTGTTTACACTTTTCCCTAAAACTGCCTTTGTGTTTTCCAACATATGCCAAAGGCAAAAATGGAACTGGTCCAATCATTTCTGTCCACAGATTGACAAAGAAAGAAAGCACGTCAACAAATCTGTTTCTGCTTTCCTCCGTGACTATGGTATGGGTGCCATTTACCACAACAACTTGCGTTATGACATGCAAGACATTTATAGAGGAGATGGTGTGCACTTCAATGATGAAGGGAACAGAGTCTTCCTCTTGAACCTTAGACTCTGCATCGGTACTTACTTGTAGGTACCACTAAAAAAATGACTTCATAAACACAACAGCTCTTTTTAGAGCTCCCTAATTTCTAAACTCTTAAATCTGCTTTTCATTTATCTATTTTTTTTTTTTTTTACCGTACGCTTACCGTAAGCTTACCGTACGCGTACCCCGTGATTTTTTTTTAAATCAATAAATGTTTTTTTTGTACTTTTCTGTCCTTCTTTGACCCCCTTACAAATGTTAGGGGGTCTGTAACTCTCCTCATTGCCCCCTTTCCTTGTTTTCACTCTTTTTTTTCAGAGTGAAATACACAAAATGGCGGCCGCTGCTTCCTGGTTTCGACCGATTCGAATGTTTACTAAGATCTAACAGCCAATCAGAATCGCGCTCGCGCACGCCGCCGTACGCTTACCGTAAGCGTACGGTAAGCGTACCGTAAGCGGGCTCAGATATATATATTGATTTAAAGGCTATTTTCTCAGAATCTACTGAACAGATTTACACCAAACCTACAAAAGGCACTTCCTTGACCTGAGGACTACCTCTCTGCCAAATTTCTAGTAATTCTGTTCAGCCGTTCGGGCTGTAGCCCTGTCTAAAGGTCCTATGGAAAAATGCATGGGAAAAACGCGTTTTGGGACCCCCCTTTTATCTCAGCCCCCGCTTGACGAATCCCCCCGAGACTTTCAGGGTAGGAGCGGAGCGTAGCGCCCCACCTATTTTGAGAAATTCGCGAGGATTCGTCGACCGGCGCCAAAGTTATTCAAAATAGAATGTTGAGGTTTTACTATGGAAACGTGGTCCTAACTATAACATCATCTCAAATGACATCACTGATGACATCATCCAGTGAATGTGTGATTTTCTGAAAATTAAATATGTTTTATTTATGTATATGTCAAGGTCGATGGAAGAATAAATGGGTATATAAGTGTCTAAATGGATGATTTGTTTTTGAAAAATTTATTGTGTAGCTGACTGATTAAGTGTATCATAGTGAATACATGGCTTAGTGAGTAATGTTTAAATATGGAAATATCTGTATCAGTCTCTCACTTTGTGTATATGTGGCTGCATGGGTTGGTGAGTAGCTACATGGGTGTCTATATGGGTTATTAGTTGGTTTTTTGAGTATCAGTCTGAGTGTCTTTATGGTTCGGTGGCGGGTATTACGTAGTGCATAGGTGCATGAATGAGTGGCTCACTCTTTGTATATGTTGAAGACAGCATGTGTGCAGGACTGTATGGGTGGATGAGTGTGTGTATGGGTGTGTTAGTGAGTGAATGACTGTCTCAATAGTGTCTTTATGAGTAACTACATATGTTTTAAACTAGTATATGTGACTATTGGTGTAAATAAGTGAGTATATGTGAGAGTGAGACATTGGAAGAGTTCCTGTATGAATAAGTATGTGTTTCTATAAGTGATTGTTTAAAAGACTAAGTATGTGTAAGTTTCCGTAGAAGTAAGTGTGGTGGTGTGTGAATAACTGTATATGCAAGTAAATGTATGTTTTATTCTTTATTAGCATGGGTGACTATGTGTGTGAGTAGCTCTATGGATAAGTGGCATTGTGTAACAGGATGTATAGGTGTATGAGTACATATGATAAGTGAGTACATGTATGAGTGACTGTATTGAACTGTTGGTGAATGAATGGATGTGTATGTGGATCTTAGAATTACTGAAGAGGTTGTTGTAACTGTTATTGGTATGTCCATTCTTTTGTAAATTTTAGTCTCTATTTTTGTATGTGTGTATCAAAGGTTATATTAGGGTGAGAGGAGGTCTACCACTCTATCACAAGGATGATGTCATCAGTGATGTCATTTGAGATGTCATCAGTGATGTCATGAGTGATGTCACTGACCATGTCATGAGTGATGTAATATGTGACGTCATCAGCAGTGCATTGCGGGCGCGCGAGTTATAGTTAGCTGAACTAACTATAACGTGGCAATTTCAATGGTTTTTTACGAGTAAAATGTCCAGCTAACTATAACATGTGTGAAACCTATGGTTTTTTTCACTGAATTTCTAAGGTTTTTTAAATCCTAATTCCTAACTATAACGTGTGTGAAACCTATGGTTTTTTCACTGAATTTCTAAGGTTTTTTAAATGCTAAGACCTAACTATAACGTGTGTGAAACCCATGGTTTTTTCAGTGAATTTGCAAGGTTTTTTAAATTTAAATGCTAATTTTTTTTTTTCTTCTATTTTTTCTAACATATTTTTATTTTAATTTTCTTACCTTTTATAAAGACTATGATTAAATTTTTAAAATTCTTTAATATGTTTTTTTTAATATATTTTTTAAAATAAACATGTAAAATTTATTTGCAGTACTTTTTTTCTATTTTTTTTATTATGTTTTTAGTACGCGTACCGTAAGCTCACGGTAAGCGTACGGTTTACGCTACGTCCGTAATTTATCCACGCTGCTTGCGTATAGTTACGCAATTTGCGTAGCCGCGCGTACTCCGCGTGGGACGCGTACGCGTGTGCGCTACACGCGCACGTTACGCGGAAGTGTCGGGTAGTGTCTGTTATGCGCATGCGCGCAAGCACGTGTCTTTTTTACGCGCATGCGCACTTTTGCCGTAAGCGTACCGTAAGCGTACCGTAAGCGTACCGTAAGCGTACGGTAGGTCATGTGATCATGAAACACAACTTTTGATTGGTTGAAACTACTTTCAGTTCTAGAACTCTCCTACACCACACCCATTCCCCTCATTTCTGCTTGTGATCCCTTAGGAGAAGGAGCTGGTTTGTCTTTGGGATACGATGGCAGAACAGCAGAGCTCTTCTGAGAGTGAGGCTAGCACTAGCAGCACTGTCTTGAGGCAGAGATCGAGGAAACAAAAGCCCTCTTATGTATGGGATTATTTTACTTTTCCTGAAGGCCAGCAAAAGGTGAATGCACCCTTAGTAACTTGCAAGCTGTGTAAGCGTGTACTTTCTAGAGGTAATCCTAACAGGAAGTATTCCTTTGGGAATCACACCATGAAGAGACACCTCCAGGATGTACACAGAAGGACACATGGTCATCTTTTTGGAGGTAACTCTTCAGAAAGACGAGCCAGTACATCCACAGCAGCTCAGCCTGGACCATCACCTGCAGGGCTTACTCCTTCTTCTGCAGGTCAGGTGAGCCCTTCATCTGTGGGGGGAGAATCTCCTTTTGCTGGCCCTCTGGAAATGAACCTTCGATTTCGGAAGGTTGATATTCATTGCACATTTTGTAAAGGTCTAATTTGTCATAGGGAGACCAGTGTTTCCCTAGTGAACAACAAAATAGATCAGCACATTTGTAGCTTTGAATGATTTTCCCATGCTTCCTTTCCTCTGTCCCTGCATGAACACAACGGTTCTTTTAAGAGCCAACCTTATCTTCCATCTTTTTTTTACTTGTTTTTAAAAACTTTTTTTTTTTTTTTTTTACCGTACGCGTACGGTAAGCGTACCTTTTTTTTATTTTTTAAAAAAAACCACTAAAAATCATTTATCACAGCCTCTGCTTCTTCCCCCAAAAATTCGCTCCCCCTTTCCATCTAATGCAACTGTGAAATCACCAGAGCAAGACGCAATAAATCTCTGCCTATAATTCTTCCATGCACACAGAGTCATGTTTTCACATTAGTGCCAAAACGAAATTTCTTTGCCAATTTGAAAGCACACTTACTGCTCTTTTTTTTTTTCGGGGCAAGTGTAAATCACTTTTACACACTGACACATTATGAAACCACCATGTGTAACTACAACAAAAACAATTCCCATTTCTATTATTCATTTCTTAAGTTACCACATACATCCCCTCTCAAACTGTAAACTCACCTTTAAAATTAGTTAGTTGTGAAAGAAATGTGACACTCAAACAGCAGATTATCAGAGCCAGGATCTCTGTTCTGTTCACCTCTCTCCTCTCAGCAGAACCAGATAATGGCAAACTTTCCCTCTATTTTTCCACACATATACATGTAAGTTTCAAATCTCAGTGCTTCCCCCTTTTTTTCACATGTATTCACACATTTCTATTGGTTGAAAACCAACCCTTTTCCAAAAGTACCCTGCCCCCAACTTGACTTCTGCCTAGTACCCTTCCCCCAACTTGACTTCTGCCTGCTACCATAGCAACAGCTCATGGAACACTGCTGTGTGCAGTTAGGTCAGAAGTTCGACACACAATGTTTCAATTCCACAGAGCAAGAGTGCTTGACTTTTCAAACCTTACAGCAAATCCATAGTACTGTTCTTTGGTTACACATTTTTTTGTACCAATACAAAACATGCTTCTATTAATTTTCACATACAGCCTAGTTTTTATTCTAGAATGGTATGAAACAGCCAATCAGTTCTTTTTGTTTTAAAAAAATATGTATGCCTCCATTTCCAAACTGTCTTTCTTTTCTTATTGCCATTCTACTGAAAGACACCTCCTGAGTGCATCCAGTTCTCCTTTGAAGATGTTCACAGTGTGGATTGTAGGGCACAGCTATGTCTTCTGGAGTGAAAAGTTTGCAGAGAAAACAGATATGGTGAGAGACCTTGCTTTGCCAAATGTAGACATTAAATGGATTGGTCAGAGAGGGTTAAAGTGGCACCAATTGATGCCATTGGTGAAATCCTTCATTCAAATCCAACACCCTGACCTCATAATAGTGCACTGTGGTGGCAATGACCTAGGCACTTTGACTGGGGTAGGTCTGGAAATGCTTATGAAGGACACCTTTGCACAACTGTTTACACTTTTCCCTAAAACTGCCTTTGTGTTTTCCAACATATGCCAAAGGCAAAAATGGAACTGGTCCAATCATTTCTGTCCACAGATTGACAAAGCAAGAAAGCACGTCAACAAATCTGTTTCTGCTTTCCTCCGTGACTATGGTATGGGTGCCATTTACCACAACAACTTGCGTTATGACATGCAAGACATTTATAGAGGAGATGGTGTGCACTTCAATGATGAAGGGAACAGAGTCTTCCTCTTGAACCTTAGACTCTGCATCGGTACTTACTTGTAGGTACCACTAAAAAAATGACTTCATAAACACAACAGCTCTTTTTAGAGCTCCCTAATTTCTAAACTCTTAAATCTGCTTTTCATTTATCTATTTTTTTTTTTTTTTACCGTACGCTTACCGTAAGCTTACCGTACGCGTACCCCGTGATTTTTTTTTAAATCAATAAATGTTTTTTTTGTACTTTTCTGTCCTTCTTTGACCCCCTTACAAATGTTAGGGGGTCTGTAACTCTCCTCATTGCCCCCTTTCCTTGTTTTCACTCTTTTTTTTCAGAGTGAAATACACAAAATGGCGGCCGCTGCTTCCTGGTTTCGACCGATTCGAATGTTTACTAAGATCTAACAGCCAATCAGAATCGCGCTCGCGCACGCCGCCGTACGCTTACCGTAAGCGTACGGTAAGCGTACCGTAAGCGGGCTCAGATATATATATTGATTTAAAGGCTATTTTCTCAGAATCTACTGAACAGATTTACACCAAACCTACAAAAGGCACTTCCTTGACCTGAGGACTACCTCTCTGCCAAATTTCTAGTAATTCTGTT
Organism: Triturus cristatus; assembly: GCF_964204655.1. Lineage (NCBI taxonomy): Eukaryota > Metazoa > Chordata > Amphibia > Caudata > Salamandridae > Triturus > Triturus cristatus. The sequence continues at coordinate 978,731,086 of NC_140587.1, forward strand.
CAGCCGTTCGGGCTGTAGCCCTGTCTAAAGGTCCTATGGAAAAATGCATGGGAAAAACGCGTTTTGGGACCCCCCTTTTATCTCAGCCCCCGCTTGACGAATCCCCCCGAGACTTTCAGGGTAGGAGCGGAGCGTAGCGCCCCACCTATTTTGAGAAATTCGCGAGGATTCGTCGACCGGCGCCAAAGTTATTCAAAATAGAATGTTGAGGTTTTACTATGGAAACGTGGTCCTAACTATAACATCATCTCAAATGACATCACTGATGACATCATCCAGTGAATGTGTGATTTTCTGAAAATTAAATATGTTTTATTTATGTATATGTCAAGGTCGATGGAAGAATAAATGGGTATATAAGTGTCTAAATGGATGATTTGTTTTTGAAAAATTTATTGTGTAGCTGACTGATTAAGTGTATCATAGTGAATACATGGCTTAGTGAGTAATGTTTAAATATGGAAATATCTGTATCAGTCTCTCACTTTGTGTATATGTGGCTGCATGGGTTGGTGAGTAGCTACATGGGTGTCTATATGGGTTATTAGTTGGTTTTTTGAGTATCAGTCTGAGTGTCTTTATGGTTCGGTGGCGGGTATTACGTAGTGCATAGGTGCATGAATGAGTGGCTCACTCTTTGTATATGTTGAAGACAGCATGTGTGCAGGACTGTATGGGTGGATGAGTGTGTGTATGGGTGTGTTAGTGAGTGAATGACTGTCTCAATAGTGTCTTTATGAGTAACTACATATGTTTTAAACTAGTATATGTGACTATTGGTGTAAATAAGTGAGTATATGTGAGAGTGAGACATTGGAAGAGTTCCTGTATGAATAAGTATGTGTTTCTATAAGTGATTGTTTAAAAGACTAAGTATGTGTAAGTTTCCGTAGAAGTAAGTGTGGTGGTGTGTGAATAACTGTATATGCAAGTAAATGTATGTTTTATTCTTTATTAGCATGGGTGACTATGTGTGTGAGTAGCTCTATGGATAAGTGGCATTGTGTAACAGGATGTATAGGTGTATGAGTACATATGATAAGTGAGTACATGTATGAGTGACTGTATTGAACTGTTGGTGAATGAATGGATGTGTATGTGGATCTTAGAATTACTGAAGAGGTTGTTGTAACTGTTATTGGTATGTCCATTCTTTTGTAAATTTTAGTCTCTATTTTTGTATGTGTGTATCAAAGGTTATATTAGGGTGAGAGGAGGTCTACCACTCTATCACAAGGATGATGTCATCAGTGATGTCATTTGAGATGTCATCAGTGATGTCATGAGTGATGTCACTGACCATGTCATGAGTGATGTAATATGTGACGTCATCAGCAGTGCATTGCGGGCGCGCGAGTTATAGTTAGCTGAACTAACTATAACGTGGCAATTTCAATGGTTTTTTACGAGTAAAATGTCCAGCTAACTATAACATGTGTGAAACCTATGGTTTTTTTCACTGAATTTCTAAGGTTTTTTAAATCCTAATTCCTAACTATAACGTGTGTGAAACCTATGGTTTTTTCACTGAATTTCTAAGGTTTTTTAAATGCTAAGACCTAACTATAACGTGTGTGAAACCCATGGTTTTTTCAGTGAATTTGCAAGGTTTTTTAAATTTAAATGCTAATTTTTTTTTTTCTTCTATTTTTTCTAACATATTTTTATTTTAATTTTCTTACCTTTTATAAAGACTATGATTAAATTTTTAAAATTCTTTAATATGTTTTTTTTAATATATTTTTTAAAATAAACATGTAAAATTTATTTGCAGTACTTTTTTTCTATTTTTTTTATTATGTTTTTAGTACGCGTACCGTAAGCTCACGGTAAGCGTACGGTTTACGCTACGTCCGTAATTTATCCACGCTGCTTGCGTATAGTTACGCAATTTGCGTAGCCGCGCGTACTCCGCGTGGGACGCGTACGCGTGTGCGCTACACGCGCACGTTACGCGGAAGTGTCGGGTAGTGTCTGTTATGCGCATGCGCGCAAGCACGTGTCTTTTTTACGCGCATGCGCACTTTTGCCGTAAGCGTACCGTAAGCGTACCGTAAGCGTACCGTAAGCGTACGGTAGGTCATGTGATCATGAAACACAACTTTTGATTGGTTGAAACTACTTTCAGTTCTAGAACTCTCCTACACCACACCCATTCCCCTCATTTCTGCTTGTGATCCCTTAGGAGAAGGAGCTGGTTTGTCTTTGGGATACGATGGCAGAACAGCAGAGCTCTTCTGAGAGTGAGGCTAGCACTAGCAGCACTGTCTTGAGGCAGAGATCGAGGAAACAAAAGCCCTCTTATGTATGGGATTATTTTACTTTTCCTGAAGGCCAGCAAAAGGTGAATGCACCCTTAGTAACTTGCAAGCTGTGTAAGCGTGTACTTTCTAGAGGTAATCCTAACAGGAAGTATTCCTTTGGGAATCACACCATGAAGAGACACCTCCAGGATGTACACAGAAGGACACATGGTCATCTTTTTGGAGGTAACTCTTCAGAAAGACGAGCCAGTACATCCACAGCAGCTCAGCCTGGACCATCACCTGCAGGGCTTACTCCTTCTTCTGCAGGTCAGGTGAGCCCTTCATCTGTGGGGGGAGAATCTCCTTTTGCTGGCCCTCTGGAAATGAACCTTCGATTTCGGAAGGTTGATATTCATTGCACATTTTGTAAAGGTCTAATTTGTCATAGGGAGACCAGTGTTTCCCTAGTGAACAACAAAATAGATCAGCACATTTGTAGCTTTGAATGATTTTCCCATGCTTCCTTTCCTCTGTCCCTGCATGAACACAACGGTTCTTTTAAGAGCCAACCTTATCTTCCATCTTTTTTTTACTTGTTTTTAAAAACTTTTTTTTTTTTTTTTTTACCGTACGCGTACGGTAAGCGTACCTTTTTTTTATTTTTTAAAAAAAACCACTAAAAATCATTTATCACAGCCTCTGCTTCTTCCCCCAAAAATTCGCTCCCCCTTTCCATCTAATGCAACTGTGAAATCACCAGAGCAAGACGCAATAAATCTCTGCCTATAATTCTTCCATGCACACAGAGTCATGTTTTCACATTAGTGCCAAAACGAAATTTCTTTGCCAATTTGAAAGCACACTTACTGCTCTTTTTTTTTTTCGGGGCAAGTGTAAATCACTTTTACACACTGACACATTATGAAACCACCATGTGTAACTACAACAAAAACAATTCCCATTTCTATTATTCATTTCTTAAGTTACCACATACATCCCCTCTCAAACTGTAAACTCACCTTTAAAATTAGTTAGTTGTGAAAGAAATGTGACACTCAAACAGCAGATTATCAGAGCCAGGATCTCTGTTCTGTTCACCTCTCTCCTCTCAGCAGAACCAGATAATGGCAAACTTTCCCTCTATTTTTCCACACATATACATGTAAGTTTCAAATCTCAGTGCTTCCCCCTTTTTTTCACATGTATTCACACATTTCTATTGGTTGAAAACCAACCCTTTTCCAAAAGTACCCTGCCCCCAACTTGACTTCTGCCTAGTACCCTTCCCCCAACTTGACTTCTGCCTGCTACCATAGCAACAGCTCATGGAACACTGCTGTGTGCAGTTAGGTCAGAAGTTCGACACACAATGTTTCAATTCCACAGAGCAAGAGTGCTTGACTTTTCAAACCTTACAGCAAATCCATAGTACTGTTCTTTGGTTACACATTTTTTTGTACCAATACAAAACATGCTTCTATTAATTTTCACATACAGCCTAGTTTTTATTCTAGAATGGTATGAAACAGCCAATCAGTTCTTTTTGTTTTAAAAAAATATGTATGCCTCCATTTCCAAACTGTCTTTCTTTTCTTATTGCCATTCTACTGAAAGACACCTCCTGAGTGCATCCAGTTCTCCTTTGAAGATGTTCACAGTGTGGATTGTAGGGCACAGCTATGTCTTCTGGAGTGAAAAGTTTGCAGAGAAAACAGATATGGTGAGAGACCTTGCTTTGCCAAATGTAGACATTAAATGGATTGGTCAGAGAGGGTTAAAGTGGCACCAATTGATGCCATTGGTGAAATCCTTCATTCAAATCCAACACCCTGACCTCATAATAGTGCACTGTGGTGGCAATGACCTAGGCACTTTGACTGGGGTAGGTCTGGAAATGCTTATGAAGGACACCTTTGCACAACTGTTTACACTTTTCCCTAAAACTGCCTTTGTGTTTTCCAACATATGCCAAAGGCAAAAATGGAACTGGTCCAATCATTTCTGTCCACAGATTGACAAAGCAAGAAAGCACGTCAACAAATCTGTTTCTGCTTTCCTCCGTGACTATGGTATGGGTGCCATTTACCACAACAACTTGCGTTATGACATGCAAGACATTTATAGAGGAGATGGTGTGCACTTCAATGATGAAGGGAACAGAGTCTTCCTCTTGAACCTTAGACTCTGCATCGGTACTTACTTGTAGGTACCACTAAAAAAATGACTTCATAAACACAACAGCTCTTTTTAGAGCTCCCTAATTTCTAAACTCTTAAATCTGCTTTTCATTTATCTATTTTTTTTTTTTTTTACCGTACGCTTACCGTAAGCTTACCGTACGCGTACCCCGTGATTTTTTTTTAAATCAATAAATGTTTTTTTTGTACTTTTCTGTCCTTCTTTGACCCCCTTACAAATGTTAGGGGGTCTGTAACTCTCCTCATTGCCCCCTTTCCTTGTTTTCACTCTTTTTTTCAGAGTGAAATACACAAAATGGCGGCCGCCGCTTCCTGGTTTCGACCGATTCGAATGTTTACTAAGATCTAACAGCCAATCAGAATCGCGCTCGCGCACGCCGCCGTACGCTTACCGTAAGCGTACGGTAAGCGTACCGTAAGCGGGCTCAGATATATATATTGATTTAAAGGCTATTTTCTCAGAATCTACTGAACAGATTTACACCAAACCTACAAAAGGCACTTCCTTGACCTGAGGACTACCTCTCTGCCAAATTTCTAGTAATTCTGTTCAGCCGTTCGGGCTGTAGCCCTGTCTAAAGGTCCTATGGAAAAATGCATGGGAAAAACGCGTTTTGGGACCCCCCTTTTATCTCAGCCCCCGCTTGACGAATCCCCCCGAGACTTTCAGGGTAGGAGCGGAGCGTAGCGCCCCACCTATTTTGAGAAATTCGCGAGGATTCGTCGACCGGCGCCAAAGTTATTCAAAATAGAATGTTGAGGTTTTCCTATGGAAACGTGGTCCTAACTATAACTACCTACTGGCGACCGTAGGGTATCATAGGCGAACATGATTGCCGGAACCCTCCTACCTGCCAAACAGGGGGCGTCGTTATCCTTGACGTTTTCCAGATGTGAGATGACATTATTGATAAATAAACAAAACAGGGTCGGTGCCAAGACACAACCCTGCCTCACACCTCGGCACACAGGAAACCTGGATGAGAGTCTACCATCCTTCCCATACCTAACCATAGTGCAAGGGATAGTGTTGTTTGTCTAGAATCACACAGTGAGAATGTGTGCATTTGGTAACATTGTATATTTGCTGACAGATAACTGTTTTAACCTGTCATGTTGTGAAGTTTTAGTAGCATTAGAAGACAGTTGTGGCTTATGTTTTGATTAAATGAGTCAGGCTTTGACAGAAAAGTGCAGTCCTGAAATATGTAGATTGTGTGCAGTTCCCTTACCACTTGCACTGTAGTGAATTAGTTTTTATAAACTCCTAGGGATAGTGGTGCTTATCTAGAATCACACTGTGAGTTAGTGTCTATTTGGGATCACTGTGAGAGAAGCATTTGGTGACATCATGTATTTGCTGACAGATAACTTTTTTAAAACCTGTCATGTGTTGAAGTATTAGTAGCATTAGAATCCAGTCTTTGCTTATGCGTTGATTAAATGAGTCATGCTTTGACACTGATGTGCTGTACTTTAATATGTAGATTGTGTGCAGTACCATTAACTCTTCTAGACTAGTGAATGAGTTTTGGTAAACTCCTAGGATAGTGTTGCTTGTCTAAAATCACACTGTGAGTCTGTGTGCATTTGGGTACGGATTGTGAGAGAAGCATTTGGTAACATTGTGTATTTGCTGACAGATAACTGTTTTAAAACCGGTCATGTTGTCAAGTTTTAGTAGCATTAGAAGCCAGTCTTTGCTTATGCTTTGATTAAATGAGTCAGGCTTTGACACAAAAGTGCAGTCCTGAAATATGAAGATTGTGTGCAGTTCCCTTACCCCTTTTGGTAAACTCCTAGGTATAGTGGTGGTTGTTGTCTAGAATCACACTGTGAGTCTGTGTGCATTTGGGAACCACTGTTCGAGAAGCATTTGGTAGCATTGTGTATTTTTTAGCAGATAACTGTCATGTTGTCAAGTTTTAGTAGCATTAGAAGCTAGTCTTTGCTTATGCATTGATAAAATGAGTCAGGGTTTGACACTAAGGTGCAGTACCATGTACTATTCTCTTCACTGTGGCAGAACTGAAAATGTAAAAGTTTTACCTAAGCACTGTCCTAGAAGTAGTCTGATTACTTAGTCAGTTTCTAAGTACCAATTAGACTGCTTCAAATGTCTATGCAGTATGCATGTAGTGTTCTAACATACTATACACTTGTCTTTTACACCTTCAATTCCCTAGTCAGTATCCATACACTTCCAGGAAACACCCTGTCACTCCATTTGCAGTCCTCTAGTGACCCATTCAACACCATGTACTAATCCATTCACTGTGCCAAAACCCAAACACTTATAAATTCACCAAGACACTCTCTTTCCAGTACTCTAATGATTCAGTCACTGCCTAAGTATTCATGCACTGAGCCAGGCCTTAGCACATGGACTTCTTCAAACCCCTATCCACTATGCATGCAGTCCTCGAACCACCTACACACTTGTCTTTCACACCTTCAATTCCCCAGTCAGTATCCATACACTTCCAGCAAACACCCTGTCACTCCCCTTGCACTCCTCTAGTGACCTTATTAAGCATCATGTACTAATCCATTCACTGCGCCAAAGCTTAATAAATTCACCCAGGCACTCTCCTTGCAGTACTCTAATCATTCAGTCAGTACCCAAGTACTCATCCAGTGACCCAGGCCTTAGTATATGGACTGCTTCAAACCCCTATCCACTATGCATGCAGTCCTCTAACCACCTACACAATTGTCTTTCACACCTTCAATTCCCTAGTCAGTATCCATACACTTCAGGAAACACCCTGTCACTCCCTTTGCAGTCTTCTAGTGACCCATTCAGCATCATGTACTAATCCATTCACTGTGCAAAAACTCAAACACTTATAAATTCACCAAGATACTATCTTTGCAGTACTCTAATCATTCAGTCAGTGCCTAAGTATTCATGCACTGAGCCAGGCCTTAGCACATGGACTGCTTCAAACCCCTATCCACTATGCATGCAGTCTTCTAACCACCTAGACACTGGTCTTTCACACTTTCAATTTCCTAGTCAGTATCCATACAGTCCAGCAAACATCTTGTCACTGCCTTTGCACTCCTCTAGTGACCCATTCAGTACCAAGTACTAATCCATTTCCTGTGCGAAAAGCCTAGCACTTATAAATTCACCTAGGCACTCTCCTTGCTGTACTCTAATCATTCAGTCAGTACCCAAGTAGTCATGGAGTGAGCCAGGCCTTAGCACATGGACTGCTTTAAATGCCTATGCAGTATGGATGCAGTCCTCTAATCATCTACACAGTTGTGTTTCACACCTTCAATTCCCTAGTTAGTATTCATACTCTTCTAGCAAACACCCTGTCACTCACCCAGTGTGTCTCCTTATAGTACTGTAATCATTTAGTCAGCTAGCATGTAGAGTTTTAGTGAGGTAGGCTTTAGGGCATGAACTGCTTCAAAGTAGTATGCACTATGCATGTAGTGTTTTAACCATCGTCACACTTGTGGTTCAGGGCCATAGTTTCTTAGTCAGTATTTATATAAAATGTGTTTGTACAGTAATGAAATAGTATAATTTTGAAAGTTATTAATATACATTTATTTGTGATTCTTTTTTACAGATACAGAACAGGAGTGTTTCTCATCTGTTTGCACTCTTCTCGTGCAAGATTGTTTGGATGAAGGGTCCTTAGGTGTTTCATCGTACTTGCTGTGCCGCATGAGTATTTTTTGTTAGGATCCCCTCGTAACAGAACTCTTTTGAAAATCTTGTGCATGAGAAAGGTGGTATTGGTCTTCGTTTGCCCCTCGAGAAAAGTAGAACATTTCCACATCACTGAAGAATTGTGGGCGTGGTGCATCCTCCAAAAATTCAACTTTAGATTTGGTGAATATTTTATAGCGACATCATTTACAGTTTTTTTAAGTTAAAGTTAAAAAAAATTGTTAGCTGTTTGCATTTTATATTTCTGTGATTTGTATTTTGAGAATGGCATGTTGTTTTTTTTTAACAATCCTTGAGATTGTGTTTTTTTTGCCCGCTGTTAAGTGATGAGTACGATTGAAATCACTATTTTTAGTGAAATTTAATATATTCTGAGAACAGCAAAAAAGGCAAAAAAATTACTTTGTGGAAATTATGCTGTGTTGTAAAAAATGTATTATTACATGTTATAATTTTTTTTCCTTTTCTTCCACAGATCCAAATATTAAAATAAGCAATTTATATGAATTTATATTTGAATGAAAAACAGAAAAAAATGTATCCCATTTTTTATTCCTATTACTGTGAAGGTAAGTTTAACTAAGTCTCAATATGCAAAATGAAGAGGCCTGCAAGAAGCTACAAAGTTGAAACACGTTTCTAAAAACACTCCGTTTATGTAGTTTTGAAATCTGACCATAATCAAATATCATGTGACCTGCAAAAAAAGAGATTTGAGGGGTTCATAATATTTCCCATTTTAGCTGTTGAAGGACCGCAATCATTTCAATCATTCTTCTTTGAACATCTTTGCAGACAAAACTCTGTGCTTACCTTCTATCATTCGCAAGGAAATTTAAAAACGGAAATATGTCACTTTTTGTAACATAGTTATTGTGCAAGATACTCTTTCATATTTACAAAGAGAGGAAAAGTCACTCTGTGCACTTTTTATACTCCATGTAAATATAACCACATCACGCACACCACTTTGTGTTGAAAGGGTGTTCTATAAGTGTTGTTGTGCATGATTGCACTTAATACTCATAGAACAAGACACATGTCTAGATTTATCAGAAATCATAAATCTCGATATGTGTGTGAATGCTGCACCATTCTAAAATTGGTGTAGGAAAGCACAACAAGGAGAATTGTTTTAATTTCTCCACATTTTTATATCTTCAATGCATGCTGAAATGCTCAGCATACATTGAAGAAGAAAAATGCATTTTCTCCATGTTTTTGTGCAGGAAGGTGTGTCTTCCTGCAGAAAAACAAACAGCACATGACACAGATATCCTTGCACTATGGTGCAAGGGTGCCTGTGTCACCACATGGCTGCAGTTTAAGCAGCCGTGCAGAGAGAAGCATAGATTTGCAACATATTTATGTACATATGTTGCATCCCTGTGCTTCGGAAGTATACAGCACACTTCAGTTAAAGAGGTTACTGTGTGATGCTGCAGCACTTCCTCATAGTTCTGCACTTATACATTCACCATACGCTACTAATGCATTCATTCAGTCAATTACATACTAAACATCCATTCATCTAAACTAACACTAACAAAGAAATGTAGCTCTTTTTTTAAACCAGGAAAGTTAGTTCTTACAAGAACTTTTTTTTTCCTTCTTTCTTCTTTTATAATTTTTTGGGGTTTTCTGAACAATTTTTAAAATTTTTTGGTTTTTCTGCAAACAAAAAAAACAAAAAAACAAAACAGGAGAAACCAAACAATGAACTTCAGGGAACAATAAAAAAAACTTTAAAAAACTAGCAAATGTGACTTTCTTGCCGGCGGCAGATCAGATCGATCGACTGCTCACCATAGCACAAAGTCTTATTGCACTTAGTGCAGAGCACTTTTAAAAATTGAAATTGAGGACGCATGTCCAAGGTTTGGGCTGATGGATGCACTCTTGATGTGCTCGGCTGCGATGAGGTGGAAGGCGCAGGAGCAGGATTGTTTCTCATCTGTCGGCACTCTTCTTGTGCAAGATTGTTCGGATGAAGGATCCTCTTGTGCTTCATCATACTTGCCGTGCCGCAAGAGTATTTCTTGTTAGGATCCCCTCTCAATAGGACTCTTTTGCAAATCTTGCACGTGGCATTGGTCTTATTCTGCCCCTCGGGAAAAGTAAAAAATTTCCACACCACTGAAGAAAAACGTTTTTTGGGTGGTGCCTCCGGCAAAAATTCATCCTCAGAAGTATGAGGTGATGCAGGTGATGCCTGCTGCCCTGAAGCCATTTTTGGTTGAAAAAAGTTAGAGCTAAGTGTAAACTTAGTCTAAAAAATCTTCTTCTCTCCAAAGAAATGGTGCTCTAAAGAAGGTCAAAGAAGAATGATTGAAATGGGTGGGGTCTTTCAATAGTTAGAAGAGGAAGTGTAATGAACCAATCAAATCTCTTTTTTTGCAGGTCACATGGGATCCGCGCACCCTGCGCGTACGCAGCATGCACCCAGCGAGCATCCGCGAAATTGAATTAAAAAGAATTATAGGATTAGATGTAAAAATATATTACTTTTAAGACTAGTTTAGAGTTTGTCTTCAATTAATATTCACATGAAATACATATATATATGTTTTTTTAAATGTTAAATATTTCATGGGATCCTCGCACCTACCGCATCATAGATGCACATGACGCATCGCGGAAGTGCATAAACGTCGCATTACGTACATCGAACGTGCCGCGTATAGGCTGGGAGTCGCGTACCTGTCGTATTGCGATCGCGCACTAAACACGTACCCAACTCGTACCATGCGCGGATGCCATCTCGTAGGGATCGAGAACGGTGCGCATAGGGTGCGCGGATCCAAAAACATTGAAAAAAATATATAAAATACAGTTTTGAACATATAGTTAAAAAAATATTTTGAAAAATATAAAAAAATATGTTTGAAAAACCCATTAAGTTCAAATAACATTTTTTAATTTTTAAAAGAATTAATTGAAAAAATAAGTTTAAAAAATGGTGATAAAAAAGTATTAAAAATAAAAGATAATTAATGAAATTGACACACTGAATTTGAAAAATATAGAAATCCAATCAAAATCATTAAACATGATATCTTCAGAGATAAGTTATAGATAGGAATTAGCATTTAAAAAACCTTTGAAATTCACTGAAAAAACCATAGGTTTCATGCACGTTAAAGTTAGGAATTGGCATTTAAAAAACCTTTGAAACTCACTGAAAAAACCAAAGGTTTCAGGGGCGTTATAGTTAGGAATTGGCATTTAAAAAACCTTAGAAATTCACCAAAAAAAACCATAGGTTTCAGGGGCGTTATAGTTAGCTGGACATTTCCCTCGTACAAAACCCTAGAAATTCCCCCGTTATAGTTAGTTCAGCTAACTATAACTCGCGCCCCCGCAATGCACTGCTGATGACGTCACATATTACATCACTCATGACATGGTCAGTGACATCACTGATGACATCACTGATGACATCTCAAATGACATCACTGATGACATCACTGATGACGTCATCCATGTGATAAATTAGTGCATCTTCTCACACCCTAATATAACCTTTGATACACCGACTCAAAATTTAAAACGGCCATTTTGAAAACCATAGATACTCTAATACCAATAACTACATACCCACTTATTGACTCTTAGGTCTACATACATCTCCACTCACTCACCTGTACAGTCACTCATACTTACAGTCACTCCGTACAGGAATATCATATGCATTTATACACCTATATAGACACTCACACACTGCCAATTATCCATTGAGGTACTGACACACCTAGTCAGTCATGCAAATAATTAATCACAGTCCAATTTACTCACCTATACAGTTAAACACACTCAAGTTCACTTACTCATAAAAATACTAACAAATTCTGACACTCTTATACAATTACTAATACAAGCACACACTCATCCATAAAGGCACTCCCTCAATCACACACTCTCACATATAGATAGTTATATACTCTTACACACATATACACTGCATTTCACATATGTAGTTACTGACACATGTACAACTGAGATATACATTCAATCACTAACACACTCATACATACACTCACCCAACCATACAGTCCATCACAGTTGCACTCTTAAAACCATGCACCATAGAATCACCCACTCACACATCTATGCACATAGTCACACACACCCTACCCACACAAACACTCAGGCACCCATAAAGATACTGAGACAACCAATCAATAACCCATATAGACACTCATATCGGTATTCACAAAACCATGCAGCCACTTATACACCAACACACAGACACATACAGACATTCACACAGTTTAGTCACTAGTCTGCAGTAAGATACATTTAATGACTCACTTATAGAGTCAGTTACGCACCTAGAAAATCATCAATTCACACTCTTGTACACCCACTCATTCTTCAACAGGCCTTTCAATATACATATTAAACATATTAAAACTTTACAGAAACACAGACTCACTGGATGACGTCATCAGTGATGTCATCAGTGATGTCATTTGAGATGTCATCAGTGATGTCATCAGTGATGTCACTGACCATGTCATGAGTGATGTAATATGTGACGTCACCAGCAGTGCATTGCGGGGGCGCGAGTTATAGTTAGCTGAACTAACTATAACGGGGGAATTTCTAGGGTTTTGTACGTGGGAAATGTACAGCTAACTATAACACCCCTGAAACCTATGTTTTTTTAATTAAATTTAATTTTGGGGAGGGGGGCCATGTGGCCCCCCTCCCGGGCCTCTTGTAGCCCCAGGGACCCCATCCCCCGGGACTGGCCCTCTCTGTTGGGGACCGTGGGGGGGTCCCCCATCCCCCCACAGTCCCCGCCGGCTCCCCGCAGGGTGGCGGTCCCCAGGGCCATCACAGGCTCCAGGAAGGGGGCCGCGTGGCCCCCTCTCACGATCTACAGAGCCACAGGGGGTGGTGGACCCTGGGGCTGGGGGGTCCATCACGGACCCCCAATTTAAATATTTAGAGCCCCGCGGATGTGGCGGTCCCCGGGGCATGTGGGGGGCTTGAGCCCCCCACACAGGATATTTTTTTTTAAAAATAAAGCCCCGGGGTTGGCAGTCTCCGGGGCCGCGGGGGGCCATGAGCCGCCCACCATTCATTTCTTAAAGCCCTGCGGGGTGGCGGTCCCCAGGGCTGGGGGGGCCTGAGATCCCCTCGCAACTAATTTAAAGAAGCCCCGGGGGTGGCGGTCCCAGGGGCTGGGGGGGCCTGAGAGCCCCCCACACATAATAAAAAAAAAGCCCACGGGGGTGGCTGTCCCCGGGGCTAGGGGGCCCCTCCTGGCCCCCCTTTACATAATAACGTGGGGGCTAATTATGAAAGATGCGCGGGAGCCCGCGCTTTGTTTTTTCTTTTAATCGTCGATTTTTGAAATTTTTTTTTAATCATTTTTGTGTCTTGGGGGTACTTCTGGGACCCCCTGAGCAGGCCTAGGGGGTCAGGGTGTTTCTACCCTGCCCCCTTTTTGCGTTTTGCGCGTTTTTACTTCTGTTTTCTTGTGCCTCAGTTCTACCGAGGCACAAGATGGCTGCCAACACTTCCTGATTTGGAGTGTTGACAGCCAATTAGCATACAGCTCGTGATTGGGAGGGTGCGCGGATCCACCGCGCCCATAGATATATATGTGATTTTACTTTTGATTTTCTCAGGAACTACTGAATGGATTTACACCATTTGGTGTAATTCCGTTCAGCAGTTCGGGCTGTAGCTGCGACTAAAGGTTTCTATGGAAAATTGCATGGGGAAAACACGTTTTGGGACCCCCTTTTGTCTCGGCCCCCGCTTGACAAATCAACCTGAGACTTTCAGGATAGGAGCAGACCGGAGCTGGCCAAACGTTTTGAAAATTTCGCGAAGATTCGTCAACCGACGCCAAAGCTATTGGGAATAGAATGTTGCGGATTTCCTATGGAAAATAGGTCCTAACTATAACTACCTACTGGCGACCGCCAGTAGGTAATATATATATTCACTGAAAAAAGACATAGGTTTCGTGGACGTTAAAAGAAACAAAGAAACCAGAGAAATTCAGAAGTTATAATAAGTTGAGCTAACTATAACTCGCACCCCCGCAATGCACTGCTGATGATGTCACATATTACATCATTCATGATATGGTCAGTGACATCACTGATGACATCTCAAATGACATCATTGATGACATCACTGATGACATCATCCAGTGACTGTGTGTTTCTGTAAAGTTTACAAATGTTTTATATTTACGCCAAGCTGTATTGAAGAATGAGTGGGTGTATAACTGTCTGAATGCATGATTTAGTAGGTGTGTGACTGACTGTATAAGTGAGTGATTAATCATGTCTTACTGAATGCATGGGTTAGTGACTAAACTGTGTGAATGTCTGTATTAGTCTGTCAGTTTGTGTGTAGGTACATGAGTGTCTATATCGGTTAATGATTGCTTGTCTAACTATCTGTATGGATGCCTGTGTGTCTGTGTGGGTGGATGGGGGTGTGTGACTGGGTGATTGACTGGGTGTATAGGTTCAAGAGTGCATCTGTGAGGGACTGTATAGGTGGGTGGGTGTGTGTATGTCTGTGTTGGTGAGTGAATGAATGTCTCCGTGGTACATGTGTGAGTAACTCCATATGTGAAAGGCAGTATATGTGAGTGTTGGAGTATATAAATGACTTTATGTGAGAGTGAGTGATTGTGAGAGAGGCTGTATGGATGAGTATGTGCTTGTATCAGTGATTGTATAGGAGAGTAAGTTCTAATGCTAAATGTTTCCTATGTTGTTTTTAATTTTTTGTAATGTGAACCACAGTTTATTCATATGTCTTGTATTCAGAATCATAGCAAGTATTAGGCATTTTCAGTTATGAGAAAGCAAATGAGACGCTTTGGCGGTCAACAGTTTTCAATCTCTGCCAATGTGTGCACATGTCAAACAGTTAATAGGTGTGAGAATGCAAGTGAGAAGCTTTAGCAATTAACAGTTTTCAACCTTTCCGAACATGTGCACATGTCAAACAGTAAAATCGTGAGCACGTGTTAACCAAAAAATGTGATATCTACATGTGTGCGCAGCACGTTGCTTCCATAGACTACTTTGCTGCCATAGACTACTTTGTAACCAAAGACTATATAAATCACACCCAGCCCTTTGTCAATCGATAAGGTACGTTTTTCCGAGTCATTTCCCTGTCTCCAGTCTGCGATCCAGCTTCCCTTCTCCAGCGTCGGATTCTTCTTTTGCGTCGACAAAAAAGATAACGGACTTGTAAGTTGTTAGATTAAAGGATAGTAGATATGTGTAATATGTAACTATTTATCCGAATGGTAGAATTAACCATTGTAATTGCTTTTTGTGTTCTAGGAAACAACTCAATAAAAGTATTTCTTCAAGGAATCATATTTAGTTTAAAGTTTTATTATATATGTATATCAAGAGTTATCAAGATATTGAAACTTTGGGTATTTGTATAAAAGATTTTTAAAAGTTCAACGTTTGTTTGATATTCAGTTGTTACATTGTTTGTTTATTTGCATTTATATCTAACGTCAGTAACACCTGTTCACAAACAGACAGAATTCAGGAGAAACTGTTCCCTTGCGAAACTCTACATTCCCGAGTCTTTGAAAACAGAAATATTAAAATAAATAAAATGCTTGATAACATTTTGTCATTTATCTTTTTCTCTCTTCTTGCCCTTATTCTCCTTCTCCCCTGGGGTGATATAGGGAGGCCGTGTATATTCTACTACTGCCTTTCTATTTCACCTCAAAGGTGTCGGTGGCCCGTCGGCGCCAGGACTCAACATTCCCAAGTCTCAGAGAACAAAAACAATAAAGATGTTAAACGCTTGATAACATTTAGTCATTTATCTTTTTCTGACTTCTCGTCCTTATTCTCCTTCTCATATGGGGTAATATAGTGTCACCGTGTAAATTCTACTACTGTGACCCTGTAGTACCTCAAAGGGGTTGGGGGCCTGTCGGTGCCAGGACTAAACAATTTGGAATACAGGTTACTGGCCCTCATACCTTAGTGGCTCACAGTTTCTGACAGTCACAGTGTATTGCCAAATAGTACATGTCTGCATACATAGTTCCTAACTGAATGCCTTCAGAAACCCTACATTTCCGAGTGACATTTCGTCATTTGTCTTTTTCTTTCTTCTAGTTCCTTTTCTTCTTCTCTCATGACATGATATATTACAGCAGTGTATATTCTACTACTGTCTTTCTATTTCATCTCAAAGGAGTTGGAGGCCTATCAGCGCTAGGACTGAACATTCCCGAGTCCCAAAGAACAAAAACTTGAAAGCATTAAGATACTTGAGAACATTTCATCAGTTAGCTTTTTTGCTCTTGTTGTCCTTATTCTCCTTGTCCCCTGGGGCGATATAGTGCGCCCGTGTATATTCTACTACTCTCACCCTATTTTACCTCAAAGGGGTTGGGGGCCTGTTGGCGCCAGAACTAAAGAATCTGGAATACAGGTTAGTGGCCCTTATAATATACAGGCTCACAGTTTCTATGAGTCACAGTGTACTCCCACAATATTTAAATAAATACTTCCTTTGTACATCACTGAATGGTGATGTTCAAACTAGTACCTTAAAAAATTCAAAACTCTGTAGTCCCTCTATGAATGCTTCAGTGCAAAAGTACTCCCTCCCTCGCTCATTGCATAACTGCATAAGTAATCCATGATTGATTTAATTTGTGTGGTAGTAGTTCCTACTTGATTCTATAACTGCATTGTTTCTGCCTAAGTAACAATGGGTCATATTCTCAATGAAGTGTCGGAGAGAGGCGTTACCTGCTTGACTTAATGCCTCTCTCCGCCACTTCAGAAACGCGAGACTGCACCCTGTGAGAAGTTAGCCTGGTATATGCTGTCCACTAGCTATAGTGGGCACCTTGTACCAGTCCAAACAACCCTTATTGATGAATAAGTTTAAATACAGCCTTTATTGAAAGCTATCCTAGTGCCAGCTATGGAGAGCAGACTTCAGGCTAAGTCTTGAAGGAGTGTAAAGCAGCTTGGTTTACCAGATTATAACCTCCTGAATCACTAAATGAAAGGAGAACCACACAAGGTATATATAAAATATATGTATTTATTTCTAAACACTCATTGCTAATCTCTTTATGAGATTAGAGTCCAAGATACACAATAATAAAGTTCTAAAATGTCAGTAAATAGCATAATCTACATTGGGCCCGGGGGGGGGGACCAAACCATATACTAAGAAAGTGGTATAAGAACCACAACTTGACTAGACACAGTGCCTAGAGCTGGGACCCCAAGGAACTACCCAAGGTAGTGACACAGGAGACCCATTGGGGGACGCGTGCAGTGTGAGAACACACGCGCGAGCCCTGTACTATTCTATGGGAAAGTCACGGTTGGAATTTTAGAAGTTAAGGACACTTAGGAGAGGACTTTGAGCAAACCCCTTTAGACTTAGGGGGTCCTAGGGCCAACACCCATGAGAGCACTGGAGTACTCGAGTTACCTCACCCAGGGAAGCCGGGTGCATAGGTGTCAGGAATCGTTGTTGATTTAAATGGCGATCTGCTGCAAAGTGCTGCTGCCGAGATGAACAAAAGTGTCTGGTGTGATCAAACCCTGGATCGAAGATCAGAAGAACCTGAAAGCAGAGGGGACAGAGTCTGGGTCACTTGCCATTGACCAGGGGAACGATAGACAAATGCCCACCGATGTCGGGTGTTTCAGGTGCAAAGAGGTGAAGTTTGACTCTGAAGCCATGAGGACCAGGAGACGTCGATGACAACCAGGAGCTGGATTCGAGCTGTGCCACAAAGGATTTCGAGTGCTGCGGTGTCGGGCTCTGGTTGAACCCAACAAGCCTTGGCAATGGCAACCCACGCAGAAAGATAAAAGATGCTTCGATGCAGACCAGCAAGGTCCTGGGGACTCCCCAAACAATGGAGAGTCAGAGCATGTCTGGATCAACCAGGTAAGCCCAATCACAGTTAGAGTTGCCTTCACAGGGACCCACCAGTTGACGGACCAGGGATCGCGAAGGGACCTCAAGAGGAATCACACAATACCAGCCCACGGGACACTCGGTGAGTGTAGGCCAGTAATCTTCAGTGTAAACACTGCTTGGGATGTGAACTACAAGTAACCCATAGCACAGCCTCAAGGATTGATGAGAAGCATATGCAATTGCAAATATGCACGGCGTCCAGGGGTTCTGGTTCCACGGTCCCCAAGAGGGCTACGGGTCTCAGCTTTGCTGGGAGCTTGGGTCGGCCTCTGGGAAGTCTGGGAACCCACCTCCTGTATTGCAAATTCTTTGGAGTCTGGCGGGAGCTTTGGAGATGCAAACCGGTCAGATGCGTCTTAGGTCCCTGCCTTGCAGGGGAGTAACTGCTTTACTCCAAGGGAGATCCTTCAGTCATCTAGCGCCTTGTAGATTGTTGGAGTTCCAGGATTATGTATCAGAGTTTCGTCCAGGTAAATCTAAGGTCCTCTAGCCAGGGGTTCCTATCTTATACCCAAGGAAGGGGTGGGACAAACTCTAGGGACCCACCTATGGGAGGGTCAGGAAAGAGAAGTGGCTACACCCATTTCCTTTGTCCAGTTTCTCTTGGAGTGAACCCACCCAGCCCCAATACACTAAAGCCTGTCTGGGAGGTGGTTACACCTCCCTGTGACAGGAAACCTATTGTCCAGGTCTACCATGCCGGAGTTTCATCCAGCAGCAGGAGGGCAGACTTGTGTCTGTGGCTGGCAGCTTCCATTTTGTGATGCCAGGGTCTGTTAAGCTGGTACAGGGAATACCGGTGCTGTCAAGTTTCACCCTCTAGAAGGGTGGGATCATACTCCCACATCAGCTACTGGTGTGGGGGTATGATTCTAAGGTGTTTGACACTAAACATGACATGTTTTCATGCAGCCATTCCAAAGTTAGCATTTACTGCGAGGTTATAAATCACTTAAGAGTATATGGTTTGGCTGCATCACAAACAACCCCAGAATAAAGGTTCCAAAAGCTGCAGAGGGGCTCTGGTCATGCATGGGCACCCTCTCACATGAAACTAAGCACCCTGCCTTCAGGATTGTTAAGGTCTGCCGTAGAGGTGACTGATAGGTTTACCTGTGCAGTGATATGGAGAGATATAGGTAACCTATATCTCAGTAAGGGGTGCATATACCACCTTACCCAAGCTGCAGTAGCAGACCTGTGGTGTCATTTTGGAAGGATTCCCAGGGGTGGCACAATACATGCTGCAGCCCCTGGTAGGCTTCTGAGGTACCTATGCCCTGGGTACATAGTATACCATACACTAGGGACTTATAAGGGTACCCCAGAATCCAATCTGGAGTGTACCTAAAGTACTGGTAATCAATTTAGAGAGGAAGTAGCTAGGCTGGGGTCCTGGTTAGCAGGGCCCCAGCCAGACTAAAGTAAAAAAACAGTGAACCATCAGCAAAAAGTGGGAGTAACTATAAGAAGCAGATCCTACTCTCCTACACACCCTATTCTCAAGGACATGGTGCAACCTCGCATTTCCCCCTGCGATGGAGCTAAGTTTCAAAACTTAGCGCCAACGCAGGCACCCTTGCACCAGAGTGCAACGGTGTCTGCAAGCAGGGAGGTTTCTTTATGTACAGGAAGGTCTCCCTTCCTACACATGAACAAACCGAAAATGGCAGTTTGTAACTTACATGTGTGCTGCTTTGTGCATCACACATGTAAGTTAGAAAACAGCATTTTAAAAAAAGTTTTGTTTATGTACAGGAAGGGACACCTACCTGTACATGAACAAACCATGGCATTTTGCATTTTCCATGCGTGTTGTAGAAGGCAGCATACATAGAAAATGCAAAAACAACAAGAAATAAAGCATTTTCCCTCGTTTCCACACCTTAAGACCATATTTTTTCTGGTCTTAAGTTTGGCACTACCTACTATTTACGCTGCCCTTGAGAACAGGAGGTAGCATCAAACTCAATGGGTGTTGCGGTGGAACGCTCACTGCAACACCCACTGCACACCCCTTTCATGCTAAAAACAGCATGAAGGGGGCCCTATTCACAAGGCAATGTTAAGCCGCGTTAAGCCATGCTGCCTTGTGAATAGGGCCCTATATCATTAAAAAGATTATAACTTCCTGTTTACAATACTGCACGGAAACAGCCTAAATAAAATGATGACTTCGACAGTAATTTCTGGGTCATTGTGGGAGTGCATGGGTAGTACCTGAGGGAATCCATCAGTGCTTTCGTACTGCCTCAATCATTAATTAAGTGCAAAATTACTAGAGGGGAATTGCATAATTCTGTTGCTAATGTCTGATTGATTGATCTCTGTATACCACAACCTCCAAGATTACATAAAACATTACCCAGTTTATACATTTAACTACCTTGAAACTACTTTTATTCATGAATTGCATTCTTTATTTTTGCATTTTGCTGTCAAAATGAAGATAAGTAAGCTTTAGTAACAGAGAACCACGCTTTGTTTTGTTCAATATTCTTTAGTTTATACACAAGTTAAATTAAACGGCAATTCTAACTTTCTTCTCCTAATTTAAACTGTTTTTTTAAACAAACTCCAGTAGCTGCTGTTAATCACACGCTCAGTGTGCTTTTGAAAAACAATTATCTTATTCCAAATAACCGCAAGTGCTCTGATCTACAAGCAGGCGTCCCGTACAGAGCAACTCTTTCTCAACGTGGAACATGTTCCACCGTTGTCTTCTCTCCTCCCCCACATGCGCTTGAAGATAGTTTTGTCTGGCCTTCCATTCCTACTTTGAAAATATATATTAGTAGCGAACACTAACAGAAAACGCAATTGTTTCAACAAAAAGCGGGTCTCATATAACCTCGTGCGACCTTCAAGTAATAGGTGGCTAAATAAGCAAGTGACATTGAATTAGTCTTCTATGGAAATCTCCTACTACATTTTGCACAATTTATACACCAAATATTTATTCAGTCTGAAACTCAAGGCCTACCACATTTTTCTAAACAATCCCACTCCCGCATTGTTCTCTCTTTTCAGACTATTTTTATAGTAATACCGGATTTAATTCATTCTAACTTTGTAAGCACATTTGGCGGGTCCCTTGGTGCTCTTTCCTTGTTTCCGGAAATGTCGTTCTATAGTTCCTACTACGAAATGGCTGCCCATCCTCTGCTTCAACACCATCCATGACAAATGGAGCTATACCATGGACTAATGCTACAACATTTTGAATGCTTGCTATTGGCGATATTTGGCCTCAGACATCACCTTAATTTCCGCTACATGTACTTCACCTGTGTTCAACCTGTTTTTTATTGTCTCCGGTGCCACTATGAATGCAACCTCCAAGTCTGCCTCTCTACTACTTCACACGATCCCCTGGATTATAAACTGTTGCTGCGTCTATTGCTGGCTAATGACCAGGACTGTTCCGGAGACACACGCCTGATGGATGCATTTCATAATGCAATAAGGGGAAGATGGAGAACATGCACTAATACGGAGAGCTTCTTCCAGCAGACTATCATCGAATATCATGCAAGTTGTCCTGACATGCTCCTGCTTGCTGAAGATTATAATGACTATGTCTGTTCTTTCGACTTGCTAAATTGGATGGCCACGCTCTTTGCTTGGAGAGGTGCAGATGACCTTATGGAACTGATTGCATATCACGGTGCTTCTGAGTTCTTGAGCTTCAATGAAACTCCATAAGTGCACATGGTAACCAGATTGGACGAGCTTTTATTTCTACACTTCAAGAACACTGTTTTTTTATTCTTTTTCTCTTTTCTCTTTTCCTTCCTTTTTGGATTTTCAGACATTGGCTGTCTTTACAAATGCCTCTTTATACACTTGGTTACGCTCTTTTGTTGTTTCCACTCTGTTTGCCGGGTTGTTACAGAGCTAGTCGAAGAAACGGGCGACTTGGCAGTCGGGGACATTACTATCTATATTAAAAGTTATGTAGCCTGCAGACAAACCTCTGAGATGTTCTATTTTATAATAACCATTCTTTTTAGCTGAGAGAGAAATGTAACTCAAGATGGTCCTTTCTCTATTCTCTTTTTCCGATAACATCTCCCTTTCTCAGATATCGATTCACTACTATACTGACTATAATTCTATCATACACTTTCTTTTTTGTTATGGCACATATAGTGTACATTACGCCATGTACTTTAAAAGACATTTTTTTAAATGTATCATGTCTTTGTCATATGTTACAAACATATTACTGACAGTTAATTCCTTTCCCACCATGTTTTTAATGTCATTCGCCTGCCCCTTGTTCACTACCCACCAACTACTAACAATCTTGAGTCTAAGCAAATGCAAGCCAGAAACTCTTTTCAAGTTACAGTTGACAGTGTCACCATATTACTATTACAATGCATACATCTCCTGTGCCTTTTTGTTGTGGCAGCATACTTAAAAGAAACATACAACTACATGTATACCAGTGTTTTATAGCTATCGCATCTTCCAATATATAACTCGTGTGAAAATACATGTTCAAGCATAGACATACCTTAGCAAAATTAAATGTTAACACCAATCGTCGAGCAATGTAAATTGGAGCAATATGTAAGTTGCTACTGTGAGGCATATTAACAGGCCCCTATCGCCACCACAACGTCACTTTCACTGACATTATGGTGGCGATAGGGGCCTCGCCTTAACGTAGCTTAACACTGCCTTGTTAAAAAAGCCCCCTTTCATGCTCTGTTTAGCGTGAAAGGGGCATCCAGTGGGTATTGTGAGGGGCATTCCACCTCAACATCCATTCATTTTGATGCTGCATCCTAATAATAAGGGCAGGATTAATAGGTGGCAACGCCAAAGTTAAGACCAGAAAAGCCCTGGTCTTAATTTAGCGAAACGAGGAGAAATGCTTTATATTTCCTCGTTTTTGCTTTTTCCATGTGTACTGCCTTGTGCAGCACACATGCAAAAAGCAAAATGCCATGGTTTGATTATGTACAGGAAGGTGTCCCTTCCTGTACATAAATAAAAAAAAAATCAAAATGCCGTTTTGTAACTTACATCTGTGCTGCATGAAACAGCACACATGTAAATTACTAAACTAGCATTTTAGGTTTGTATATATGCAGGAAGAGACACCTTCCTCTACATAAACCAACCTCCCTGCTCGCAGACACCCTACACTCTGGTGCAAGGGTGCTAACGTTGGTGCTAAGTTCTGAAACTTAGCGTCATTGCAGTGACAAACGCAAGGCCCTGCCATATCCTTGTTAATATAGTGCAGCCTCGCATTTCCAAAGTGGCGGAAAGACATATTAAGCCAAGAATACTAACGCCTCTCTCCGCCACTTCCATCATAACATACCCCTGTGTACGGCTTTTTTATATAGCACAGAAATCCATGAAGACTTTGTCAGATGCCCCCTGCAGCCCAGTGACGGTCAACGCACAGGAGCCACTGTTACTTTCCTTTTACAAACCACAGGACAAAAGCCGTTACAGACCGGGACGAAGGAGGAGGGGGCTCAAGAGACGTTTCATTCTCGGTCTCTCGATCTGCCGCCCCTGTGATATACGCAGGTACAACACGAGCAGGAAGCTTCACAATGCCTTAACTTATACTCACATGTGCTTCACAACTGTGCACAAACCAATACACGAAGTGTGGAAACAACATTTCATTTTTTTCATCTCACTGAAGTTAATAAAGCATGTTTGTGTTAAATCCCCCCCCCAGCATTTTCCCACAAGCTTCAATCTGCAAAAGTACATTTCTTGTACATTACCCCAACTAATATTACACACCCATTCATTCCTTGCAACATCACAAAGGTGGAAAACAAACTATTTTTTCAGAAATCGATAACTGATTGGGTGATAAACAACATTATGTACTGTAAACTAATCTGCATATCAATTTCGTAAATAATATGTGTCTGATTGATTAATAAAAAATGTTTGAAACGTACACTACATAGGATGAGATCACACGTGTGGAGCGCAACCACACCTACTATTTGCATTTGGAAGGTACTGTTGTAACTTAAAAAAATAGTCAAGTTCTGAACTGCACGTACTGTTGAATGTTTCAGAAACTGTTAGAATGAACTATGGTGAACTTATGACCTGCACGTGGCATTCAATGTTGCACAAACTGTAGGGATGAAATTTGGTGAACTTGTGACCTGCAGCCTTCCGTTAATGTTACCCAGTATTCCTTTTGAACAAAGCCAGTGGCTCCATGCATGCTCCCTTTTCCCAAAAGCAAATCTGCTTTGCTTCATAAAAGTGAGAGCAAATGTCCTCCTCTCGCTTCCATCAAGCGAAGCAAAAGTTTGCTATGACAGAGCAGCAACTCTGCATAGATCCTGTCTTGCCACAGCAAACTAAAATGTCCATGGTTGTAGGCACCACGGCTCATTGTTGCAACTGGCCGTCGGACATAACAATACCCAGCGCCATGCAAAGCTTCTCAAGAAAAATTGGACGATGCGCCTCCATCCACTTTAAAGACTGCGAACATCATACTGAGGCTGCCAATCTGCAACAGACCCCAGCAATCTAATTCATGAATGCCAAAAGAAGTAGTGCCCCCCGGAACTGTGTGGGCAAGCTTCACCCCTCCACACTCAAATTTTACGTATACCTCCAAAAACTTGCTGCTCCTTGGAGCGGAGGGGCAGGGAAGACGCAAACCCCCCCCCATATAATTATGTTTGCCACAGAAGTAAACCCTGCATCATAACTAAACATTGCTCCCGGGAACTAGCCCACCCGGGGGCTTAATTAAATGAAGCACTACGCGAATCCCTCCGAAAACATATACAAATGCTTCTTTGCGTTCCGACTCCCTGTGACACCCCTGAGCACCCTAGGAAGGTCAGACTGTTCCTATCCTACCCTCTTATCCTGAACTGAGTTACAATATGGCTCTCAAGGCTTCCTAGTTTGAAGTGTTGGCAGACAATACCAGGCAAGCTTGTGCTCGGAACGCCTCAGCCAATAAGATCTTACAATTCTCAAAGATCGATATCTTACAAGAGCTATCTTTTTACCAAATTTGGTGTAATTCTGTTCAGCAGTTCAGGCTGTAGCCGTGTCTAAAGTTATGGAAGTTAACATGGAGAAAACGCGCTTTGGGTCCCCATATTTTTCTCGGCCCCCCTTAACAAATCACCCATAGACTTTTAAGTCAGGAGCTGACCTGGATAAACAATTCGTTTTCAAAAGTTTGTGAAAACTCGTCAAACGGCGCCAAAGTTATTCGCAAAACAAAAACTGCTTTTCCTATGGAAACTAGGTTCTAAATATGACTACCTACTGACGACCGCCAGTAGGTAATATATACATATATGTATATATGTGTATATATATATCTATATATATATCTATATTGTGATACAAGTTTAATACACTCAAAGATGGCGGCGAAAAACGAAGAGAGGAGATCATCTTGCAATTGCAGTCCTCTCTTGCTGAACATTGTGCAAGGCAAGCCTGCGGCATTTAAACACCTGGGTGCCGCGGGTTCCATTTCTTTCACCAAATAGCATTTGAAAAGGTCTTGGCAGACGAAACGCGTCATGCTTGGTGCAATAAAAGGAATTCTTAAACCCATGAGTGCCCCGTTGTTGTTCCTGAAGGAGGGACCTTTTGTTGGTGCTTATATATATATAAATATATATATATATATATATATATATATATATATATATATATATATATATATATATATATATATATATATATATTGCCTACTGGCAGTCGCCAGTAGGTAGTTATAGTTAAGACCTATCATCCATAGGAAATCCGCAACATTCTATTCCCAATAGCTTTGGCGCCGGTTGACGAATCTTTGCGAAAGTTTCAAAACTTTTGGCCAGCTCCGGTCCGCTCATCATGTGAGAATGAAGTCTGACATTATCAGTAAAACATGTACATCCAACAAGGGCAGAGACTGTCAGTTGATTCCTTTGTGTTCTACTGCAGCTTCTCAGAGTGTTCTAAAGAACAACTAGAGCGCTAACAGTCCTACTTATGACAAACGTATTGCACACCTGAAGCCAAATTGATTGGAATAAAGTGGTAACTCTTAAAATATTTAATACACAATGAAGGGGTTCATTTTGCCATAGAAAGTATGATTAGTGCTGCAGAAAAATTAGGGCACATTTTGAGTGACTTCTCAAATCCTCTTCTATTTAATTAAAAAATTCTGACATGCAGACTGAAACATGCACTTTCAATACCAGCAGCAGACTTCCCTGGTGCACAGTAGCTTTACTACAGTGATCTAATGAGCAACTAGAGTGCTAACATTCTGAATTTATGGCAAATGTGTGACACATCTGAATGCCTTCTTGATGGATACTGAAAGTATTTCCTACTGAGGAGACTGCAGTAAATGAGGAAATTAGGAAACTTCATAACAAATAAATCTCCCAAGATGGCCACCAGAGACAAAAGAGCCCAAATGCAGCACAAATATCACCCAGATGTAGCCCACATTTAGCCCAATGACAGACGTTGGCAAAACACTTTTTTGTGTGTGTTTTTGCAGTTTTATATAGTGCAGACTTGTCAGCTATTGGAGTGCTTTACATGAGCATTGGTTACATCACACAAGAACAAATTTATTTTGGTTGTAGACATGGGGAGATTAAGTGATTTGATCAGAATCACAGAATGTTGAGCTGAAGCAGAAACTCCAACCTGGCTCCCCAGTTGCAAATTCTGCAGCTCTGGAAGTAACACCACATCCTCTCCCCTAAGTGCAACATTTAATCAAGTGGTCCACTGGATAAAAAAAACATAAAGATAACAAATAATTTAAAAGTGATTTGTCGCTATTTAAAAACTGAGAAAATATGTCCTCATTTTGGTTTTTTAGAGCACTATCCATAATTTTGATGCAAATAAGACCCTCTCATATATGTAATTTCTAAAGGAAATGCTCTAGGTATTACAGTTTCGATTACAGCAAGATGACGTCAGGCGTTCCACACTTTTGTAATAAATATAGAATGTTAGCAATCTAGTTGTTCATTAGGAAACTGTTGAGAGGCAGAGGCCAGGGGCATGGACTCTGAAAACTGAAGGAAGGTAGGAGGGTGCAGAGGCAACAATTTGACCACACTGGGCAGGCAGGAAGGGCAGTGTCAGCACAACAGACTATGGAGGGCAGTGGAAAGGGGGGCAAGGGCAACAAACCAACAATACAGGACTGGCAAGAGAAGCGGTGGCAATATAATAGACCATTGTGGGCAGCAGGAAGAGGCAGTGGTAGTACAACCATACATGCCAACAGACCCGATTCAGCCAGGAAACGTCCAATGTTTTTAAGCTCAAATGGGCTTTATTTGATCTGTCTCCTGTCTACAATCTCCTCTTTTTCAATGCAACTCAAAGGGGAAAATCAATACCCCAGTTTTTTTTCAAAATCTCCCTCTTACCAAGTTCAAAATGTTCGCAAGTATGGTACATTGGATCATGGCAGGCAGGAGGAATTGGGGTAGGGACATGGACTCGGATAACAGAGGACAAGAGGGACATGGAGAGGTGCACCAAACTGACCCTACAGGGCAGGCATCAGGGTATGCAGCAGCACAATACACCACACAGGGCATGCGGGACGGGAGTGCAGCACAACAATCCATAGAAAGCAATAGGGAGGGGACAGGACCAAGCACATGGACAACAGAGAACAGAGGGGAAAGAGGCAATGGTAGCTAGCTGACCATAATGGACAGACAGGAGAGAAAGCTGCAGCATAACAGACCAAAAAGGGCAGGAGGGACGGATCAGGGGCATTACAATGGAACAGACAAGCCAGGAGGGAGGGAATAGGGGTCTGCACATGGAAACAGAGGGCTGGGGGCAAGGGGGCAGGGCAGGAGCAGCAAGATGACCATGGAGGTCAGGCAGGATGGGCATTAGAAGCAAGTCACACCATGGAGAGCAACAGTGAGACTATGATGGCATACACAGAGACCACGGAGGGAAGGTGGGAGGGGGTCAGGGGCAGCTAGCTGACCACACAGGGAAGGTGGGAGGGGCCGTGGCAGCACAGAAGACCATGCATGGCAAGCGGGAGGGTTAGTGGCAGCACAAAGGCTATGATGGGCAAGAAAGAGGGTGCAGGGTCTTGCACAAAGAACCATGGAGGATAGAAGGGAGGGTCAGGACCTGGGCACAGACAAGAGAGTTCAGGGGAAGGGGCCTCACAACAGACCACGCGGGGCAGGCAGGAGGAGCAGTTGCAGCACAACAGACCAGGGAGGGCAGAAGGGTGTGGCAGTAAAATGGACCATGGAGGACAGGAGGAAGGGGATAGGGGCATGGAATGTGGACAGGCAGAGTGGAGGTGGCAGGGACAGGTTACAGTCATCTGACAATGCTAGGCAGGTGGGAGGGGAGTGGCAGCTCAACAGAACACTCAGAGTAGATAGGAGTGGCAGGTTTATGCAACATGGTGGGCAAAAAGGATGGAGCAGGGGCATGCACAAAGACATCGGAGGGCAGAGGGAACGAGAATAGGGGCAGCAAGCTAAGCACAGAGGCTAAGCAGAAGGTCAATGATAGGGCATAGAATTGGGCAATGGAGGGCAGGAGGAGTGGACTGGTACATCATGCTAAATGGAGGGCAGTGGCAGCACATCAGACCATGCATGGCAGGAGGGAGGAGGCTACTCCATGGATTCAGACAACAGAGGATAGGGAGGAGGTGGATGGGGCAGCAAGCTAACTGTTCAGAGAAGGCGGGAAGGCCAGTGGCAGAACAACAGCCACACAGGGCTGTAATAAGGGAGCAGGGACATGGACTTGGACAATGGATGGCTAGGAGGAGGGATTGCAGGAGCAGCAAGCTTGAGTGGGGGCAGCACAATGCCAGGCCCTGCTTCCAACCCCCCACCATCCATTGTGATATGCATCTTACTTAACGTTAAAAAAAAACTAGAAATTTGCTGAAAAAAACAAAGATTACAGGGACGGTATAGTTAGACTCAGATTTCACTCATACACAACCAGTGAAATTCAGCAGTTATAGTTACCTGAGCTAACTATAACTTACGCCCCCACAATGTACTGCTAATGACCTCAGACATCACATCATTAATGACATGGTCAGTTACATCACTCATGACATCTCTATTGAGATGTGAATGGAATGGAACTATAATCGCTAGAACTTGATTTAGGGATAGTGTGTATATATTAACACCCCTTTTTTTCCTTTTCTTTCCTGTAAGAACTATTATAATATGCAACGTGCCCAGATTAATATGGCCGATAGCCTTTCACTTTAAAGTAATGTATAGTCCAATGTTTATGTTTGCAATTCTAAGTATGTTTATTATGAATAAGTCACATTGACGAACATACAGGTATGGCGGTCAAGGGTCAAGATATGCTGAAATGACATTGTGTGCATATTAACACTTGTTTTCTTTTCTTTATTGTATCAATTCCTGAATTTTCACTTCGTGACCAGGCCAATATGGCCGCCAGCTGTTTGGATTAAAGTAATGCACTGCTGATGAAGTCACATATTACATCACTCATGACATGGTCAGTGACATCACTGATGACATCACTGATGACATCTCAAATGACATTACTGATGACATCATCTACGTGATCATCTGATGCACCTCCTCACACCCTAAAATACAGACTACCATTCTCGAAACCATAGACACACCAATACTAGTACAGCTACAATATTCTGTGCACTATGCATGCAGACCTCTAATCATCTACATAGCCTTGACACAGTCTTTAAAATACTCAGTTAGTACCTATGCAGTCTAGGAATCCTTCTGTCTATCCCATGCACTTCTCCATTCAACCATCCAGCACTATCTACGTATCCTATCACTCTGGCAATACCTAAGCACTTATAAATTCAGCACGCACTTTCTTTGCAACACTGAAATTACTCTAGTTATTAGTCGTATACTTAAGGAATGGCGTAGTCAAAAACACAAGTGCAGGTACAATATTTTGTACACTATGCATGCACACCTCTAACCAGCTACAAACTATTGATACGCTCTTCTAAATACCCAGTTAGTACCTATGCAGTGTAGGAATCCTACTGTCTGTCCCATGCATTTCTCCAGTCACCCATCCAGCACTATCTACTTATCCTATTACTCCACCAATACTAACTTATGGAATGGCCTAGCTACTAACACAAGTACATCTATAATATTTTGTGAACTATCCAAGCAGACCTCTAACTAGCTACATACTATCGATACACTCTTCTAAATACCCAGTTAGTACTCATGCAGTGTAGGAATCATCCAGTCTGTCCCATGCACTTCTTTAATCACTTATCTACCACTATCTCCTTATCCTATCACTCCACCAATACGTAAGCACTTATAAATTAAGTGTTCACTCTGTTTGCAGCACTGTCATCATTCCAGTTACTAGTGGTACTCTTATAAAATGACCTAGGCACCAACACAAGTACACATAAAATATTCTGTGCATAATCCCTACAAATCTCTAAGCAGATACATACTATTGATCCACTCCATTAAATACTGAAGTAGTACCCATGCAGCGTAGTATACCTCCTCTCAGTCTCATGCAATTCTCCAATCACCCATCCAGCACTATGTTTTTATTGTATCAGTCTGCCAATACCTAAGCACTTATGGGGCAGATTTACAAGCACCCTGCGCCACCAGTACCTCACTTTTTGTAACGTAGTGAAAGCGCCAGGCACTCCTTCATATTTACAAGAAGAGGAAATGCCACCCTGCGTGAATTTTCCTCTCCTTGTAAATATGACCCCCTTCATACACAGAACTTTGCGTTGAAGGGGCGTCCCATAGGTGTTGCTGTGGGTGTTCCCATGCAACACCCATAGAACAAGACACATCTCCAGATTTATGAGAAATCGTAAATCTGGAGATGTGTGTGAATGCTGCGCCATCCTAGAGTTGGTGTAGCAAGGCGCAACGTGGAGAATTGTTTTCATTTCTCCTCATTTTTTCCTCTTTCAATGCATGCTGCATTCCACAGCATACATTGAAAGAGGAAAATGCCTTTACTGATTGTTTTTGTGCAGGAAGGTGTCCCTTCCTGCACAAAAACAATCTTCACACGACACAGACATCCTTGCACAATGGTGCAAGGGTGCCTGTGTCACTGCATGGCTGCAGTTCGTGCAGCAGTGCAGAGGGAAGCACAGAGTTGCAACATATTCATGTAAATATGTCATCCCTGTGCTTCAGTATTGCCACAGTGCAGTGCAGCTAAAGAGCTTGCAGTGTCACACTGCAGTACTTCCTCATAAATCTTCACCTATAAATTCACCATAATCTACTATTGCATTCTTTCAGTCAATCATGCTGTATACATATATTCAACCAAACTTTCACACATTACCTTGCAATTATAGTTCTTTCTTTAACCAGATAAGGTAGTTCTGATAAGAACTTTTTTTTCTTCTTTTTTCTTTTCTATTTTTTTTTATTTTTTGAACTATTGTGTATTTTTGGGGGTTTTTTTCAAAAAATGAACAAAAAAAAGAACGAATAAAACAGGAAACATTTAATTACTTATCATTCCAAAAACAAAAAAACTAAAAAATTAACAACGATGGTCACCGAAGCATATACATTTCTTACACTTCATGCAGTGTTGCTCGTGAAAGGCGAATTCTGGCCTAATGTCCATTGCAGGTGTTCCTGAGGACGCTCCAGATGTACTTGCCACAGCAGGTGAGGGGTTCAAAGCAGCTCGCCTCATTTCCTCCCAAGCAAGATTGAGAGGATGTGTGGTCCAGAGATGCTTGTACATAGAAGCAGTGCCACAAGAGTATTTTTTTTCACTGCCTCTTGACAGGACTGAGTTACAAATTTTGCACGTCACCTTTCTCGCATTTACTTTTTTCTCTCCAGGTGGAAAAGTGAAGAATTTCCACACAACAGATTCCGGCCTCTGTGGACATGGTACCTCCTGCAAGAATTATTCTTCAGAAGACACTTCCTCCTGCTCCTGCTGCTGTCCAGATGCCATTTTGTTTGATGTTTTTTTTAAAACAAGCAAAAAGGGTTCTTGTAGGAAAAGAGATGTCTCTTTAAAGATGCTCCAACAAGAATGATTAAAATGGGTGGGGTCCTTCAATAGTTACAGTGGGAAATGTTATGAACCAATGAAATCTTTTTTTTGAGGTCACATGGGATCCGCGCACTCTGGGCTCATGAAGCACGCACCCGACGCGACTTCGCGAAAAAATATTTAAAATTAATTTATTATAAGTACAAATATATTATTTTTATGAATATCCTAGATAGTCTCTTGCCCTAATATGTATATTAAACACACATACATATCATTTTAGAAAATAAAAAAATGTGCGGGAGTCGCGCACCCAGCACGTCCCAGCATGTATATGCCGTCACGCGGGACCCGCCACCGTGCAAGCGTCGCGTACCGTAATGTGCATGTGTCGCCAATGTGTGGGAGCAGGAGTTGCGGACTGGTCGCATACCAATCGCGCACATCACGTAATATTAAATGTATATGATGTAACTGAAAAACACGCAGGCGTCGCACACCGTACGCGGTTCCTTCACGACGTTTCTAAAATGGGGGCTAGAATCCGCGCACCCACCATGATGTGTAAGCTTTGGTTGTGCGAAATTGGAAAATAAAAAATATAAAATAAAAATAATATCAATATATTAAAAGAAAAAAAGAAAACAAAAAATGAAACCATATTTCAGTTTTAATTTTTTAAATTTTTTTTGGTGCAATTTTCAGAAAAATATATAATGTTATTTAATGAATAAAACATTTATGAATCAACAGTTAAAAAACTGTAGAAAATCAGTACAAAAAAATAGGTATAACTACTATTACACTTAAAATTAGCATTTAAAAAACCTTTGAAATTCACTGGAAAAAACATAGGTTTCAGAGACGTTATAGTTAGAAATTAGCATTTAAAAAAGCTTTGAAATTCACTGGAAAAAACATAGGTTTCGGAGACGTTATAGTTAGAAATTAGCATTTAAAAAAGCTTTGAAATTCACAGAAAAAAACATAGGTTTCAGGGGTGTTATAGTTAGCTGGACATTTCACTCGTACAAAACCATAGAAATTCCTCCGTTATAGTTAGTTCTGCTAACTATAACTCGCGCGCCCGCAATGCACTGCTGATAATGTCACATATTACATCATTCATGACATGGTCAGTAACATCACTGATGACATCTCAAATGACATCACTGATGACATCACTGATGACATCATCCAGTGAATGTGGTTAAGTTTGAAATTTAAATATGTATTATATATATATATACCAATCTGTCCAAACCAAACCAAATGTCCAGCTAACTATAACACCCCTGAAACCTATGGGTTTTTCTGTGAATTTCTAAGGTTTTTTAAATGCTAATTTCAAAGTATAACGTCTCTGAAACCTATGGTTTTTTCGGTGAAAATATATACATACATATATATATATATATATATATATATATATATATTATCTACTGGCGGTCGCCAGTAGATAGTTATAGTTAGGACCCTGTTTCCATGGGAAATCCGCAACATTCTATTTGGAATAACTTTGGCGCCGGTCGATGAATCCTCGCGAAATTTTAAAAACTAATGGGGCGCTACGCTCCGCTCCTACCCTGAAAGTCTCGGGGTGATTCGTCAAGTGGGGGCTGAGAAAAAAGGGGGGTCCCAAAATGCGTTTTCCCCATGCATTTTTCCATAGGACCTTTAGACACAGCTACAGCCCGAACGGCTGAACAGAATTACTTGTAATTTGGCAGAGAGGTAGTCCGCAGGTCAAGGAAGTGCCTTTTGTAGGTCTGGTGTAAATCTGTTCAGTAGTTTCTGAGAAAATAGCATTTAAATCAATATATATATCTGTAAGCGCGCTCCGTGCGCTTACGGTAAGCTTACCGTACGCGTACGGTGACGTGCGCGAGCGTGATTCTGATTGGTTGTTAGATCAAAGTAAACATTCGAATCGGTCGAAACCAGGAAGTATCGGCCACCATTTTCTGTCTCTCGCACTGAGATACAAAGGTTGATAACATGAAAAGGGTGCAACGAAGAGAGTTGCAGACCCCCTAGCGTTCGTCAGGGGGTTCACAAAGGACCAAAAAGTATGAAAAATAAATTTAATAATTTTTAAAAAAAATCGGGGATTGCGCGTATGGTAAGCTTACCGTACGCGTACGGTAAAAAAAAAAAAAAAAAAAAAAAAAATTAACAAGCACATTTAATATATAAATCTAAGGACCCCCAAGTGAGAAAAAAACAATTGATATTTTGTAAAAAATGGCGTTGCGTGCACGGTACGAAATGCGCATGGTGCGCGAAGTGCACCGTTCGCGCAAAAATTAACAATAAATAGCTAACTTAGCATTTAAAAAACCATACAAATTCACTGAAAAAACCATAGGTTTCACACACATTATAGTTAGGAATTAGCATTTAAAAAACCTTGCAAATTCACTTAAAAAACCATAGGTTTCACACAAGTTATAGTTAGCTGTACATTTCACTCGTAAAATCCAATGAAAATCCACAATGTGTCATTTGAGATGTCATCATTGATGTGATGAGTGATGTCACTGACCATGTCATGAGTGATGTAATATGTGACTTTATCAGCAGTTTATTGTGGGCGCGCAAGTTATAGTTACCTGATCTAACTATAACGTGGAATTTCATTGGTTTTTTACGAGTGAAATGTACAGCTAACTATAACTTGTGTGAAACCTATGGTTTTTTAAGTGAATATATATATATATATATATATATATATATATATATATATACATATACATATGTTACCTACTGGCAGTTGCCAGTAGGTAGTTATAGTTAGGACCTAGTTACTATAGGAAAATGGCAACATTCTCTTCCCAATAACCCTGGCGCTGATTGATGAATCTTCGTGAAACTTTCAAAACTAATTCTTTGTTCAGATCAGCTCCTATGTTGAAAGTATGGCGGTGATTCGTCAAGGGGGGGCCGAGAAAAAAGTGAGTCCCAAAACGTGTTTTTTCAATGTTAATTTCCATAGGAAACTTTAGACAAGGCCACAGGTCGAACGGGTGAACGGAATTACCCCAAATTTGGCAGGGAGAAGGGTTTTTGTCTAGAAAGCACGCTTTTGTTTATTTGGTGTAAATCCGTTCAGTAGTTTTTGAGAAATATAAAAATTTACAGATATCGATATTTGGGAATTCTGCCATCTGATTGGCTGAGGCGTTACGAGTATGAGCTTGCTGCTGATTGGCTGCGAGCGCTGCGAGCGTTTGCAACTAGGAAGTGTTGGGCGCCATTTTGTGATTCCGTTGAAGTGAGTAAGGGGGAAAAAGGGCAAAAAATGTGGGAAAGAGGAGGGTAGGAGCACTGTAACCTCTGTGGGGTGTTTAGGGTGTGCTATAGAGGGGGTGCAAAGCAAACTACTCATACCTACTGGTCTGAAAGTGCTGGGTATGGAAATTAAGTGACGTATTGCGTAGTCTGATGCTGCTAAGGTGAGCTGCTGCGGGAGTCGGGGATGAAAGCGTAAGCCTAAACTGTGTGTCTTATTGTGTGAAGTCATGTGCCCTGGCCGCTGCAGCACACCTGTGGAGGTAGTGTCAGCATCTGTTTATACCTACTAGGATGAACTACTGACTCCTACTGGTTTGAAAGTCCTGGGGTACAGAAAATATGTGAGGTATTGTCTAGAGTCTCATGGTGCAAAGCTGAGGTGCTGCCGGAGTCGGGGATGAAAGCGTGAGTCCAAACTGTGTGTCATATGCTGTGAAGTTATGTGCTCTGGCCACTGTGCCACATCTGTCAAGTAGTGTCAGCATGTAGTTATACCTACTCGGAGGAACTTTTGTTTTGAACATTGCAACTTGTGCATGGTGCTTAGGGGTGTTATACAGGGAGTGTGAAGGTAAATTTGTGCGTATCAAATCAATACGGTATTTGT
This sequence comes from Triturus cristatus, assembly GCF_964204655.1. Taxonomy (NCBI): domain Eukaryota; kingdom Metazoa; phylum Chordata; class Amphibia; order Caudata; family Salamandridae; genus Triturus; species Triturus cristatus. Next base: position 978,767,158 of record NC_140587.1, read on the forward strand.
AAAGCACAAACTACTCACCCCTATGGGTCTTAAGGCCCTCGAGGCCGGCGTGGAAATTATGTGAGCTATTAAGTGAGCTATTGCCCAGAGTCACATGGTGCTGAGCTGAGGTGTTCAAAGGTGTCCTTCAAAAGCATTTCCAAACCTACCCCAGTCAATGTGCCTAGGTCATTTCCACCACAATGCACAATCATGAGGTCAGGGTTTGGAAGATGCAAAGAGGTTTTAACCAAAGGTAGCAATTGGTGCAACTTCAATCTTCTCTGTGTAAACCATTTAATGTCCACATTTTGTAAACCTAGGTCTAAGTCAGTACGTCTGTGTTCTGCATACCTCTTGCACCTGAAAATATAGCTATGTCCTACGATCCACACTAGCATTTTGAAGGTGTGGTTGGAAGGTATGGAAAGATGTCTGTAGCTCATGCAGTTTCTTGGTAGAATAAGAGATATGTTTAAAGATGGGGAAGTACTTTTTTTTGCCATACAAAACAATACGTGATTGGGAGTTGAAAAGCATTATTTTTTAAAAGTATGGTGCACATTCGTTTTGTGGAAAAGCATCTTTGTGACTGGTTAAGAAAAAGCAGTTTCAACATGGAGTACATATCATAGGATAAACTTTGCTCAACTGAACCACAGCTGCTACTTGCATTTGGAAGGCACTGTTCGAACTTAAAACAATCGTGAACTTTTAACCTGCACGTGCCGTTAAATGTTCGAGAAAATGTTGCAAAAAAATATCGTTAATTTTAAAAAAATTGATGAACTTTTAACCTGCATGTGTTGTAGAATGTTCTAGAAAGTGTGTTGATAGAATACGTTGCACTTCTGACTTCTATGTGTTGTTGAATATTTAAAAAACGATTTATATGGAAAACTAAAAAGAAACCAATAAAGAGAAGTTTTGAAACCTAAAATAATCAAGGAACTATTCTAATTTGTACTTTACATGTGTTTATGTGTGGAGCAACAAAATTATAGACACAACAGCACCAGGAAGAGGAAGAAGCGGGGAGTGGGGGGACGGGGGAGATGGGCAGAATGGCACACATGCACAATTAAGTACAGCACAAGTATAGACAAACAATGGCCAAAATGAAACACACCAACAAGGAGCACAAGTCACACAACCCACCAACATCAAACCACTGAATGAGCATAGAAGTGAAAACCACGCTGCATTCATACAGGATGTGTACAAAGGCCTGTCATTGGTGTTGTGGGATGTCTGCGACCATGGTTATCATGGATGAGATGCCGAGCACGTGGCACATGGGCGAGTTCACTGTGTGTTACATTGCCAAACAGCTGCTTCTCCCTCCCACGAGCCCCCACACTTTTCTACGGTGCGCTGTTGTATCTCGTGCACTCGTACGGCACACCATTGTAATGCCTATTCACGCATATCCTGCTACATTCAAACTACACCATCACAGTGCCGTTTGGAGGTGGTGCATGGCACTTTATAACATCGAGTGCTGCTGCCTTTGTGGCAGGCCACACCAGAACACAGAGATACACCGCACTTCCTGGAGACGGACATGTCCGAGACACCCTGTTCCCCTTGCCGGATAGGCACACCCCTGCACTGACCTGTGTACTCCGGACCAGCACATGCCGGTTGTGCATGCAGGAGGATGCGTGCGTAGCTACATGTCCAGGCTCACTGCCAACGCTGAGGTGACAGCACACTGTGATGTTGCAGGGCTCGTGCCTCTCATGCTAAGACAATGACCACAGAGACACACTTGCTCAGATGCGGGTTTGGGGGGCGTTGGCGGTCCTGGAGTTGTTGCGATGAGTCTTGTGGCCCTCATGGGTATCGCTGCATCATGCTTATTGATTCTATGGCACCTGTGGGTGTTCTGGTGTGGCTCTTGGCTGTGTTCCGTTTCATGGTGCAGGTAGTCGTCCAGCTTAACACAAGCAGAAAGCAGGTGTAAAATACCTGTTGCTAACGTGGCTTATCAACGGAATTTGTTTTGCATTGCAGTTGGTGTGAAAGGTGTGATGTGATTGTTTTCGTGTGCAGAACAATATACGAACTGAGCAGTGTATCTTGTCAAGATCCAGTACTTGACGCACTATTCCCAATCAATATAAATACAATGAGAGTTCTTAATTGATTTTGTGTGTACACTGTAAGTGCAGCCACTACCTCAGTGCAATTCAATACAGGATTTTAGTATTTAGAATAAATCGCAAAGGTGCACCTCGTGTCTTTTTGTACGGGAACGGCTAGTCTGCATTTCATTATCAGCACTTTAATGGAAGTAAAGTAGAGATAAATCTAACACACTATTCAGAAATTGGTGTAAACTGCAGACATCACCAGTATTCCCATGATAAGTGCGCCAAAAGTTAACACCGTGGAGGACTCCATCAAATAACAGTAAGAAGAACAAGAAAGAGTCATACGGCAGTGCAGAGAACAACCAAAAACGTTATGATTTTTTTTTAAACTTTATTTTTTTATAAATATATATGTAAACGATAAACGATAAACTATTTACAAAATTACAGTAAGAAGAACAAGAAAGAGTCATACAGCAGTGAAGAGAACAACCAAAAACGTTATGAATTTTTTTTTAACTTTATTTTTTTATAAATATATATGTAAACGATAAACGATGAACTATTTGCAATTTTTTTAACATTTATATAAATGATAAACTAATAGACAAAATGTAACAAAAATAATAGAAAACAAGAAGGCAGAATACTCCTATGGTTACCATGGATGTCGACGACATAGCCTGGAAAATAAAGCACAAAATAAGGACGTGTGTAATGGGCATATCAAAGGAGAGAGGCACAGAGAAGCAGAGAAGGAAAAAAAAGCCAGAGAGAAAAAGAGAGGGAAAGAAAGAAAGGGAGTGAGAGAGGGAAAAGGAAGAGAGAGAGTTAGAGAGATAGAAGGAAAAAAAGAAAGCGAGAGAGAGAGAGATGGACACTGCCGCCTCTGCGCATCCATGAGCAAATAATTACCTGGTGCCACCGGAGTGTGCAGCAGTGGGCACTCCATGTGCCTGTCAAAACTCCACGCATCCCAGATATGTCGCTGAGTCCTGAGTCATGAATGGCGGAGACAACATCAGCTTCTACGCGGATCTCACAGATATCGCTGAGTCCTGAGACATGAATGACGGAGACCACATCATCTTCTCCACGTCCCGGCAGATCTCACACATGTCACAGATTCCTCAGTCATCAATGGCGGAGACCACATCAGCTTCTCCGCGGGCCGGCAGATCTCACAGATGTCGCTGAGTCCTGAGTCATCGATGGCGGAGACCACATCAGCTTTTGGGGCCGCTAAGCCTCTGGAACTCAGGTGTGTGCATGTGGTGGTAGGCCCCTGATGGCCACATGAGGTTTGGGTGGTATGCATCTGAAGTCCGCACCAAGGGGGTGGTAGGCCCCTGATGGCTATACAGATCAGGGTGCGACTAACCTTCTGCGCAACTTTTCAAAGACTCTTTATGGTTGAGATGGTTGAGACACGTGGAGCATCCACCATCTAGTTAGCACCGGCAATAAAGGATGTGACGTTGTCGATCTATTATATTTGCGTGGTCACATGGCCTGTGACGCATGTGCCAGATGGGTGTGGTATGTGTGCAAACCTGCCCTGAGGGAGTGGCCGTGAGATGTTGAGAACTAGACCACTGACCTGCACACCAACAGCTAGTACGTCTGTGACAGGTAGCTATGTGGGGCCAACGTCGTAGTACTGCGTCTGTGAGTGGAGCGGACGGGCCGCAGCTGGCCCTCTGCGAGCCTGGGTGCGAGCTGTTTATAACTCACACTACATAAGCATTGAAAAACCATTTTGTGATTAAGTCCGTCAGCTGGCATTTGTCCGAGGCATTTGTGAAAACATATCAGAGTTCTTTCTGTGATAGATACTCCTTTGACGCTGCCTCTCCCCATATCAGCAGGTAACGCACCCTATTCCCATATTACCATCATACCCCAAACAACTTTCTTGGGCCTGGAAGTGTCCCTGTGTGGTTGGACGAAGAAGAATCTTAGTCATGTATAGATTTACAAATAAAAAAAAATATTTAACGAAAAGAACAACAAATAAGACTGAAGGGAGTCTGGTGCTGTGGTCGCTGCCGTGAAGTTGGGGTCACTGCCATTCAGGACTCAGGACACAGTTACATATGTGGGATAGGCTTGTGTTAAAGAGGGTTAGTGGGACTACGTGTCGCCAGCCTTGCATATCGAAATATGCATCACTGATCGAAGGAAGTGCGTTGCTGTTGTCGGTGCCACGGACTTGGGGTCACTGCCATTCAGGACTCAGGACACAGTTATACATGTGGGATCGGCTTGTGTTAAAGAGGGTTAGTGGCACCAGAAGTATTGAGACTGTATGAGCCTGTGATGATGCTTGGTGTGGACGGGCCGCACTGGGAGCAGTGTGTCTTGGCTACTGGACTGTGTAATGTGGAATCAGGACTCTATCTGAATTGTGAGGCCTGCTGACCGTAGTGTAGGCCAGAAGTAGCGGTGATCAAGGGCCCACAGCCGCGTGCATATGTTGGTGGCCCCGTTGGCCTGCGTAGTGCAGGTTCAGTGACACCACGTATCGCCGGCCTTCCATATGCAAATACCCCTCACTAATCGAAGGCAGTGTGGTGCTGTGGTCGCTGTTACGAAGTTTGGGTCAATGACGTTCAGGACTCAGGACACAGTTACACATGTGGGATCGGTTTGTGTTGAACAGGGTTAGTGGCACCACGTGCTGTTGTCGTTGCATATGAAAGTATGCCTCACTGATGAGAGGGAGACTGGTGCTGTGGTCGCTGCCACGGACTTGGTGTGACTGCTATTCAGGACTCAGGACACAGTTACACATGAGGGATCAGCTTGTGTTAAAGAGGGTTAGTGGGACTACGTGTCGCCGGCCTTGCATATGGAAATATGTCTAACTGATCAAAGAGTATGCTGCTGTGGTCGGTGCCACGGATTTGGAGTCACTGCCATTCAGGACTCAGGACACAGTTACACATGTGGGATCAGTTTGTGTTAAAGAGGGTAAGTGGGACTACGTGTCTCCGGCCTTGCATATCAAAATATGCCTCACTGATCGAAGGGAGTCTGGTGCTGTGGTCGCTGCCATGGACTTGGGGTCACTGCCATTCAGGACTCAGGACACAGTTACACATGTGGGATCGGATTGTGTTGGAAAGTGTTAGTTGGCACCACATGTCCAAAATTCAAATTGTGAGGTCTGCTGCCCGCAGTGTAGACTGGTGAGTGTTCATTTGTACTTGAAAATTAATTTGGTCATTGTACCAAAGCTATAACTGATATAAAAAATGTTCAAGAAGAAAGGATACTAAAAGGATATTATGTAGATTTGAGGCCTGTAATAGTTACTTGCCTGGTGGACTCTGTAGTTAATGAATGAAGAAATAATTTTCATTGTGAGCCCTACTGAGTGCAGTGTAGACGTATGATGAAAAGATGAAATAAGTATAGAATACATTGACGAAGTGTTGTATTTTCTGAGCACAATCTTGTTAGAAATTAGCATTTAAAATTGTAATTGCGAGCTGTACTGCCTGTAGTGTAGACTGCTATTCCATGTTAGTTTGCATTTGAAGATTAATTTGGTCATTGTAGTAAAGCTATAACTGATAGAAAAAAAAAATCTTGAAGTGAGGATACTAAAAGGATAATATGTAGGGTGTAGGACTGTGATAGTTAGTTGCCTACTGGAGTCTGTAGTTGCATATGGAAAAACCCCTCACTGATCAAAGGGAGTGTGGTGCTGTGGTCGCTACCACAGACTTGGGGTGTCTGCTATTCAGGACTCAGGACACAGTTACACATGTGGGATCGGCTTGTGTTAAAGAGGATTAGTGGGACTACATGTTGCCGGCCTTGTATGTCGAAATATGCCTCACTGATCGAAGGGAGTGTGGTGCTGTGGTCGCTGCCACGGACTTGGGGTGACTGCCATTCAGGACTCAGGACACAGTTCCACATGTGGGATCGGCTTGTGTTGAACAGAGTTATTGGCACCACGTGTCGCCGCCGTTGCATATGGAAATATGCCTAACTAATCAGAGGGAGTATGCTGCTGTGGCCGCTGCAATGGACTTGGGGTCACTGCCATTCAAGACTCAGGACACAGTTACACATGTGGGATTGTTCGGCTTGTGTTGAACAGAGTTATTGGCACCACGTGTCACCGCCATTGCATATGGAAATATGCCTAACTAATCAGAGGGAGTATGCTGCTGTGGTCGCTGCCATGGACTTGGGGTCACTGCCATTCAGGACTCAGGACACAGTTCCACATGTGGGATTGTTCGGCTTGTGTTGAACAGAGTTATTAGCACCACGTGTCACCGCCGTTGCATATGGAAATATGCCTCACTGATCGAAGGGAGTCTGGTGCTGTGGTTGTCTCATGGAGTTAGGGTCACTAACATTCAGGACTTAGGACACAGTTCCACATGTGGGATCGGCTTGTGTTGAAGACGGTTAGTGGCACCATTTGTCGCCGGTCTTCCACAGTGTAGGCCAGAGGTAACGGTGAGCAAGGGCCCACAGCCACGTGCATACATTGGTGGCCCCACTGGCCTGCGTAGTGCAGGTTCAGTGGTGCCACGTGTCGCCGGCCTCCCATATGGAAATACCCCTCACCGATCGAAGGGAGTCTGGTGCTGTGGTCGCTGCAATTCAGGACTCAGGACACACTTACACATGTGGGATCGGCTTGTGTTGAACAGGGTTAGTTGGCACCACGTGTCGTCGGTCTTCCACAGTGTAGGCCAGAGGCGGCAGTCAGCAAAGGCCCACAGGCAGGTGATGTTGACTTGAGCTGTACAGATTGGGAGCATGTGGTCTTCTTAACCCATTATAGTGTCTTAAACAATTTGCGTCGCTACTAATCTTGAATTGTGAACCGTGTAACCGCAGTGTAGGGCAGAGGCAGCGGTCAGGATGGGCACACAGCTACGTGGCGATGATTTATGGTGCAGTGAGTTAGTAGCACCTGAAGCACACAGCGTGTGTGCACCGTGCAATGATGCGTGGTCTGGGCAGGCCGCACTGGAAGCAAAGTGTCTTGCAAACTGCACTGCGACATCTGCAATCGCCACTGCATCTGAATTGTGAGCGCTACTGTCCGTAGTGTAGATCGAAGGCAGTAGTCGGTACAGACATAAGTCTGCGGTGCTGTGCTGCTGGGTTCACAGGGGGCCTGTGTCGAGGAGGCCCGCGGTTATGGCGGCAGCCATGTGCCAGGTTGAGGGCTGCCACTGTGACAGACTTGTTGGTCTTCCCTCAAGTGAACCACACCTAGGGCCTGGCCTATTTATTCATACTGCTACGCTGGAGTGGCGTACATTGGAGCAGCCCACTCCGCTTCCGCTTCCAGGGGGGACAACACAGCTACATGACCGAGATCTTCCCCACTGCCTGAAGTAACATGGTTGCGTCCACTGTGCACTACAAGTATCAACAGTATATCTCCACATGGAGAGGTTTGTGCTTTGCAAAGTGAGGTCTGTGCAGCACATCAGTGTTACACTTGGCATTGTGTGCTTTATTGTTGAAGGGTGACTTGCCTCCTTCATATATAGTTGGTTGCCACATCTCCCAACATTCAGCTATTGTGTGGCTAAGGGACATGGTGTTTTGGGAAGGTCCGTTGTCCTGTATTGTGCTGCCTTGGTGGTAGTAGGGGGGTGGTGCGGGGGGGAGGTTCTGGTGGTGGTAGCACTGGGTGTTGTGGTCTTGTTGCGTGTCAGACCTGCATGATCAGTAGCTCTATCACGTGTTGGTATTTAGATTTGGTTGTGAGTTGGGTCCAATTCACGGAGTAGATAGTCGACCTCCATCACTAGTTAAAGGTTGAAGTTAATTTGTTACTGCTAACTCGGCTTATCGCCTGCTTTTTGGATCGCATTGCAGATTTGGCTGGTTGTTGAAAATATGGGGAAGTGTTTTTTTTGTGTTTTTTTTGCACGGGAACACCTACTTTGCATTTCATTAGCGTTAGTTGTGGCTCTCGTTTGTGGCATTTTTGTTGGCGTAATGTATCGATTGAAGAGTGGTGAGATTTGCAGTTTTCAGCAAGTTGAGAATGGGTAGATAATTAAAAAACACAAAAAAAGATAGGTTTAATGAACATTATAATTAGAAATTAGCATTTTAAAAACCTTTGAAATTCACTGAAAAAACCATAGGATTCAGGCACGTTATAGTTAGAAATTATAATTTAAAAAACATTAGAAATTCACAGAAAAAACCATAGGTTTCAGGCATGTTATAGTTAGAAATTAGCATTTAAAAAACCTTTGAAATTCACTGAAAAAACCATAGATTTCAGGGATGTTATAGTTAGCTGGACATTTCACTCATAGAAAACCCTAGAAATTCCCATGATATAGTTAGTTGAGCTAACTATAACTCATGCCACCGCAATGCACTGCTGATGACATCACATATTACATCATTCATGACATGGTCAGTGACATCACTTATGACATCTCAAATGACATCACTGATGACATCATCCAAATCAAAATCTGATGCACCTTATCAGACCCTAATATAACACTTGATACACCCACTCTAAAATACAGACTATAATATTCAAAACTATGAACACACCAATACCAGTTAGTACATATCCACTCACTAATTCCTAGGTCTACACACACATCCATTCATCCACCCATACAGTCACTCATACATACAGTCAGCCATCAATACAGCATTATCATATCCAGTCACATATCTATACTGACACTCACACACCGCCTCTCATTCATAGAGTTATTCACACACCTAGTCAGTAATGGAAATAATCAATCACACTTTCATTTAGTCACCTGTACAGTTATACACATACCACATCACTTATTTAAACATATACTAACACATACTTACACTCTAATACAATAACTACTACAAGCACACACTGATCCATACAGGCACTCTCACAATCACTCACTCTCACATATAGTCATTTATACAGTTCAACACACATATATACTGCCTTTCACATATGGAGTTACTCACACATGTACCACTGAGGCATCCATTTACTCACCAAGACACTCATACACACACTCACCAAGCCATACAGCAATTCACAGATACAGACTAGAACACATATACCCAGTGAATTATCCACTCACACATCTATGCACAGAGTCACACCCCCCACCCACCTACACAGACACTCAGGCACCCATACAGGTACTCAGACAAGCAATCAATAGCTCACATAGATCCTCATTTAGTTGCTAACAAACCATGGAACTGCTTACACACCAACTGACAACCTAAACTGTGTTAATGTCTGTATCAGTCGCTAACACATGAATTAAGCAAGATACAATTAATCACTCACTTATACAGTCAGTCATACACCTATTTAATCATCCATCCTGACTCTTATACACCCATTCATTCTTCAATACACCTTGGCATATATATGTATAAAACATATTTACATTTTATAGAAACACACATTCACTGGATGACGTCATCAGTGATGTCATCAGTGATGTCACTAACCATGTCATGAATGATGTAATATGTGATGTCATCAGCAGTGCATTGCGGGGGCGTGAGTTTTAGTTAGCCCAACTAACTATAACAGGGGAATTTCTATGGTTTTCTATGAGTGAAATGTCCAACTAACTATAACATCCCTGAAACCTATGGTTTTTTCAGTGAATTTCAAAGGTTTTTTAAATGCTAATTTCTAACTATAACGTGCATGAAACCTATGGTTTTTTCAGTGAATGTATATATATAAACATATATATATATATTTATTTTTTTCAATGAAAAATCCATAGGTTTCAGGGACGTTACACTCAGAAATTATCATTTAAAAAACCTTGGAAATTTCCTGGAAAAACCATAGGTTTCAGGGACATTATAGTTAGAAATTAGCATTTAAAAAAACATAGAAATTCACTGAAAAAAACCACAGGTTTCAGGGACGTTATATTTAGTTGGACATTTCACTCGGACAAAACCAGAGAAATTCGGCCGTTATAGTTAGTTGAGCTAACTGTAACTCCCGCCCCCGCAATGCAGTGCTGATGACATCACATATTACATCACTCATGACATGGTCAGTGATATTACTCATGCCATCACTCATGACATCTCAAATGACATCAATGATGACATCATCCATTGACTGTGTGTTTCTATAAAGTTGAAATATGTTTTATATATATATATAGGCCAAGGTGTATTGAAGAATGAGTGGGTGTATGACTGTTTGAATGGATGATTTAGAAGGTGCGTGACTGACTGTATAAGTGAGTGATTAAACGTGTCTTACTGAATGCATGGGTTAGTGACTAAACTGTGTGAATGTCTGTATCAGTCTGTCTGTTGGTGTGTAAGTGGTTGCATGGGTTGGTGAGTAGCTACATATGTGTCTTTATAGGTTATTGATTGCTTATCTGGGTATCTGTATGGGTACCTGAGAGTTTGTGTGGGTGGGTGGGATGTGTGTGACTCACTGCATGGATGTGTGAGTGGGTGATTCACTGGGTGTATGGGTTCAAGAGTATACCTTTGAGTGGCCTTATAGGTGGATGAATGTGTGTATGGCTGTGTTGGTGAGTGAATGATGTCTCAATGGTACATGTGTGAGTAACAACATATGTGAAATGCAGTACATGTGAGTGTTGGAGTATATAAATGTCTATATGTGAGAGTGAGTGATTGTGAGAGTGGCTGTGTGGATGAGTGTGTGCTTATGTTAGTGATTGTATAACAGAGTAAGTATGTGTTAGTATCTGTGTGAATAAGTGAGGTGGTGTGTGCATGACTGTATAGGTGGGTAAATGGGAGTATGATTGATTCTTTGAATGACTAACTAGTTGTGTAAGTAACTCTATGGGTGAGTGGCGGTGTGTGAGGGTCTGTATCGGTATATGACTGCATATGATAGTGGCTGTATTGATGATTGACTTCATGTATGAGTGACTATATGGGTGAGTGAGAGGATGTGCATGTTGACCTAGGAATCTGTGAGTGGGTATGTATTAACTGGTCTATGGTTTCGAAAATGTCAGTCTGTATTTTAGAGCGAGTGTATCAAATGTTATATCAGGCTGTGAGGAGGTGCAACAGAGGATCATGTGGATGTGGTAATCAGTGATGTCATTTGAGATGTCATGAGTGATGTCACTGACCATGTCATGAGTGATATAATATGTGATGTCATCAGCAGTGCCTTGCGGGGGCGTGAGTTATATTTAGCTCAACTAACTATAACGGCCACATTGCTCTGGTTTTGTACGAGTGAAATATCCAACTAATTATAACATCTCTGAAACCTGTGGTTTTTTCCACTGAAGTTTTATGTTTTTTTAAATGCTAATTTCTAACTATAAGGTCCCTGAAACCTATGTTTTTTTCAGTGAATTTGTAAGGTTTTCTAAATGCTAATTTCTAACTATGACGTTCCCAAAACCTATGGTTTTTTCAGTAAATTTCAAAGGTTTTTTAAATGCTAATTTCTAACTATAACGTTCTTGAAAACTATGTTTTTTTCATTGAATTTCAAAGTTTTTTTTAAATGCTAATTATTAAAAATAATGTCCCTGAAACCTGTGTTTTTTTCTGTGAATCTCAAAGGTTTTTTAAATGCTAATTGTGAACGATACCTACATAGGTAGGACATGTGAAGAAAGAGTAAGAAAGGCGCAGAAGTAAGCAATAGAAATGCAGAAAGAGGCAACAGAAGTCCAGAAAGGGGAAGAAAAGTGCATAAAGAAACAAGAGATATGCAGAAAGAACCAACAGAGGTGCAGAAAGAGGCCTTGTTGCAAAGTCATCCTGTGCCCCAACTTTTTTCTGAGTGGTGCTGGTGGCAACTTACTCTGACTAACCAGCCCAGAGCCAGTGCTATGCTGAAAGACACTTAGAATACAGTTAAAACACCTACATACACTAGGGTACACTATGGGTTGGGGTACCCCTGTGATTGGCATGACCTCCTCTGTAAGGCCCTAGTACATAATAGGGCAGGGAGATTACAACTGCCTCTAACTCAGAGGTGCAGAAAGAGGCAAGAGAAGTGCAGAAAGACACAATAGAGGTGCAGAAAGAGGCAAGAGAGGTACAGAAAGAAGCAAGTGAAGTGCAGAAATAGCAAATGAGGTGTAGAAAGAGGCAAGAGAGGTACAGAGAGAGGCAGGAGGGGTGCAGAAAGAAGGAAGAGAAGTGCAGAAAGAGGCAAGAGTATTCGGTGAAAGAAGCAACAGAGCTGTAGAAAGAAGCAGGAGAAGTGCAGAAGGAGGCAAGTGAGGTGCAGAAAGAAGCAAGAGCCGTACTGAAAGAACCAGCAGAGGTTCACAAAGAGGCAAGAGAGGTACAGAAAGAGGCAGGAGGGTTGCAGAAACAGGCAGGAAAGGTGCAGAAAGAGGGAACATGGGTGCAGAAAGAGGCAAGAGGGGTGCAGAAAGAGAAAAGAGGGATGTAGAAAGAGGCAAGAGGGGTGCAGAAAGAAGTAACAGAGGTTCAAAAAGAGGCAAGAGAACTTCAGAATGAACCAACAGAGGTGCAAAAAGAGGCAAGAGTACTGCAGAAAGAGTAGGAGAGGTGCACAAAGAGGCAAGAGAGGTACAGAAAGAGGCAGGAGGGGTGCAGAAAGAGCAAGAGAAGTGCAGAAAGAGGCAACAGAGGTACAGAAAGAGGCAACAGAGGTGCAGAAACAGGCATAAAAGGTGCAGAAACAGGGGACAGGGGTGCAGAAAGAGGCAAAAGAGGCACAGAAAGGGAATAGGGGTACAGAAAGAGGCAAGAGATCTGCAGAAAAAAGCAACAGATGTTCCTTAAAGAGGCAAGTGAGGTGCAGAAAGAAGCATGAGAGGTACAGAAAGAGGCAATAGAAGTGCAGAAAGAAGCAACAGAGGTGCAGAAGGAGGCAAGAGGGGTGCAGAAAGAGGAGAGAGAAGTGCAGAAAGAAGCAAGAGAAGTGCAGAAAGAAGCAACAGAGGTACAGGAGGGAACAGAGGTGAAGAAAGAGGCAAGAGAGTTGCACAAAGAGGGAAGAGGGTGTAGAAAGAGGCAGGAGGGGTGCAGAAAGAAGCAAGAGAGGTGCATAAAGATTCAACGGAGGTGCAGAAAGATGCAAGACATGTGCAGAACCAAGCAAGAGAAGTACAGAAAGAGGCAAGACAATTGCTGAAAGAAGGAACAGAGGTTTGGAAAGAACCAAGAGATGTGCAAAAAGAGGCAAGTGAGGTGCAGAAAGAAACAAGAGCAGTGCAGAAAGAACCAACAGAGGTACAAAAAGAGGCAAAAGGCATGCAGAAAGAGAAAAAAGGTAGTAGGGGTGTACAAAGAGGCAAGGGAGGTAAAGAACGAAGCAGGAGGGGTGCAGAAAGAAGGAAGAGAAGTGCAGAAAGAAGTAACAGCGGCACTGAAATGGCGCAAAGGGTGAAGAAAGAGCTTGAGAAGTGCAGAAAGAGGCAACAGAGGTAGAGAAAGAGGTAAGAGAGGTACAGAAGCAGGCAGGAAAGGTACAGAAAGAGAAAAGAGGGATGCAGAAAGAGGCAAGAGATCTGCAGAAAAAATCAACAGATGTTCTGAAAGAGGCAAGGGAGGTGCAGAAAGGGGCAAGAGATCGTCAGAAAAATGCAACAGAGGTGCTGAAAGAGGCAAGTGAGGTGCAGAAAGAAGCAAGAGAGGTGTAGAAATAGGCAACAGAAGTGCAGAAAGAAGCAACACATGTGCAGAAAGAGGCAAAAGGGGTTCAGAAAGAGTCTGGAAAAGGGCAGAAAGAGGCATCAGAGCTACAGCGAGAGGCAAAAGAGGTACAGAAACAGACAGTAAAGGTACAGAAAGAGGGAACAGGGGTGCAGAAAGAGACAAGAGAGGTGCAGAAAGAGGCAAGAGATCTGCAGGAAAAATCAACAGAGGTGCTTAAAGACGCAAGTGAGGTGCAGAACGAGGCAGGAGATCGGCAGAGAAAAGCAACAGAGGTGCTAAAAGAGGCAAGTGAGGTACAGAAAGAGGCAAGAGAGGTGCAGAAAGAGGGAACAGGGGTGCAGAAAGAGGCAAGAGAGGTGCAGAAAGAGAAAAGAGGGATGCAGAAAGAGGCAAGCGATCTGCAGAAAAAAGCAAGAGAGGTGCTGAAAAGGCAAGTCAGCTTCAGAAAGAAGCAAGAGAGGTGCAGAAAAAAGCATCAGAGGTGCAGAAAGAGGCAAAAGGGTACAGAGAGAAGTACAGAAATAAGCAAAAGAGGTGCTCAAAGAGGAAAGTGGAATGCAGAAGGAGGCAAGAGCAGTGCAGAAAGAACAAACAGAAGTGCAGAAAGAAGCAACAGAAGTGCAGAAGGAGGCAAGCGGAGTACAGTAAGAAGGAAGGGAAGTACAGAAAGAAGCAACAGAGGTGGTGAAAGAGGCATAAATGGTGCAGAAAGAGGCAGGAGAAGTGTGAAAGAAGCAACAGAGGTACAAAAAGAGGCAAGAGTGGTGCAGAAAGAGGGCAGACAAGTGTGGAAAGAGGCAAGAGAGGTACAGAAACAGGCAAGAGAAGTGCAGAAAGAGGCAAGAGTGTTACAGAAAGAGGCAATTGAAGTGCAGAAGGAGTTAAAAGAACTGCAGAAAGAGGCAATAGAGGTGCAGAAAGGGGCAAGTGAGGTGCAGAAAGAAGCAAGATAAGTGCAGAAAGAAGCAACAGAAGTGCAGAAAAAGGCAAGAGGGGTGCAGAAAGAGGGAAGAAGGGTGCAGAAAGAGGCAATGGGGTACAGAAAGAAGCAAATGAGGTGCAGAAAGAGGCAACAGATGTGCGGAAAGAGGGAAGAGAGATGCATGAAGTACAAGAGATTTGCAGAAAGAGGCAAGAGAAGTACAGAAAAAAGAAAGAAATGTGCAGAACGAAGCAACAGAAATTCAGAAAGAGGCAAGAGAGGTGCAGAAGGAAGCAAGAGTGGCTTGCACACCATTAGTACCAATTTAACACCCACATTTAGCAATAAGTAACAGGTGACCATTCTAGGTTTGCAAAGGGCCTTCCACCATGCTGTAACATGTGAGCCGTTTGAGATAGAAATAAGGCTTTTTTTGTTCAAATCTGCAGATTAGGGAGCAGATGATGAATTATATGGCTAATGCAGAAAATGTATAATTGTGCGAAAGTCGGTGCAGCCAAACAGTCATATAATTCCAGTGGCCCTGCTCATACCTCTGACTAGGTCCACAAGTGCTCCTCAGTGATTCCTTCTTTTTTTGTCTCATTGAGCTCGTAGTGGAGCTTCTATGGAAAGGAGGAAGACTTAACCTGAGGTTACCACTCCACAACACAGACTACCATACCCCATAATTACTCTCCATAACACATAATCCCACTCTAAATAATTACTATACACTAAATATCACATACTTTCTATCCACATAATTTCACTGCACAACACACCACAAAATTCCACTACACCAAAAAACATTAGTAAAATACATTTACATTTACAACGCCAATAGCTCTAACCCTCGCAAATGCAAGTGCTATTACTAGGCCTGGGCATAGTTCACGGAGTTTTGCTATGCAGAACTCCGTGAAGTTACAAAAAAACTCCGCGAAGTTCGGCGAGTGGCGGAGTGCAGTGCAAACTACAGATTGTGCTGGTATACCTGCCGCTCGGTAGAAATTCTACCCTAGCGGCAGCTCGCGAACTTACCGTTCGTGATCTCGAGCGGGGAAAAACCTCTGTTACACATTACGAAGTGGAGTTTTCTGCCCTCCGCAAGCTCCACAGACTGCGGAGTGCAGAAAACTCCACAAACTCCGTGAACAGAGCAAAGTTCACCGCCCAGGCCTACCTATTACATTGCAAACACTTCTTTAACTAGTAGTCTTGTTTGCAGAGTGGTGGAGAAAGGGTGCTGGGTGCTCAGTGAATTTCAAAGGTTTTTTAAATGCTAATTTCTAACTATAACGTGCATGAAACCTATGGTTTTTTCAGTGAATGTATATATATAAACATATATATATATATTTATTTTTTTCAATGAAAAATCCATAGGTTTCAGGGACGTTACACTCAGAAATTATCATTTAAAAAACCTTGGAAATTTCCTGGAAAAACCATAGGTTTCAGGGACATTATAGTTAGAAATTAGCATTTAAAAAAACATAGAAATTCACTGAAAAAAACCACAGGTTTCAGGGACGTTATATTTAGTTGGACATTTCACTCGGACAAAACCAGAGAAATTCGGCCGTTATAGTTAGTTGAGCTAACTGTAACTCCCGCCCCCGCAATGCAGTGCTGATGACATCACATATTACATCACTCATGACATGGTCAGTGATATTACTCATGCCATCACTCATGACATCTCAAATGACATCAATGATGACATCATCCATTGACTGTGTGTTTCTATAAAGTTGAAATATGTTTTATATATATATATAGGCCAAGGTGTATTGAAGAATGAGTGGGTGTATGACTGTTTGAATGGATGATTTAGAAGGTGCGTGACTGACTGTATAAGTGAGTGATTAAACGTGTCTTACTGAATGCATGGGTTAGTGACTAAACTGTGTGAATGTCTGTATCAGTCTGTCTGTTGGTGTGTAAGTGGTTGCATGGGTTGGTGAGTAGCTACATGTGTGTCTATATAGGTTATTGATTGCTTATCTGGGTATCTGTATGGGTACCTGAGAGTTTGTGTGGGTGGGTGGGATGTGTGTGACTCACTGCATGGAGTGGGTGAGTGGGTGAGTGGGTGATTCACTGGGTGTATGGGTTCAAGAGTATACCTTTGAGTGGCCTTATAGGTGGGTGAATGTGTGTATGGCTGTGTTGGTGAGTGAATGATGTCTCAATGGTACATGTGTGAGTAACAACATATGTGAAATGCAGTACATGTGAGTGTTGGAGTATATAAATGTCTATATGTGAGAGTGAGTGATTGTGAGAGTGGCTGTGTGGATGAGTGTGTGCTTATGTTAGTGATTGTATAACAGAGTAAGTATGTGTTAGTATCTGTGTGAATAAGTGAGGTGGTGTGTGCATGACTGTATAGGTGGGTAAATGGGAGTATGATTGATTCTTTGAATGACTAACTAGCTGTGTAAGTAACTCTATGGGTGAGTGGCGGTGTGTGAGGGTCTGTATCGGTATATGACTGCATATGGTAGTGGCTGTATTGATGATTGACTTCATGTATGAGTGACTATATGGGTGAGTGAGAGGATGTGCATGTTGACCTAGGAATCTGTGAGTGGGTATGTATTAACTGGTCTATGGTTTCGAAAATGGCAGTCTGTATTATAGAGCGAGTGTATCAAATGTTATATCAGGCTGTGAGGAGGTGCAACAGAGGATCATGTGGATGTGGTAATCAGTGATGTCATTTGAGATGTCATGAGTGATGTCACTGACCATGTCATGAGTGATATAATATGTGATGTCATCAGCAGTGCCTTGCGGGGGCGTGAGTTATATTTAGCTCAACTAACTATAACGGCCACATTGCTCTGGTTTTGTACGAGTGAAATATCCAACTAACTATAACATCTCTGAAACCTGTGGTTTTTTCCACTGAAGTTTTATGTTTTTTTAAATGCTAATTTCTAACTATAAGGTCCCTGAAACCTATGTTTTTTTCAGTGAATTTGTAAGGTTTTTTAAATGCTAATTTCTAACTATGACGTTCCCAAAACCTATGGTTTTTTCAGTAAATTTCAAAGGTTTTTTAAATGCTAATTTCTAACTATAACGTTCTTGAAAACTATGTTTTTTTCATTGAATTTCAAAGTTTTTTTTAAATGCTAATTATTAAAAATAATGTCCCTGAAACCTGTGTTTTTTTCTGTGAATCTCAAAGGTTTTTTAAATGCTAATTGTGAACGATACCTACAGAGGTAGGACATGTGAAGAAAGAGTAAGAAAGGCGCAGAAGTAAGCAATAGAAATGCAGAAAGAGGCAACAGAAGTCCAGAAAGGGGAAGAAAAGTGCATAAAGAAACAAGAGATATGCAGAAAGAACCAACAGAGGTGCAGAAAGAGGCCTTGTTGCAAAGTCATCCTGTGCCCCAACTTTTTTCTGAGTGGTGCTGGTGGCAACTTACTCTGACTAACCAGCCCAGAGCCAGTGCTATGCTGAAAGACACTTAGAATACAGTTAAAACACCTACATACACTAGGGTACACTATGGGTTGGGGTACCCCTGTGATTGGCATGACCTCCCCTGTAAGGCCCTAGTACATAATAGGGCAGGGAGATTACAACTGCCTCTAACTCAGAGGTGCAGAAAGAGGCAAGAGAAGTGCAGAAAGACACAATAGAGGTGCAGAAAGAGGCAAGAGAGGTACAGAAAGAAGCAAGTGAAGTGCAGAAATAGCAAATGAGGTGTAGAAAGAGGCAAGAGAGGTACAGAGAGAGGCAGGAGGGGTGCAGAAAGAAGGAAGAGAAGTGCAGAAAGAGGCAAGAGTATTCGGTGAAAGAAGCAACAGAGCTGTAGAAAGAAGCAGGAGAAGTGCAGAAGGAGGCAAGTGAGGTGCAGAAAGAAGCAAGAGCCGTGCTGAAAGAACCAGCAGAGGTTCACAAAGAGGCAAGAGAGGTACAGAAAGAGGCAGGAGGGTTGCAGAAACAGGCAGGAAAGGTGCAGAAAGAGGGAACATGGGTGCAGAAAGAGGCAAGAGGGGTGCAGAAAGAGAAAAGAGGGATGTAGAAAGAGGCAAGAGGGGTGCAGAAAGAAGTAACAGAGGTTCAAAAAGAGGCAAGAGAACTTCAGAATGAACCAACAGAGGTGCAAAAAGAGGCAAGAGTACTGCAGAAAGAGTAGGAGAGGTGCACAAAGAGGCAAGAGAGGTACAGAAAGAGGCAGGAGGGGTGCAGAAAGAGCAAGAGAAGTGCAGAAAGAGGCAACAGAGGTACAGAAAGAGGCAACAGAGGTGCAGAAACAGGCATAAAAGGTGCAGAAACAGGGGACAGGGGTACAGAAAGAGGCAAAAGAGGCACAGAAAGGGAATAGGGGTACAGAAAGAGGCAAGAGATCTGCAGAAAAAAGCAACAGATGTTCCTTAAAGAGGCAAGTGAGGTGCAGAAAGAAGCATGAGAGGTACAGAAAGAGGCAATAGAAGTGCAGAAAGAAGCAACAGAGGTGCAGAAGGAGGCAAGAGGGGTGCAGAAAGAGGAGAGAGAAGTGCAGAAAGAAGCAAGAGAAGTGCAGATAGAAGCAACAGAGGTGCAGAAGGAAGCAAGAAGAGTGCAGAAAGAGGCAAGAGCAGTGCAGAAAGAAGCAACAGAGGTACAGGAGGGAACAGAGGTGAAGAAAGAGGCAAGAGAGTTGCACAAAGAGGGAAGAGGGTGTAGAAAGAGGCAGGAGGGGTGCAGAAAGAAGCAAGAGAGGTGCATAAAGATTCAACGGAGGTGCAGAAAGATGCAAGACATGTGCAGAACCAAGCAAGAGAAGTACAGAAAGAGGCAAGACAATTGCTGAAAGAAGGAACAGAGGTTTGGAAAGAACCAAGAGATGTGCAAAAAGAGGCAAGTGAGGTGCAGAAAGAAACAAGAGCAGTGCAGAAAGAACCAACAGAGGTACAAAAAGAGGCAAAAGGCATGCAGAAAGAGAAAAAAGGTAGTAGGGGTGTACAAAGAGGCAAGGGAGGTAAAGAACGAAGCAGGAGGGGTGCAGAAAGAAGGAAGAGAAGTGCAGAAAGAAGTAACAGCGGCACTGAAATGGCGCAAAGGGTGAAGAAAGAGCTTGAGAAGTGCAGAAAGAGGCAACAGAGGTAGAGAAAGAGGTAAGAGAGGTACAGAAGCAGGCAGGAAAGGTACAGAAAGAGAAAAGAGGGATGCAGAAAGAGGCAAGAGATCTGCAGAAAAAATCAACAGATGTTCTGAAAGAGGCAAGGGAGGTGCAGAAAGGGGCAAGAGATCGTCAGAAAAATGCAACAGAGGTGCTGAAAGAGGCAAGTGAGGTGCAGAAAGAAGCAAGAGAGGTGTAGAAATAGGCAACAGAAGTGCAGAAAGAAGCAACACATGTGCAGAAAGAGGCAAAAGGGGTTCAGAAAGAGTCTGGAAAAGGGCAGAAAGAGGCATCAGAGCTACAGCGAGAGGCAAAAGAGGTACAGAAACAGACAGTAAAGGTACAGAAAGAGGGAACAGGGGTGCAGAAAGAGACAAGAGAGGTGCAGAAAGAGGCAAGAGATCTGCAGGAAAAATCAACAGAGGTGCTTAAAGACGCAAGTGAGGTGCAGAACGAGGCAGGAGATCGGCAGAGAAAAGCAACAGAGGTGCTAAAAGAGGCAAGTGAGGTACAGAAAGAGGCAAGAGAGGTGCAGAAAGAGGGAACAGGGGTGCAGAAAGAGGCAAGAGAGGTGCAGAAAGAGAAAAGAGGGATGCAGAAAGAGGCAAGCGATCTGCAGAAAAAAGCAAGAGAGGTGCTGAAAAGGCAAGTCAGCTTCAGAAAGAAGCAAGAGAGGTGCAGAAAAAAGCATCAGAGGTGCAGAAAGAGGCAAAAGGGTACAGAGAGAAGTACAGAAAGAAGCAAAAGAGGTGCTCAAAGAGGAAAGTGGAATGCAGAAGGAGGCAAGAGCAGTGCAGAAAGAACAAACAGAAGTGCAGAAAGAAGCAACAGAAGTGCAGAAGGAGGCAAGCGGAGTACAGTAAGAAGGAAGGGAAGTACAGAAAGAAGCAACAGAGGTGCTGAAAGAGGCATAAACGGTGCAGAAAGAGGCAGGAGAAGTGTGAAAGAAGCAACAGAGGTACAAAAAGAGGCAAGAGTGGTGCAGAAAGAGGGCAGACAAGTGTGGAAAGAGGCAAGAGAGGTACAGAAACAGGCAAGAGAAGTGCAGAAAGAGGCAAGAGTGTTACAGAAAGAGGCAATTGAAGTGCAGAAGGAGTTAAAAGAACTGCAGAAAGAGGCAATAGAGGTGCAGAAAGGGGCAAGTGAGGTGCAGAAAGAAGCAAGATAAGTGCAGAAAGAAGCAACAGAAGTGCAGAAAAAGGCAAGAGGGGTGCAGAAAGAGGGGAGAAGGGTGCAGAAAGAGGCAATGGGGTACAGAAAGAAGCAAATGAGGTGCAGAAAGAGGCAACAGATGTGCGGAAAGAGGGAAGAGAGATGCATGAAGTACAAGAGATTTGCAGAAAGAGGCAAGAGAAGTACAGAAAAAAGAAAGAAATGTGCAGAACGAAGCAACAGAAATTCAGAAAGAGGCAAGAGAGGTGCAGAAGGAAGCAAGAGTGGCTTGCACACCATTAGTACCAATTTAACACCCACATTTAGCAATAAGTAACAGGTGACCATTCTAGGTTTGCAAAGGGCCTTCCACCATGCTGTAACATGTGAGCCGTTTGAGATAGAAATAAGGGTTTTTTTGTTCAAATCTGCAGATTAGGGAGCAGATGATGAATTATGTGGCTAATGCAGAAAATGTATAATTGTGCGAAAGTCGGTGCAGCCAAACAGTCATATAATTCCAGTGGCCCTGCTCATACCTCTGACTAGGTCCACAAGTGCTCCTCAGTGATTCCTTCTTTTTTTGTCTCATTGAGCTCGTAGTGGAGCTTCTATGGAAAGGAGGAAGACTTAACCTGAGGTTACCACTCCACAACACAGACTACCATACCCCATAATTACTCTCCATAACACATAATCCCACTCTAAATAATTACTATACACTAAATATCACATACTTTCTATCCACATAATTTCACTGCACAACACACCACAAAATTCCACTACACCAAAAAACATTAGTAAAATACATTTACATTTACAACGCCAATAGCTCTAACCCTCGCAAATGCAAGTGCTATTACTAGGCCTGGGCATAGTTCACGGAGTTTTGCTATGCAGAACTCCGTGAAGTTACAAAAAAACTCCGCGAAGTTCGGCGAGTGGCGGAGTGCAGTGCAAACTACAGATTGTGCTGGTATACCTGCCGCTCGGTAGAAATTCTACCCTAGCGGCAGCTCGCGAACTTACCGTTCGTGATCTCGAGCGGGGAAAAACCTCTGTTACACATTACGAAGTGGAGTTTTCTGCCCTCCGCAAGCTCCACAGACTGCAGAGTGCAGAAAACTCCACAAACTCCGTGAACAGAGCAAAGTTCACC